>NC_142349.1:40114949-40833949 GCF_059441175.1 Urocampus carinirostris | reverse complement strand
TTTAAACAATTGTATGTTACATTTTTTTATTCCTTGCTTGAATGTTTTGCCCCCATTAGGTTTGGGTTGACCTGATGTTCTTTTTTTTTTTTTTTAACAAAGTTTAAATAGCTAAATTACCCAAAGAGCACAAGTGCATTTGGAGTCTACCACCTTCCCTGGCGCCAGCTGGTAACTAATGCCAAATAAAGAACTTTCTTTTGCCAGCTTTATATATCGACAGATTATGCCTTGTTTTCATCATCTTCTTTTTTCATTTTGCAAATAAATTATTCTGCTGATTTTACAGAGAACACAGGATTTGAAAGAGGCACCAGTGGATGAAAAGAAAACCAAGATGGATACCTGCCTAAAAGAAATCAACATTTTGTGTTACAATCTAATGGAAGTAGAGTTTCAACTATACAGCTACCTAGAGGTATTGTTTTTGTACTAAACTACTTTGGAAGATTATGTTCATGATACTTACTAGAGGTAAGATCAGGCCTAAAAAAAACAGCCCGACCCGAACTCATGGGTATAAAAGCCAGAACCAGTCCAAAACTGACCAATTAACTTGATTTGAGAGATTGAGTCTAAAAGTTTACCTCTAATACTTATTATGCTATTGTGTTGATGTCTGAATTATTTTTTGTGTGCAAAAATGAGGTTGTAAATTAATTGCTGTTCATTCTAGGAACAAATTAAAAAGTTTGACAATAATATCTCGGAGATGACCGGCAGCTTCAGCGAAATAGCTCAAGGCATATATCCTTCACTTGTTAACGTTCATGTGATTTTTATTTTAGTAATTTGACTTGAAATGTGACTTGTGGGGAAATATTACAGTGAATGTGACTAGGTTTACCTCTGTATTATATCTATATTTGAACATCACTGTACTTAAATATGAAGAAGACTGACGGATAAAGTCACGGTATGAAAATTAGACCAGTATGGTTTATTGTTGATTGTTTGTTCAGTAAACGTTTTACCCACACACCACAAGGAAGGGCCTGTGTAAGCCCAAGTAGCGCTATTAGACTACAAGACTTATCTAATGACCACCTTAGACAGAAATATGCTAACTTTCAGCGGGACAGAGTGTATTATTTAATGGTGAAATAAATGAAATCATTAAAAAAATACATAGATTTGAATAATAAGCAAAACCTCATGAAGTATCATATAGACAGAAATTTTGTAAAATATTCATAGGTCAAGAAATTAAAATTAATTTACATAACATGAGGCTCACATTGAGGTAGCTGACATGAGAGTTGGACATCTTGCTGCTTAGGGTATCCCCAAAAACCTTTTGAAAGTTTGGGCAAAAAAGAGAGGAAAAACAGTGCGGTTTAGTCACTTTGAGTCTCCATAGTTTGTATTCTTTCTTGTGTTTTGTAACACATTTTTTCCGGTTTCACTTGACAACACATCTACATCTGGTGGTAAAATATTTCACAGTCTTACTTAAGTGTTTCAAAAGAAGCATTAAACTCCACATTTAGTTTGCCTTTCAAGACATAGCTTTGGCCATAAGCTTTACAGGATTCCTTGACTGAGTCGCACATTCGTCCATTGTCGAGAGCTGGAGGACAGCCATCATCAGAAGATAACACAAATTGCTGTTACCACATTAGAAGTGGTGGCTAAAGGAGAAGCGGAAGATGATTTGCCCGATGATGTTAGAATGGTAGGTATACATTGTTCACTTTGCTTATTGGTAAAAATCATTAAATACAGTAAGAGTTTAATGATTTGGTTCTTAATTATTCATGGTTTCTCCATTTGTGTCTTCCAATTTCCAAATAAAAAGTGGTATGAAAGTATTACCCCAGTTGTCGCAGTAATTAAGGGTCAGAACCCCCGCGAAACGTGAAAATCCACAAATTACCAACACCCCTTTATAAAAGCCCCCAAGGGTCAAACTTACCTCGAGATGACGTATTTACCGACTGAGAGTATACGACTGTAACAAAACAACAACTATATATTTATAAATAAAAATACAGAGCACAAAATTGTAGTTGAATGGTCTTTATTGTCACTATACAAAATTTGAGGTCTTTTCCTTCTAGTATAAGACAGCAATTTAGGGAGCTGCTGGCTAGCTGCATGCTAGCATCCGGGATCCTCAAATTGAGCCAGGTCTCCGTGAGGCTTAAAATACAACTGTCATGAATATAGTGGTTTCCTACAAGTTTTAACTCCAGGTCATCCGTTTAATGGGTAATGGATCTGGCATTGGTGGGATACAAGCTTGGCAGGGGTAGCTCATTACATAGTCGTAGCAGTAGGCCAGACCTGCAGCACCGCTACTTATTGCTCTCACTAAGCAGCATCAGTGCCATGTAGATCCGATAACAATCCACAGAGCACCCGTTGGTAATCACCATTTCTTTGCACTCTTCTGACTTTCATCAGAGTCCAACTTTTCAGGAAATTTTATTTCCAATGTAATGAGACGCTGAAATACTAGTTACAGTTTGTTTTGGGTGGGGCATATTGTTTTTTGCGCCCGCCCAACCCGGGCTGTTTGACTGACAGCATGCAGCAACATATCACAGTCACGCACACAGACAGTGACGCTTGCCCAAAACAAACAAACACACCACCTGCCCCCCCTTGATAGCATTTACAGTGTGCTGTCTGCTCCAGAACACAATGCACAATATGTTGATATCAATGACGATAAGGACAATTAAATTTAAAATCCACGAGATATTAAAACAACAAAAAGTAAACCTCGATTACTTGTTCCATTTGCATGCCAATGTTTGACAAATATGTTCCTCATTGTAGCTGTTCTTGGACAAAAACACTGTGATGGACACTCTGGCTGCCAGTCACGATAACCATCTACAGACGATTAATGATAGAGAGACTCAGTTGGTCACCCGTGCCGAGGCCTGGAAAGTGGCCCTCATCAAAGGGGTAAGAAAGTGAACAGACATAAAATTGTGCCTCACAAATGTGGTCTGTGTGTGTGTGCTGGTCACATTGTGCCAATCTGATGTTTTAGATTGAGGACACAGAGCTGAAGAGAAACAGAATGCGCATCGCAGATATCCACAGATATGCGGACTATATGAGGGAGCAGCTGAAAGAGCTCGTGTAGTGCTGACGATATTGAAAACTATTTGGGAGAACATATTTTGAATGGATACAGAAGGATCTATTTGAAAACCAACTGGAGTATTGCAAAAATGTTTGTCTTTTACTGTGTACTCTACAGTATGTAAATCATTAGCATCATAAAACAACTCATCCATGAACAATGCCAAGGCATTATTAAAGGGACATAGTGTACTGTTGAGCACCTCCTATTGACAGAAAAAAAACTTATGTGAGAAAACAAACCATTGATCTAAATAATAAGCAAAATACATGAGCTATCATATAATAGTGCATTTTTAAAATAATGGTAGATTGAAAAATCTGTATTTAACATAAAATGAGCCTCACCTAGAGGGAGCTGACATGATTGTCCGTTGTCTTGCTGCTATGAGTACCCACATTCTATCCATTTTCTGCACTGCTTATCCACACTAGAGTTGCGGGGTTGAAAAAGCCCATCCTAGCTACACTGTTTCTTTGGGCAGTGGGCAGGAGACACCCTGAACTGGTTGAATAACAAACCAACTCAATCCATGGGGAAGACGTAAGCACAGAATTTATGATAAAAGTGTGCTGAAGAATTATTTTTGCAATGCACCAAACCTGATAAAAGAAAGGACATATATTGAACAGTATCAAGCATTGGAGAAGGAGATCTTGGAGTAGTTTGAAGCCCAGAGATAAAATGGATATAGAGTGTCCCAGAAAGGTTCAGGTTACACAAACCAAAATATATGAAGGGTTCACTGCTTCCACAGGTTAGTGTTCACTTTTTCTTCTATTTATCTTATTATTTGGCTATTTTAGATACATCATTGGTAGGTGGCTTCTATGCAAGTATACAGTATATTGTAGTTTGTAATTAGATAGTTACTTTCAGAGTAACTAATACTTTTTGGTGTCAGTAATCTAGGGGTAACTGAGTCACATTTTAGATGAAGTAACTAGTGACTGTTACTAATTACTGTTTTTTGAGTAACGTACTCAACACTGGTTATAGCCTTTACATTTGTCTCCTGACAATGTTTACGACACATAGATATTAAGATACATCATAAATACATAATACTTTGACACCAGATTGAAATGAGAGAAGTGAAACCTAAGTGGATGAAGTTGTCAGTGCTTTTTAAGTCTCAACAAACATATTACTGCACATCCCAGTATCCCTTGGATCGGTACTTTGACCGGATAGATTTTATTTTCCTGGGATCGGTACTTTGCTCCTCCACGAATTTCCTCAAAGCACGGCTTTTCTATGTAGATAGGATAGCGCAGCCCTTCCTTCTCTCATTCAGCACCCTCTGTCACTCATTTAGTTTATGCCTGGGTTTGTGACTGAAGGCACACTTTTGCTCACACCTCTCCTTACCTGCCCTGCTCTTGTGCACACCTTGGGAAAAATGAAAGGTCTTGTGAACAAATCGTGGGTCTTTGGTGTGTTGGCAGAGTCTGTGGTTGGAAAATGTCGGGTGTGGCAGTGTAGTTCTACTGCAGGGGTAAGAGTTCAATTAGTTGGTGATCTTGACATTTTCAAGCATGAAGTATTGTTATCAGATCGGTATGGATCGATACTATGATGTGTGTACTTTGATCGGATTGATACTAAAATTCCCGGTATCGCCCACCCCTAGTATTCAGTCACTTTTAAGTTTACAAACTCTGTACACTGGGGTTGCAAAGAAAATGTCATTGGCATTTTATGTTAAAGGGACAGCGTGTGATTTTTAGTGCCTCCTAGTAGTACAAAAACATTTATTCAGTAAAAAAACATTTATATTGATTACTGAGCATGTAAACTTGAACTATTTTTATTTTGAAAATAAAATCATAGGTCAACATACCTGTCAACCTGTACGTTTTTGCCGTACACAGTACGTTTATTATGCATTTTAAGACGTGTACGACGTACAAGAAAATCTGTACGGAAAAACGCATATCTGTCAATTATGGGTACACCGACTATGACGAAATGGCAAATCAATCAAGTCAAACGAGTTGGCCGCGATACTCTCTATCTTGGAACCGGTTTTTTTTTCGTTGCAAACGAAGCGAGCGGTCTGATGCTAGTGTGCGCATGCATCTGCCGCCTCGGATTTCATGTGGTAGTTATGTAGTGAAAAGAAGTCCGCCTCTTTTTAGGGAACCGGCTTTTTCGGCTCAACTCATTAAAGAGAGCCGGCTCTCAAACTGCTCACTTGCTTTGATGCATTATATTACAAATCATTATTGTTGTATAAAAATGTTAAGAAAAAAAGGAAGTATAAAAGGAGAAAATGAAAAAGACAGGTTTGTGGTTATCCTTTTAATCGGTATATTACCAACAATAATTTAATGCAGAAAATGAATTAATCATTTGAATAAGAAAATGTATTATTCTACTTAATTATATTTGCATGTATTTTTTCCTTCTACAGTGAACGTCTAAGCTACTTAATTTTTGAACTTTTTTATAATAAACCTCAACCATGTCGAGAAACTCAGTATCTAAACTACAAAATGTTATTTAACAATATATATGATATAATGAAGCCAAACCTGTCAACCTCTACGGTTTTGCCGTACAAAGTACATTTTTTAATGCATTTTAAGATGAGTACGAAGTGCAAGGAAATTTTTACGGAAAAACGCAAATTTGTCAATCGCATGCGTCTGCCGCCCAGGTATTTCCCATCATGCATCATTCCAAAAAAAAATATATATGGTGTACGATTATTTTGTATTTTGTACGGGAGAATACGACAAATTGTACGGCATGGAGCCGTCGAGGTTGACAGGTATGCGAAACACATGTACAATAAAACATGTTAAACTACATTAATAAACATATTTGGAAAAAATATATGGTGTGAGATTATTTTGTATTTTGCAAGGGAAAATACAAGATTTTGTAAGAGCAAGGAGCTGTGAAGGTTGACAGGAATGGGTCAATATGTTTGTATTTCTTTGACACAGTGAAATCGCTTTCAAAGGCCGCCATGTTTGTCGGTTAACTTGCTGCTGTAATGCTCCGTGGCACTGGTTTTTTGTTCCCATTTGTCAATACAGTGCCATCTAGTGGTTAAATATTATACACTGGTGCTTTAATGACAATACTGTAAAGACAATCTTGAATCTCTGGACTATGATTGCATATCCCAGTATGCCTTTCGGTGTAACTACCCAATAAAAAGTCAGCTAAACCCCCAGTTTTAGGCCAATCAGCGGTCGGGAAGCTGAATTCTCCATTCAGAGTCGCTGCGGAAATCACCAGTTATTATTTGTGCAAACTTTTGCTTTTGGTGGGCAGGTTAATACTCCTGCCACACTGTCTCTCCCTTGCTTCTAAATTCATGACGGTAGCCGAAAGTGACCCTAACCCGCTTGTGCTCGCCATGCCCGTTCCAGCCGAGATTTGCTTCCCCTCCGACGCGGCCTGTCCATCCCCGGGCTCACTTATTCCCCCTGCCCCAATTCACGGGCAGCAGCCGGGCGTGGCCACGTCACTACTGTACAGTGGCTCCCAGTTTCGGGGCTACCAGAAGAGCAAAGGGAACGCCTACGACGTCGATGTTGTTTTGCAGGTCAGTCCGGTGTTAACGTTTGAATTTATTGTTCTAACGAACTTGCCACTTGATTTAACTTCAGTTCCAATACTAACACACTGACTTTTTTTTGACTAAACAGTGAATCAAATCATGAATATGGAAAGGTGAGCTTATTTTTTGTTGCGGGGTTGTGTTTAAGATGCATTAATTAAGGGTCAAACCATTTTTTGAACGATTACTATACAGTAGACAGGATATGTTTGTGTGTTATGTCTAACGACTTCTGCATTTCGCAATTTGACGAAAATTAATTGATGGGATAGATAAGACTAAGGGTCAGAAACGTTTTTGACCCAAAGAGCAATAAAAGCAAATTATTATTATTGTTATTATTATTGGATCCATACCTGTCAACCTTCACGGCCCCATGCCCGTACAAACTGTCGTATTTTCCCGTACAAAATACAAAGTTATCGTACACGATATATATATTTTTCCGGAATGATGCATGCGCACAGTAGCATTAAACCGCTCGCTTCGTTTGCAACGAAAAAAACAATACCGAGATAGAGGCTTCCGCGGCGAACTCCTTTGACTTGATTGATTTGCCATTTCGTGATAGTCTGTGTATACCGGATGGTACCCATCATTGACAAATTTGCGTTTTTCCGTGCAGATTTCCTTGTACGTCCTACTCGTCTAAAAATGTATAAAAAACCTACTTTGCACGGCAAAACCGTACAGGTTGACGGGTATGTTGGATCGATCGATCCCTTAAACACTAGAGTCGTAGGGGCCTTGTGGCGCCCATCCCTCTCCAGGCCAACATATGTTTCCACTGGCGCCACACTGTTTATTTTAAGACAAAATTTAGCAAAACTGCCAAATCCGCTTTCCAGTTCTAATAATTATTTTTTACATGTGTGAGATTTTATAATTTGATAAAATATACGAATCCATAATAATGCTATAGCCTGTCACATGTCAACAAATATACCTCCTAATATTTGTCTCCTTCCCACAGTTACTTCAGATCGTAGAGCCCTTTTTTGAGTGTCATTTTGTCTGTGAATAAAGGTTTCGAAACAAGGTGCGAGCAGAGTTCTTTTGTAAAAATGTCACAAAACACTGCAGTCAAGAAGTATGCAGATAAAAGAAAGGTATTGGAGCGTGCTGTGTTTGCAGAGATCCACCGGCGGAGCGTGCTGTGTTTGCAGAGATCCACCGGCCCCTACCGCTCACCCGATCAAATCCCTTCGGGTGTTTACAGTGTGTTCTGCAGGTTTTCATCATAAGCGTACATACATAGTTTAATGAGCATCCATATACAGTACAAGTATTCATAGAGACGTACAGCCAAGACTGGGTCTGGTTGTGCAACACTGTAACTGTAAACTGTAGCCGAGGCTGGATCGTATGACAAGGGTTTTTCAGGGCCGATACCGATTATTAGTATTAAGAGGACGCCGATAACCGACATTTGGAGCTGATATTTATTTGCTGTAAAATCTTAAGAATTGGCTTAAGACATTTTTAATGTTGCAAAATCACGTGAATCAATGTTTTTCAATTAACGCATTATACAGACTTCGATTGCAACACTCATTCTATTGGAAGAGCAGCGCTGAGAACCATAGGAAGATCTGAGTTCACGTTAAGTGGAGTGAGACACCGGTGTTTTCTGCTTTCGTCTGTGCTTCGCTGCACGAATATGAAAAATATTAGCGAATATAAAAAATAAGACAGTCCTGACTCTCGATCCAGTCTGTGACTGCAGAGTGGGCTTCCTGCTCCAGTGGCTCCGCCCTTAGTCGTCTATCCAATCGGAAGGTGCGGGGTGGGTACCGTCCAAAACACAAGGCATGAGCTGGAGAGAAAGGTTCTGTGCCGCTGTTGCTCTGTGTTAATTAATCTGCTTCAAAGGATGCCGATATCAGTCAAATTTCCAAATATAGGCGACAATAATTGGCCCGACCGCGCGTCCGCGACACAGTTCTGAGGTAATGGGATCAAATCCTGCTACCAGCCTTACTGTGCGGAGTTTGCATGTTCTCTGCGTGCTATTGGGGTTCCCTCTGGGCACTCCAGTTTCCTCTCACATTCCAAAAACACGCATATCAGTTTAATTAATTCCAAATTGTCCCTGAATGAGCAAATTAGTTATCTGTCCCCGTGTGCCCTGGGACTGACAGGCAACCAGTTTAGGGTGTCATCTGCCCACTGCCTGAGGACAGCTGGGATGGGCTCCATTACCCCCGCGACCCTACTTAGGACAAATTGTGCAGATAATAATATATATAATGTGTATGGGACTGAACCATGTCATTTCCAGTGCTGCTACAGTTTCGCATAGGCTACATTTTTGATGACAGAAGATTTGCTTAGGCCTTATTTTGTTTCTGAGCCAGATGTACTCCTGAAAAGAGCCATATCTTGCAAACAAGCCTTGGGCTCTCAACATCTGGATTAGAAAAATGAAGAGTTTGACCTGGCTTTGCCGTTTGTTATAAATAGACTTCCCTAAAATGAGTTCTGTATTTTATTTAGCACGTGACGCCAGAGGACTTCTATTTGTGTGGATATCTAAAGATCAGCGGCCTGACTGAGGTGAGTGACTGAAAGGTGACATTCAGCTGACATCAGGACTTGTGTTTTCCCTAACAGCGCTCAATGGAATCCAGTTGACACAGTTATGGCTCTTTTTTGACCGAAATGTGGGAGAGAAGTTTTTAGCCGTATCATTGTGTATGAGTTTGCAGGGTGTTGCAGATTGATCAACTGTTAACTAAGGTGGTGCACATCAGATCCAATTAAAATGTATTTGAATAGCACTCTTATAGACTAGGGCTGCTACTAGCGATTGTTATGATAGTTAACTAGTCACAGACTATTGAAACGAATAATCACATACCGCGGGTACCCTCTGCTTTGTCCGCCTTACAACAACACAGACAAGCATACAAGTGTGCGCATTTAAAAGTACAACAGGGACAAAACTGAGGGTGGTTGTGGTTTATATTTCGCTTAGCGTATAAAAAAAACTGAAAGCATTCAATAAATAGAAAATCAGGTCTTGGATTTAATTGATATTTGGGTGGACAACTCCGTTCAGCCTCCCATATCACAATAACTTTTAAATTGCTAGCAACAGCAAAATCTGTAACATAAATACTTAACAATTCTCAACAATTTAAAATAAAACTATTTTACTTGACGTTTGTTCTTTGGAATGCAATGGTTTAATTTCAAATACTTTTTTCAGGCACAGTCTGGCATAACGCTCCAGCTCTCTTTCATAGAGAAGTGTACGAAATGTACAATGTATATCATCAAAACCGTATAGGCCTGAGTGTTTATTCAATATTTCCGCTGTGATTCAGAACGTATTTCATTAAACTGTCTGGCGTGCTCGATAAATGTTAGTGCGTCGCCAATCTACCGCTATAGTACGCAAGGCCTACTTTGTGAACTTTGCCAGTAGTCTTATTATTGGCAGTATCCAGTCTAAAATGCTCCCAAACTTAAGAAGTTTAGGTACGCCTAGTTGATGTTGATGTCATCATTTCTACTGCTCCAAACAGAGATGCTTTTGCTTATACAGGACTCTCAGATATTGTATTAATTTTTCAGACACCTGTCCTAATCAATTTGATGCAACTAGAAAAACACGAGCATGTCAGATCGCTCATCCTCGCCTAGAATTTACCCTTTTTTTCTATTTTGTGCTGCTAGGAGTATCCAACGCTCACAACGTTCTTTGCCGGTGAAATCATCAGTAGAAAAAGACCGTTTTTAACGAGGAAGTGGGATGCTGATGAGGATGTAGACAGGAAGCATTGGGTATGTCCTTGTCAACCCAACCTCTAAAAGTTTCTTTTTTGCTCCCATTTTTAAGACTTTCATTGACTTGACTTTTTCAGGGCAAATTTCAACCTTTTTATAAAGTGGCCAAAAGTTTCAACTCTGATGACTTTGATTACGCCAAACTGGAACGCAGCGATTATGTCTTCATGAGATGGAAAGTTGGTGTCAAAGGATTTTTCCAGCTTTTTTTTTTAGTACTGCTCCTTTCATTTAGAGATTTTATACATGAATGATCTTTGTAACCAAAGGAGCAGTTCCTGGTTCCAGATCACACCATCAAGGACATAAGCGGTGCGTCGTTTGCAGGCTTCTACTACATCTGCTTCCAGAAGTCCACAGCCACTATTGAGGGATACTACTACCACAGGAGCTCGGAATGGTCAGCTGCGGCATTATTTGGTTTTAAACATTTCTAAACAAGCAACTGGGACAGTGTAGCATTAGCAACCAAGTTGAAATTTCAACCCCAAACTTGTAATTTTGAATTAGTCATACTAGCCATTCGCTCCCCCTATGTACAAGCAGAAGTAGTATGAAATATTTCATAATTTACTGAGGTTTTTTGGGGGGTATTAAACACGTTAGTATTGAGATTTTCCAGGGTGTCCTGATTTGATATATACTGGATAGTTGTTCCGGTATCAGCCCAAAAAACAAAAATGGATTTCATTCATCAGTAATTGTCTTTAATTCAGCAGTGTCTTGATGTCATTTACAAAGCATAAACAGAACAAGCCGTCTAAAGTAAGTAAATCAAATAATAAGTAAACTAAATAAGTAAACTAACAAAAGTATGGAACGTTGTGTCGTCAAATTATTTTCATTTTCTGACTTTTTCGATCTCTGACCGACTAATGCAAAGTGTCAGTCGAAAAATCCTCGTTTTCGAAAATGCACCATTACATTAAAGCTTCAGGTACAGTCAGTCTTTAACCAGCTGTTGTGGTCTGAGTGACTGGGATAGCAAAGTCTAAGTTGAAGCTGTTGTAGTTGAGTGATTTAAAGTATACCAGGGAATAGGGGGGGGGGGGACCGGCTGACGTCCTATACCCGTTGCGGTGGCATGCAGCTCTGCCATCCTGGGTAGTTCCGGTTTGCCTCTGCACCCTCCGCAGTGAGCCTAAGAGGACCAGGAGTGCGCGTGAGCTTTAGGGGTCTCGGCGAGTGGTTGCCCGAACACTCCAGTCTGGCGAGGCAGGGGGTTTTTGTTCCATCGCATGGTCACTGTGTTGTACTGTGCAATGCAACCAAAAACAAGTGCTTAGAAGCACAACGGAAATTTTAAACTACAGAGAGTCTGTGACAATTCTATTTTTTTGCCAATTTTTTGGATACGCAGAGCAGATCGATGCCGGACTGTTATGTATGCTTCCTCTCTGAGTGTTTGAGGGAAAAATGCATGTTTATATGAATTTTGCTTATTATTCAAACCAAGATAGTTTTCCTTAATTATCTTTTTTTTACCGATAGGAGGTGCCCTAATAAAACATGCCATCTTCAGGCCCAAATCATCATTGCAGCCTCTGTAGACTGCTTGTGTGTCTCGCGCAAATATGTGCATTTCCTAGACACGCTCAAAATTTTTTTTTTTTTTTTTCATCTTTTTGGGGTTTAGGTTGCAGTTTGGACTGTCACTGAATTTACTGTATTTGAAACGGTCATTTTTTTAAGTTCACTATTTTCAGCCTAGGATAAAAAAATTAAATAAACGTGAGAATCAACATGAAATCACTCTTCACACCCGCTCCCCATTTCCGCAGACAGAACATCCTATGTAAAATTAAAGCAGATAAGTGCAGTAGAAAAAATATACAAAGGCTCTTTGAACTCAACTGGGCGTTGTTAAAACATAATTACTAGAAAAAATATTAACTTTCAACTTTTTATGGACACTTTAAATGACGCACCCCACCTTGAAATTCAGCTGCATTCTTATCTACGTCTAAATTGGTAACTTATTTAATTTTGTTTAATCCCCCTAGTTAAGTCCAAACATGGTCAAATATTTTTCATAAAATACAATAAATGGCATTTTTTTCACATTACAAACTATTTATTTATCGACACAGATGAAGTTTAAACCTGTCTCTGTTGTTTTCTTGCAGGTATCAGTCACTCAACCTGAATCACGTCCGTGAGCACAGTATGCCCATTTACGAATTTCGCTGAAAAAGAGCACAAATGTGTTTGTCATGGAAGTCTCGACTCCCAACGCCTTGGTCTTCATATGAGAACCACACGCTGCCCAGAACGGAGCCTGGAGACCACTCGGTATACCCCACACCGCAAGGTTTACTGCTGTGGAAGACTGATGGAGGCGGCAAGTTGGACGCACGATGGACCAGAACTCACTGTGGATGGAAGACCAGATGGGGGTCTGCCTTTGATTGTGTCAAAATAGCCTGATATTTAGTTTTAATTTATTTTACACAACCATTTTTTTTTACCCGCAGAAACCACAAAACCCACCTTGAGTTAAAGTGACTGAACCATGTCATGTTGGTTTTCGGTCAAACATGTAAACATGTCAAACTTGTAAAAGAATGAAAATCGGGAACCATCATGTGCCATTGGTAATAATTAACATGCTTGCAAATTGCTACATCCTAATTCTTTGTACAGTAAGTTATCTTTTTAGGTCTTTCCCTAAACACCAGATAGTCATGGATAAAGGATGTTATGTCAAATTGCGGTAGTTACACTTTTTTTTTTGCCCAGGAATTTGTTGAGACATCAAAGCAGGTGAAAAATGTTTTATTCTACACCATTAGTCTGAATTTTACAAATAGAGGTAGCAATATTTTGGAAAGTTGCTTGAGAAAAGTAAATGGAGGGGGGCTGTAATGGCAAAATTTCATTATGTGTATAATGTGTTGTTATACAAAAGTATCATTATTCTAATAAAAAATAATTTCAATGGAAAAAAAGTATCAATATGTTTGCCTATTCTCACATTTGTTACTTTATTTCTCTCAGTTCATTGTTAGTGTTTCTCAACATTTTTGGAGGGAAGGCACACTATTCAGTAAAACTTTTTTAGGCACACTTTCTGTCAAATGCGTAAAAAGAAATTCAGTTTCATGGTTTTTTTTTAAAGGTTAATTTATCGTGCCAAAATTGACAATATAATATTTTTCTATTTGTGTGGCTTAAAACTGCTCCCAATGGAGCTGAGATGGGGGGTGGTTACAGTGAGATGGATGGATGGAGGAGGAAGACCTGACGGTGCGGTATTGTGTGGCATTGTGAAGGTCAGAGTTTGGGATGGCCAAGGTTATGGATGGCCTTTAATTTGTACAGAACAATTTTGTAGGGGATTCTGTGGTTGATTGGGAACCAGTAGAGTTGCTAAAGGACGGGGGTGATGTGAATGGGGAGAGGGGTTTTAGTTACAATTCGGGCAGCAGAGTTTTGAGAAGTTGAAGTTTATGGAGGAGCTTTTGAGGGAGCTAGACCGTATAGGAGGGAATTGCAGTTGTCAAGGCGTGAGGTGACAAGGCTTTGGACAAGGGTGGGGCTGGGAGGAGGGGCGAAGACGGTTTATAGAACAGAGGTAAAAGTAAGCCCTACCCTACTGATGTTATTTATAGGAGAGTTGAAAGAGAGTGTACTGTCGATGATAACACCCAGACTCTTCATTTCATTTTATTCATTTATTTCAGGCACTTGTATTCTTTGTGAACACGTGTAAATATAACCTAAATTAAAACCAAATACCTAAAAGAGAGTAGGGTGAAGAAAACATTAAATCCCACCCCTTTTCTCTCATATACAAATTTTAAAGCAATTTAAATTAGGTTTCCTGCCACTTTTGTTGAACTGATATTACCAGCAGGTGCGAAACAAGTTTTTACAGCTCACAAGCAACTCGTATACAGCAAACAATAGTTTTGTTTTGTTTTTTAACAGGAGAAAATTTTCATAACTGTGTTACTACAAGTAGCGGACCAATAATATATTAGGGATTTGAAATTCTTCATATTTCTGTATGTTTGACTAAGTCCTAAAATCTCAACAGGGGGGGAAGGGATTTTGTAAGGTTTATTGTTCTATATTCTTTATCAATTATCCGTTATCGGTCAAATCATAATCCGCTACAAAGCCAAGGGGCCGAGACACTTGCTCTCAGCCAAGAGGCCGAGTCCAGGTCCTAGCCACAGAGCCAAGCAGCGATCAATGCGAATGCACCGTTCCTGGAGGTACTGCAATACCGGGCCGATGCGTGGAGTGGACAGAGCAAGCTCTTATTCCATCTCCAGATTGTAAAAATCATAACTTAGACTGCAAAAACAGCTCATGCGTATGATCTATATACCCAGCCTTGTGAATGATTTGCAGTGCTCGTCTTTGTACATTAACTAACAGTTCCATTGTATTTTGATAGGTGTTTCCCCACAATTCACAATATATTGGGTATGAAAGGAACATGGTACAGTACAAAGTTCAGAGAGCATCCCTATCAAGAAATGGTTTTACTTTATTCAAAACTGCAAGGCTTTTGGAGATTTTTACTTTTAACAACTTTACTTGCAAGAAATCTCTTAGTGATGAATCCTGGGATCATTGAGTTCATTGAGTGTTTTGGGTCACGCAACAGACACTCTTGCCATAGCCATCAAGTGGCTTTCTCTGCAGCTGTACTGATTTAATGGACTTTGCAGGAGGATTAGCCTGCGGAGCCTCTGCATCTAACTTCTTTAAGCTCATGGAAAACCCTTCATTTCTCCACTAGTTGCGTTGGCTTCCTCAACACGCTCTTCTCAGGGTACTATTGAGTTCCAGCATTATCAGGTGTTTTAAAGCCTCAAATGTGATCTTGTCTGGCTGTAGAGATATTGCTGCAGCGTGCTGGGGGAACTTGTTGTTTTTCCAGGTCAACCCGCAACTGCCAACCAGAGGCAGTGTGGAGAGGTCTTGTGAGTGGACATGCCTTTGCTTGCTCACCTGCCTTGATGAAAGGGATTGCCTTGGTCGGTGCTGGATGGTCTTTGCTTGTACTGATTGCCTAGGGCCTAGGCTATACTCTCAGCAACCGCTTTCAGAACCTGGTCATGACTCCAGCGAAGGCAACCATTTGCCAGGGACTTTGGGCAGCACTTTGTCTTCCTGCGAAAAGGGGACAAGAGCGTTTCTCGCTCTTACCCCACACATGATGGTTCGCTGGGCTCAGGTCAGCATGTTAAACTGCCTGCACAAGGAACCAAACCTGGTGAAAGTCTGCCTGGATAATATTGTATGACCAGGTCACTTTGCACGTTCTCTCCTACCTTGTCCATGCTCCCTGCTGTCTTTAGTCCAACTGCCCTGCTCACTCGCTCTTCCTCCACATCTGTTCGGATCCATTTCTGGAGTAGCTCGTGTCTGTCCTTTCCCTGGGGCTTGGTCACTTGAGTCCTTCGGAAGGCCTGCTCTCACTGTTGCCTAGACCCAACCAGTGCGTTGCCCTAAGGCAAAATAATACTTATCCCTGGAGAACTCACGGGTCATAATTATAATAAGTTTTTGGGTTCTCCCGTTAATATTTTCCGTGGAGCAATAAAATGTTATCCTACGGTCTAGCTTATTTTAAGAATTTACTATACAGTGAAAATAACAGTGTTTTTTCTTGTTTTGAATAATCTTTGTCAATCAGCCACACAATGTGAGATCAAGCCATCATTGCACAGTTCACTGAAATGACTTGAGTATATAACCGTGTACGTGCCTTATTGCATTTGTAATATGCAGGAAATAACTTCCTTATTGATGTAAACCATTTTTTGTTTAGTTTTGAGATTAGCCCTCGCCCAAACTAAGCACAATAGAATTGTCAACCGTGTCGTTGAGTGTCTAATTTTACTCTCAATTCTGTCGTACCAATCGAGGGTTTATTTGTAACCATATATTTATAGCCACAGCTGACATTTCAAACAATTGAAAGAACGTTTTTTTCTTTGAATTATTGTTTAGTAAAATGGTTGTTTATTCTATTGCTTTTTCAAACACAAAGAAATTTCAAACATTCTGTAACTCATTTCACAAGCGATGCTCAATTAAGGCTCCCTACAAAATAGTTTCATAGCAAAACAGGTCAGAAAGGCTTTCTAACAAACATTACCTTTTTTTATCCAAGGCAGACTTTTTTCACTTAAGATCTCAAGGCACACAGTCCGTCAAAACGTTTCAAAATGAATTCCTGGTATCAGTTTCTGCTTCTTAAAACTTCAATTATTGTGGTGCCTAAATTGAGTTTAAGTATTTCTAATGATTTTGGTCATGGGTGTAATACATGTTATTCGTTTTAGTGAATAATTTGGGACTTTATTAAATACTTTTAACCTGTTTTCAAGTTATATTATAATTTTGTGTATTTTTTTTCTAGGACAATAACAAGATAATACTTAAAATTGAGAAAATATCTGCCACTGGGACAAAAAATGAATTACTATGTGAGGGTTGTAAAATAAGAAAATAATCACATTGGGAAAACCGATGTGCAATTAGTTTACGTTGATTTACTTTATTAAACAGCATCATCAAACTAAATGACTTATTATTCCTTCAACTTCCTCATGAGCATGTATTGTATTAAAAAAAAGGCTTATCTGCTGCCACCCACTGATGTAGATGAATGTTAGTTACTTGACTGGTCACTTGAATAACACAGATACGGAACAACGGCATGCTTTTGAAAGATAAAATTGGGCAATTTCCTGCGGCACACTAGACAATGTTTCACAGCAAACTGGTTGAAAAGCACTGCTCTACTTGATATCCATCCATTTTTTTGCACTGATTATCCTCTGTAGGGTTGCGGGGATGCAGGACCCCATCCTAGCTATCTTTAGGCGGTGGGCAGAGGTCACCCTGAACTGGATCCTAGCCAGTCGCAGTGTACTTAATATCGCCATCTTAAATGAATTGGCTTAGTCACGAATACATGTTGATTTAATTGGTTGAACCTTAGTGTATTGTTACATGTTTGACTATATAGGTTTTAATTGAATAGACATCCACTTTTCTGTTTTGATTAAAATCATGAAAAATGTTATGTATTCTCGAATGGGTCTTTTTATTCAGCTTATTGTGTTTGCAAACCCTAGAGAAATGACAGGCGATTATTTTCATGTAAGTAAACATGTCTCATTGTCATTGTACTATTATGTAATCACAGACTTTAGAATAAGAGATTTTTCTTTCATTTTGCAAATGTATATGTTGAATTATTTAGAGTACTATTTCTGAGGTCAGACTCCTACGGGGGTTAAAAAAAATTGTTTTAATCCCTGTTCATAACAAAGGGAAAGTGGCAAAACCCTCAAGGCTTTTTATGATGCAAGGCAAAACAAGTTGGCTTTGAGACGAACAACCAGTTGTTTTTTTTTTTCGTTGATTAAATAAAAGTTATTTTTAGATGTGTTTGACAAGCCCTGGAGCCTCAATTTAAAAGAGGAAAACCACCGTGAAATAATTCAGGGAAACAATGACACCGAGGATGTTATTGCATAACATCCTCGTTCCAGAACAAAAAGAAGCATATTGTGGCCTGGCCAAACCCTACTGGAACTTTATGGAAAATTGAGTGGAGCTTAAAAAAAAAAACATTGAGTTGGAATCAAAACCTGGCTCATAGACTCTATTCCAGATGTCTCTGACCTTTTTCAAGTTGAGAGCTCCTTTTTTAATTTATTTTTTACTATTTAGAGCAATGTTGTTACCAGGTTAATAATTAAAAATAGGGTTAAAGAGACTCTGCCAACCACAAAAAAAATACTACAAAATTCCAATGGCCTAGGACTGGTGAACTATTTTCAGTACAGGTATGCGGGAACTTCAGTTGTCCTTAGGGGGCATCTTGGTGCCCACAGGTACCACGTTGGAGACCCTTACACTCAACATTTCATAGAGTTCAGAGGGGAATTTAATTCAGTCAATTCAAGGAAAGCAATGTGCCGCATTTTGTTTTGATTGGAAATTGAATGTGCGTTTTGTTCCCTGTTTCCAAGCATTGAAATAAAATATATGAAAATGAAATGTTGTCATTCTATGACTTAATAAAACAGTTGTATTTGAGGCATGAGTAGAGAACAAATGTCACAGTATCATATAAAATAAAATTCCGAATGTAAGTATTAATTTATACAAACAATTCAAAGTTTAATACTTCAACGAGATTGGGAAAATACTTAACTGAACAGAATTAAGAATTGAACGTTGTGATAGTATTACATTTAAAATGTACTTGGTAATGTTAAAGCATGCCACAGGGGGTCGTTAACGTATAACCTTTTTGGCGTGCCACGTCATTGATTAGTATTTAAAGATCTATAGACCAGTGTTTCTGAACCTTCTTTGAGCCAAGTCACACTTGTTTAAAAAAAAACAACCTCGAAGCACACCGTCCATCGAACATATTTAAATATGAATTCCTGTCGCCAGTTGTATGTTGTTTTTAAACCTTAATTGTCATCTTGCCTAAAGATTCAAGATTCAACGTGTCATATGCACAGTAAAGAACCATGATTCCCTGCACAATGAAATTTTTACTTTGCTGTCCACATAGTTGTCAGCATAATAAAACTAAGAAACTGAATACATGTAAACATAAAAGAATATAACGAATATTAAAAAGATGAAATACAAGATAAGATAATTCAGAAAAAATGAAGTATTTCATATATTTCCCCTTACTACATTGTGAGCAGATAGTTTATTAGAAAATAGTAATCTGATTGAACCTGCTGATCCTGATGAATATTACAGTTACTCAGTTCATCATTGAAAGATTGCAATGATACAATGACATGTTCTTTTTTCCCCAAAAAATGTTGTTTTTAAATAAAGATTAAGCAATTTCCTGTGGCACGCTACACAAGGTCGCATAGCAGACTAGCCCGCCCTGGCACACTGATTAAAAACACTCGAATAGGCCTGCATGATGTCTTCTAATGCTAGGCTACTATCTACAATAGTCTGTGTAATAACCTGTGAAGCCCTTTAAGACTCTTTGTGATTAAGGGCTATACAGATAAAAATGACTTGACTTGACTCGACATTACTAGAGCCTGTTCCTAAAGAAATGGTCGTCCATTACAGAGAATATCTCTAGCTCAGGTGTTACAACTTACAATAGGTGGCAACCTGGCGCTTCTTCAAAAATATTTGATCATGGAAAAATATATGGTTGCTGTAGGGGGGAAAACATAAACATACCAATGAATATAGATTAGAGATAAGATCTTAGACCCAGGCACAAACTCGACCTGAATTTTGGGCATAAAATGTTACAGAATGAGACAGGTCGGGCAGTGCCTCGCGCTAACATATATTTTTTTAATTATCCACTCATCATGTGTTATACAGTATGTTATTTTTCTGTGGACGAGCCAAAATCATCGTTCCTCCTCATCAAATGAAATGTAAAGAATTTGGGTTTTCGCTGAGTCTGGTCCCTCAAATCAAATATGAAGTGAGCACTGTGAGCAAGACCAGTGTTCAAATAACACACAGCACGTTGTTAGGAACGCATTTTGATGTTAGCTGCCACAAAAAGAAGCCATGTGGCTCAATTCTGTTGACAGTCTGCACACAGACCATGCAGGGGTGGAAAATCTTGGCCCATGCTGGTTTAAGATCAGGTAATTGTGTAATTTTGTAATTGTAATCCTGTGCAGTTCTTTGAGACATTTTTGTGATTAAGGGCTATATAAATACATTTGACTTGACTTGACTTGACTTGACTTGTTTAGATGGTTTCTCTTCTCCAACACATGTTATGTAATTGTTCGGTTCTACAAGAGCATAAGAACCATCTTAGTGATTAGAATCATCTGTCTCAGAGCAGAAAAACCTCGAAACATGCAGGACTGCAGAACTCAAAGGCCAAATGTGCACCCTAATTTTAGGCTATTTTAATTTTCGATGCTACTAAGATGACAAATGTGCACAACAATGACTATTATGTTTTAAAACCAATATTTCTCGATTTATGTTGCAGGAATTATGCCTTGATATTCTCATAGCCTTTCATCGTTTTAAAATCTAGTACTTGCGTCCAGCTAAATGTTGCTTCTTACGTTTTGGCCCTCTTTGTGACGTGCTTCGGGGAAATGTTGGAATTTCCCGTGTGACCAATACTGCTGTTTGTCAAGCAGCCACACCTGTGCAGGTGGAGCGTGTATAAATGAGACGGAGAAGCAATTGTGTGTTGCATTGTCCTACATCTTTTTCATTTGCCGATTTGGGCTTCGTCAAACTTTGGATTTGTCATGTCGCAGAGGTACCCCATCAGCATCCGTTTAACCGGAGTGATGGAGAAAGACAAGAAAAAAGTAAGCAGTTCGACATTTGATTTTCTTGGAATTTTTTGAAAATTAAGTTGTATTGTGTGACATTTACCCTCCTTCAGATGTACATTACCTCGGTGCTTTGGTCCGACGAGGAAGAGATTGTCATCTACAGGACTGTGGAGGACTTCAGGAAAATGCATGTAAGTTTGACACGCTCAAATGTAGAAACTCTTCAAAGTCCAGCAGCTAAATGTACCATTTTGGCCTTTTTTACAGAAGCAGATAAAGAAAGCATTCCCAGGCACAAAGAAGTCAGAGAGAATCGTTCCAAAATTCAAAGGTATTTTGTCTTTGGAGTCACTCACTAAAAGTGTGGAAGACCAAGCGCCTGACCCGAGTGTCATGTATGCTTCTAGTTGCAAAAAAGGCCAAAGCAGGGCAGAAGACCTCAGCTAAGTCTCTGAACTACTTGAAGCCCTTGCAGCAGTATTGCAATGAACTGCTGAGTTGCGATCCGCAAGTCAACCAGTCAGTGCACCTCATTCAGTTTCTGCACCCTAAAAATGAGGAACTACAGCCAGAGTACTCTAAGAATGGGTATGTGTTTGATTCACTGACACACAAAGTTGACCTATGAAATGTGTGCCACCTCAGAAGTAAAAGTTACATTGATTCATTGACGTCCGAGGTCTGGAGATGGGGAAAAATGTTGCTGCCAAATTAACTGCATTTAGTCCATGTGCACAATTCTTGCACATTTCCCTCAGCTTTGTACTCAATTTAAATTAAGACCATAAGTGTTTTCCCGCTACTTCACAGATTCACGATAGTGCAAACAATTGAAAAGAAAATTACATCCATCCCTTGTTTTTTGCAGGGGTTACTTAGCAAAACAGAACTACTCATTGGTAAAATCCGTGAAGTAGGACCTTTTTTTTTTTACAATTCGTATTCAATTAAATACTATGATATGCACTAATACCAATGGACAAACTTTTTTAACAGGCTCAAGTATTTGTTTAACACATAAAGGTACCTTATAATTATTCTGTTTTATTTATTTAAAAAAAATCTCTATATCATCAAATAAGGGGGGAGACGGTTTAGCCAATCAGAATGCAGAACACACTATATATATTTTCATGACGCAATAACAAAAATGTGTAAAGTAGATAAATTGATTGGCTGCTCTATCAGACGCTAGAGGAAGAGCGCTCGTCTTAGGATAAAAAGAATCGCAGTTCAAATCTGTGTTACATGTCATAGTGTCTTTGGGTAAGACACTGAACCCCTAATGCCCCCAATAAGCAGGTTAGCGCCATACATGGCTGCACGGCCGCTATTGGTAAATGTGAAGCACATTGTAAAGCGCTTTGGGAAGTCTTCATTGACTTGAAAAGCGCTGTATAAATGCAGATCATTTCATTTCATAAAATTTAAGTAAATGAAGTGGGTAGGAACTCCATACCAAAGTAAAATTTATAAAATGCTGCCCAAGTGTTATCCATTTGTAATAATAGTCTGTGGTTTGCAATAATCTGTGGTCTGTGCAGCCCTTTGAGACTCCTTGTGATTAAGGGATATCCAAATAAACATGACTTGACTTGTATTACACTTTAAAGTTATAATTGAATCACTGGATTTTCAATTCAGGCACAGTTACTGAAATTCAAAGTTCAGCACATGAATTCTGCATTTTTAAACATAAAAATGTTCCGTCAGATTCCAAAAGCTCACTGGAACATCAAGCCTGTCCAGTCTGACATAGTTGACTAACTAGCTGGCATGCTTACACACCTTAGTTGACAAGTGAACAAGCAGGACGGTAGCATACATATTTGGAACCAATCCCAGTTGACTCTAAGCCATAGGTGGGGTAAACACTGTACTGGATTGTAGCCAATTGCAAGACGGATTAATGTAGATGCATTCAGTGCTATGGCCAATTTATTGTCTCTATCTCATGTACCAAAGGAATCTGATTTTGTGCAATAATTAGATCTCATTTTCTGTACCCCTCTCAGCATTATCATCACGCCTCCTGAATCTCATGCTCAACAAGAGCAGGTTTTCAGCCAAGGCGGCAACGTAACTCAGCCATTTACCACAGAGACTTACAGGTGTGTGGCTCCCTATGAGACCAAGGACACCAAGAACAAGCCATTCAAAGTGGCCTTGAATGAAAATGTTGACGTCCTCATCAAGGACAAAGCAGGTAAGCTTTGTGAAATCCAAACCTAAACGCAGCAAAAAAAATAGCATCCGATTCTGATGTTTTCCTACATGGTTGAATTCAGGCTGGTGGCTTGTGGAGAATGATGACAACTGTATGGCTTGGTTTCCTGCCCCGTACTTGGAGAGGACAGACAACGAACCGGAAGAGGACAATATCGATGGACTCCCTGAAAGAGGTACAGCCCAAAACCACCGACAAACCCTGGAGACACCTTTTTCAGACGTTAAGCATATCATTTCATTCCATATTTGCTCCTCATCAGGGCTGTTTTATACTGTTACCAAAAGTTATCAATCCAAAAATGATGACGAAATAACAGTGAGCATCGGTGCCTCGGTGGAAGTCCTGCAGAAGTCAGAAAATGGCTGGTGGCTAATCAGGTATTCTGAACTTTCAATGTCTTGAAAATCAAGTGTAAACGCCGTTAATCTGACAAATACCAAATTATTGCTATAACATGGTTTGAAGTGCTATAAACCATTGGGATCTTTTAAATTTGAGAAACAGAGACTATCACTGTACTTAAAGATAGAATAGCTTTGTAGCATTGATAGTTGAGCAGTTTGCGGCCTGCTTTTCGTCCTAGGAAAGTTTCACCTTCCGCAGGACTTGAAGGACAGATGGTTAGATTACAACAAGATATATTATTGTAGAATAAGGTTTCAGTCTCGTCACATACAAGCTGCTCATTTAAGATACCGCTCTGGCTTTTCTATTATGCAGCGTCTTGATGTTTCACTCCAACTTTTCTTTCTTTTTTTCCAAGGTCCATGAATAATCCAAATATAAGAAGATTGGGACTAAAATTAAGGTTTTTTTTTGCGAACAATAATCAAACGGAGAAAGTAAATAATCAAATTTCAGACTTTTCTGTGTCAAATTCAAATGAAAAAAATATGGACAACAGTGTGTATATCTGCGCGCTTTGAAATGGATAATGTTGACATTAAACAAGCAAAATCCATATCCCATTGCATCGGTACAACCCTTGCACTGTCAACTTACCACTCCAAATAGTCCTGACATAATTTATATATGAAATTAAGGGACTTAACCTGACCTTTTTTTATAATGGATTATCAGTCGAATTGAATCTATAAGCTACTGCATATATGCATAAGTCCTTTTATATGACCTGGGGATAAACTGTTTTCCCAGACCACGTACACAAATTACTTTAAAATCCGGTTGGGAAATCATGTATGTTGGCATAGATTTTACTTTACAGGGACAACGATTGCAATGCCAGAGTACTTAATCGAAGATATGGCCCCTTTATTTAATCGAAATGGAATTGTATCCATATTTCTGAAAATGTGGGCTATTTTTTCCGACCCTCTGAGATTTGAATTTAAACCTTGGCTTTCCACAGACACCAAGGCAAGGCTGGTTACATTCCCAGCATGTACCTGAAGCCCCCAAGCCACAGCCAACTGGGCAGAGGCCGCCGTGGACCCAGCAGTCCCGTCCTTTTGTCCCCAACCAACCTGACAGTACAGTCACCATCCATGAGCCTGTCTCAAGAAAACCTGCTAAATCCAGGTTTTAACACTGCAAGACCTGCCTCACCCAACCTGCTCAACACCCGGACCAGGCAGTTGTCTAAATCTGCAGAGGTTCTGAACTCACCCTCTACTCTGCCCCCCCCCAAACCAGTCCCCATCAAACCTCCCAAGCAGACCCCTGCAGCACCTGCAAAGCCAAAGCCTGCCCCACCTCCAAATACCAGACTTGCTCCTTCTCCTGATCCAAGAGGCACCCAATTGTCCAATCCAGGGCTGGCTTCACCTCACAGTCCAAGAAGAGCCCCATCTCCTGATCAAAGAGGCGCTCAATTGTCCAATCCAGGACTGGCCTCACCTCACAGTCCAAGAAGATCCCTATCTCCCGATCCAAGAAGCGCCTCATTGTCTGATCAAAGCCTGGCCTCACCTCACAGTCCAAGAAGAGCCCCATCTCCTGATCCGAGGGGCACCCGAATGCCAGATCCAGGACACACTCTAACTCACGGTCCAAGACGAGCCCTATCTCCTGATCCAAGAGGTGCCTCATTGTCCAATTCAGGACACATCTCACCTCGCAGTCCAAGATTGGCCTCACCTCTAAACGCAAGCTACGTCCCTACCCCAATCATCATGGTGGAAACGGATATGGAAAGTGATGGTCCCCAAAGCCTAATGGTGGAAAGTGAGCTAGAGTTCACAAGTGACAGTGACTTCAGCAGCAGTGACGAGTTCAGTTCGTCCTCTGCGAGCACGAGCATCAATCTGAGCATGAGCACAGATGACTACCGCCTTCGCAACAGCCGGACGCCTCCACCAACCAGGAACACGCTAAGCCCTCAAGAGGCAATGGCAGGCAGAATGGTGCCTGCTGTCTCTGACCCAAACATCTTTAAGGGTGTCTCAGTACCCAAGGTACCACCCCGGCCACAGACTGAAGAAATCCTTACCCGCTGCACAACCATCACCCGCAAGAACGCTAACAGATCTCCCAGCCCATCACCTGCTCCTATTCAGACTCGTTAGAGCCCATATGGACAATTCAGATCAAACAATTACAATGTAACATAATGCACTCATCTGTAAATGAAAATAAATTATACATAAAAGAAACTGTGCTGTAAAACTTCTATATAAAAATCCAATAGTGCCCAAGCAAAATCCCATGTATCACTATAACTCACTAACCTGGTACCGAGCTCATCATTTTTAGACATTTCCCTTTGTGCACAACCACACTCTTTGTGTAAATATAACTTTTCTTAACAGTACTTCGTGAACTACAATGTGACACATATATACATTTTTAATCCTAACCCTCTTCAACTAGATAAGGATTTTTTCTGTTTTAGTCTTGGACCACGGCAATAAAACAAATGGCCAGCTCCCATAGAAAATTCCTGCTCCTGTGTTGCTTACAAAATTAAGTTTAGCTAAAACATGAATAAACTTGTACTATGTACTTTTTCATTTTTTCTTTTCTTTGATTTTTGTGTAAGTCATTATCTTGCTGTCGGTCACCCCTCTCGAGGGATATGACCAGGGTAGGTTATGTATGTATATCAGTGGCTTGCGAAACTTTTTGAAAGGGGCGTCGCTACTTCGCGGATTTTCACTTTTTGCGGGTGGTTTTGGTCCCTATTAACCGCGATAACAGATTACTGTACTGCACATATCTGGCCCTTATGGAAGATTGGCAAGAATAAAGCCATTTCTCAAATATATCCATAAAAAGTGTCATTTTAAGTTTGCCACAAGCCACATGGGAGACACGCAAAACATGTGGAAGAAGGTGCTCTGGTCAGGTGAGACCAAAATCGAACTTTTTGGCAACAATGCAAGACATTGTTTGGTGTACAGGCAGCACAGCTCATCACCCTCAACACACCATCCCCACAGTCAAACATGGTGGTGACAGCATCATGGTTTGGGCCTGCTTTTCTTCAGCAGGGATAGGTAAGATGGATGGAGCCAAATACATGACCATTCTGGAAGAAAACCTGATGGAGTTTGAGAAAGACCTGAGACTGGGACGGATATTCGTCTTCCAACAAGACAATAGATAGATAGATAGATAGATAGATAGATACTTTGTTCATCCCCGAAGGGAAATTCACATTTCCAGCAGCATCCCTGAGCTGAGAACAATCGAGAACAATCGAAAATAACACGGGAGCTGCTGGAGTGGCTGCCATTCGTGACGGCGCCGGAAGAAAAGATTCAATTTGAATCATGTACAAACAAACAAACAATTGAATCATGTACAAACAAACAAACAAAATATTCATGTTTCAATAAGTGGAGTGTTAATAAAATGGGGGGAAAATAATTTCTGATACTGATATAACCAGGTAAAACTAATTTTAAGTTACCTGACCAGATGAATGTTGTGCCATCTCACCTTTCCCTCTCTCTCTCCTCTCACCTTTCCCACTCTCTCTCCTGCAGTTGACTTGCTGCTCCTGAAACTAATACTTACCTCTTTGTGTATTGTGTCATTAAGGACACAGCGTGATGTCAACATTGTATTTGACACATTTTCGTGTACTTGTTTAGGGTGATGTTGGCCCTGCCAATGATCCAAAACATAAAGCAAAACCTACAATGGAATGGTTCACCCAAAAAAATATCAAGGTGTTAGAATGGCCAAGTCAAAGACCAGACCTCAATCCAATTGAGAATCTGTAGAAACAACGAAAAACTGCTGTACACAAAAGCTTTCCGTCCATTCCATGTGCAAAACTGATACCCAAGGGACTTGCGGCTGTAATCGCAGCAAAAGGTGGCGCTACAGAGTATTAACTCAATGGGGCTGAATAATTTTGCACAGCCACTTTTTCGTGTTTTAATTGTTAAAAAAAGTTTAATATACCCAATAAAGTGTGTACCACTTCATGATTATGTCCCAAAAGATGACTTTATGTTAAGGGTGAAGAAATAAGACACAAATTCATTTGTATTAAAATACATCCAGTTAGGTTTTAATTATAAAAGAAACAAAGCACATAATTATTGAGATCTTGCTTACATAATTCACCACTGCAGCCAATTAAAACTGAGCGCTCGTTTGCATGGGAACTTTATGATGTCAGTCAGCTCGTGAGAACAGAGAGCGATGGCGACGAGGTGGATAAGCCGTTTGCAGTTTTCAATGTCATTTGATCGTCTTGGTCGTCTTCCTCTTCAGAGCTTTCCTCACTGACTGGGTGGTGGTTGGCATTTTTAGTGGCTTTTTGAGTGGCGCTCACCATTTCATCCTCCTCTTCCTCCTCATAGGAAATGTTTGGATTCTCATCACTTTCACTATCATCCTCACTGCGCTCCTCTTTGATGTTGCCTTTTCCCTCTTTATCGATCGTGAACACAGATTCAGGCGCAAGAGGTGTCGAGTCCATTTCCTCATCTTGGCCCATGCTAGTAGAGAAAACAAGACATATATTTATTGTATTTATCTCAAATTTAAATGACCAATACTTCTATGTGAATTTTGTTATGTGAGAGCACTTCTCCCGGTCGTCCTTGAGAGTTCAAACCCCAATAGGTCTTCTCGCCTTATCTACTTGTCTTGGGATCAAGAGATCGTAGGTTCGATTCCCGGCTCCTCCGTGTTATATGTTGAAGTGTCCTTGGGCAAGACACTGACTCCCTAATACCCCCAATAAGCAAGTTGGCGCCTTGCATGGCTGCACGGCCGCTATTGGTGTGTGTGTGTGTGTGAATGGGTAAGTGTGAAGCACATTGTAAAGCGCTTTGGGAAGTCTTCATTGACTTGAAAAGCGCTATATAAATGCAGACCACTTACCATTTAGACTGTTTACTGAAGTTTAAATTTAAGACTACCATAAATTCCGGACTATAGAGCGCACCTGATTATAAGCCGCACCCACCTTTTTTTTTTAGGTGATCTGTTACTTTTGTTCTTACACAAGCGGCACCCATGTATAAGCTGCGTGCGCCCGCATTTAAACTTGTGACACAATCACAAGTTTAACCCAGACCGAGCTGTAAGCTCCGCGATTGTGACTGCGGGGGGGATTTTGTAAGGTTTATTGTTCTACATTCTTAATCAATTATCCATTATCCGTTATCGGTCAATTCATAATACGCTACAAAGCCAAGGGGCCGAGACACTTGTTCTCAGCCAAGAGGCTGAGTCAAGGTCCTAGCCACAGAGCCAAGCAGCGATCAGTGCGAATGCACCGTTCCCGGAGGTACTGCAATACCGGGCCGATGCATGGAGTGGACAGAGCAAGCTCTTATTCCATCTCCCGATTGCAAAAACTGCAATTCAGAACCACAGAACCTACAGCATTGCTGCAGTTTGGTCAAGTTCATAAGCTACGATACTGACACTACGCAAAGCATACTGACCCAACGGACACATGCCGATAAAGTAGGAGAGCTATACATAATGCCCATTTCCGATAGATAGTACACAATTCTAGGGTCACAGTTGGCATCATAAATGGAGAATGATACCCGTAATTAACGTATGATGCAAACTTGTAAAGTCCGGGTCCCGTTGAAAGTAATCCAAGGAAACAAAATGTATATTTCCAAAGTTAAGGGTGGGGAAAATAGATATCCACTATTGTCCGCTGCGACAACAGACAGATCTACCGGTAACTCAGCTTTACCCCAATTCCCATCAGCCCGCGTGTACCCCTTCTTTTTGATTCATCCGTAGAACACATAACAGAATAAATCTCTAAAATAAATACATTACAAAAATATACAGTTGCAAATACATATTATACATAGTTACACATATTTACGAAGAAATACGGTACACCGAGAGTTTTCAAAGCTTTAATAATAATAATAAGAATATAACTTTCATCCCAAACAGTGCCTTTGAAAGGTACCAACACGCTAGTAGGATCATGCTCGCAATGTATTAAACGTGCCTGTTAAAAAAAAAGCATCCCGTAATTGGGAAAATTCACGGAAAATCGTCCTTAACTTTCTGCTCATAACTATCGCCATTAAGGGCGTCTTCCTCCATATCAGAACATACCTTAACTTTTCAGACAATGTAAGCTTAAACTTAGAGGTTGCAGTCTTTTCTTGGCGCCCATATTCTACTGGTCTTAATCTTACCTTTTATACTCTAGCGCCGCTGGTGGCAGTTAGAAAAATTCGATAAATTGGCCGCTTCACTGAATAAGCCGCAGGGCTGAAGATTTGGGGAAAAAAGTAGCGGCTTATAGTCCGGAATTTGCGGTAATACAATTTGGGATGGTTAAACACAGCAATCATTTAAAGGAAAATATCCCTCAATCTTCACAGCCATATTCCTTCTCCTATTTGTGGAACTGCTGGCTTTTATCTTCACCTTTAATTTAGTTAGAGCTGAAATATGTCAGTAACCGTCTGCTATCCATATCAATACTACCATTAAGAAGGTGTTTTTATCTGAAAACAGATAATGCGTAAAAGCTAGGTTTTTTTTATAGGGGGAGATATTTAAGCAAAGGAAGGTATTTTAGGCTATATACGTGGAAGCATTGTCTGAAACTCATGACAAAAATTTAAGACGACTAATCGCAAAAAAAAAAAAAAAAAAAAAAAACATTGTTGCAAAAGTATTAAGAATGTATAATCAGAATATATAAGAGAACAACACTTTAAAACCTTTAAAAAGTTTATTAAAAATCTACTTAGAGCAGCAGGGCGGCGCAGTGGTTAGCGCATATGCGACACAGTTCTGAGGTCGTGAGATCGAACCTCCTGTGTGGAGTTTGCATGTTCTCCCCATGCTTGCGTGAGTTTCCTCCGGGCACTCCGGTTTCGTCCCACATTCCAAAAACATGCATTTCAGGTTAATTGGCCGGATCAAATTGTCCCTAGGTGAGAATGAGGGAGCGAATTGTCCCTGTGAGCCCTGCGACTGGCTGGCAACCAGTTCAGGGTGTCCCCTGCCCGAAGATAGCTGGATTGGGCTCCCGCGACCCTACATAGGATAAGCGGTACAGATAATGGATGGATGAATCTACTTAAACATGCCTAGCATGTATATGACATCGCTGTGTTCCATCTGCCATCAGTATGTACAAGTATTTACTCATCTTCATTCATGCAATGTTTGTGTTGCCTCGTCTGCTACAAGCCACAAGAACTCCTCTTTCCACGATGCTTTTAATGTGCGTTTACGTTTTGTAGCGCCATAAATTTTGCTTCTTTTAAACCTTTCTTCTGGGGCTGAGGTTTTGGCTTAATTCCTATCCACATATCAATTTTTCTTGTGTTCTCTGTGCGTCTACTTGGGAAAATGATATGAAAATGAACGACCTTATAACGCTGGGGAAAGTCCGGAAGCACGAAGTAATTGGATGTAGGCTTCTGATTGGCTGCCGAGTATGCCAATTGCCAAACGAACCGAAATTTCCCAACTGAACCAAGATTTTGTAATTGGAATAAAGCAAACGTTTGATTTGAAAGAAAAATCGGTCTTTTTTTTTTCTCTTTCTTTCCCCTTAAAAAAAGTTGTCGGCGGTTGTCCGGGCGGAGACGTTTTGTAAGTTGTACTCCCGTCGTAAAAGATGCATGCCCCAGGCGTCCGGGCAGACGTTATTTCAGACACTGGTGGAAGATGTAAGCCTTTTTGCAAATCATCTCATTTACTCAAATTATAAGAAGAACCTTACAATTCTGTATTTTGTACATCTTAACGAGGAGCTATGCCTTTAAGCTTAATGGCAAAATTAAGCCTCCCTCACCTGGATGGTGCCTCGGCTACTCTCATTTTCTCCCACATGTAGTTCAGGAACATGGATGACTGCAGCAGACGGCTGATCCTCTGCATGTGTCTCTCTGAAGGGAGAAAAACAAAATAAAAATTGAAACAAAGTGACATGTATTCAGCATTGTATTACGAGGTTTTAATTTGTCAGGCTCCAATCCAAATCATACATAAGTGCTTTGGATCGCTATTTTATTCAAACCCACAAATGACATGTGTAGGGCAAATGAGCCCAGCGCAACAACTTTCCTGTTATTTTTCCTGTTATCCTTGTTTGTTGGAGTGGACCCGAAAGACCTGTCCCCCTTTTTCGTTTCTACTGGATTATCGGACTACGTACGCCTTCGTTTTCCCCTTTTATTTTTCCATCCACCCTTTTGGTTGTGCGCTTTTGGTCCAAAGACAGAACTTAACATTCACACTCGACTCCAGTTCAAAGAACTCTAGCCTTTGGGAAGGGTGGAACTTCTGTGCCCCTGGATGGACAGTTACTTATTTCTCATCAAAGAGACCACAAATCTAGAGGTGGCATTATAACATAAGAGGTCAAAGCTCGTCTTAGGACCGATTCCCCAGCTGCTCAGAGTTAAATGTCAAAGTGTTCTCGGGCAAGACACTAAACCCCTAATGCCCCTGAGAGCAGGTAGGTTTCTTATATGGCTGTTGCCGCTATTGGTATGTGAGTGTGTGTGAATAGGTAAGTGTGAAGCACATTGTGAAGCGCTTTGGGAGGTCTACAATGACTTGAAGAGCACCATATAAATTCAAACCATTTAAGTGCATTACAATTAAGTCTGATAACATGAATCTTGTGATTGTTTCCCCTAGTGGGTTTCAAGGGTTTGATTTGTAAACACATGTCACTGGCCCTTTATGATGGAACAGCAGACAGGAATATTGACTTATTTCGAAAGACTCTTGTAGGGGGATTTTCCACTTCAGCTTTTACTTTAGGTTTCCTTTTTACTCATGGCCTACCCTTCCAGTATGAAAGTATTTGTAAACAATGTTGCATTTGCACTTGTAAATTTCACGGAAGGTTCATTTGTGCTGAGAATATTCTGTAACTGAAACCTCGACATAACAGGTGATCCCCAGCGTAAATTTCGACCGATATCTTGTCTCATAACCTGGAAATAAAGGAACATGCAAAGGAAGAAAAGCAGTTTTTCTTCAGTAACTAGGTACATAAAAAAATGCATTATTATTAATAATACAACCAACATTAAAACTAAAACAATGCTAGCTCTAATTCTGAATCAAACACCAATTTTTTTTTTTTTTTTTTAAATTACAAAGGGACACGTATCCCCCGGTAGCCACAGTAGTTCGGTCTGGTGATCAGACTGTGGTAGAGAGTTTAAAAGTTTAAAAAATGTATTCTACATTGCCCCCGTAACCAGAGAATTATTGTGAATTTTAGGTCCCGAAATAAAAAGAATGCCTAAGTTTCGGGTCAACAGCAGTCGATTCTTCTTAAAATACAGCTCAACAGCTCTCAAGTAAGAACCACTTGTGGCTAAAGGCAAACCAAGGCTATCGGTAAAATGTGGCAAGTGTTCCCCCTCCTGCAGTTCTCCTCTCTACCAGGGAAGAAAGTCTAGAATTAAGGCAATGTGGTCAGTCAGGATTAGAAAATACTGCACAAGCAGCAGCATTTTTGGACCAATTGAAAATGTTTTAGCCAGGACTGGCAGTGACATGTAGCAAATGCATGAGAAAAGTTCATGTCTAATTGGAATCCAAACTATGGAACACCCTACCATTCGAAATCATAGCAACTGCCTCGAAATCAATGACTAAATCTCGTCTTAAGCCTGGACATCTGGAGTCTTGCCCATAACAGATTGGAATGCTTCTAGCAGCAATTTTGGGACAACTGAAAACAACTGGCACGCCCCACATGGAAAATAAAAAGGCTAAGGACCAGCCACCCCGCCCTTTAAAAAAAAAAAAAAAAATCACTCTGAGTATCTGATCCAGGATCAATCCCCACAGCATCATCATTTTCGTGTGTGCGTGTATCCGTACTCTCCAGAATACATCTTCATAGAAGGTTGGCTTTTGGAGAAGTATATCCGTAATGAATGTTGAATTCAATATAAAATGTCAAACTTTCTAAACTCCTGTTTCATCAAACCACATTTTGCCCATTACAGTCTATCAAATGATGCATCTCATCAGCCACAGCTTGCATTTGATGTTTTTTATTAGCAACGTGACAGTAATGGAAATAAAAGGAGGATAAAGACTGTGCTAAAGATCTACGTACCAAATAAGATGCCCACAATCGTTTATGTACTTACCTGTGTATGGTATGAGGCCTTCCAGGGCAGTGCGGGCACCCTGGTACTGCAGAAGCTCCTCAGGTAGGACGTGCGTAAGCAACACCTTGAGGACAGCCTGGGCATCCAGACAATTTCTGGCATTTGTGTTCCACACACCACAGTAAAGCAGTAGCGACTCTGAGAAAATGGCAACATCATTGATCTATTCGATTCCACAACATCAAAATAATGCTTTCATGTGACGATATGTCCATCAGCAAAGTAAAAACAAATAAAAGATTGCACTATTTCAGTTCATTTGTAATAAATCCAGAATGTATGAGGTTTATAATTATTATTACATTACAAAAAAAAAAAACTGTTACGAAAACATTTTACATTTTGAAACAGTCCTGGATACTGGCAATGGTTACTTTAACATATACAATAATATTAAATCCATCAAGACTTAATTTTGAGACAGGTATAAAAGTACCAGCATATTGCAAAATTTGATTTCTCTGAGTTACGGTATTTCAAGTATTTGTGCTTTGGCTGCATTTTATTCTACCATGAAATATCGTGGTGAACTATTACGCAAGGTCTTTTGAAGATATTTTAGTGGCAATTAAGTTATTCCGTATATTTAGTAAACATGTTTCTATATCCAAGGTTAAGCCAGTTTCAATATTGTATTCAATCTGTTTTATAATGTAATTTTAAGGTATTGTATGATTACAGGCAGCCCGGCGGATAGGTGGTTAGCACGCAGCCCCACGGTGCAGAGGTTCAGGGTTCAAAATCCAGCCTCCCCGTGTGGAGTTTGCATGTTCTCCCCGTGCTTGTGTGGGTTTCCTCCGGGCACTCTGGTTTTCTCCCACATTCCAAAAACATGCATATTAGGTCAATTGACCGGTCCAAATTGTCTCTAGTGGTGAATGAGCGAGTGAGTTGTCCGTCTGTGTGCCCTGCAACTGGCTGGCAACCAGGTCAGGGTGTCCCTTACCCGCTGCCCGAGGATAGCTGGGATGGCTCTAGCACCCCCGCGACCCTACTAAGGATAAGCGGTGCAGGTAGTGGATGGATGGATGATTACAGCCTGCAATGTGCTTTGATTTCACTTTTTTTAATTATCCGCTGGCTGCGGTTTAATTCCATTGGATAAGAGAATCTGTTTTCAATAGAAATACCTGAAACAAACAAATATTTATCAGGTTTGAAAAAAGAAAACCTACACAAAAATTGGTTTCAGCTCTCAACAATTTTTATTGAAGTGACTGTATGTAGTAGGAATGTATATATGTCTAATAATGGATGACCTTGCCCAAAGTTATGGTTACCTCTCTGATCAACCCGAAGTTGCAAAACAGTCTTCTCCAGAAGGTCACTGCTGTCATCTGTTTCACGGATTGCTATAAGAGATGGCATGCATGTCACTTACACAGCGTTTCTTACCTTTTACAGTTGCACATGCTTTAGGATTTGTGCAACTGTGTTACGCAATGCCAAATTACTCAATGTGTTTATAAATGGGGCCACATGTAGGAACTTGTGGAACCAGATTTGTTTTTAATGTACAGTAATTATTATTATGCAACTTCTGGAAAAATGCCAATGACGAATAAAAACCTGTAATCTACCTTTGATTACTGAAAGCACAGTATGTGGCTGGTCCAACGAGATGGCGAGGCCCAGCGCTTTCAGGTATTTTTTCTCATGGAGTAGGTTGGACAATTCCTGCTGCCTTCACAAAAACAGAGAAGGAAAAAAAAATCGAATTTTAGCATACCAAGTTTTCTAAAAAAACGTTTGCTGGTCACAATCCATTGAGCATGAGAGATTTCCTCTGCACTTTTGACTGCAGCTACTCGGCCGCCATGAGCTGCGGGAGAGGAAAAACTTGTTTGGGATGTCATTCTTGGAACAAGATACTTCATGTAACTACAGTTTACCATCTTTGCAAAGAAATTATGCCAAGATGGAATTCTGCACCACAAAGGTAGTCAAGAGGGAAATGTGAATTTTTTAAAATTTCGGCATGCAAATTATCTGATTATGACGGTAAGAACATAGATGGTCAAATGATCAAAGAGATTGAAACGTCTTCATTCTTTTCCATAAAATGGATGAAGTGCACTTCACAGCTCCAAATCACTTTTAATGTTTCTCTTGCATATTTATACAATCATTAAAACAGGTAATACAATATCAATGCTTAGATTTTGCCAAACTAAACAGTCATCACCAATACAGCTTTGTATGGCCGCTTTGTTAGATTTAATACAGTACAACTATTTTATAACAAACGATTTCATAAAAAATAAATTTCCCCTCATTCCATAGGACTACTGCTGCGCATGTTTAGCCAGAATGGGTTTTAAATGTATTTTTTGTCCTGGTGAGTTTCCATTCCCTTTTTTCAGGGTTTGTACACTTTTCATGGCCAATTTCAAGCACTTTCTGATGGACTTTCAAAGAAAATTTTCCAATTTCTCCAACATCATTCAAAGAATAAATGATTATATTGTTAATAATAGTATTGATTGACTAATTGTTGTTGTCATTATTATTATTATTGATCCCACCAACCGTAAGGATGTTTTTAAGGTGGGTGCAGCCCAAGGAAAGTCAATGCTTCTAAAATTTAAAGGAGCTGTACATAATTTGAAACTTTGTTACTTTCTGTCGCCATCCCCTGACTTGTGTCATGAGTGCAGCCTCAGTCAGATCCTTCATGATGTGTGTACAAGTACGTGCATTTCTTCGACCTGCTCGGATAAACTCTTCTTTTTTAACAAATTCAAGCACTTGAAAACACATTAAAATTCAAGCATTTTTAAGGATTTTAAGCACCCGCAAAAACACTGTTTTGTTAATTGATGTCAGAAGAACATGGCTTAGGTTAGTCAGTGTGTTCAGGGTTTGCGGCGTCCAAGATTTAGACCTCCTTCGTGACTGTTATTCAATAGTTCGTTGCTCATTATCAAGTAAAAATTGTTTAAGTCTCATGCATTTATAACATGTTATAATCCTCATGGAAACTTGAATTGCAAACTATTGTCTATTTGCATTCTAAATCAATAAGTGGAAACAGCTCAGCTGCTGCTGCGTGGGATCAGCACTATATAAAACTAGTACCATTTTCCATGAGCCATTACTTCTTAATATCACATAATAACAAGGAACTTTCTTTACACATTTTAATCAGATAAAATCGGGTGTTTATAATTGTCTGTGTAATTTTTATTACCATAAAATAGGGAAAAAATGTCATTAAGCAACTTTGTTGTGAGATTGTAGCTTTGGGTAAAGTTGTACACCCCTGACTGCAGCTTTCAACTCATTTAATTGCTCCAATCAGCAGTCTAGAGTTTACCCGTAATGTGAACGATTAGAATGTGGCCTAGTGACTTACTTCAAAATTTGATCTTCCTGCTTGGCTTGCTCCTCAGCTTGCTCGATTTCTGTCACATCCTGGTAATAAAAACAAGGTGATAGTAAGTTTAGATTTTACTTATCACAAATCACATGGAGAAGTGAACAATTGATGGGCCTCTCATTTCTTTTTTTCATTGACATACAACTACAATAAAGCAGAATTGTTTCATAATCTATGAAAAACAATGATAAAGAAATGTAATTTTCTCTAAACCATAATAGGGTTAGAGCAAATGGAATAATAATTTTATTTCAGATGCCAAAGAATACAAAATTGTGTTTTCCTTTTAAAAAAGTATGTTGCAATAAACTTTTCGTCAAAATGTTTAACTCATTCAGTGTCACAACAAATACACACGTTTTCAGAAGCAATACCCGTGATTACAAAAAGGTAAAAATAGTTTTTAGAAGAGAAAACAATCAAAACTTATTCTAAAGGGGTTTGGCGCTGCTAATGACTAAGTATCAAGCCTTGTGTGAATGATTTCAAAATGATAGCAAAAGTGGCTTTGATCAGATCTTTGTCCACACATAAAGGCAGCCCCCACTTTCTTTTACCGGAAAATGTGTGTTTGTGTGTGTGTATGTGTAGGCAGCCTCATGCAGCGAGTATGCGTACTGAAGAGGTGCAGCGAGACTTGCAAGGCAGACAAAACACAGCTTCAAGAGAGCTTTTTCAATTTACAAAAGATAAGTCCTATTATCATTGTCTGGTCAGAGAGGGATGACGTTTCGTGCATGCCCGAGGGAACGCGATCGCCAGAGTGACCAAAATCATGTGATCACTTTGCTGGAAAAAACGTGCGCAATAAGTTCAATGTTCTTTAAATAAAGTTATTTTGCAAGCAAAGTATTATTGTGTTTATGGAAAGCATTGTTTGGATATTGGAGGTATCACAAATTCAAAAAAAGCACACAGTGTTTGTACACCCTTTTATGGCCAAATTCAAGCTCTTTTACGGACTTTTGAAGCCAAATTTTCCAATTTCTTCAGTACCATAAAAAAAACAACAACAATGCGATTCAGTCCATAACCCTGTTGTTGAATTTTGTATGTAGGAAAACGAACCAGAATCCTTAGTTAAATATTAAAGTGGCAGCTACTGTATCAATCACTAAATGGGGTATACAAAATCACTAAATGGGGTATACAAAATATTTCTGTGCCCTCTTTCATTAGTGACTGCTGCAATCATTGTTTGGTCCATGTTGTATCAAATGTTCTTGTTCTTTTTCTTACTGATGACAGCACTAAGACATATTGTAAAGAAAATAAAGTAAATTCTAAAATATAACTGATGTGTAACTAAGGTATGGCATCTTCATTGTTTAGGAAGACTTGTTTTATTTATTTTTTCAACTATTGCCTGGTCTATTTAGTTAGAATGCCGAGAAACATGGCAACAATTTCAAGCATTTACAAGCACTTCATTAAAAAAAAAAAAAATCAACAAATTTTCAAACCTTGAAAACAACATTTAAAAATTAACCTTTTTAAAGATTTCAAGCACCTGCACCCTGAAAAAGGGAAATGCACACTTTTACAAAAAGCAGTTTCGCTCAGACGTTTTATTGGAATCAATCTTTCCAAGAAACTTTGCAATGTTCAACTGTTGTTTAATAATCAATGGTTAAAGCTACAAAACTTACTTTATTTCTATGGAAAGATGAAGGTTGAAGCTTTCTAAAATATGTTCTATGCCTATATAACTACAAAAATACATTTTCTGTAGGCCTTCAAAAATGGGGGGAAAAAAAAAAAACACAAGCCTAAGGTTTAAAAAGGTTGTTGAACCCTGATCTAGGCCATGAACGTGGCTTTAATGGAATCCATTAACATGAATGCTATGTTAGCAGACAATTGAATAGCCTGAGGGTTAGAACCACGTGACCTTAAATGTAAGGACTGATGTTATATACCTCAACACATACACACCTACAATACCTTAAGAAGCCAAACCTTGATAGCATAGCATTGGAACATCACGTACTGTGAGTTACAACTGTTGTGACTTTGCTTGAGAGGTTTGTTTAAACTACATTCATGGAGTAACGATTTATTATTGAAGTAAATCATATTTATGTAGTAAATTGTGCTAAAGTTAATATCGAGCAAATGTGAAATATCCATCCATCCAAGTTAACTCGTTAGTTGATGTAAAAAATAGGTACGTGACAAAAAGTTCAACATTTATTTAAATGATGATTTTAACCATTTAGAACAGGGGTCTCCAATTCTTTTTAAGAGCAACTTTTGTTGCAAATTAGCACAAAGGGCACCCAGTTCTGTATGAGTTTCTAGAATAACAATTTATCATGCGACTACTAGCAGTGCTTCTCGATTGTTTTCTGTCATGCTCCCCTCAAAACAAAAAGTCCTCTCGCGCCCCACCCATCAAGTCTCCTCATCTGGGGTAATCATTTTATTCAAATGATCACTTAAGGGTCTGCTCCACTTGGAAACTTAACTTCATACTCAATGCTTATACAATGTGCTATTTGCACGGCATGGAGGTTAAATGTAAAAAACAAAACAAAAAAACACTGCCAATGAGAGCACTGCTGCTCCCTAGTGTAGTGGAGGTGTAATTGCACTTGATTCTTTGGAAAGTTAAAAAACGTAAAGTTCCTAGGTCCATGTTGGAGACCCCTAATTTAGAGATATTTAATAAAATAAAATTGTGCGAAAGGAAAGAATGTTAATCAGTGCTAGAGAATAAGGATGGCTTAGTACCACCATTCCTTACCAAAAATCTTCCATTTTGACTGCAAATACAACAATTAGACGTGCCAAAGTTAAACAACCGTTTATCATTTAATTATGCGCAACTGCAGCACACATGTCCAGATTCATTCTCCTATAGAAGCAATTTCTTCATGTGTGTGGAGGCAAGAATGCTCTTAACATTAGAATACAACAGAATTTAAAACAGGGAGACAACATCTGAATAAGAATGAATGAAGATTTAAGGACATTTGTAATAGATAGGGTTTGTGGATTTGATCAATATTGTTCCGGTCAATTTGGCTTAAATCGATTAGATACCGATCTAGATCTGAACTGACCATCCCCACTCGTCATTTTTGCAATTTTTTGATGTGTTTCGGATTAACTACCGAGTAAAAGATGTGTTTTGTGGATTTACTAAACCACCGTTTTAAGGAGAAAAAAGGTTTAAAAAAATATGTTAATATTATTTTTCACTCTATACATCAATTTAAGTCCCAAAAACATTTTAGGAAAACAGGCTTACATTGTGTAAAAAATGCTGCAAGCTCGTGGTCTGAATCTATACATTTATCTATCCATATTGCCTTCAATTAACCCTGTTAAGAATGTATTTAGTTAGCTGACTAAGTTGGTTACCATACCATTTTCACACAATCTCCTTGATCAGGTACAGTGGAACCCCGGTTTTTGAACGCCTCTCAGTTTGAAGAAATCGTAGTCCGACCCAAAATTTTGAGAAATTCTTGCTTCGCTGTTCAGTCAAAAAAATCCGAGTTCGAACGCCGGTAATGCGTGAGTGCGTATGCTAGGGTGCGATGCTGAGCGGCGTACGGGTGTAGATCGCTCTTTTCGTGACCAACTGTTATCGCGTTACTTTCGCTTTTAATATAGGTGTACCAAGTGTTTTAGCCCCTAATTATGCCTCCGAAGAAATTCAGTGCAAGCAGCAAAGTTGCTACAGGTGAAAAAAGAAAAGTAGTGCGTACAACTATTGCATTTAAGAAAGAAATAATAGCAAAATATGAAGGAGGTGTGCGGGTGTCTGATCTTGCCTGCGCATTCTGCTGACCACCACAAAGGTAAGAAATCCTATTCATAATTCTTTTCTTTATCCTTTTTTTTTACACGTTCATGTTAGCGTAATCTTTCGTACAGAAGATTACGATAACGCGAACGTACGATTAGCCTGGGTTAGCTTTAACTTTATGTTAAACATTTAAGGTAAACATTCAGGGTGTTGGAACGGATTAAAACGATTTACATTATTTTGAATGGGAAAAATGATTTCGGTGATCGAACAAATCGGTTTTCGAACAGGGTTCTGGAACGGATTATGGTCAAGAACCGAGGTTCCACTGTATTTGTAAGTTACATCTTTTTATAAGTTCGTCTTATATTTCAAATAAGCCAACTGTCCATGCATCCTTTACCGTCCAAACAATGATGTTGGAATCAGCTGACCCGGTCACCATCTTGTCATCTTTCCCGCTTGCATTGAGCCCCCACACTTTGTCCTGGTGAGCGTCTAGTGTCTTCACACACTCGTTGGTCTTGATGGTCCAAAGCTTCACCAAACCATCTGAGCCACTGCAAAGAGCACCGGTAAAATCATGACACTTGTGAACAGAATACAAAAAAAAACCTCAATTCCTATCATCACCCTCCGCCGATAAAAAGTAATTAAAAAAGTACGCGATAAGATTAAGTTCACATTCGTGCTTATTTAAAAGGACATGGATAAAATAGTTATTGTTCACTACAACTTAGGGAGTTGATGATAAAACAAGGGAGAACAAAGGGCGACAGTGAAGCATTAGTAAACACTGACTTAATGTATTGTAAAGCTAGTGTAGGTCGCGATTAATTGTTGGTATAGTATTTAGGAAGTATTTAAGGGGGTCTGTTCATCAATTCATAAAGAAGGAACATTTTCACAAATTGTTAATAACATACTCAGTATGAAAGACATTTTCTTCTTAAATCATGACCTAAGTATGAAAGACTTCGGCTTCCGTAATGCTAAATAGAAGGTATTATGAGGTGTTGCTGCGGGTTTCTCATTTTATTTTAATGCATATAATCAGTTGTCTCATTTATTTGTCTGGCAAATATCATTTTATGATTGTGTTAAAATGAAACACCTCTAAGTTTAAATGTTTAAAAATGGTATTCAATAATCGGTTCTCATGTTTGATTGAGAACCTCAAAATAAGCAAAATAGAAAATTACCTTTGACACAATACTAATTTGACAACACCACGTTGGGATAATTTACTTTACATTTTAAAAAATGTGTGTAAACTGTCAGTGTTTGATGTTACGGTATCTGGCCAAGTTTAATAAAAGGCACTTCAAATAACTTTGGAATTGGCATCATTAATAATAATACAGTAAAAGCAAAGAACATGAGTTTGAGAGGAGCAATTCCATGTTTTGAGTTCATACTTTCATGTATTGAATTCTCTTCATCATTATTCTCAACACAGTGAAATATTGTTTGAAATAAGATAAGAAATGGCACAACAGGGTAAACGGGTAATAAAGACTTAATAGAAAAAAAAAGGTAAGACTGTCAGGATAAATAGGCAAAGTGAAACGTTGGGTAAAGGTGTCTGAAATACCCGCTGAGCAACTGGGTTCCTCGGCTCACAAAGATGACCTTCAACACGGATGCGTCGTGCCCCTCAAATGTCTAATTGAAACAAAAAAAACAGTTTTATTTTACAATCTAAAATAAAGGGGAGCTCATTGTTTGGAAAGGTGCTATAGTCTCTTGGCTAACCTTTAGACAGCTAAAGTCCTGCAGGCTCCAGAGTTTAGATGTGCCGTCAGCCGAAGAAGTGGCCAGCACCTGGTCAACGGGCGAGAAACACAAGGACCAGATGCCTCGACGGTGGCCCCGACACACTCCAAGCAGTTGTATTGTCCCCTCCCCTGCCAGCGACCACAGTTTGGCCGTGCGGTCCTGTGAGCCGGAAGCTAACAACTTGTCGTTGGGAGAAACGGCCAAGCTATTAATATCCTGGAAAAGCAAAGCAGCCGCGGCATAACATTAATTACTTCACATTCAAATGTCTCATATGCTGTGACAGTCTTAACATGGTGTGGCATTTATAACAACTTACGGGCAAGATCAAACTTGAAATAAATGGAAACAATCAAACTTAGAACAAATACTCTCATATCCTCCTGACTACCAGGGAAAAAATGTCCAATCACATTTATTTTGAAAATCCCGATTCTACAGTATGTGAAGTATTTGGAATACTGCATAAGACATTTTTGAAGTTGGTATTTTTGTTTTAAAGCTATGATGTTTGCTTTACAGTGAACAGACACTGGCAGTCCCTGGAACTAAAGCCATGATTGGAATTTTCATGTAAAAAAAAAAAAAGTGGAAAACTGCACGCAGTCCACTTTTTAGCGCGAGACAACGTCCTTACACTAAAAAAAAAAAATAATGTGTTCATAAGAGTGTTATTAATAAAATGCCTAAAGCATTTTAAGAGAAAATGTTTTTGATAAAAAAATATGAATCACTTTTTTCCATTAAGTTATTGCACTGAGGGAAGACATTTTCTTTAACGGTGAAGTCAAGGTAACAAAGCTCCACCCCTACAAATTTGGTATCATTGGAAAGAATGTCTTCTATAGATCTTAAAAGGAGTTAATATGACTGATTGTGGCAGCACGGCGGATAGGTGGTTAGCGCACAGCTCCACAGTGTGGATGTACATTGTTCAGGTCCAGCTACAGAAGCCTCCCCGTCTGAAATTTGCGCGTTGTCACCGTGCCTGTGTAGGTTTCCTCCAAGCACTCCAGTTTCCTTCCACACTCCAAAAATATGCATGTCAGGTTAATTGGCCGTTTCAAATTATCCCTGTTGATTTAATGATTTGGTCTCTTTTGTACAAATGACAGTGTAGAATGTCATAGATAAAATAGAAGGCTATTTTATCTGCACCATTGACTGTATATTTCTGAGAAGGAATGAATGTGGCCTAGTCACCAAACTACATTCCATGTTTCCCAATGTTTTTGCCTGAGAGTGGAAAAAAAAGTGCAGAGCGACAAATAACGTAGCGGTTTTGAGTTTCAAGAATGAAACTAGCCCTTTTAAAATAATGGCGTTTCAAATAGCAATGTGAGATTGCAACACACTTTTTTTCCATAGGTCCTCTACTTGGCAGAAACTGAAACCAGGAGATATCAGTGAGCAGCATATCAGTACAATGTCTTGCAAAAGCTAGGTGGGGCAAACAGTTTTCATATTAGATGGAAAACATGTGTACTGCAGCAATGATATACTTTTGAATAATCTATCTAATCTTCGTATTTTCTATTTGAGCTCACCCTATTGTTGCGAGCAGGTATATTGACAGCACTTGACCAGATAAATTAACTTTAAAAAAAGAAAAGCAAGTCAAAATCTTTAATCCTGGATATTCTTGCCATCATTTTTCTTCTTGTAAAAATCAAATTAAATCAAATATATTTGTCTAACACTTTACCTACAATAAAATGCATATCACAGTGCTGTATAGAAGGACTCAATGTACCCCAACCAACCCGAGCTTGCATAACATTAAGTATTACGTGATTGCTACTTCGTTGCTTTGTCTTTCCCTACCTCAGTCCTAGTGATAAATAAAATTGTTTCCAATTTGCCTTTGCCAGCGTACCTTATCGTGTGCCTTCTCCGTGGCACGTGCATTAAGCATATGCAAGTCTGTGCTAGTGGCAGATAAATCTGGAGGAAGATCCCACACCTTTACTGTACAATCCTGACTGCCGGACACCAAAAAGGACGTTTTCAACCTGTTCAAACAACAATTCATTAATGTCAGACATTTTTAAAACATTTCATTTTGGATTGACTTGGGCTATGTCTACACTAGGACAAAACTCTTTTTTTTCAAATTCAAAGAAAGTAATAGAGACCTAACCCCACTTTGTGGATTTTGAACTTAATGGTCTTTATTGTCATTGATTCAATGTATTGTACGCTGTGTTCCGAGCAGACAGCACAAATAAAATGCTATTATGAGGCTAAGTTATGGAGGGCTTTGTTTGTTGGGTGTGCATGACTGTGATAGGCTGGTGTATGCAGTCAGTAAAAAAAACGGGGTGTGCGAGCACAAGTCTGTGTTCACCGCTCCCTTAGTTGCTTTCTTTCACTCAAGGGAGAAGCCATCATATTACATTGTACTGTACGTTTGTATAATGACAATGAAGATCATTCAACAGCAATTCTGTGTTTTTATTAGTAGATCTATAGTTGTTATTTGGTTAGTTGTATACTCTTAGTCAGTAACAAGGTCATCTAAAAAGGAAATAAAGTCCCTTGTGGGCTTTTATAAAGGTGCCATGCAACCTTGCGGATCTACATTTTTCGCGGTGGGGGTCTGGTCCCACGTCAAGTCAAGTCATTTTTAATTGTATAGCCCTTAATCACAAAGAGTCTCAAAGGGCTGCAAACCACGATAACCGAGGAATTATTGTACACACAAGTTAAATAATGATATTTAAAAAGTGGGTGACTGAGAGCAGTAACAACTTAATGGCATTTCATTGAATACACGAGGTAACTTTTTTTGAGTTAGAAAAGTTCTTGAATTAACATTCAATAGTCTCTGTGTAATCAGATTTGTTAAACTAGTATCAAAATTACACTACAAACAAGTATGTAGTGCGGGTTAAGGCATGTGCTTATAACCTGTTTGACAATTTACGGTGGTTTATTCACAGTTCTACTGTATGTCACCTTTAATTATGAGCTATGCTTTTTTGGGGGGCACAGCCAATTACAACCTTTCATAAATTTCTCTCTTTAGAGTGGCGTAAGGTGTGGCCTCATAAATACATTTTCACTTGCTTTAAGAACTCGAGGGGAATAATTTTAAGAAACCTTCACCAAATCCAATTAAAACTCAATGCATCTGATAATAATTTTGGAACACAATGAGTTACCTGGAACAGGAGATTGAACCAACAGCGTTAGTGTGGCTGGAGCCGTAGGCCACACAGCGGACATGGCCACTACTAGTGTCCATGGACCACACACGTACTGATCTGTCCTGTGGAATGAAGACAACACTTAAAAACAATCACTTGTTACTATTGTGAGCAATTAATTTTTGGGAAAGTTTCATTATGACAGGCACAGGTGTGTCCTCACCTTGGCGCAGCTCGCAAAGACATGACCTTTTTTAAACACATCCAATGACAGGACAGTATCTACGAGAGGATATGTCAAATTAGGAATGGAATTCTTACACAGTCTGCTTAATTACTTGTCAATCATCACAGCGGAGAAATTATTACTTGGATAAATTTCTATCTATCTATCAACATACCAAAGCAATATCCCTCTCGTGCAGGTGACTTGAGTAAAGTTCCCACTTACACTGACCAAACATTCATTCCCCTTTGCTCTTCCCAATCTTACACCAAACATTAAGCCCACAGCACAACAAGGAGTGAGTTGCTGTGCCATGCGACCCTATATCAGCAGAGTCTCGACAGCATACACTGGTTTACCCCCTCCGCAGCACATGTGTCGATATCAGTCATGCTTCGCCATACACATCTATCCCTACCATGCTCTCTTGCATCCATAAAATTCACCAACCTCACATCTAGAGCACATTTCATCCCATTTACCCAACCATATTTGGGCATTCCTCTCATTAATTTCCCCACTGCTTCTGCACTACATATTCAGTCAAGTGGCCTTCATCCATTCTTTCCATTTGTCCAACCATCTCAGAACATTTTCATCAACCCTTTCGGCAAGCTCTCTCACCACACCAGTTCTTCACCTTAATTACTCATGGTCAGAGATAATAAATGGGGCCCTCTTTTGAGGGGAAAAAAACTCCAGTTTCGCAATAAATAGGTTACACTTTTTCATTGTCCATGTGATTAAATTAAAAAAAGTGGTGCCTCTAAAACTCGCAGTGTAAGTGGTCGAAGGGAAGCTGTACTTTTCATATCAACTGGCAAGTGGCACCAGAGAGCTCGATTTTAAATGACAATACTGGATTACATAAGTAGCACATCCTAGTTAATTACTGTTCAGTTGTGAAACCGACAAATATGTTAATAATGAATTCTGTAACTCATTTTCTCGGGGGACATATTGTCACATCAAAGTTCCCCCAAGGTTTTTTTTTACCATTGAGACTTTTTAAGATCCTTTCAAGACCACATCCAAATGAAATTTAAGACCAATGTAAATGTCTAACGATTGAAGTCAAAGACCAATCGAGTAAGAACATAGATGGACATAAGAGGTATTTTATAATTTATGATGCCGTTCCATTTTCTTATTTTCATGTTAACAAAGAAGAATGTAGTTTCAGTCTTATATGTGTGTGTGTGTGTGTGTGTGTGTGTAAGAAATCACACACATGCTGCCATCTGCTGGCAACTCACCTGAGTGACCATCGAGGATCTGGCAGCTGTTGGTGAGCAACTCAAAAACTTTGAGCTGGCAACTGTTGGTCGCCACTACAATGTGGCTGTCATTTTTACCAAGAAATTTCACGTCTAGGACCTCGTCACTGTAACCCACAAACTGCAAGGGAAAAAAAGGTAAGAGAAGAGGATATCTACTCTTTATTAACATTTGTGTTATCACTTTTCATTGAAATGCTTAACCTCACTAAGGTCGCCAGGGCATTGGGGCCCACCGCAGGTGACAATAGTCACCCTTCAACCTGCCAATTAAGTTTTTGTAATGCAAGAGGAAACCAGGGTACCCACAGAAAACCCATGTGGGCACAGGAGAACATGAAAACTCCATATAGGGAGGCTGGTAGCTGAATTGAATCCGAGACCTCTGAATTGGGAACGTGCTAACCAGTCAAAAAACGCCCCACCTGTTGTTATAACTTGTCTTGTGAAATAGTCATGCAAAATATAGTAGCTTGGAGAGTCAAGTAACAATTTGCATAATTGGGATTGGCAACAGTGGTTGCTATTCTGTCCTTTTTTCCTCTGAAAATGCAAAGAGGAAATTCTTTGAAATCGCAATTTAATATTCCTAAATTTTAGGGAATATTTCACTAGAATGATTTTCTCTGCCTTTAGCTTCCTTTTTAACCATTTCAACACTTAACATTAAATTCTTGAATTTTACAACAGAACAATCTATACAGGTTCATAGGATATTACCTAATCACTCACTAATAACCCCTCACTGCCAATTTTTTTTCAAATTTTAATCAGAGAAAATAAATATAACAGGATTGTGACTAAGGTTCAGTCAGTGAATACTTCTGCAAATTGTGTTCTTAGGGAACACTCACATTAGGGCCACCATACCGTGCTTAAGAACACTTGCTTAAGCAGTCTAGATTTTTTTTCTAATTAGTTTGGATTAGCACTGGGGCCAATACTAATAATACTAATTTATAGAAACAACTTTTTGTTTCTATAAATTAGTATTATGGCCCCAGTGCGAGTCCACCCTCGGAAGCTTTTCTAATAGACTGAAGAGATATTTTCTTCCTCATGCCATGAGGCTCTTTAACTCTACCCGGCAGAGTAAAAGCCCACAGTAAACCACACCACCTACATTGCATGTTACCGAATTTTATTGCAATATGTATTCTGTTGTAGCACTATTTAGTTATTCTATACAACACGCTACAGTGGGCATTTGCACGTCACACTGTATATTGTATTCTTTTTGCTTTATTATTGTATTGTTCTCAGCTCAGGGATGCTGCTGGAAATGTGAATTTCCTTTCAGGGATGAATAAAGTATCTATCTATCTATCTATCTATCTAGTTTGGATTCGTTTTTGTTTTTTTCTTTTGCTGGTACAGTGGTACCTCTTACTAATGACTAAATACGAAACTTTCAGGTAATGTCCCTGATGAGCAGGTAGTTGCTGCTATCGGTTGGTTAGTGTGTGTAAAAGGGAAAGTGTGAAGCACATTGTAAAGCGCTTTGGGAGGTCTTCGTTGACTTGAAAAGCGCTATATAAATGCAGACCATTTACAGTACCTCACCAGGAAAATATTGCCTTTAGTTACAAAGGCATTTAAGGATATAAAGTCAAATATACAGTACAGTACGCGCTTCTATTAGCTGCTCCCAGAGTTTCCTGAACATAAACTAACTGGCTATTGCTTAAAATCTGCCTAGCAACTTAGAACGAATGCGTGCTCTCAGCATGTTCTTCATGTCATAGTCACAGTTCAGGGATTACAAGGAGGAAGGGTTGCGGCAATATAGCGGAGAGGAGGACATTAAAAAAACTATCATTTCCTATAAGAAGTAAAGACTTTTTACATTCTTTGAACATATTTAAAATAATTGTGGTTCTTCGTGGATTAACAGTTTCAGGAAATAAAGTAGGGGAAATGACACAAGTAGCCTCAAACAAGAAACTTTTTGAAAGTGGATGTTGTGCATCCTATAGATATCCTCTTCCTTACTCTCAAATGTTGGGGCGAAATTGGATCAGGAGGTAAAGCGCTTATTTTCAAGAGGTCGCAGGTTCGATTCTCGGCTCCTCCGTGTTATATGTCGAAGTGTCCTTGGGAAAGACACTGGGTCCCTAATGCCCCCGATAGCAGGTAGTCGCCTTGCATGGCTGACGCTGCAATCGATTAATGTGTAAAACTGAAAAGTGTGAAGCACATTGCCCTTTGGGAGGTCTTCATTGACTTGAAAAGCGCTACATAAATGCATTCACATTTATATCTTATGAAAAATGTGTGCGCCTCAGTGGCATTACCGCCAGCTCATGCAGTGGTTAGCAACCACCGGGCCTCGGACTGGTACCGGGCCTCACAGAAAGAAGTACAAACCTCAATTTGTGAAGGTTAAACAACCAACACATGTCAGCGATCACATATGCTCAACATAGGCTGCAATGGGATTCAATCTCAGATTACAGCAATCATATAGGAAAGGTTGTGCCATGTTGTAGAATGTTGCATTATGGGAATGAGTTAAGCCAAACAACTCTTGTACAGCAATTGACCAATCATGTGCGCCTTCAAGATGAAAAAGGCAAGACAACATGGTATCGTGAGTAAAAATAGTGTGACGATTAGATCAAATCTAATGCCTTTCCCTCTGTAATCAACAGCACTCGTGGCTGTAATCTGGGCTGGATTCCCAACTATGTACAATTTCAAGATAAAAGTGAGACAATGTAGTGCCGTGTGCAGAAATATTGTGACGAGATCAAATCTAGTGCATTTTCCCATGTAATTTAGGTCCCTGCTGATATAATGATAACACCGTGGTTTGGGTCTTTTATTGTATAGTATTATTACTGTTGTCATTACTAATTTTATTGGATTAGTTTGAGTATGCAAATAAAAATTATTCATGGCATACCTGTTGCTGTGTGCTGAGAGCAGGCAGCTGATAGAACACTATGTTGTGCTCTGCAGTGACCGTGGCCAGCTGGGCCGAGGCAGGCAGGTGAAGTAAGTATGTTAGACTGCGAGGGTTGTCATCTGTCTCTTTGTCATGCTCTGACGAAGAGCTCAGGGTAACAGGAGGGGCTTGCTCATAGACACAGCGGGTCGTGCTGGCTTCCCACACTCTCAGCAGCCCTGTATGGAAAAGTCGGTGACTTTTGATGAAACCGGTTAAAAGGAATATACTGTTATATTAGGAACACGGACTACAGTGAACCTTTGCTGCCAGCCGTGATGAAATGCAAATCTTTATTTTGGACTCCAATTTGAGAGAGTTCTTCTTTCATTTGAAGGATTACAACACCCTCCACAGCCTGTACACAAAAGGCAATACACTTGAGTCATGAAACCATCAAAGTCTTGTTAGGAAGAATAGTGGTGAAAGTATTCGACTGTGAAATATGGGACAGATAGAATAGCTCAAAATTCACACTAGATGTCTTGATAAAGATTAGAGTCAGATTATTGCTGTGGGTTCAGAGAAAAGCTATTTTGTGTGTGTGTGTGTGTTTTTAATGCGAAAAAACAGCTGTTAACTTACCTCATAGACAGGAACAGTTTTCTTAGCTTTCTGGGTTTTCAGATCCCACACTGTGCAGATCTTATCTCTCCCTGAACTATACGAAGAAAAAAAATCCAACGCAAATATTCCAAAGTATATTACATTTCAAAATACGCATTAAAGATGGCACAATAATTTTATCTCCATTTCGGGGGGAAAAGTCGCTATAGACCAGGTAAGTAACATTGTAATCATTAGCAAGCACTGCATTGTAGACCTAAATATTTTTAACAATTTACTGTCATTTTAAGGGATGCCATCTAGTGATAAACCTAAAAGTATAAATAATAAAAGCTAAAGAAACAAATTGTGGGTTGTTGTATCTTTACTGTATACTTTAACAAATTAGCTGGGGCAAAGTGCGGAAAGATTGATAATGCATGCAATTGGAGGGCTAACTGATACACATTGAACATGTGTACCTGATCATGGTATCACCATCTGGAGTAAAGCTGAGAGAAGTGACGGAACTATAGTGACTCTGAAGCACAAACACACACTGGCTGGTGCGCAAATCCCAAATCCAAATCCCACAGTCAAGTGAGGACGAAAAGAGCTGCAAACGGTTTATATCTGGGTGGAACTCCACAAGGCTGCACACATGATTATTACTGTTGAGTTATAGTTTTAGAAACGTGACATATCATATGTAAACAAATAACAATCTCCGTTGAAAAATAAGTTACACAATATGTTGTTTTACACTTACTGCACAACGCCAGATGAGCCTTTAAGGTTATGAGTGCAATATTGTTTCACAACATCCCAGAGCTTGATAGTGCCATCACATCCACCTAATTGATTAAAAAAACGCCACACTACATATGCAATGATTTTCAAACAACTGTAATTCAATGAAAGAAGAACAATACTTAAAGCTCACCTGTGGCCAAAAGCGTGGAGCTGCAGTCAAAAGTCATACTGGCTACGGGAAAAGTGTGTATGGCCTTCCAGGAGCGAGTACACAGCGCTCGCCTCCAATCCCACTGCTTCAGTAGGAGTGCCCTGCTGGCTGTTACAAGCACCTGAAGAAGAACCCAAACATCGAATTAGTAAACAGATCCAAACAATATAACCAGCAATGCACAAGTTGCAAGTTTCTGGCTAAGTGTGAATCATTTAAAGAAAGTCACAACAATCGATCTCAACTTTTGAAGATTCCGAATTGTTTAAGTACCATGTATTATCATATACAGTTGACAAAAATCTACTAATCAAAGGTTATGTATGCACAGTAAATATTAAAAATACAAACTATTTCCATAATCTTTGCAGAAGAACACAGTTGTTTCGATTTTAAGACAAATGAGAGCGCAATAAGAAAATGAATCGCGTTATCTGAGAATGGTAAAGACAATCCGAATTCTCCAAAATAAATTTTACATTGGTGAAATTATAGTGAGTAACCATTGCCTTTCATCGAATGATAAATAGCAAGCAGCCATACCTCATCATCGCAGCTTAGGACAAACGATGTAATATCCTCTTGATCATCCTGCAAAAATATGTAGAATAAAATCTAGTCACGTCACTTTGCTTTCAGTTCGAGGTTGCGCTTGCTTACATGCTCAATGCTGTGCACAATTGTTCCTGTGTCGATTTCCAAAACATTAACACGAGTTCCACAGGTGCAGAAAATGTATTTTTCATCTTTGCTGATCTGTCATGGAAAAATAAAGTAGAATCTGTAGCTAAAACTATGACAGCCCTCTGCGAAGTACGTGTTGACATTTAAAGAACCAACTCAACAATGTACCTGTACTTTTCCTCCTGTATAGAAAGGCTCTATCTTCCTGGAAACTGCATAGCTGTAAAACACATTGGTAGAAAACAGTAAACTGCTGCTAGCTTAGTTTGGCACAGAGAATCATGCAGTAGGTTAATAGGTCTCAAACTTACTTTGTTTTGAATTGAACGGTGATATTTGCCATGATGCTTAAGACAAACGATCAATCCGTTATACTTTCTCAATTACGCAGACTGAAGTCAAAGCTCCGTTAAAGCTGCTCATGAGTAGCATCCTTAACATATTCGCCACATGTTGGTAGATAAGTCGCATGGAACGTACGTCATCGTCAAGATGAGGGATTACGTCACAATCAAGCGACATCGTTATTGCCCTACCCGTTAAGACTGGAGAGGGTGTTTGAGATGATTTCGAAAAAGGGAGAAATAATTTATTGTCGCTGTGTGCAGCCGCCCAGAACTTAACAACAACCCCCAGACACATTAAAGGGATACTACTAAAAGAAAGTGCATGCAAAATGCTTCGTGGGGAAATTGCTGCTTCTAGTAATTAACCACACTGAGATGATTAGGGTCCCGAGCTATGATGTTCACTGTACTACTACTATTATTCAGTCCATTTAATTCCTAGCACCTCTCGCCGTTCCTCTTTCTTTCTGCTCCTATCACCTGAAGCATAGCGGCAGAGTCTGTGGAGGTGTATTTATTTCTAATAGAGTAGACTACATGCAGTGTACCCTATTACAAATAAAGATTAAAAACTGGGCAAAAAGTCATGCAGTGGGTTGATAGGACTCAAAAAGGGTGACCTACTTTAATCCCATAGATCCGGGGAGAAAATGTTTTGAGGTTGTGACGAGGGTATTGTGAGCTTTCCCAGACTGAATCGAGCGTTTGAGGTGGTGTGTTTGAACTAAAATGGGTGTAATTCGCAGGATTACTGTATTTATTTGTGTTTAACGTGCATTAGATGTATCTCATTTTTGCACTATTGTTATTTACAGTACCAGAGACGAATGTTAGAGGATTGAGAAAACAGAAAGTCTTGCTGTTATAAATATATAGGTATGTAGATATGAAAATCTTGCACATAGATGCAAGGTCTTATGACTTCTCCAATTGCCGAATGTCTGTTTTTTTTTCAGATACTGTTTGTTAGAGGAAAGAAGAAAAAAAAAGATCTTTTTGAAGTTATGAGCAAAACCTTCTCCAAAAAATGTTTTATTTGGTTCGGTGATCATTCAGAAAAACAACAGTATTAATCGTCATTTTGTGAATTATTGTAATAAAGCTGATAGAGTAGAGTATGTGCATTGTTTTTAACAGTAGGTATTTGGTGTTAACAAGCAAGAATTCTAAAAGTAAAATCTGCTCACCAGCATGAGTCTACAATTTTTATAAGAAGGATGAATTTATTTGAAACTCCTCACCTGCATCCAAAGGAGTGCACCTTTGAATTGCTAAAAACAATTACATAATCCAATTATTGTTTGGTAGCGTAAATAATAGTTTTACATTTTTCAAAAAGGCTGAATGTTTGTTTTCCAATATATTTTCAATTTTTTCGTCAAAGTCCATCATGTTATAATATATCGCCAACCCCCTTCCTCCCTAGATGAGTTTGGTTCTGACAAATGTATTTCAGTATGCATTGTCCAGATCATTGCTTTATTACTTTTAAATTTTATCTTTAGCTAACCAAAACTGCAGAAAGATTGCTCAGAAAAATGAACTTAAGGTTATGAAAGCTGTTTTGGCCGTGTTTGTACTTTTGACAGTTTCTTCCTAGAACTGGCAGTTGTTGAAGTCCAATGTATAGATTCCCTTTACCACTTCAGCCTGAAGGCTTCCTGTGATTTGAAAACATTGCAGAGTATCTTTTTCCGATGAGCTCAACGTTTGACTAATTTGTTACTCACCATTTTTATTCAGGAGGTTTTCCACTAAAATGTCTTTATATTCCAGCGGCATGGCAGTTGAGTGGTTAGCGCGTCCGCAGGACAGTTTTGAAGTAATGGGTTCTAATCCAGCTACCAGCCTTCCTGTACGGAGTTTGCATGTTCTTCCCGTGCTTGCGTGGGTTTCCTCCGGGCACTCCGATTTCCTCATTCACATTCCAAAATACATGCATGTCAGGTTAATTGGCCGGTCCAAATTGTCACTAGGTGTAAATGAGCGAGTAATTTGTCTGTCTCTATGTGCCCTGCAACTGGGATGGGCTCCAGTACCCCTGCAACCCTCCTGAGGAAAAGCAGTGCAGATAATGGATGGATGTCTTTATATACTCTACAGTATATTTGATCTTAGATGCAACTATTGTAAGAATTGTAATGGTTTTTCACCAAGTTAAAGCACCTAATGTGTGAAACCAGCCATTCTTGGGCTCACAAAGTGGCAGTAGTTCTGTCTCTACAAAGAATATCTAATGATCACTAGAACAGGGAATGGAAAGGATGCGCTGCAAAATGAAGGCCGGGCTGTCACAATTGACTCCTCAGTGTTGTCATTTGTATGCACGAGCACATGGGTTCCTCCCTCATGTTGTGTCAGGAATGTTCACGTATGCCTGTTTTGTCCTGATAACGCGGGTGTGAACGCGACGGCGTGACATGGGTCATTGTGGAGTGAAGTTGCTGGGATGGAAACAGAAGTATAAATAAACAACATGGTGAGTAAAGATTTATTTTTTTAAGAGTGGATTTAATTCAACCTAATTCATAACTTTTAACGCAGATATTTTGAGCAGCGAATGTTGCGACATGTATTCTTTGTAATCAATGAGGAAATGTAATTGAGGCTAGGAAATAAACATTTTTTTTCATCAATTTGTCTTAAAATGAGTCACATTAGATAATTGTTTAACCATTAAATAAAGGGAAGTACATTTAGACTTGGATTTGAACCACTTAAAGTAAGTGACAATTATTAAAATATGTTTTATTACAGTAAAACATTATTTAATACTGGATTGTGCGGTTTACATTGTGTTCTAACAAGAGTTTCTAACAACTTAACGATTGATCCCAACAATGAAGTTGGAATGACCAGCTACTTTCTGTAGTAATATTATGCAGATCATTTTTTCTAATAAAGTATGTTTCTATAAATGCCATTTTTTAAGTTTATTCTTTAATACTCAATTGATCAAAGTTAAGAATTACTATAGATATTGGATAATTCAAGGCTACAAATTTCACACGGCCATAATTCTTATGTTACCTAGTGATGGTAAACCTAAAAAAAATAAAGTACCGGGTAATTCTGGTTTCACATTTTGGTGCCTTCAATTCCAGACTAATCATTTAGGCCTTAAGGAGAAGGCTTTGATTTTCCTCCTTGTGTTTGTTTGTATCTTTATAACACGCTAGGTCGGTCAAAATGAAACCTGAGAAACGAGTAGTTACTTTAAAGTTTTTATTACAGAACATTACGGGCACAAGTGAGCTACAGAACAAAGGCCGTAGGAACTCACAAGTGTAAAAACTAATTTGGCTTACTGTCACTCTGGTCTATTATTTGAAACAAAACCTAAAGAAAAAAAAGTGGAAATTCCCCAAACAAGAGTATTTGTCCAAACAGGTTCTAACAGGCACCGATATGATGACAACCACATTTTTAAGGCCATTTCTGGCAACAAAATAAATCAACAGAAAATATGTGAGTCACTATATTATTTTGACTGAATAGTATTGAATCACCGAAGTAATGAGCTTTTACATGAAAGAATTATATAAACATGACCAAATACAGGCAGTGACATTTCAATATTACAACGGCTTATACGATTAAAATTGTTTTTTTTCTATACAATAATTCAAAGTGATCACATTCAGTTTTTCAATTATTCTGTATTAAGTTTTTAATAATAAAACTAGAATAGTTCATTGGATGATAGCAGAAAAGAAGCAGTCAAATAAGTCATCATAGATCTAGCGTTAATGTAGAGCTTTAAATCAAAGGAAATGATAGCTTCTCAATGTGTTAAGGGGCTCAAACACTTGCCAATGTTTGCTTCTGCTTCATATAAAATGCTTAAATCCAATTCGCCTCCTAAAACTGTTTTTTTGTTGCGCTCCAGACGGAGGCGGATGTATCATCACAATCTGGCGGCTATGACGTGGAGCAGTTTGTGGATAACCCAGATTACGATCTCATCTGCACCATATGCCAGGGTGTCCTCCGGTGCCCGGTTCGAGCGGCCTGCCACCACATCTTCTGCAAGAAATGCATTTTACAGTGGCTCAAGAGGTACATCCAAGCTTGAATATACGGTATAGAAATGTTTAAAAGCAACTACTGAGTCACTGATGTCTGACCTTGTTAGACGGGAGACTTGCCCCTGCTGCCGAAAGCCCATTAACGCATGCATGATTTTTGTCATGTTCAAACTCAGCAAGGCCATAGGACGCATGAAGATAAAGGTATGTATTAAAATGAGAACGAACTTGAGATTCAGGTAGTCTTTCGTTCAGTTTTTTTTCCTCGTCATGGCTGTGATTAATAAATTGACCAATATATCACATAAATAGTGTTAATCAACCATTCTATTCCTAAACCACATTAGCTGTAAGGTTGGTGTTTAAGTAACTTTAGTGAAATATATAGTTTCCAATAGACTATTTTTATTTATTGTCATTGTTAACATTCAATGTCACACTTTTCTTTGCAAAACGAAACCATTCAAGTGGAATGAATAAATTAAGTTTATTTGGGCACAGCACAAAAAAATAAAACAACATCAACCACTAATTAACAAAAGGGAACAATAAAATATTCTTGGCAAAACAAACAACAAAATAGAAACACAATAAATGTTGAATGTCAAGGCATGATAATGAAAATAAACTTATAGTAAACACTCATTCAATTATTTTAAGATCGAAAGGACTGGCCCCTTAGATTATTAAATTATAGAAAGATTTATGACTTTTGACTTATTTTTAGAAATTTTAAGAAGCTTATATAAGTATTAAACAGAAAATGACTATAATATTACTGTAAAATCTAAAGGGAAATGATCAATTATTCACCTGAGAAATGTGTATGCAAATTTTGTAGAAATTACAGAATACTTACAGCAGTCTGAGAACTCAATTGGTGTTATTGCAGCTTCTGGAACCTGGTTCAATGAGGAAAAGGGAGTCAATTTTTAATTAAATGACGAATATAAACAATGTAAATAGGTCAAACACAACAGGATGAGGCGTTACTACATACGTGCACAAGAGATTCAAATTTGAAATATTTCAAAACATAATAAATGACTTGCTTGAACGCTTAACATTAGAAATTATAAACGAAAAAAGGAGAAATATTATTGTCAGTTGTGTGTACAGATCACCAGGCTTAAGTCTAGAAACCTTCACAAATTGGACTGAAAAAACATATTCCGCCACAAGCAACAAAACACTATTCATCTGTGGAGACTTCAACATTTCAAACAAAGGTAAAAACCACTGATGACTATATTAACAGAATGTACAGCATGAGTCTATACCTAACTATATTAAGACCAAGTAGAATTGTTTCACACAGTGCAACACTTATTAACAATGTATTTACAAATGATATTGAATTTGCAAACGTTAATGGATTGTTGGTATGTGATATTTTTGACCACCTGCCAGACTTTACAATGTATGATGATGAGCTTTTTGGTCAAAAAACAACTATAGAATATATTTACAAACGCTTAAAAACTGAAAAAAAAAAAAATCACTTAATCAAAATGTAAGTAAACTCGAATAAAATATATGGTACAGAAGATGTGGATAGTGCATTTGATATATTTTGGGAGATATTGAGTGCACAGTATAATAAAAATTGTCCAATAAGACAAGTTAATATTAACATTAAATCCGTAAAGCATGCGTGGATAACTAAGGATTTATACACTGATGCAAGAAGAAAAACACTTTATATCGGAAATTCATTAAACTAAGAACCAAGGAAGCCGAATCCCGATATAAGACGTATATAAACAAATTGACGGGCATATTGAAGCTACTAAAAAAATTATATTGTACTTATTACATAAGAACAAAAACAATATTAAATAAATTTGGCAATATGAAATACCATAATAAAAGGTAATAAAGTCTATAATGCATATCCAAACTATTTAACTGAGAACAACAGTGACAATTATAATTTAGATCAAATTGTGGGCAACTTTAATAGTCTTTTTGTCAATGTTGGACCGGAACTATCTGCAAATATTCCCGAGTGCAGTAGCAAACAATTTCAGTCTCTGATAAAAATAATATTCAAAGACCACGTTTTTGTGTGGAGTAAAAGGGGACGCGGTTGTTCCATCCGTACCAAAGTGAGTTATTTTAAACAAATGTGGAAGTCATGTTTGTTCTGGGCCTATTTGCTCTACAATACGTATTGTATATATTTTTTTAAATCCATGTAAATAAGGGACATTTTTAAAATCATCATCTAAATCGTTCCATCAATTAACACCTTTTTGGGTGGTACAATGGCTTTTCAATGTGCGAGAATATTAGACCTTGAAGTTATGGATTCCCGAGAAATGATAGGTGTGTGCTCTGTACGGAAACATCTGTTGAATATCTGTTGGTGCTTGCTTGGTTTGTATATTAAAAATAGTAATTTACCTTTCACTAAATGTTCAAATTTGTACATGTTCTTCATACCCGGTTTTATGCACAGTCTTAATAGCTTCCTTCTGTAATCAAATAACCAATTCTACATTGCTCTTATATGTATTTCCCCAAATCCCTATACAATAACTTAAATAAGGAAAAATGAACTACCTGTACATTATGTGAAGGTTTTTTGGGTCAAATGTATGGCTGCATCTACTCATAACTGCAATATTCTTTGCAAAGTTGGATTTTATGCTATTTTTACGGGATCTCAGGCTAATATCATGGCTAATAATCACTTCGAGAAACGTATACTCTTTATCGTTGCCTGTTTGAACATTACTTGTCTTAATGTCATGTCCTTTACAGTGTAAGAACGAGATCCATGGTTGCACAGCAACATTTGCCCTCTCGGAGCAGTATTGCCACAGTCTGAACTGCTTGTTTGAGCTTGTCTCTTGCCCGTATCCCGGTTGCCGGGCCCAGCTACTCCGCCGCGACCTCGATACCCACTCACGGCACTGCGAGCATTGGCGCCAACCGTGCCACATGGGCTGCGGCACCGTACTCTCTAACCGCACGCGAGCTAAGCACAACTGCTACATGCAACTCAAACTGCAGTACCAGGCCAAGAGCAGGAACCACGGGGCTATCGCTGCCGCCCTGCAGAGGAAGATGAGGAAGATGCAGAACACAATGGCGCACATGAAGAGGCAAATTGGGATCATATGTGAGAGTTTGCAAGTGATGGACGAATTGCACATGGTGGAGGAGGACTTGGGAGAGGGAAGCTCCAACTCGACAAGAACCCACTTTAGCAGTGACGGCTGATGAATGTGTTTATTTTATTGATGTTGTGTGTTGGAATATGCAACAGGGTTTATCATCACGTTAAATTGAGTGAACTAGTAACATTTTTGGTGCTTATTTATTTATATTGTAAATAAAAGAAGGTTTACAAAACAGGAAAATGTTGTTTATTAGTTATGGATATATGGAAATTATAATTTGGGGGATACCATTGAAACATGCAAGATGTTTTTGGATGAAGGTGTCTGATTTGGACACAGGGATTGATATTTTTAATCGTTTAGAAATCAAACAGTTTTGAATTGCCTTGAAGGTTATGGAAAATTATTCCAACATTTTCTCCCAGTCCATCTATTCAAAACTCAAGTCACATCATGTCATGTTTATTAGTATAGCCCTTAAAAACAAGGAGTCTCAAAGGGCTGCACAGACTATTGCAAACTACAGACCATTATTACACCATATGATCTAAATCAGGGGTGTCAAACAGGCGGCCGGTTTGCCGGATCTGGCCCGCTAAGGGATTTGATACGGCCCTCGAGACAAAGCTGAGGGAAGCACAAGAGAAAAATGAGCTGCAGGTTGAAATATGTCCACCAATGTCGCCAAAGCCAGGTGCCTGTCACAAACGCTGTACATGTATTTATTTCTCTCTCTCTCTCTCTCTCTCTCTCTCTCTCTCTCTTCCTGCCCTTTTTTTTCACTCGCTATCTCTCACTCTCTTTGTCTCTCTTTTTCTTTTTCTTTGTTCCACTTTGTCTCTTTCTCTCTCTGTGTTTTTTTACCTTCATTTGCTCTCCTTTCTCTCTCTCTTGATTTCCCCTTCTCTCTTTCTCCCCTTCTCTCTTTCTTTTCTTCTCTTTTCTCTCCTTCTCTCTTTCTATTTCTTTCTTTCTCTCTTTTTCTTTCCCCCTCCCTCACTATATCTTTTTTTTTCTCAGATTGTTTTTCTCTCCCTCTCTCTCCCTCTCTCTCACTTTCCTCTCTCTGTCTTTCACTCTTTCTTTGTCCCACCCTCTCTCTTTTTATCTCCCTCTCTTTCTCTTATTTCTTTCTCTCTTTTTTTCATTCTCTCTATTCTACTAGTCCGGCCCCCAAGAGAATGTTTGTTCTAACGTGTGGCCCCCGAGTTAAAATGAGTTTGACACCCCTGACCTAAATCCTACATGAGAGTAAGGAAAAATGTAAAACCTCAGCATGAGGAAAATGAAAAAAACAATGAGAAGGGACCGCACATGAGGTAATCTCCCTTCCAGGATGACCAGGCAGCAATGGTTGTTGCATTAAAAAAGAATACGACAAAAGAATAAAATATAAAATGGTAAAAGTATAATATAAAATAAAAAATAAAATAAAAAGGATGACAAGTAAAAATCTTAATCCTTTATTGCAAAAAAATATTGTTGCATGCCGCAATTGGCAAATATCTACATTCAGCATCTCTATAACAGGTTCCCTAAAAAATTGAGTTTTGTCGTATCGTGATCTGTAATATACCATGCAGAATAGAATAGAATAGAATAGAATAGAATAGAATAGAATAGAATAGAATAGAATAGAGGGCAGCACGGCGGCGCAGTGGTTAGCGCGTGTGCGGCACACTTCTAAGGTCTTGGGAACCTCCTGTGTGGGTTCAAATCCAGCTACCGGACTTCCTGTGCAGAGTTTGTATTTTCTCCCCGTGCTTGCGTGGGTTTCCTCCGGGCACTCCGGTTTCCTCCAACATTCCAAAGACATGCATTTCAGGTGGATTGGCCGGTCCAAATTGTCCCTAGGTGTGAATGAGCGAGGGAGTTGTCTGTCCCTGTGTGCCCTGCGATTGGCTGGCTGCCCCCTGCCCGATGATTGCTGGGATGGGCTCCAGTACCCCCGCGACCCTACTGAGGATAAGCGGTGCACCTGATGAGATGAGAATAGAATAGAATAAAATAGAATGGAAACCCATTAAGAGTGTTCCCTGACTACTACCCGAAGATGGCTAGAATGTGATCGAGCACCCCGCGACCGTGGTTAGGATAAGTGACACAGAAAATGTATGGATGGAGAATAGTATAATCTACATTGTCATTGATTTCAAAATTGTAAAATATTGTATGTAATGAGATTAGACATGGCACTCCAGGGTAAACATGTAATAAAGACTTCATAGAAAAAAATTAAGATAAAAGACTCTGAGAACAAATAGGCATTTTTTTTACAGCCTAGTGCTTAGAGATTGCCCCAAATGACAATAATGGTGCACTAAAAAGTTGGCTTTTGTGATGGTTAGACAAAATTGCAACTTATTGAGCTGGGTTGGTTGTTTTAGTCAAGAACAAGTAATCACTAATCAATGCATATGGCTTTTAAGACAAGTTAGGTTTATTTGTAGGGATGGGCACCACCAGGCTGTACTTGCCCAAGACATTCCACAGGAAATGGTGCCCCTATGACAGTAGGGGTTGGGTAAGGGATCTAGCCACCCACTTGACCCACATTCAAAGTGCCTTAGATCTTTAAACTGACATAATATAAAAATGAATACAATTCTTCACCTTAGCATTATCTATATTCATAAATAAAGATCAAATATTTCGAAAATAATTTTATCATTACAAATTATTACAAAATAAGCATCATCAATTATTCCAAAAACATGCATTTCAGGTGAATTGGCCGGTCCAAATTGTCCCTAGGTGTGAATGAGCGAGTGAGTTGTCTGTCCCTGTGTGCCCTGTGATTGGCTGGCAACCAGTTCAGGGTGTCCCCTGCCCACTGCCCGATGATTGCTTGGATGGGCTCAGCCCCCCCGCGACCCTACTGAGGATAAGCGGTGCAGCTGATGAGATGAGATGAATTATTCCCTAATTTTGTGCTCGCCTGAGAGTTGTTGTAGCAAAAGATTGCCACTACGAGGCAGTATTTAGCGAGATTTTGTTTCCAAATACCGCGAGGTTTCATTCGGATAAATAGCGTTGTGCCTTCGGTTAAGGCCTTCTTCCTGTATTAACGATCACGTAAGTAAGAAGGACCTCACACACCCCAATGCTCAATCCTTAGAAACCGTAAACATCTTCGTTTCAATCTTGCTACCCCGTATTTATTTGTAAAGTCAACGTGTGTTACTTAGTGAAACCGGCTATATTTTGTCGTGTTTAAACAATTTTTGATCACAATGATGCTATTGTAATTATCCAACATGGCGGCGTACCGTGTGCCCTTTCATCAATACAAAATGTAACATATTAATATGCGATAAAGCTGATTTTACTTTCAGTTAACTAAACATGAATTTGGATTTCCACAGCAAATGGCGGACGACGCCGGTGGTAGGGGAGGTTTTCGAGGTGGTTTTGGTCAGGGTGGCCGTGGTCGAGGCCGTGGACGCGGCAGAGGCCGTGGAAGAGGACGCGGTGCCCGTGGAGGCAAGGCAGAGGACAAGGAAGTGAGTGGAACTTAAATTTGTTCCCCTATAAGACCCTAAGCCTAAGACGATGATGTAATTTTCTTGGTAGTGGGTGCCTGTCACCAAACTTGGCCGCTTGGTTCAAGACCTGAAGATCAAGTCTTTGGAGGAGATATACCTGTACTCCCTTCCCATCAAGGTAAGCGCGTCGTGTGAACGCTACTTTTAAATACACTATGTAGTGCTCAGTTATTCATAATCTGTCCATTTTTAAGAGATGAGGACTAAATTACGCAAGTATTTATTGCATCCGTTTCAACTAGGAACCGGCTCATTGGCATCAGTATTGTTGCAGTAATTTACACAAACTACTTGTTAATCAGACTGCATGCATTTAATCTAAAATCTTTCCGCCAGGCACGATTTATTATACTTAAGCTTTTTATAGTGAAATACACACACAAATAGAACCATGCATGTCATCAAAGCCCTATTGGCTTTACTGTTTAATTATACCAAAGCGAGTATGACTGTTTCGGTCAACTGTTTTTTTACATGTTGATGCATCACCTGGGTACTGCCATGGTGCTTAAGTTCTGCATTGCTAGTGTATTTTGCAATATGTATGTTTTTCTGACAAAGATTTTACATAACGAAATTGTGAATATGCTTGATTGCTGTTAAGATTGTCGAGAAGGGTTGTTAAAACTTCACTTTGTTTGCTGTTGTTGGTGTCAATAAATTTGTTCCCAAAAAAAGTATTTTTCTCATGTCGATCTTATAATGGCAGTGATGAGAGTTGGGCAAAGTGAAGTCTCATGTACCGATGGAATATTGCCTCGCATTGTTTCAGCTGAAGGTTCACTACTCAATGGTGTTTTATTCATATCTGCCCTTTACTTAAAACTCCCCTTTGCTCATCTGTCTTTTGAAACAAGGTGGTAGGACAAATACATTGAAATATTGTAATTTAGTTCACACTTCTGCCTTACCGTTTTGTATTATGAAAAGATTATTCCTAGACAATTTTTTTTTTTTTTTCACTCGACAGGAGTCAGAAATCATCGACTTCTTCCTTGGGCCTAGTCTCAAAGATGAGGTACTCAAGATCATGCCAGTCCAGAAACAGACTAGGGCTGGTCAGCGCACCAGGTTCAAGGTAACCAAATATTCACTTTTTTTTTTTAACTCTACAGTGGATTTCTAAACACAAACCTAATTGTTTTCTAAGGCCTTTGTTGCCATCGGTGACTACAACGGCCACGTGGGCCTTGGAGTCAAGTGCTCCAAGGAGGTGGCAACTGCCATCCGGGGTGCCATCATCCTGGCCAAGCTGTCGATTGTGCCTGTCAGGAGAGGTTACTGGGGTAATAAGATCGGAAAGCCCCACACAGTACCCTGCAAAGTGACTGGACGTTGCGGCTCTGTGCTGGTGCGTTTGATCCCGGCTCCCCGTGGCACTGGTATCGTGTCTGCTCCTGTGCCCAAAAAGCTGCTCATGATGGCTGGAATTGATGATTGCTACACATCTGCCAGGGGCTGCACTGCAACACTCGGCAACTTTGGTAAATAGAATCTTCATTTTGGGGGAAGAAGCCTGAACTTTAATGCATAGTGGTGCCTGAATTGCAAGCATAATGTTCTGTTGCATAGTCTTATATTGGTTTTCTTTATTTAATGCTTGTCAACAGTTATAACTTAAGCTTGTCATTTTCTATCTGCCACCTTAACCTACTGTATATGTGGTGCATTTGTCATTAAGTAGACGTACAGAGATGGGCTTTTCTGTAATGACCGAGACTTTCACTGTGGTCGCTTCTGGTTGTCTTGCTGGTGTTAAACATCTAATGAGCTGCAAAAGAGAAAGTTGTCATTTTTGAAAGTAATTTAATTCCATCCTACAGCCAAGGCCACCTTTGATGCCATCTCAAAGACTTACAGCTACCTGACTCCTGACCTCTGGAAGGAGACTGTTTTCACCAAGTCTCCATACCAGGTTTGATTTCAAGGCATTTATTCATTGTTGATTCTAAGATATGTAGCTCCCCTGACTGATAAATGTTTTTCTTTCCAGGAGTTCACAGATCATCTGGCAAAGACACACACCAGAGTGTCAGTGCAAAGAGCCCAGGTTAACCAGGGTGCACCTCCCTCTTAAATGTATGCTGGAGCTGTTGAAATAAAAATTCTGGAAAGAAACTGATAACATTTTTTTGTGTGTCAATGACAGATGGCAGCACAGAATTGTGTTGTGCCAAATTCAATGCTTTTACAATGTTTAAACAGATGTGTACAATCATGAAGAATCTTATTGATGCGGGGATTTATTTGGAATGTAGAGTACAGAGATACTGACCTTTACAAGATTATTGTAAGGTACTGCCATGATTACCGGTGACCCTCTTGAACACAGACTTGCATCCATCCAATATCTGCACCGCTTATCCTCAGTAGGGTCACGGGCGTGATGGAGCCCATCCCAGCTATCTCCGCGCAGTGGGCAATTGCAGGGCACATATACTGACAGCTTGCTCGTTCACGCCTTGGGACAATTTGGACCGGCCAATTAACCTGAAATGCATGTTTTTAAAATTGGGAGGAAACTCGCGCTAGCACGGGGAGAACATGCAAACTACACAGGTTTGATCTCATGACCTCAGAACTGCGGGGCACACGTGCTCAGTCTTGCAATGAATTAAATGCTAAGTTTCTTCCTTTGCATATCTAGCCAAGTACAGTTGGTGTCTCAAATTCTCTTAATTGAATAGTCATTGAAAACGTAGGCTTAAAAGGCGTAAAACTAGATGCTTGAAGACTGGTTTAAGTATCAGGTGCACCAATATTAACATATTTCTGAAGTTGTGAAACAAGATATATTTTCATTGTATTTTCAGTGTTGTGGGCTTGCTTAGGGTTCTAGTGGCCTTGATGGAACTGAGCCTGTTAGTCCTTGATTTCAAGGGCTTGTAGCGGCTTCGGTTAAAAGTAGTGGTGGCCGGGTTCGAGAGCAGTCATAGTGTTTTTAACTGCTGTTGTATTGTGAGTTTGCAATGTCCTTCAGACTGCGTAGAGGGCAGCCAATGATGACCTGGGCGGTATTGATGACTTTCTAAGGCCTCAAGGAGTGCTCTTAAAACACACTCTGTAACACCGTATGTCAGAATGCTCACCTTTGCCACTGTGGAATGACACCGACAGCCTCTAGTGTTTCCCCATTGATTTTTGGGGGGGCCCAATGCTGTGACACCCCCCAACGGGGTCAGACATAGTGATAATTCAGATTCTTCTGTCAGTGATAAACAATGCACAATGTTTTGGGGCCATGATATTACAATTAGTCCAAATAAGGATAATTTTTATCCTCTATTGAAATCTTAGTTGTTCTTGTGCTCGATATGCTGCTGTAGCATTTCCCCCAAACGCTCCCTCCTCAGCAAATAAATACTCATATTAACCAAAAGTAAATAAGACATTTTTTGTACAAGAGACCTGGGCATCCTTAGATTTTGTTATATGTGGTATAAGAAACATTGAACTTCTGTACTAGTTTCCTCCTAAGAGCTGTCAGGAAGTGGATTCGCTGCTGGGCCTTCCCCACCACAGCCCTGTTTTTTTTTTAATGCGGTGTCATTGTCCACCTCCCAGTATGCCGCCTAATCCCCATCAAATTTTACAGTGGATTAAGTGTGGGCGGACTGCTCCAAATATCAATATTATCGACAATGAGCAAGTACTTGGATACGATCAATACTGTTTTCCCAATTATTTAATTAGCTAAATTAGCGGTGTCCAATTTTATTAGAAAGCAGGCCGGATTTGGTAAGCTGAACAAGTGTGCGGGCTAACTATTCAGTCTGACATTTTTTTAACAAAACCCCCTCGGACAGAGGTTTACAGCACATTGCGATCAGTGTCTTAACTTCTTAGCTCGCCTTTGTAGCATTTTCACTTGACTCACAGGGTCTTGTGAAACAGTGCTGATGTGCCATTAAACCAGTTTTCTGTTGCTTCACCTTGTCACAGTGTTTCATTACAGTTCGCTTTTAGTAGTCAGCATGTTTAGTCTGGCAGAGCCTCTCGATATTGTATTCTTTAAAACTGCCAGTCTCATGGCAAATTAGGCAGGAACATTTGTTTCGGATATCCGGGAAAAAATAATTCCATTTCCAGTTGTCCTGGACTCAGCAGTCCTCACTGTCAACTTTCCTTTTTTTATTTATCGTCACCATATCTAAAATGGGGTTGGGTATTTTATACTGCGGTCAACATTACAGGCGGGCCACATGTTATTCATATTAAGACAGGTCGAGGGCCAGTAAAAAATGTATCATATGCCGTAATTGGCCCCCCGAGTCAGACTTTGGACATGCTTGTTGTAAATGGATGTCGGTTATACATATTATAGCTTTCAAATGAGATCCAATCATGTACACTTTATTTGCATCGCTGACCTTATTTTAGAAATGTTGTGCAATGGAAGGTATTTTAGCATTTATATTTTTTTCCTGTAGGTTATTGCTAGTTTACATGTTATTCAATAAAAGTTCAAACATTTTAGTGCCTAAATTCTTGCTGCTGTGTTTCTTGTAGTTATAAACTAACACAAGGGGTTTCATTTATTACATTTCCAAGCAAAACATCAGTATCAGATTGGTATCAATTGATACCACCCAGTATTTACTTGGATAACAGATGTAACGCACCCTTTTATGGGGGTGCTCAAGCAGCCCCAAATTCAACCTAAGCACCTTCAAAATTTTAGCATTTTAAAAACTTTCCCTAATAAAGGACAAGATAGGCTTAAAAATGATGGAAAAAACTATATAACGGAACAAAGATGTGAACTATGCAGTGTCCATGGCCTTGAAATGGTTCAGTCTAATTTATCTCTTGCACCACTCTCGCCCCCTGCCCGCTCCTCTTTTGCTTAGTGTCACCTGTGGCATAGCAGTGGAGTCTGTGGTGGCGATATAACGCAGAAAGTATGTTATACAGTGGGTTGAACAACTATTTTATCAACTAATACTATGCCTTTTTTAATGAACATATATTACTTAATTGTTGTGTGTGTACTGTAGTTGTGTGTGTGGTGATCCTCTCAGCACCAGCATGGACGTTCTGTGTTTTTTCTGTAAAGAAAAGCACCATATTCAGGTGAGGGTCTATAGCAGGGGTGGCGAACAACCGGCTCTAGAGCCGCATGCGGCTCTTGGCCAATAAGAAAGTGGCTCTTTGCCTTATATTTTCTATATACTGTGGCTCTTTGCCTTGTTTTATGATTAGTTTTTTGTGTGTGCGTATTGAGGGTGAACACTTCCCCTGAAATCAACACAAGAACAATACTTGTTGCATTGTAAGGATTGTGTTATGGGAAATCATGTTTTTAATTGTTTGTGTCTGTCTGTCATGGCAGGTCAGTGCGTGGTGTGGCTCTTTGACTCTCAATTAAAAATTTCGGCTCTTTGCGTCCAACTTGTTCGCCACCCCTGGTCTATAGTAATTCTAGAGTAAGGGGGTTCATTTTAAGTGAAAAAAAAAATAAAGATAATAACCGGACAGACATTTTGGGTGCACAGCATCCCCGAAGCTCTGATAAATTCGCCACTGACTTGTAACGTATAGATACAAAAAATCCCAGTATTGCCCAATCTTTCTGTTTATAATACTGATGAGCCGCCCATTAAATTGAGGGACAGAGATAATGATTTAACTTATTTTATTTTACATTACACGGAAATCACAATAGCACCGTTAAACATTTTGAGTCTGGGCTGCAGCAATCATCCTCTCCTTCTGCTTCATCAGACATTTCCTGGCATTGGCATATGCTCCTAAGTCCCCATCTGGGCCAAGAGAAACATCAAGGTCAACACTACAGAACATAGTTGACAAAATAGTTCATAGAATGACAAACTTACAACGTGACTGATAGTTCTTAGCCACCTCCTCGAACTGCGCTATCTCCTTCAAACAATTTTGCTCGTAACTGTATCCTTCTCTCTGCTGGCAGGCTCTCATACGCTCCTGGACAACTTTAACGATCTCCTGGTCCACTTTACTGTAGAATGACAACAGTAAAATCGTCCTTGATCAGGGTACAAGTCATAACCGGGCATCATGTGGGTACTGTAATGTATGCCCACGTTGATCGAAATGACAACTGAGGGGAGAAAAAAAAACATCTCACTAGTCTCTTTTCCACTGCATCTCAGCCTCATAATAGCACACGTAATCTCCTTCTTCACATTGAGTCAGATCAGGAACGCGGCGGAATTTCTGGTGGTAGTAGACTGGCTTGTTTTTAGCCTGGACTTTCTCGATAGCCTCTAAAAAGAGAGAACAAAGCCAATTTTATAAAAATACAACACAAAAAACAAAGAGTGAGATTGAATGCATACGGATTATTTTCCTGAAAGTAATGTGGTCAATAAAATATTGCAGTAAATGTAATACAGTATAGACTGCAATAGCTGACCGGGAGCTAGTCGTGTTAGCTTCGTTTACCTCTAAACGTGGTAACAGGCAAGTCCACCGCGTAATAGAAGAGTTTAATCCCAATCAAGGCAGGGTTTGGCAGAGCAGTCTGTTTATCCACAACCGGAGTTTGCCGAGGAGGCTCCGGATACGCATCCTTTTCAAAGTCTGAGGGCATCTCGCTTTTTTTCAATCAATGTAGGAAATATCCTACAATTCGACCTCAACAAGCCTCCTCTGGAGGTGCGCATGCGCACTAGGACTGGCCCAATGGCGGCGAACTGCAAGACAGTGAAATGTTTATTAGATGCAGAAATAGGTCCCAGGGATGATTTTAAAACGAGCAGGTCCATTTGGCTTATTTTGGAATTTATTTCATATTAATAAAACATCTCCTTGAAGTAGGAAGGACGGAAGGTCGGAGAGTAAAGGTCATGGTTGAAAATGCTATACCTTGAACTGCCAACAGATGTCAGCAAAAAACTTCTAAAAAGTCAGAAAGGAAAATACCGGTAACTGAACAGAAAACGGGTAAATAGTAATCAGTGTTGGGCCGTGAGGGCATTCAAAACCTTTTGAGGGCCCAAAATTATCTCAATCATGTGATGTTGATTATAATTTTTCCAAAAATAGAATTCAGAAAAAACCCTGAAGGCTGTTCCTGTGCTAAATGTGCTGCTGCGGCAGTCCCTCCCCTAACCCCTCTCTCCCCAGCGAAATAAAACTTATGCTAACCAAAGGTGAGTGTGCAGACAATTTTCTATACAAGTTTGAACCAATGAGACTCTGTGATCCTGCTAGAATTTCTTATATATGGTAATGAAACATTGAGCTTATGTACTAAGTTCCTCCTGAGAGCTCTTAGGAAGCGGAGTTGCTGCTGGGCCTACTCTCAGTGTAATACATCGGACTCCACAGACTCCACCACTATGCTGCAAGTGACACTAACCGAGCGAAAAAGGAGCGGGAAGGGGTCGAAAGTGGTGCTAGGAATCAAATGGACTGAACCATTTCAAGGCAGAGGACACTGCGTTGTTCACATTTTTGTTCGTTTTATCTAGTGTTTTTCATCATATTTAACATCATTCTTCGAGAAAGTTGTTGGTTTAGCCAATCTGATTCCAAGGTGCATCTGAAAGCCAGCAAGCGAGTGTTGATAAATGTCACCGGTTTCACAAACAAAGATTGGCTATGAGGCGATTGTGATGTTATGTGCCTAATAACATAAGGACAACATTACCCATGATGCCACATTGTTACTGTGCATGCGTGGTGCGTACCCTAATGTTTGGAGTTGAATGTGATTTACAAGCAGGTGAGACAAAAGTAAGTCCACGTCAACACACCTCATCTCATCAATGAACACATGAGAAAAAACACATCGGTAATCGGTCAAAGCGATCGTGCCAACAGCCATTAAAACTTGAAGAGACCCAACTGCACAAGGAAATCTATTGTTTTGTTGATTTGATAACGAAAAGTTAGACAACTCCGAATTTTGTCCGCCACTTTCAGCCAATCAGTAAGATCTTGAGCCTGAGCACAAGCCTGACCTGACTTTCGGGCTGGGTGTTTATGCTCAGGTCGGGCCGAGCTTCTCTTTGCTGACTGTCTTGTTTAACTAAAGTTTTTTTTTCCCAAAGATATGCTTTCTGATTGTGCATGGACTGGCCCCCTCATATCTTTCCGATTTAATGTCCCACAATGTTTCTGCTCGAAGCCTTCGCTCAGAAAATGCTGGTCTACTAGCGATCCCAAGAGCCAAGAAGAAATCCGCAGGTTCAAGAGCGTTCTCCATTCGGGTCTGGGTGCTGTTAAATGCTCTGCCCTTTGAGATTTGATCTGCAAACTCAGTGTAAGGGTTTATATTTGAGCTTAAAACCCACAATAGCATATGAATGATGTTGACCTCAGGAAGCTGTTCACCGAAAATTCTGTAATTACCTATATTTCATGGTGACGATGTCTAGTCAAGTAATGTTTTTTTTGTATAGCCCTGTGTATTGTCTGTACAGCCCTTTGAGACGTCTTGTGCTGAAGGGCTATACGAATTATCAGGACTTGACTTGACTAATAAAGTAAGGACATTTTACCTCCAAGAGCCGATTTGTTCGCAAACGATACATCACTAATTCAGACTGGAGCTAAAGGTCTAGATGTAAAATCTACATTCCCCCACTGTAATAACTATAATTGAGACTAAGTTGACGACATAAATAAAAGCAAATCATATGCAGTATAACTTAATGGCTCCTCAGAAATAATGTAAAAATGTTCCCAAGTATAAAATGGCCTGTTTGCTCATAACTTGTGCAGGACTATGTACTGCGTTTCGAAAAAAAATTATCATTGAAGATAAAAATACAAGTTTGCACATTTTTATTTAAGCAACAGGTGTAGTTTATTACATTTAAACATTGAGTTTTGGACTATACATCTTCTAAAAAAGCTGACAAAAAACACTGCTTGTACTGATTTGTTTTGATGACCTGTCAACCTCACCCAATTTCTCCCCTTATTAATGATTGTAATTCCCCTTATTAAGTGATAATAAACTTTACAAACATACACATCAAAACAGACTTAGTATAATAAAGACAAAGAAAATTGTGTAAACAAAAAATATTTTACTTACGAAACAAACATCACGAATAATTATTTCGGAATCTTTCTTAGTCCTTTCTTAACTTGCAGTAAAATTAATGTTGCTTATGACGTGTAGCAGATTATAGATTCGAGATAAAATGTACAAGACGAGATCAGTCTAAGCAAAAACAAGGTTTTAAAAACAAAATTCTTCCCTGTACAAAAATACAGCATACAGAATCTAAAATGATAAAAAAATGTATGAAATATGAGGAAACGTATAAGCTGATTCTCTCACCAAATTCCAAACAAAATCTGGGTTTTTCTTTCAAAAAATGTCTAGCCAAGTGCCAATATTTAATCATCATTGGAGTCATCCAAATCACAATTTCCAGTGAGCATTTTAAGCCATGGTTCATAGGCATCCATGGGAGATGGGTGGTGGTGAAGTGGATTCCCGAAAGGAGCGAATGACATGCCACCTGTCACTTGTCCACAAGTCATAAGTGGCACAAATAAATCCTCCATGTTGGGCATGACAAACAATTTCTGTTAATGACATTAAACCCAGATGAAAAATGTGCGGATGAATCAATGAAATGATGACACAAAACTGACCTGGAACTCCCCCTTGAGCTTTCTTTCAATCCACTCAGTGACTTGAGCAAAAGTGACCTCCCTGTCTCCAAGCATGGGACGCACTCGTAGGTCTAATTTGGGTGGTGCCCGGAAACTGTACCTAGAAATTTAAAAATAAAACAAAAACATAACACTGTGATTACGCTTTTCTAGGAACACCAGAGTTGGACACTTAATACCATATCCTGTCAGAAGGAGGTGGTGGGAGGTTAATTGCCATTGTCCCTGAGACTTCCAGAACTTCAACGGTGAGCATGAGAGGCATATTGGTCACCTCTGTGATCTTTTTCCAGATGTATTCATTTTCTCTTGCCTTCTGAAAGTATTTGGACCTTGTGATCTTATCCATAAATTTCAGAAACTTTGTACTGGTGGTTCCTGTAGAATTCCTAGAAACAATACAGTATAGAATAGTCACTTACAGCTTTAACTGCCCAAATACATTGAAAAGGCATTGTAACATGTAGAATTAAAACAGCAACATAAATATGTCTTGCTAAACTCAATTAGATGATTGAGAACAATGTCCATAAACCCAAGAGAACCTGCCTCACAACAGTTACTTGAATGAGCATAAATATGATTGTAGTATGTGTATGATATGCTTTCAACATCATTCCACTCCACAAATATAAAGAAAATCTATAAATTGCTGGACCTGGGTATACCATACCCTATCTGCATATGGATTGACAGCTTCCTGACCGATTGCAGACAAAAGGTTAGAGTGGGTCGCCACACATCTTTCAACATCAACACTGGCACACCCCAGGGATGTGTGTTAAATTCCCTTCTTAGAGGTTACTCTACGCATACGACCGCACCTCTGATCATGTCAGCAAAATCTTCTCGCATTACACCACGGTGATTGGGCCCATCTCTAGCTTAGCTTACAGTTATGGCCCAACACACCAAAGACTAAAGAGATGGGGGTGGACTTCCGTAGAAAAAAACGTCATTCCATTCCTAATCTTCAACGAGAACCATGTGGAGCAGGTGTCAAGTTTTTATTTCCTAGGGTCCACGTGGAGGAGGATTTTACAGCTATTACAGCACACAGGTCCTTAAAAAGGTGCATCAGAGACTTTACTTTCTGAGAGTGCTTAGAAAGAATTATACTAGGAAAGAACTGCTTGTGTCTTTGTCACATACGCTGTGTCAAGTCCATTCTTACACACTGTCTGTGTTCACCAGCTGCACAATTGCCCAGAGATCTGCACTTCAGAGGGTGATCAACACTGAACAGAGTTTGCTGTGTAGAGAGAGTTCAGATAATTGTGAGGGACACTTTCCACCCCAGACATCAAGTATTTGAACTAATCCATTGAAAAACAACGTCTACTTGGAGGCAATAGTCACCCGCTATGGTGCAAAATGCTTAGACCGGAATATGCAGTAATAAGAAGGTATGATTCCGTAATTTTTTTTTTGTTTGTCCATTTTTATTTGATACTATTACTCTTAACCTTTTTCTTAAACTGCGGTATTTTATCTTGTGAATTTTCTTGCACCATCAGGGTGGCACTTTTCAGTTTTGTTGTGCATTTCACGAGTTACAACAATAAATCCTGCCCTGACCTGTCCTGCCCTGTCCTGCCCTGTCAAACAAAATTGCCACTGTGCATAGACATACATGTCAGCTGCATCTACTGCCCATTTGTCTCCTCCATTTTCCTGGGATGCAATGTGCAGGGCATCGTCATCATCGGAAGAAGCCGCACTTGATGACTCCCCATCGCTGTCAGCCAACTTGGACAACCTATGTTTTGACCTCAAACGGGAGGGGGGGAAACGCACCAGACACGTTATGACCACCATGGAAACATGTTAATAATCATCAAAAATCACTATCAGAGATATGCATTACAACAATAATGTGAATGTCCATATGTGGTATTTATTGGAATTATTTCCTTTACTTAATAATTGGTCATGATCCCAGATATTAAACAAAAAGTGTACTGATTTAAATGTGTGCTTTATATTATATGATAACGCATATCATTTTAAATAGAATTAAATAAAGCAATTGAAGTATAATTAAAAGTTGTTTTTGTTTTTCTATCATACCCCTCTGTACAACTGTAGCATATAGCACCACAGTGTGGTATAATGGGAGCACAGCAGCAAACAGAAAAAAAACATACATACAGCCCCCAAAAAATCATTGGCTGCTCTCTGCCCAGTCTGGAGGACATTGCTGGCTTGTGATACCACGGCAGAGCCATTAACATAATAAAATACTTTTTTCACCCCGTCTACCACCTTTTTGACCTGTTGCCCTCTGGTAGGTGCTACAGGTCCCTTAAAACAAGGACAAACAGGCTCAGGGGCAGTTTCTTAACAAGGGCCGTCACCACCCTTAACAGGGGTGCAAAAGTGTGAAATATATCTACTGTATCTTGCAACTTATTAAGGTATTTTCGTTGCTGCTAATATCATTGCATTACTTTTTTTTTTTTTTTTTTTTAACTTTTTATTTCTCACACCAATTTTGATAGAGGTTTGATTCCTCCATCATACATCAACACAAAATATATACACTTGACACACTCATAAATAACAGAAGAAACAACAAAGAAGAAAAAAAATACTATTAATAGAAAGGAAGAATAAATGTTCATACAATACATCCATACAAAAAGAAACATATATATATATATATATATATATATATATATATATATATAAACACATATATATAAAATAATAAATCAAAATATACACCCAAAAAAAAAACAAAAAAAAAACCACATAATAAATAGGGGGAGGTGTTTAGACATCAAGTAAAATTTGTGTGATAGGCTTCCATCTTTTCTCAAATTGGTCAAGTTTCAGTTGAAGTTTTGCAGTGATTTTTTCCATAATGTACATTTGCTTTAATTTGTCTCTCCATTGTTTTATGTCAGGAGGTTGTGGTTTCAGCCAGGACACTGTGATCATTTTCTTTGCTACCAGAAGCATTACCCTTAGTATATATTTCTGTTGACCAGATAGTAATTCTTCTGGCAAAATTCCTATTACGTAAGCCTTTGGGTCCAACCGCAACTCCCAGCCCGTGATTAATTTTATTTCTCTCTGGATACTTCTCCAAAAATTTAATATTACAGGGCAATTCCAGAAAATATGCGTAAAGTCACCGACCCCCCCACAGTTACGCCAGCATAGATTTGAGGTATTTTTATATTTTGAAGTGATAGAGGGTGTATAGAAGAATCGCATTTTTACTTTCCATTCAAACTCCCTCCATGTCGGGCTGTTGGTTATTTTGTGTCCCTCTTTCAATGTTTTTTCCCATTCGTTGTCTTTTATCGCTACATTAGTTTCTTGTTCCCATTTTTCCTTAACTGCCATGTCCTCATTACTGAGATCCATTCTCAGGGCTTTATATAGTTTTGATATAACCCCCTTTATTGATTGTCCTTTTGTATACGATATTAATAATTCCTCTACCTTAGTTGGCTCCTTACATATTTTCCCCCATTCCTCGTGTTTCTGGAGGTAATGCCTTAGTTGCAAATATTTGTAAAAATCATTTCTGGGTAGGTCAAACTCTTGTTGGAGTTGTTCGAATGATTTCATTGCCTGTGCTTCCAATACTTGGGTAATCAACATCAGTCCTTTTTGGGCCCATTTTTGAAACCCTACCTCCATACCCCCAGGTTTAAAGTCTGGATTTTTCGCTATTTTGGTAGCCCTATTCACAGATCTTGATATTTTTAATTTTTTTTGTATTGTTGACCAAGTTTTAATAGTTCCCTTAATCCATTCATTCTGGATTTTTAATTTCTTCCACCTCGTGACTGATATGTATGGTAACGATTCCACCAGCATATTTGGACAAGATCGTTGCTCCATGTCCACCCATATCGCATCTTTGTCTGTAGTAATCCACAAGATGAGTGCTTTAATTTGAGCTGCCCAATAGTAATATTTAATATTGGGTAGGTCTAGGCCCCCCTTTTCTTTAGGAGCTAACAGGGTTTTGTATTTTATTCTGGGTTTCTTGTTTTGCCAAAGGAATTTTGCTATTAACTTATTTAACATTTTAAATGTGGATGCCGGGATCAGAATTGGAAGGGATTAAAACAGAAATAATAGTCTTGGTAATATGTTCATTCTGATTGTTTCTATCCTGCCGATAAGACTTAAGGGCAAAATTTCCCATTTTTCCAAATCTTTCCTTATTTCTTTTATCAACATTCCATAATTTGCATCAAACAGCTGTGTGGAATGTGGTGTAATGGTCACCCCCAAATATTTAAACCCTTTATTTGTCCATTTAAAATCAAACCTTTCAATCACATCTGTTGGACATTTTCCTGATATCATCATTGCTATTGATTTGCTCTCATTATTTGAATACCCAGCTACTTCTCCATATATTTTAAGGCTCTCCAACAGTGGTGGTATTGATAACGAAGGTTCCTTCAGCATTACCAACAGGTCGTCTGCAAACAATGATATTTTATGTTCTGTTCCTCCTTCATCCAATATCCCCCTTATTTGCTCATTTTGTCTAATTGATTCTGCGAGTGGTTCTATGCTTATTGCAAACAAGAGTGGGCTTAAGCAATCCCCTTGCCGGACTCCTCTTTTGATTTCAAAGAAATCTGAACAGTGACCATTTACTCTAAGACGAGATTTCGGATTTTTATAGATAATTTTCACCCATTCAACAAATATTGGAGGGAAGCCAAAAGCTATAAGTGATTGATGTAAGAAGCTCCATTTCACCCTATCGAAAGCTTTTTGTGCATCCAAGCTCAGTAACATCGAGGGTTGGGTCTTAGATTTTGTGCTCGTAATTATGTTTAGTATCCTCCTAATATTGTTTGCACCCTGCCTTCCCGGAATAAACCCTGTTTGATCATTTCTAATTAATTTCGCTATAAATTTCTGCATTCTTTTTGCCAGTATGCTTGTAAGAATTTTTAGATCATTACAAAGTAAACTAACTGGTCTATAGCTTTCACACAATATTGGGTCTTTTCCTTCTTTGTGCAGGACTGTTATGATGGCTTCCGACCATGATTTGGGGGGATCTCCTTTTGTTAGAGCATAGTTAAATACTTTCTGCAGAACTGGTGTTAATTCTTCCTTAAAGCTTTTGTAGAACACCCCCGGGAATCCATCCGTTCCTGGTGATTTATTTATTTTTAAGTTATTTATTGTATCTTGTATTTCCTGTTTTGTAATGGGGCGAATAATTTCTAATGTATCCCCCCCTGTTAGTGTTGGTAAATGTAGTTTTCCTAAAAAGTTTTGTGCCGTGTAGTTATCTAAGTCATTTTCTGAGTCCTTGTATAATTCTTTATAATAATCTGCAAATGCTTCTGCTATACCTTTGGGTTTTACTAAACATTGTTTAGAGATAGGATGTTTTATTTGTGATATAATTCTATCTGTTTGGGCCTTTTTAAGTTGGAAGGCTAGCAGTCGACTGGCTCTATTGCCCATTTCATAGTATCTCTGGTTCACAAAGCGCAGAGCCCCTTCTGCTTTATTTGTCAAAAGTTCATCTAATTTGCTTCTGGTTGTTTTTAATACCTGTAATCTGGATTCATTTGGTGTTTTTTTATGTTCTTCTTCTAGTTCCTTAATCTTATCCTCCAATTCCTTCTGATTCTTTAAGCGTATTCGTTTCAGCCGGGACGATATTTCTATTAATTTCCCCCTTATTACAGCTTTCCCTCCTTCCCATAATATTGTTGGAGAAACCTCATTGTTGTCATTGATTTGGAAATATTCTTTTATACACCGTTTTATTTCCTGTACTACGTTTTTATCTGAGAGGAGAGATACATTCATCCTCCAATACCTAAAATGGGGTTCATTGTCTAAACTTAATTTCAAAGTAATTGGAGAATGGTCACTTATAGTAATATTCTCTATACCACACTCTACTACTGTATGCATATGTTGTCTTGAAATGTAAAAGTAATCAATTCTCGAGTAGCTGCCATGCGGGTTTGAATAGAAAGTATAGTCTTTAGTTTGGGGATTCTTCTCTCTCCATGGATCTATCAATCCCAATTCTTTAGTTATGTTATTTAACATCCTCGACGTCTTTGTATTTGTTCCATGTACTGAAGGATACTTGTCCACTTTGCAATTCTGTACAGTGTTAAAGTCACCTCCTATAAGTAACATTCCCTTCGCACAGTTGGTTATTACTTTAGCTAATACTTGAAAAAAAGTCCCCTTTTCCTCAACTGGTGCATAAACATTCATTATTGATATTTCCCTACCGGCCATTGACCCTATAATCATTATATATCGCCCCAGATTGTCCTTCACTTCTTTTTCGACTTTAAACGCCACCCCTTTTCCAAGTAAAATTGCTACTCCCCTCCTTTTACCATAGGATGCGTAGAACACCTGGTTCACCCATTCTCTTTTTAGCTTCTTATGTTCAATCTCGGTCAAATGTGTCTCTTGTAATAAGGCTATTGAGCTCTGCAATGTCTTGAGTTGATTCAATATCTTTTTTCTCTTGATGGGGTGGTTTAGCCCATGTACATTATATGAAACAATATTTAGATTGCTCATGCTTTGTATTGAGTCTCACTGATTTTTGAAGCATACAGAAACACTACATTAATTACTAACACCTCCATTGACAAAACAAACCAAATTACTAACAAACATATTGACAAGCACACATAATTTCCCACCAAAAAGAAAAAAAACACACCCAAAAAACAAAAACCCATGTCTTCCAAGAGTTGCATTACTTTTTTATTGCAGAATTCTTACAAAGCACTATTTTTTTCATTTAATTATTATTAGAATTTGGGCCAGTTTCTAAGCACTATGTTGTAAATGTTTTTCGCGTATTTATTCTGACGGTCTTTAATCTTAGTTTTCTCTTTAAAGTCTTACATGTTTACTCTGGAGTGCTATGTCTAATATTGTTGCTTACAATGTTTTACCAAATTCATGTCAATGACAATAAACACAATTCTATTCTATTCTAACAACAGTACTTGGGCTAAAGGGTACTTGTTACCGTTCTCGCTTTGCCTCCGAAACGCATTGTTCTTTGTCTTGATCATCTTTACCCAGCTTACTCAAATTCAGTTTTGTCTGAAGGGTCATTTGAAAGCAGCCCTTGTACATGAGTTCAAGGTCCAGCCAAAGGCCTAAAAAGGAACACATTTGTTATAATATTCCTTCATAGTACATACATGATTTTGAAATGCTTTTATAAAGACAAAGCTGTTTGCGTACCTTTCTGGTCCAGGGTAGGTTTGGAAATGCTGAGGATTTGAGGAAAGCAAGTGCCCATATCCAGGTCAATCAATGTCAGCTCACTCATGAAGTGCTTTAACTTTAGTTGGAAAAAAATGTTATCTTTCTGGGGACCCCTTAATGTCATGCAAACAGCATTAATACGTTTAAACATACAGTGATCCCTCATTTATTGTGGGGATTAGATTATGAAATACTCTATTACACTTTGAAACCAAAGAACAGACCCTATTTTACGGGCACAATCACGTGTTTAACAAATACTAGTATATGATGTATAAAAGTTTTTGATTTAAATTACCGGTGCAGTACTGTCTAATAAAAATGAAATAATCATCAGGGAGAGAAGAAGTAGGAGACTCATTAGCCAATCAGGATGCAGAAAATAATGCACGATGTAAATCAATGAAGTGATGCGACAGTGAAAAGTGTACAGCGTTATAGTGAGGGTTAACTTAATTTTTTAAACCCACTAATATAGGCCCCTGGGTCTTTTATGTGGACTTATCCCCCAAAGACACTAAAATTGAGTAATTGATAGAAACCCTCACGTCTCTAACAGTTCCCAATAAATGTACGCCTATTGCTGAGACAAAATAAAGTCAATAATGTGCAAAAGTGTCACAAATCCCAGATTTATTATGAATTATTAACAGTCAGTGAATGAAGATGACTTCAGTTGTGTTTTGAAAATCTACATTAGCGCTAACTAGTTTCACTCTTAACCAATTACAAATCATAAAGATGCTGGCATTATTGGGGGCCAGGATTCAGGCTCAGTGAGGATGAATTTGAATGGCAATTGGCTAACAAAATAAAGCCAGTTGACTATGGAGAAAAAATCCTTTCATACGTAGAAATAAATGTGCAGATAAATAAATCCCCACAAATACATGACATCTAAATAATGAACAAACAAATCACATAAAACCTAAAAATATGAAATCAATGCTATTTATCCATTTATTTATGCATTTTTTCATTTATCTTGTCTTTTAATGATCTCTGTAATTATTTTGTCATGTATTTTGACGTGTATTTTGTCATGTAATTCATCATATATTTTGTTTCGTATTTTGTCTTGTATTTGAGTAATATTTTATCATGTTTTTATCACAATGAAACGTTATTCAAATGAGTGGGGTGGTCCAACTGGCTGACCTTTTCACCTATTGGTTGATCAACAAGCATAAGTACAATGCCTTCACCCCCAATTGGTGAAAAGTTCAGCCTGTTTAACCTGGCCCGTTATTTTAATAATATTTTGTTGTGACAAAATACATGACAAGATATCTGAAAAATATCGAAAAATACACAACAAAATAATGACAAAATAGATGACAAAATAAAAGACAAATTTGGTAGTCCACTGATGACACAATTCTCCACATAAATGGTGAATCCAATCTCGTAAAATGCATCCATCCATTATCTGCACCGCTTATCCTCAGTAGAATCGCGGGGGTGCCGGAGCCCATCGCAGCTGTTTTCGGGCAGTGGCAGGGGACACCCTGACCTGGTTGCCAGCCAGTCGCAGGGCACACAGAGAAGGACAACTTACTCACTCATTGACACCTTGGGACAACTTAGAACAGCCAATTAATCTGACATGCATGTTTTTGGAATGTTGGGGGAAACCGGAGTGCCCGGAGGAAACTCACACAGGCACGTGGAGAACATCCAGACAGGAAGGTTCGATCTCATGATCTCAGAACTGTGCCGCACAAGTGCTAACCACTGCACTGCCGTGCTGCCCATCTCATCTCATCTCTCATCTCAACAGCTGCACCACTTATCCTCAGTAGGGTCGCGGGGATGCTGGAGCCCATCCCAGCAATCACCGAGCATGGACTGGTTGCCAAGCATTCGCAGGGCACACGGGGACAGACAACTCACTCGCTCAGTCACACCTAGGGACAATTTGGACCGGCCAATTCACCTGAAATGCATGTTTTTGGAATGTGGGAGGAAACCGGAGTGCCCGGAGGAAACCCACGCAAGCACGGGGAGAACATACAAACTCCGCACAGTAAGGCCGGGAGCTGGATTTGAACCCACTTAGGAGGTTCGCACGACCTCAGAACTGTGCCGCACATGCGCTAACCACTGCGCTGCCATGCTGCCCATCTCATAAAATATTTACTCCAAAATACATGATAATGCCGACAGATTAAAAAAGAAAATAAGGCTAAAAGCATTCCTGCATTGTTTGGCATTCCGTGTTGTAATCCGTCCCTTTTGCCTCATAACTCTTTTTTACAAGTAAAGAGACTCTAACATAGATCTGATTCTTCACAGAGCTCCACATCAAGGTTGCGGTAGGATTTGGATTATTCCTTTGGTCTTGACTGTAGAATACAAAATTTTAACAATCAATGTGTGCTTTTAGCGCATACCCATGGATTTTGGATACCCTAAATTGGAGAACGTCTATTTTGTGTTTTTTGGGTGTTTTTTGCTTAATCGCTGAACCCTCTTGTCATTCATCTGAATTGTGTTGTTGTAATAATAGTCTGGAGTCTGTACAGCCCTTTGAGAAACTTCATGTGATTAAGGGATATACAAACTAACATTACTTGACTTGAATACTGAAATAGTTAAATGACACATTCAATTACAAAAAAAAGATAAAATACATACGTGAATAACTTCCAAATGTATATAATAAATGTAGTTAATATGTGATTTATTTATCTGTTAATTTGTTTGCATGACATACGTTTGTCAGTACTTATCAATTTACACATTTATTTCTACATACAAGAGGATTGGTTGACTTAGTTGACTTCTGAAAAACCATCAAAACGAATCTTCTAGTTTAGGTTGTAGAGAGAAGCTTGCATTTTTGTCATTCAGCCTTACTTTGAACTTCATAAGTTTCTGCTGGATTTTGCATGCCACCACATCAGTCCAGTATTGATCCCGCAGGAAGCTCCAGAAGATTCTGTCTACCAAAGGGTTCAACCAGGAGATCTGAGCCTCTCCTGGGTCTTGCTCTGCCTTAAAGTCTGCACTTAACTCTTCCACTGCCGCTTTGGTGTTCACCTACAGAAAAATTTATCTTTTAATGTGATATTATAATAACGTGAGTTTAAGTAATTTTCGCATCTAATTTAAAAATGTGTATTTTGCTAAACAAGTACAAAATTACATTAAAATACGTTTAACTACTTAAATTGTGGGGCGCATCCACCTTTTCATGAGCTTCCAAACTCTCCTTATCAGTAACCAAGTCTTGAGCGGGATTTCTGTTCTGCGAGCCAACCAAATGTATCATATAGTCTTTGTAGTCCAGTGATTTCTTTGTTCTCATCAGCTCTTGAAGTTTAGGATGCTTATCTGTGCTTTCGTGAACAGATTCGCCAACAAGGGATGTTTCTGTTTCAGAGACAAGACTCAAAAATAAAATAAAAATCAATTTTCAAAATAATTCGATTAGGAGTAATAACTTCAGAAAGGGATGATTGCTATCATGGGAACCTCACACTTTTTGTAATTGTACGCTAATATATTTGTTGAATCAATAAGTTTTAATGAAAAGACAGATCTACAATGATTACACGTTTTTGAAGTCAGCAATGTACTTTCAGAGGTAGAATTTAATCTATCAAATGTTAGTTTGGCGTATTAAGTGTGTGCTTACTTGTGCTCTCTGTGTTGACACAGCGTGTGCCTACAATCATGGAAGCAGACCTCAAGTTCTCAAACCACTCCTCCTTCTCTCGGCCTGTGCAGGTGAATAGGTAAAGGATGCTGCCAGGACTTTTTGTTGACCCTTCTCCTTCCTGCCCTTCAGGAGAATTTGCCTCCTCCACTTTGCCTTCAGCCAGAGTTAGGCAGATGGGGTATTTTTTGTTCCAGAGCCTTTTCCGGGCCAAACCAGGAGGAGCCAAAGATACCTGATAATGGCAGTCAACAGAAAAGGATTACATCCCAATGATAAAGAAAGATGAAATAGGCCTTCAGATAGACAAACTTGACAGTTTTCCAGCTGGTAGGTGCGTGAAGGCAAATCTGTGATCGCTTGGGAGGTCCCATCAGATGCTCGGGGGTGTGACAGACGCAGTTGAGTGCCTGTAAGGCTTGCGAAGACGGGACGTGTGGAAGAAAGATGGAACGTCTCTGGGTTGTAACTGGATGATTGATTCACCCAACCCTGTGAGACATTTTTTAATGATATTCATCAACATGTGCCAAATTAATCCACATTAATCATAATAATACAAATACTTGTTAATCATTTATATTGAGAGTGATTCCATTGTAAGGATGTTAGTCATCCGTTTAACACTTTCAACCCCCAAAAAGTAATCAACCATTTTTTTCGAAAATAGTCACAGAATCACGTTTTATGCAGAATTGACATTTCAGTCTTGATATCTGCATGGCAGTAATTTAGCAACAGTTTTGCCATAATATATTTAGGATCAGAAGGCTCTATCTCATCTTTTGCTGAACTGCACAATGTGAATTAATTTTAAACTTTACCTCAAGTGTTTCTGTATCTGTGGGCTTCACATACAGCCACTTCCTTGGCTTAATGTGCGCTGACTTTCTTGTAGAACTTGAGCGTCTGGCAGCAATCCCAAACATGACCGCCGATCCCACGATGAACCCACTGGCCAACCCCACTGACACACCATTGACATAAGCAGCCAGGGGTATTGTGGATAACACATAAGAAACAAGGATCGCCAGAAAGAGACAATGAATCTGAAAACGTGCGCTTGAGACCGTGCCAGCAGATTCAGGAGAAACTTGACCTTGCTGAGCTCTTGATCCTTTCGACTGGGCCATTAACTTTTTCATTTCATTTAATGTGTGAATCCCAAAGGGGTGGCCTGCGCTCCTGTTGACTTGTTCTGGAGAAACACGGGAGTTTCCAGTGACATCACATGCATCCGTTTTAGTTATCTTTTGGCACTTGTGGTCTACATACTCTCCACCTGGAGCCCAGCTCTGCCTGCGCTTTTCTTTCCCATGCATTGTCTGATCGACCTTATTCCAAAACTTGTGCAAGGACTCCAAATCCTCCCTACATTGGTGCTCCATCAGAGTGTTTCTATGCTTGGTAGCAGACTCGTGATCGGTGGAAGTGGGTGTTGGTTGGACATTTTGCTTTTTTGGGACTTCCTGAATCGGTGTCTGTAGTCATCACCTGAATTTGCTTCAATGAGTGCCATTCAAACTTTGTGTCTGAATTTGAAAACTCTAACCTGGATCAGGCTTACCAGAGCACTGGGCTTTACATTTTATGTTTGTAAAGGAAGATATGACCTTGTCGCAATCCGGAAGAGTGGACAAAAATGATGGAGACAAATCATTAAGAGGAAGCAAAAGATGAAGAGAGGGGCATCCGACGTCTTTGCTCTTCTTGGGATCTGTCTTTGGAGAAGGTCACTGGGAGAGCCTTTTTGTTCAAGATGAAACTAGTCCCCTCAACATTAGTGATAAAGTCAGATGAGAATCAAAAGGGTCAGCTCAAGTCTCAGAACTTGGAATCCTGTATCTAATTGCAATTTTTGATGGAGACTCCTGACAGCGACACTGAAAATTGATAAAAAACATTACAGTATACATTTGGGATTTTATTAAATATTTGGAATTTTAATGAGGCTGAATTTTACATAAAAACATTTAAATTATAAGTCTTTTAAACCCCTATTGTGTAATATTTTACCAATACAAGGCACTGTCGTCAACTGCAAACAAAAACCACTGCATCAGCAAGCAAGAACACAGCAGACAAACATGGCGGTGACTTAAGTAGGGACTTACGTTAAAGAAATACAAATTTCTCGACGATTTTTTAAAAACAATTTTTGCCCAGTATTAAACGTAATGAAAGTTTTTGTAATTAAGGGCTATACAAATAAAATTAAAAAATGACTTGACTTGACTATAAGTACAGTAACCCAAGATTGTGAAGATGTTACTCATCTGTTTAACACTTTCAAACCCCATCCCTCTCAAATGTCATTGGAGAATCTTGCTCATAATCACAGGAAACATCATTCCTTAATCGATTTACAACACGCGGGACGACATGCCAGTCAAGCTCGTTGTATAAGATGGGCAGGTAGATTCAATTACATACCTGTCAACCTGCATGTTTTTGCCGTACAAAGTATGTTTATTATGCATTTTAAGACGTGTACGACGTAAAATCTGTAGTGAAAAACACAAATTTGTCAATTATGGGTACCATCCGGTATACACCGACTATCATAAAATGGCAAATCAATCAAGTCAAACGAGTTTGCCGCGGTAGCCTCTATCTCGGTATGTTTTTTTCTCATTGCAAACGAAGCGAGCGATTTGATGCTACTGATCGCATGTGTCTGCCGCATTGGAATTTCCCATTGTATCATTCCAATCACACGTGAACAAAGCGAAAGCAGAGCAGTAGGCCTACATTACAACATAGTTTTGAATTTTCTTTGGATACAATCATCAAGTCGCAATGGCCGAACCTGAATTAAAATGCCGTAAGTTAAATGGAAGAAGCAAGCATCACAAAGGGTGGGAGCAAATGTCAGGATGATACGAGGGATTGATACAAGCTTCAAAGAAAGGTGTGGAATATTCACATTGTGTTGCTTGCAATAAAGACGTGAAAGTAGCTGCCTCCGGTTTCCATGATTGAAAGACGCATTTTATAACAAAGAGCCACAAACGTCATGTCAGCAAAGAAGGCAACAGTGGCATACAATAGAGAACACCAGTAATTAAGCAACACTTGTAATTCATCATTTATTAAGAATATGTACAGAAAGATATAACGAAACACATGTACAACATAACCTGTTAAACTACATAAATAAACACGTTTGAAAAAAAAATATGGTGTTAGATTATTTTGTATTTTGTAAGGGAAAATACGACAGTTAGTAAGGGCATGGAGCCGTGGAGGTTGACAGGTATGCAGTTAATGGATAAGATTATCCCAGATGTCTTTAAGTGATTAAAGCATTCACTGGAAGACATTGACTGACTTTGACTTAATGATCATCAAGCAGATTTAGATACAAAACAGACAAACCTGAGGTCAGTGAATAATATGTGCAGTAGTCCTATGTTAGTGAGCCTTTGGAAATTGTCTAAATTTGACCTTTCAAAGTGGGAACTTTATCCCACTAGGGCGTTTATAACGTAACAATCAGGAATGGCAATAACGCCCAGCAGGTTTATCCATAAAATTGGTTTCTTTTGAACAGGAAGCCTTACCATTTGACTTTAATATAACAATGCAATTACATTCCTATTAAAACATAATTTACCATAGACTGTTAAGTGTGGGTCATGTCATTATTTTCTGTCAGAATATTACCGATGCACTCACCCCAAAAGGTCCTGCAGTTTTGAGAAGACCTTCTTTTGGGCGTATTGGGTGCATCATCTGTCCCCTTCACAAAAACTTAAACGATAATATTTTGTTGTTCAATTTGCCCCTTACAACACGCAAAAATAGTAGCACAAATGCGTTAGCGCTACCTTTAAGAAGGCGACATACCAAAGCATCATAATGTGATTATTGGGCTCGAGGGGGCAGTAGACCTGGACAAACATCTTAATCCAGATTAGTTTCGGGGTAGAAGACCAACGGTACAAACCGTCGCTCATCCTGCCAACGTCAAAAGAGAAATGGGATCTAGTTCAAACCCTTATGTAACAGTACGCAACAACAACAAAAAGAATATTTAAATGATAACATGCATGTGTCATTTGCCACAGCTTAGTGTAGGATACGTCAGCTCATCAAATGACATGGTTTTGTTTATACGGGGTTAGTTTAATAATCTCGTACTGAATATTAAAGTACTGATACTTTTGATGCAGCATGTATCTTCAATTATTCACCACTAGTAATCGGTTACAGATATTTTCCAAACAGGCGAGCGTGTAATCATAATGGGTCTGATAAAAACACATTTCCGGTTTTATTTTGAATGGTGTTGTTTTTTTTAGCCGGAAGTAAATGAGGCGACGAAAACTTTATACGTTGGCTGGTTATTAAACTACTTTTTTTGTTTACCGCTGTTGAACGGGTCTGACCAAGCGCAGGTTGAAATGTCGTTTTGCTCCTTCTACGGCCGGGAGGTTTATAAAGATCATTTCAAACCAGGTTACGACGAACGACAACTTGATGTTGTTTTCTATTTTGTGACCTGGAACATTCTAAGCCATCAGTAGAAAGCTAGCTGGTTAGCCAAGTTATAGTTAAATTCAACATCCATATAGGATTTTTTTCTGTAGTTGTTTTAAGTCGATTATTATGTGTGTGGCATTAAAAAGTTGTTATGTGGTGCAATTTAGACGATTTGAATAACTTCAAATGACTTTTGTAACCAGTTCTGTAAATTGCATAACCCTTACAAACACCAGGTACGGTACTGTACTTACTTGGGGAGGAAATTCCAAATGTCGTCATTGTCCTTACATCTGTTTCTTGATGCCTTAGAGCATCAGGAGGGGTACATAGTGCAAAGACCATCTAGACTAAAGTTGACACTTGATACATGTGGACTTTTGAGAGTAAGCGGTCAACTGGAACTTAACAGGCTTGTTTTCAATGCACCAATGAGACGGGGTAAACCTTTGCAAACTATGGAGGAGGCAAGAACTGAAATTTGAACCTCAAACCTAGGAACCGTGATGCGGATGGGCCAACTACTATTTCATATTTTGGACATTATAAGATTCATCATCTCAGATCATACTTATCTTATTGCAAAAAATAGTGCTATGTAATAAAAATCCTTTCATTCTAATGTTTTTTTGTCATCCTAGGAATTTATGCCTGCGTCAAGTGTGATCACCATCTTTTCTCCAGCCGCTCCAAGTACGAACATTCATCTCCCTGGCCTGCCTTCACAGAAACCGTCCACCAGGATAGTGTGGCCAAACACCAGGAAAGACCTGGCGCATTTAAGGTACAGTACACTCACAAGGAAACAGAGTAAATGTAATAACAATTGTTAAAAAAATGCAATGCAGAGTTTACACCATGCATGTTTAACTCCATCTAGCTCGGGGCCGAATCCTGACCTTATGTTCTCAGGTGGGCCGGATCAGTAAAAATAAGTCAACACCAAATATTTAGCAATGTTTTTCAGTTCTATGCTTTATCATTCCGCCTACTTTTGTAGCCTACCATGCAAATTATAACCATTGAAGATAAGGGATCTTTTCTAATCTGAGTAACATGATGGGAAAAAATATATATATTTTCATCCTTCGCATTGAACGTGTTAACAGTTTATTTTAACAGTTGGGTAAATGTAGCTTTTCAGATGAACCAACTCACCAAGAACGTAAACAAGCACAAGTGGTAGCTTCATTTGTTGATTCTCTGGTGTGCTACTCATATTATCAGAAGTAAAACAATAATCAGTTTGTGGGAATAATGGTAATTTTATGTACTTGGAAAATAACAGTATGATGAATAAAATGCAATTTATTTGTATCTGACTAATTAATAGATTAATTCAGTCAGTAATATAATTTTGGTTATTATAGCATAATCAATTAAAACACAGCCAATACCCAATAAATTTACAATGGAATTTTGTTTGTTCTGCAGGTGGCTTGTGGCAAGTGTGGAAATGGCCTTGGCCATGAGTTTGTCAATGATGGACCTGCCAAAGGCATGTCTCGTTTTTGAATATTCAGCAGCTCACTCAAGTTCATCCCTAAAGGTACACTCGCAGAACAATTACGTCTTGTTGAATCCCAAGTGCAGACAGATAAATGTGTTTGTTTCTTTTGTCTTATTTATGTTTGGAAATTATTTCCAATATTTAAGTTATGTGGTTCCAATTGTTGCTATATAATTTAAAAACTCTCTATTTGTCACTTTTATCTCAACTCATAGTTCAGTTCAATTGAACAAGACTGAAAAATTTATGATTTGGCCACAAACGGTACAATACAAGCACTCTGGTCCCTCAAATCAAGTTAATCATTCGGGCTTGGGCTGTTTCGGGCTTGTATACCTGCGGGCCGGGTCGGGCTGTTTTTTTGGGGGGGCCTGATCTTACTTCTAATTCACACTCAAAGACTTAAAACAGTCTGGACAGGGATGGACAACAACAACTCACTCTTGATAGCGACTCGGTCGTTGCCTTGGTCGAACAGGACCGCATCTTCTGCTAACTATCAGGTCGGAGGTGATAAGTGTGTGACTGTTAGTAAGACACCTAGATTGAGATGCAGGAACACGTTAAGCACTGCCACATGGAACCTTCGCACCTCGAACCAACAAGGAAAGTTTTCTACTATAGTGGATAAGCTAACAAACATGTATGGTGTGGGATTCTTGGTGCATAAAATCATCAATCATCTGTATTGGGATGTTGCCCAATCTCACGCAGAGTCTTCACAATACGCCTCAGTGCCTCTCCGTTCAACATCACAGTCAGCCAGGCCTCTGCAGCAACCTTAAAACAGTGACAAAGAAACTTAGAACTTTTATGGCCAGGTTCAAGACATAATGGACAAAGCACCAAAGAAAGATATGATCCTGCAAGACAACTGGAACGCCTAAATTGGTGTGAATGCTCGGAGAGAGAGACTGTAAGAAAACATGTGACCCAACCTACAAACCTATGAAAGAGGACAACGCCTTCCCGGGGTAGCTAGCTACAACAACTTGGTGCTGGCAAACACTCTTGGCTACGACAAGAACTCCAGAGAATCGACATGGCACCATTCGGATGGAATCCACCACAGGCAGGTTGACTACATCATGATTCTACAGCATTTCAAAAGTGGAATGAAGACAGCAAACACAGACGCATATTCAGGAGCCAATGCAATCACAATGAATGATGAACTTCCGCATTTTCCTCCAGAAGGTCAAGAAGTCACTGAACTCACGGATCAAGTTTGATCTTGAGTGACTGAAAGACCCACAGGTGGTCGGTCTTCAAGGCCTTTATCGTCAGGAAGTTTGCTGTTTTGCTTGCCTTGGACGAATATGTTAAAAAACTGACCACCAAGTTCTCCGTGACTATGACTGAAGCAGCAAGAGAAATTATAGGACAACACCAGAATAAGATGATAAAGCCGTGGGTGACAAACAAAACTTTTCAACAGTGCGACGAGGCGAGATTAAAGGAGAAAAGGAACAGCCCTAGAGGAGCAGCAAAATATCGAGTAGCCAACAAGAAAATTATTAAAAGCTTGAGCAAAGACTAATGCTCGAAGTTAGTGTGTCAACAAGAACTATTCAAAAACTCTTCCAGGTTGTAAAAGACCCCACACAAATAAAACGAGCAAAAGTCAACAGCATTCAGGATGAGGCAGGGAATAAGCTAACTGAAGAAAAAGAGATCATGAAAAGATGGGCAGAATACTGTTCCAAACTTTTTAACCACCCGACACAGGGAGACACTGAGGTCCTTAAGAATTCCGAACCATAGAAAAGTGATGACTTCCCCTATCTTCAGAGAAGAAGCTAAGGCAGCAGTTTACTCACTGAAGAATGGGAAGTCTCAAGGAATCGACAACAGAACTTATAAAAAATGATGGTGAGCAAACTATAGACATCTTGTCATAGATTTTCAGAAAGATCTGGCAAAGAGCACAGTCCCAATGTGCATTGACAAAATCGCTAGTTATTACACTACCAAAGAATGCAAACCTTCAACTATGCTCCAACTACAGAACCATCAGTCATATAAGCCATGCAAGTAAAGATATGCTAAAGGTCCTACTGAACAGACTGAAACCACATGCTGTAAACATCCTAGCCGAAGATCTGGCAGGTTTCAGGAAGGGAAGGAGCACCACATCTGTGCATCATATGTGAGAAGTTGCAACAACAACAGAGAAACCTCGATCACCTTTTTGTTCATTTCAAGAAAGCGTTTGACAGAGTATAGTGAGCTGCTCTTTGGGCCACCTTGCAGAAGCACTAACTGGGCCAAAAAGTACTTCAGACCTTTGAACAACCGTATGCCAATGCCAATGGTACTTATCACTGGAACCAATGGAGCGTAGTTTCAAACCACAGTCTGTGTGATACAAGGTTGCATTCTCCAACTTTATTCAAGATCTTCCTGGAGAGGATCATGTCCGAAGCTCTGGAGGAACATGAAGGTACAGTCAGTATTGGGAAACCCAACATCACTAACCTCTGTCTTGCTGATGATGTTGCCAACCCGCAGGAGACAAACAGGAACTCAGGGATCAAATCAATCGCCTGAACAAAGCATCAATACAGTATGGGACGGAAATCAGCACAGAAATAAACAATAATAATGAACAACAATCCCCAGGGTATCAACACAAACATCACCATCAACAGCAGAGAGCTAAAACTTGTCACCAAACTTAAATATCTTGGAGCTGTCACATCAGAGGGAGGGGTCAGAACCAGAAATCAAGGACAAGATAGCTCAAACCACAACCACACTTGTCAAGCCTAAACCGATCTTGAGAGACAAACCAGCAGTGAAATCAAAGATCAGATTCATGCAAGGGCTGGTTACTTCCATCTTTCTCTACGCTTGTGATACATGGACTCTCACAGCATAACTGGAAAAGAAGATCCAGACCATGGAGATGCGATGCTACAGGAAACAAAACTGACAAACAAAACTGTATACATTGGACCCTACGAATAAACAAATAACTGTTGTCAGCTGTGTGCGGACGGAAACTTCTGTGGTATGGCATTGGTCACATCTCAAGATCATCTCCAAGATACCAAAATATTTCTCCAGGAGAGGAAGACCGAAAAAGAAGTGGGCAATATTAAGGAATAGACTTGTGCCACAACCCAAGAACAGGCCAGGGACCGTCAACAGTGATGAAAGCTGTACAGGGTTGCGTCCTTATTGGTGCCCCGACAACCCATGCAGTTGAGGGTTTTGTGAACCGTGATTGGTATGGTAAAGTTATACACCTGTTCTGTTTTTTACAAGTAAGACCTTTATTATTACAGTTGTATGCTAACAAATTACAGTACCGGTAATCTAATGCATCACATTTGTTTCCACCTTGAATGTCTTGCTTTATTTTGTATTTTTTTACTTTTTTAGGCATTGTGTAAAGACGTTAAAACTACAAAGTCCAGACAAATAGCATCTTCACTGCATGAGGCAATTATGTGTTAAATTGTCCTTTGAATTGACGTCTGTTTGTGCAAACACTATTATTTGACAAACACGGTTTTTAGGGTTGGACCCCAAGAACATTTCACATGATGCCACCTGTTTTTGTTTCTTTTCATAGACAAGGTTGATGGACAGTAAGGTGAGCTTTCAGGAGGAAGTGCTCCGTGGGTTGTAGAGTTGTCTGGATCTGCTCTGCAAGTGTGGACAATGAATGAAGAGCTTTGGGGAAAAGCCCAACTGGGAAGCTCCAAAGTTTGGATGAAGTTTGACCTCGCTGCACAGCAATAAAGGAAGATTTATTATCATGCAATATGTAAAACTCAGGAAAGCCGCACTGCGCTAACATTTACAATCGGTTATGCAGTTAATGTTTATTGAGACATATTTTAAATGTTAGAGTTGTTGATTTTCACTCTACTAAGAATATTAGACATCTTTCTAATTTTTCCTCTATTTCTTTACATTGGCTATATTTTCCACAAAATACCTTTAATCGAAGTTAGCAGTCTTTGAGTGTTAATGATATAATAAAATATTTTAAAATATACTGAACCAATTCTGTCTTTGTCACTGATTCTTTTGATCTTTTCCAAAGATTTGTGAAGCAATTTTACATTGTCCACTCAAGAGATTAATTATATTAGGTCAAACATTTATATTGCAGCGTTTGGGCACAGAAAATGCTTTAGATCTACAAATACTGCTCTCACTTCGCCCAGCTTTCCTTTTATTTGTTAGTGGCTTTTTTTGAGACAGCGCATAAAAAACCGCATCAGTCATCAATTCACAAAGGGAAACAAAATATTTGCTGACCAACAACTTGTCAATACAATAATACATTATTTAACCCCACATGTGCCATAAGGTAGTAGGGTGAAGCCATCAATTTCAGTTAGCATTAAAACTCAAACACAAATGAATTTTGGTATTTCTGCTTTACAGCCCATGTCCTTTCTTGTAGTATATTGATGAGCGTCCTCAAAGCAACAAGACTAATACAATTGGTATTATTTAGCGGCTGGCTCAATTGCATCCCTAATGGTACAATTACAACTACTACTGTCTTTGCTTCATTTCTTGAATCGAACCGCACTTTACAGGACTGTTACAAAATCACAATATTTTGATAAAATATTTGTTTTCTTTAATGTAATTTGAAAAAAAAAACAAAAATGACATATACACTGGATTCACTCTCAATCAACTGAAATATATTAAACGTATTGATTCTTTTTAAAAATATTCCTGACTAAGGCAAACTAAAAAAAAAATCCCATCTCAAAATATTGGAATATCATGACAAAGTGTACTGGTAGACCGCCTGCCATAATCAGCAATATTAAAATAATAAAAGGCTTGCAATATTTCAGTTGATTTGTAACAAATCCATCAAGTCTCACATATTTGTTTTTTTAGTTGCGGACTTGCATTATAGAAAATAAATTTAGCATTCTCAAATTTTGAGTTGGATGGTAGATGAAGAATACTGAGCCGAGATAGCTTCAGTAGCCCTGATAAGCCCAAAATGAGAAGCTCAAAGCATGCAGTCCCTTGTTTGGGGTCCAGAATGTTTAGATTATTTCTAAATAGTCAGTGCAATCAATTTGTTGGTGTCGGGCCATTCTGCGTTGTCTGCAATCTTCTGTGCGGACTTAAGTATTTAGAAATAATACAGCACCAGGATATTAAAACGGTAGGATTTGTGAGGAATGATGATTCTGTTACAACATTGATGAAACCAAACAAAATTAAACACGAAAGACTCCGTTGAGGTCTGCAAGGGTACCTTATTATATATCGGATTCAGAGGAGGCGATACCCAATACACGGTAAGGCACGTGAGCAAAACTCAACAAATAAACACAAAATTTGTTTATTGATCAAAAAGTGTTGAAACTGTTGGACAGATGTAACCATGCATTTACTTATTTTTGTCAGCAGGGAACGCTACTGGTCTTTGGCTATACTAGCTCCCAAAAACAAATGAGCAAGATTGACATTGCGAATTAGAATTTACCCATACCTGTCAATCTCCAAGGCTCCATGCCCTTGCAAACTGTCCTATTTTCCATTACAAAATACAAAATAATCTTGCATCATTTTTTTTCAAACTTGTTGATTTATGTAGTTTAACATGTTATATTGTACACGTGTTTCGTTATATCATATATATTGTTAATTAACATTTTGTTGTGAGATCATGAGTTGCTCGACATGAATGAGGTGTATTATAAAAAAGTTCAAAAATTAAGTAGCTTAGACGTTCACTGTAGAAGGAAAAAATACATGCAAATATAATTAAGTAGAATAATACATTTTCTTATTTCAATTATGAATTCATTTTCGGCATTAAATTATTGTTGGTAATATACTGATTAAAGGGATAACCACAAACCTGTCTTTTTTTTCATTTTCTCATTTTATACTTGTTAATTCAAGTTAAGTCACATTTATTTATATAGCCCTTAATCACAAAAATGTCTCAAAGGACTGCACAGGATTACAATTACAAAATTACACAACTACCTGATCTTAAACCTTTTTTTCTTAACTTCTTTATACAACATAATAATTCGTAATACAATGCATCAAAGCAAGTGAGTCGTTTGAGAGCCGGCTCTCTTTAATGAGTTGAGCCGAAAAAGACGGTTCTCTAAAAAGAGACGGACTTCCTTTCACTACATCAAACCGCTCGCTACGTTTGCAACGGAAAAAAAATGATACCGAGATAGAGGCTTACGCTGCGAACTTGTTTGACTTGATTGATTTGCCGTTTCGTGATAGTCGGTGTATACCGGATGGTACCCATAATTGACAAATTTGGGTTTTCCGTACAGATTTTCTCGTACGTCGTATACGTTTGGAAATGCATAATAAACGTTCTTTGTACGGCAAAACCGTACAGGTTGACAGGTATGAAATAGCTTTCAATTATATGATTCCACCACGAGGGCTATCAAAGCGCTTCACATTCGATGACTCGTACACTTCCTATTGGTGCAGTTCCATAACTTGCTCAAGGATGCTTTGACATGGATTTTAAGATAAATACTCTTTGAGCCAGGCGAGGTATTGGACATAGTTAATATTATCCATAAGACAGAGCAACAATTCTGCAGATGTTCCAAAGTTTAAGATGAGCGCGTGTTTTTAATTACACTGAACAAACATCTGGAGCTCGCCGACAGGGAACGGTAGGAACGGAAAAAACCCAAATGAAACAATGTACAATTTTAGTTTAAAAAAATCCTGGAAAATGTCAAGAGCTTATTATTAAGTATTCAGTGCTTACTATTTTTCGTTTACTTGATAGACCGTCTGGCCATAAGGAAATCCTAAATAAAGTAAGGATGTGGGCATGAGTTCAAATGTTCCGACGCTAATAATTTTTCCAGACAAGAACAGGTGCTTTACCTGTAGAATATTAAACTGGAAAACTTTATTTTATTGATGGTGTAGCAATAATTTTACACAGTTGCACATTGATAAATGTTAAAATAATTCTGTTGAGAGGTATTATCGGTTTACTGCAGCTTCTCAGCCCATGCCGATGATGCTTCATCTAGACGGTCATTTTTCAACATCTTTGTTTATCTTGCCAATTTATGAAGTCCATTTACAAGTTAGCCCAAAAGTCCCTTAAGACAAACTTATTGTGTTTCGGAGAGAAGTAGAAACAAAATTATTTGACAAGCTTTGCAGTTCAAAAGCTTCCTTTAAGGTGCCCTTAAAATTTTGGCAGGTTAATGATTTCTCTATTCCCTTAACCACTGGGGTTCTAGGGGCACTATTTCCTGTGGTGTGTCTTGGGCAAGTACAGCCTGGTGGTGCCCATCCTTCTCCATGCCAACAAATGTTTCCACCCGGTTAATAGTGCTCAAGTGAGTTCAAAGAGCCCTTATTTTCCACTGCATCGATCTGCTTGTATCTTATTTTTAGAAGGCCTGAAATGAGGGCAGGGGGGAGCGCTGGAGAGTGATGTCCTGCCCTTCCCCGCAGGTTTTTGAAAAAAATATTTTTTTCGACGTAAACGTAAGAAAAGGCTTGCTTTAAGCAAACTACATACGCCAACCCAAACCCTAAGATGAATAAACAAAGAAGACTTTATCCGAGCTTGATCTGAGGAATGCACATACTTGCACGAGCATCATGAATGAGCTAAGGCTACAATGATGACACATGCCAGGAAATTTTGGCAGAAATTAACAAAGTTTCAAATTCCATACAGCTCCTTTAATGAGACAGTATGTATTTTTTGACCATTAGGTGTCACTGTACGGTGTGATGCAACCGGAAAAGAGTGCTTTAAAGCACAAATTAGAATTCAAACCACGGAAAATTGCATTTTTGTCCCCTAGCCTTTTTAAGGTTTTTGGGTATCGAGCTGCAGTACCTTTGGTGAGTTTCATGCGATGTCAAATAAAAGCTAAATTCTCAACTCACAAGTAATTTGAAAAACTAAGGTTTTAGATGTTTTAAATAGCTTTTTTGGATTAGTATTTTAATCAATTGTTTTTTTTTTTTTAATAAAGAAATGTTTTATTTTACCATAAAAAGCCCTAAATATCACAGATTGTCCCCTCAAGCACATCTGGTCATACTCCAAAATTGCCTTGTAAGATTTTTCTTTTCAATTCTCTAGAGTCCTTTTTTCAGATCAAGTGCACCACACAGCTCCAACTTTTAAAACACGACATGTTCTTAATAAAAAGAAACACAGAAGAACCCTTGCCTACCTACCATAAGCACCAAATCTGTCAAGCAAGCATGTGGTCAAAGCAGTCGAAGGTTTATACAATTATACTATTAAACCAGGCATTCACAAAAAACTTATTTGAAATGATGCTTTGAAGAATTCTAACTGATCCCGACTTCATTTTGTTGAGCGCCACAATCATTTTCTTAAAACGTTTGGTACAGGTACAATTTCCCTGATTTTTTTCCCCAAAAAGTCTGTTTTCAGGAGTTCAGAGTTTCCATAAGTAGCAGTCCTTCTGTTAGTCAAGAACGGATGGAGTAAGTTGGAGCTGTGTGATCGCCATAGAGCTTCCAAAACAGCTCACGGCGTCTGATGAAACGATCCCTCATCGAAACACTAAAAAGGAAGTCTATATTGACTTTCGGAACGCCCTGTACTTTGAAAGTCTATTAAGACTCATCAATTGATGGCCCAAGCTCATCCTCTCCGTTTTTTCCTAATTTTCCTCGGGAGCCCCTCGTCTACCCACTAATACCTTCCTTGCCACTGATTAGATGTCTCTGTTGTGGTTCCTCTCTAAAGTGGCTTTCACAGCTGGCACACAGACTCCTCATCGTCCTCCCCGGTGAAGTCTGGATGAGATAGCTACGAACCCGCATACAAAAATACAAAATTAAACCAGATGCGAGAATGGCAGATGGGCGGAAAAAAAGGAGGTGGGGGTGTGGTTTGTCGGAGGCAATTAACGTGCGTTATCAGCAGTCGAACAGCCTTCTGGCTGGCATCAGTGCAACAGCTGCATGGCAGAGAGGAAGCAAACAGGAAGCAGGAAGCAGTAATCCTCTGATAAAAATCATGGGACAGACTTGGACTACGAACACTTTTTTCACTGTGTTCTCTCGTAGGTTCATCCTGAATTTGGATCCGTAATGATGTCAAACCAGTTGAGGATTCCAGCGGGCCCAGGGCCAACCGGGAAGTTACTGCTGAAAAATACAGTACACCAGGCAGCCCATTTCGTGCGTAACTTTCAAAAACAGATCCCGTCCATTCGCCTTGTTTAGTAGCAACTGCACCTGCTTCTGTTTTGACTCCTACAGTATAACTCTAAACCACGGCGCTCCAAATCACGTCAACCGAAACCCTCTGGTGTGCCGTGCAAAAGAAAAGTTCATCCTAACGGTTAACATGCCAGAGGAAGCATCCTATGTGCAGACTGGTGGAAATGTCCTCCATATGGGTTTTGACTCGGCATAATGAAGAAAAAGATAAATGGGGCTTTTATTTAGCTGGATTCTTGCTGTGGATCAAAGGAAATCACTGGAGGAGATTGAAGAAGCTCCAAGTTCTTTGTGTGTCTGTCAGGAGGACACATGCGGGGAAGAGAAGGTCTTTCAATTGATTAAATCCTTGCAAAAGAAACTGCTGTATTTCCATATTCTGTTGATTGCTCGTCTCATATTGCCTGGCGTTCACTATTAAAGAGCTTTGGATTAGTTAGGTGCTGCAATAGTTATTTCATAAGTATACGGTATCAAATCAACATTTTGCGGCACTTTTCAGACAACAGATTTTTGACACATGGACTTGTGCGCCCGTTCCGTCGTTACAGCATACACCAGCCTATCACTCTCACACCTACCGAACACACAATGCCCTCCCTAAACCTACCCCCTTGATACCATTTTCTGTTTGCTGTCTTGCTCTGAACACAATGCACAATAAGTTGATATCAATGACAATTAAAACAATTCAGTTTAAATCAGCTAAGTAGTGAACCAGCGCTAACAAAAGCGCAAAGTAGCGAGGGGTCTCTGTACACAATATATCCTTAACTGTTGACCAGGTTATATTTGGTATTAAAATTGATTTTGTTTAATCCAATACCAAGAACTTGTGAGTCACAATCATTCAAGTACTGCTGAAGCAATTTTAAGAGCATTTAACCATTTTAAATCCCATGCCCTCTAGACTTTCCTTCTATCAACACAGTTTACTACCTTAAAAATATTTTGTACATTTCCTCTCAACAAAAGGCCTAAGGCCTAACATAAGCGATGGAAGAAGATACCAGCTGGAAAGGCCGCCATTTAACGAATAAACAACATAATCAATTTGAAAGCCAGCACATAACTTTGGCGACCTCCGCCACCTTTTTGTCACGTTTATCACAAGATCACATTCTTTCTCTTGACCTGCAGCGTCTTCACTTACAGAGTACTGAACACCGCGGATGTGTTTGCAAATGCCTTTCACTATCTCCTCGCTCATCTGTCTCAGTAGGTTAGATTTTACCACACACGTCCTCCCCGCCAGACAACAGCATAGCTCTACCTGAAGGCTTCAAAGTAAACGCCAGCCCTGGTATTATTCTGGTGCATCAGGGAGACATGTTCTTATTTTCAGGACAGGACAAAAGTCGCTGATTGTGAGCCCCACATGCAACCTTTTATCCTTGTCTCATCACAGACTGCGCAGGGACATTAGGAGGGGCTCAAAGGGGCCAGGATAATCTTGAAAGAAATGCTCTTCTTTGTTTCTTTGTCTGGAGAAGCACTATCCCTCTGGGGCAGGGGTTTCAAAGACGCTGCCCGCAGGTCAAATGCGGCCTGCGGGACGATAGTTTGTGGCCCCCGTCTTAAATAGAAAAAAAATTAATAAGTTTGGTTTGGGTTTGTTGAGTTGAATTATCTTCATTGCCATTGATATCAACATTGTGAAACAATGTGTGCAACAAGAGAGACCATAACACTCCAGGGTTAGCTGTAATAAAGACTTTAAAGGGAAAAACGAGATCAAGAACTGTCAGGATAAACGGGCAAAAATATTTACTACATAGTGCTCAGAACAGGCATGCCAACCACATTGTGCCTAATAGATGATTTAATACAGCCCGACATAAATTTGAGTAGGTCAAAAAAAGACACGAGTCTCTGGGTCATTTCTATCTAAAGTTATGATTTATAAAATAAATGCAAACCAAATGCTACCTCTGGCCGCAATAAGGGAGCAATAAAGGATATACTACACTTTAGTAATTTGATCTAAAACAAGTTAAGTCATGTTTATTTTGTATTTCTCTTTTATTCGTTTCTAACAAGAACAACAATCACGGCAACAAATATATATATTTTCATAGCTCCCACTTGAGTTTGTATCGCTTGGGGAGTTGGTTCAGGTTAGAGGTAAGATCTTGGTCCTGGACCCGTCCCGAAATTCGAGCTGGGTTCGGGCATGAAATGTCAATCATTAAGTCGGGCCTTGCGGTTTGTTTGTTTTTTTCTCTTTCTTTGTGGAGGATATGCACAGCATGCACATAGTTTAGTCAAATTTCTATTTGGACTACTTTTTACTTCTACTTGATTAATATTATTCTGAACCTGAAGTAACTGTAGTTTTTTAGTTGAGACGCGTACCTCATTGTCACGCGTACTTCGGCGCTGAAGTGAACACTTGATTTGAGGTACCAAGCCCGAAGTAAACCCAAAGCTGCACCTCGGGGTCGCATTTCTGTGTCGCACGTACTTCAGCCAAAGAAGGCCTGGTCCCTGATATAAGCTGAATGGTCGGGGTCGGGCTGGTTCGGGCTTTTGTACTCGCAGGACCGGTTGGGTTGGGCTTGATTTCTCTTAGGTCCGATCTTACCTCTAGTTCAGGTGTAAAAACTACATTACCTCACTGTTAAAATAAACCAGTTAACACATTCAATGCCGAACATGAAAAGTTTTTTTTTTTAATTTTTTTTAAAAAAATTTTTTTAATTAAGTTTGTGAATAAATGTGTTATGTATTTTGGGATTATTTTTTTTTAGCTGTTTTTCATTATTTTTTATACTTTTGCGTAACATGTACATTTGTTACTACTTTTCAACCCATTTTCATGCTTTTCAACTTTTTCATACTATGTATGTAGTTCTGTTTCAGTCCTTTTTCACAATTTTCACTTGCTTTCATACTTTTTGGTACTTTTTAGTACTTTTTCAGTTATTTTCATACTTTTCAGTACATTATTCTACTGTTTGTATTCTAGTGTCTTTGTATTTCTTGATAATTTTCTCGTTGTTTAAATTATGGGTCGTTTTTTGTTCTTTTTTAGCTTTGTTTGTTTTTGGGTAATTTTTAAGACGTTTTCCGTTCATTTTTTTCTTCCTTTTTAAGTAATATATACTTTTTTTTCTACTTTCTAGTACTTGTATGTGGTTTTCTGAACTTTTTAATGCTTTTCAGTACTTTTTCACACTACTTAGTTCTGTTTCAGTAAATGTAGTTTTCCGCCTTTTTTATTTTTGTACATTTCTATACTTTTAATTAATTGTAGTTATTTTTCATCTATTTCTGATACTTTTCAGTTCATTTCTTAAATTTGTAAATTTTAGGTGTTTTGGGGAGTACTGTTCGTTTTCATTCTGTTTTCAGTAGTTTTGTTGCCAGTTTTGAGGTTGTGTTTTGGTCGTTGTTCGAGCGGAAAGGAGCAGGACAGAGAAACTATGTTCAGAACAGTTCGTGTTCACTGTTCCATTCATGTTTAGAAAGTTAAAAGTGAAACTTTTTATACAGGCCATTTTATTGAATAAAAATATATATTTTATTTATAGTATTTATATCCTAAATTATTATTATTTTATTTATTTCTGAATGATTGATTTCCTTTCTAATTTTGGTATGTTTATTTGTTTTCCTCTTATTTTATTTGTATTTGAGAACTTTGGAATATTTTTTATCAGAGCTTTTCCTGTGAAAACCCTGATGCGGCCTAGCATCACCTGGAATCTGTTTCAGCAGCGCCCGGGTAAATTGGGTTTGAGACCTCTGTTCTAAGGCCAGTTTGGTGTCTACTCTTGTTTTCGTTTCTTTATTTTTTAACAGTTAATAGTTGACGGTTAGCTTGTTTCAAAACCTTTTTTTCCAACATAAAACAAATACAAGTGGAAATTGTTATTTTATTTTTACTTGAGAAACTTTAAAGGGACAGTGTGTTTTATTTGACCATTAGATTTTGCTGTATTGTGTAGTGTAACTGAAAAAAAAGCGCCAAAAAGCACTACAGAAAGTTAAAGTTACCCAAATGCACCATTTAACTTCTCATTTTTTTGCCCAGTCTTTTTGAGGTTTTCGGGTACCTGTAGCAGCAGGATGGCAGGCAAACATGACAGCTCCCTTCAGGAGAGCCTCATGTTATGTGAAAACTTTCTTGACCTATGAGCATTTACAAAAAAGAGCATTTATATGATAGTTCATGGATTTAATAGAAAAATAAAATCATTATTTTATTAACAATTTGTTTTTTTTTTACAACAAGGGGGTGCTAATTAATACACACTGTCCATTTTAGCAGTACCGTTATATTCCATTTGTAATTGCATCTATTAAATTTTGATTCTTTTATTTCCTTGATTGAGAAATAGCCACAATCATTCTTTCAATACTGGTATCAACTACAATCACAAGTACTTTAAAAAAGTAAAAAAGAATAAAATATTTTTTAAATCACTGCCTTTTTCATTTAGTATGTTTTAGTGATAAAGGGGCGGCAGTAGCTCAGGAGGTAGAGCGCTCATCTTGGGATCAAGGTATCCCAGTTCGAATCCCGGCTTGTCCGTGTTACATGTCGAAGTGTCCTTGGGTAAGACACTGAACCCCTAATACCCCCAATAAGCAGGTTAGCGTCTTACATGGCTGCAATACAAGGCCGCTATTGGGAAATGTGAAGCACACTGTAAAGCGCTTTGGGAAGTCATTGACTTGAAAAGCGCTATAGAAATGCAGATCATTTCAGATCATTTCATTTCATAAACCAAAAGTGAGGGTTATGCTATGTAAAATAAACCTCAATTTCTCGGCCTACAAGCATTTAAAAAATGCATTCGTATATTACATTTTTACGTATTGGTGATTTTTATTAGAATCAATACTGATTTTAATGATTTTTTTTACCATTAGGATAAACTAAATTCAAGTCATGTTTATTTGCATAGCCCTGCATCACAAACAGTCTAAAATGGCAGCCGAGAGCAGTGTGTGGAATTTTTATGGAACTTTATAATTTATAATTTATTTTAGTGTTGTGATTTTACATTGCTTGATTTCATTAAAACATGCAAGGGATTTGCAAGACACTTTATATTCTATGCTTATTTTCAAGAAACCCACTGTTGTATTGTGTTTGTCCTTGCTACTCACCAATAGCCAGTTACAGTTACCTACTTCACATTGTTCGGGCAATCTCGAGACTGCTAAACCAAGAGAGACCCCCCCCCCCCACTCCACTTAAAACTTTCTGTATATGGGTGCAGACCAAACAAACGGGCTTAGTGTCCTCTACTGTCCTCCCGCAACTCTACCCACTCTGTCGAAAATTTCAGCCACCCACTAAGCAAACCCTGCAATTTGCCCATCCTCTCTCATCTTCTCTGGTAATTATGCCAGAGTGGCATACAGCCACATGAGATGCAGTACATACCTAGCATGTGGATTGGAAAGGAGAGAAAAAGTCAAGGGTGTGTTTTTGAGAAATTAGCCTTAAATATCTCGAGTGTGTGTTTGCAACAGATGTGGATTTGAAGGCTTTGGCTTAGCAGACCACTTTGGATCTTAGTGTTTCTATTATAAACTGAAAATGTTCAGTTCTGCAGAAACCCGTGAGTCTTGGATCAGAGGTAACATTCAATTTTCCCACTTACTTGTCCTCATGAGTGAGTTCAACTGTATTCCAGAAAGAATGAATTATTAGTGAAAAACGTTAGTACTTTGAACAGTAGTTTTACCGCAGCATTCAAATGCAGTACACCAATTTCAAACAACTCATTTTTAGGTAAAATGTATTGAACATCATTTTTTTTTTTTTAAATAAACCCCCCAAAAAACTGTTAGAAACTAAACAATTATCAAGATTAAATTATTAAGCATAAATGCAAATTTATCTAATTAAATTGTAAAATACAATCAAAGTGCTGTTATTGTTTTGTGTGCCAAAGCATAATAATAATCCAAGATACAATATGTGGAGTGTAAATAAAAATCTTGATTTAAAAAAAAAAATTATGTTCTCTTGAATCAGCGATGTTAACCTCAGTTTGGCTTTGAGGCCTAATCCAGACTTTCTGTTCTCAGGCGGGCCAGATCAGTAAAAGAACGTCAACTTAAAAATGTTAGCTAAGTGTAGTTTTTTTTGTATTATGTTTTATCATTTAGCCTACCTTAGTAGCCTACTCTACACAATGTAATAATAATAATAATTAATAATTTCCTTTGTATTGTCATTCTTTTTTTTTGTAACAATGTACACAGAACGAAATGTCGATACACCTGACCCGTTGTAGCGAGCCAATAATGTATGACAAAGGATCCTTTCTAAGTATAAAACATTTATTCACAAACAATAAGAAAAAAATATTTTCATGTTTGGCATTGAATTATTGAACTGTTTTTTTTAACAGTAACGTAATAGCAGTTTTACACCTGAACCAACTCTCCACACTATACAAACTCAAGTAGGAGTTTTGAAAAAACAACAAAAAAAAAACAAAAAACAAAAAAACATCATTTTGGCCGTAATTGATGCACTGGTTTGAAATGAATAAACAAAGAAATACAGAATACAGGTTGCAGCAGTGTAATAAGCAATAAGATTAGACTACTAAAGATCAGACTGGGCTTGGCTTATAAAAGCTGAGAGTATATCTTTACTGTTGGCCAGAGGGAGCATTTGGTTTGCATTTATCTTAAAAATCATAATGTTTTAATAGAAATGACCTACATAGTCGCTTCTTTTTAATGACATAGTCAGAAATTTATGGCAGGCCAGATAAAATAATCCAACGGGCCGGGTCAGACCGCGTGCTTTATTTTTGACATCCCTGCCTTAAATAATATTTGACCATATTATTTTGCGTTGAATTCTATGTATGAGTAATCTTTACCTCAGTTACAAACAAGCCTCCCAGTAACACCTGAGCTACTGTATGTTTTTAAGGTAATACAGAGTGATTTGTCATAATCTGAAATTCATTTGTGGATCTGTGTCGCATATTATCTTGGACAATAGCGAATCATTATTAACCCATGACATGACTCAATTTGAGGAACCATAACACAAACCGAGCACCATAATTGAAAATTGTTTAGGACAGGAGTCTCAAGAGGTAACCCCTAAAAACACCTGAGTAGCCTGCGGACAGGTCCTGAAAATAGCTCACTGTGATTCACCAGAAAAGTTAATTTCTAACAAGCTTGATGTTTTAGTCGTTGCCCGAGCCTGTTTCAACTCAACTCATAATAATCAAAACTTGGTAATAACATAGTAACAACATAGTAATAGCATGATAAGTCTTCATTTTGGAAATGCATATCGAACTGGTAGCCCCTTTGTGCCAATCATTAACAAAGAGTAGCTCTCATCTCCAAAAACGTTAGTGATCCCTGATTTTTAGTACGTATATTTGGGCAACTGCTCGAGCAGAAAATTGCTGATGGTTACATAAGGGTCAGTAACAGCCCCGTAAATACAAAGGCTAAATTATATTGGTTAAAGAAACAGTACCATTGCCACAAAGAAAAAGTTTCACGGGTCAGGATTAAGAGAAAATGCAGATTAATCTAAAATGGCGACAAAAAAAACCTGAAATCTTATAAAAATAGTGCAGCCGTTGAAAATGTTACGATTAATCTTATCTTTTGTAAATTATTGGAATTATTTGACATTATTCTTTACCTTTGAGTGTGTTTAGACAATGAGTGTCTTTCTTTAAAAAATAACTTATGAGAACTAATCAAACTTCAGATTAGTTTTCTCTTTGATTACTGTTGAAAACTGAAAAGACTCAGTTGAAAGAGGATCAGAGAGATTTTTCATGATTCAAGCCATTACAAACTCATACAAACTTTCCCAATGTTCATATAAATAATGGCAGGCGCAGACGCTTCCCTGACTGGTGTCTATTTTAATAGGTGAGAACTGAGCAGAAGAGCAATCCCTGTGAAGATCATCAAGAGTAAAAAAAAACCTGTTTGCAAGATTGGACTGCAAAGTGGGTGTGACTTTTGAACAGAAATGTATTTGTGCGATCATCTCATCTTAAACAGGTGGAGTGGGGCTCATGGGGGATTTCCACTCACCTGACAGCTTTATGCCCCTCGGCACATCCTTTGCAATACTCACACGGGCAATACGGCACATTTCAGTTCTTGGTTGACATTCTCAGTTGCAGAGCCAAGTGACTTGTTGCAGTTATCAGTCATCACCTTCTCGTGTCAATACATCACTTAGCGTTTAAGTTCTGTCCTGGTTAATTTTTTGAAATGAAATGAAATGATCTGCATTTATATAGCGCTTTTCAAGTCAATGACTTCCCAAAGTGCTTTACAATGTGCTCCACATTTCCCAATAGCGGCCTTGCAGCCATGTAAGGCGCTAACCTGCTTATTGGGGGTATTAGGGGTTCAGTGTCTTACCCAAGGACACTTCGACATGTAACACGGAGGAGCCGGGATTCGAACTGGGATCCCTTGATCCCAAGACGGGCGCTCTACCTCCTGAGCTACAGTCTTTTTCTTTTGCATCACAATTGCAAAAATGTTCTCTCATCAACTGTCAACGCGCAGCATGAATTGTTTTTTCCCTTTTGCAACAGAAAGCTGAACTGTTTCTCAATTAGAATGTCTTAGTAACTACTGAGTGAAAACATGTTTTTGATATAATGCTAACTCACAAAACAGTGTTGCTCACAAAATAGTGTTGCTCTGGACGTGACTTTTATTCACATCTGGGAAAAAATGTTGTGTATAATATTTACTTTTCAGAATCTCCCTCCAAAAATGCCATATTGGTTATGCTTGCACCCTGTTCTCCCAAAAATCCAATTTTTTAATAAAACCCCTTTTCAGCCTACGTCATCACCAGATCACCACAGGATGCATGCACAGTCTGAGTTTGAATGGAGCCAGAGAAGATTTGTATGTTTAGTCGTAAATTACAAAAACAACATGCCCAATAATAATAATAATAATAATAATAATAATAATAATAATTATTATTATTATTATTACTATTATTATACTGTGACTGGCTGGCAACCAGTTCAGGGTGCCCCCTGCCCACTGGTCAAGGATAGCTGGGATGGACTCCAGCTTCTCTGCAACCCTACTGAGGATAAGCGGTGGAAATGATGGATGGATGGATAATAATAAAAATGCAATCATAATAACAGAAATAAAATTACTATACATTTCATATAATACACATTTAAAGGGATAATGAGTGATATTTAGTCCCTCCTAGTGGTAGAAAAATCTTTCCTTCAGTAAAAAAATAAAACCAAATATTGGTTTGAATACTAGGCGAAAATACATGAACTATCATATCGTTGTTAATTTTTATAAAAAAATTATAGGTCGAGAAATGTGTATTTCTTTTACCCAATAGAATCCACACTTAGGTCACCACCATGTTTGTCCAGCACGATGACGGCAACTTGTGCTCTGTGGCACTGGCCTTCGCTTGCACCATACAGCACAGTGTCATCTAGTGGTGAAATATTACACATTGGGGCTTTAATAATAATAATAAATTATTAAATTGTTAATGATTAATTGTTGTCATCATTATTATTATTGATCCCACCAACACTAACAATTTACTTTAGCTGGGTGCAAGCCAAGGAAAGTCAATTCTTCCAAAGTGTAACTTATGTGTGAACTAAGCTACTGTACATATGAACTGGTCATCTGAGCCACCTTTTTCGTCCGTTCAACTTGCTGGCATAAGAAAGTATTTTACTCGTTACTTACCAGATTTGTAGTGGCGTATACAAGGCAAAAAAGTCACACACAAAAACTCTGCAATGTGGCCCACACAATCCATGTTTAGCACTGATCAAAAAATCGTGCTGCTAGACTTGTTGACTTGGATCACTTTAATAGAGTCGCTATCTTGCTGCTCGCACATACTTTGTGCTTACTTGAGATGTTACTATCTACGATCCACAATCTTTCCCTGTCAATCAGCTGGTATAAACTCACATAAATCCCGCATTCCTGCCTTAACAATGTACACGCATCTTGGCTTACGTCATACTTATTTACAAACATGGAAGGTGATCTATAAAGTTTAGGTCGTTGGTTCAGGCTTAATGCCTTATAAATAATGGAATTCTCTAAAATGGTTCGTTGGCGTGAGTGTGGATGATAGTTTGCCTATATGTGACTTCTCAAAGATAAGCGCTACAAGATGGCGGCCCTCACTCGTCCAGCGGCTAATACCTCTCCATGAAAATTATTTTTCATTTTACTATTGCTGCGATGCACTCACAACTTAGGGAAGTCTTCAAGCACTACCTTGTAAATATTTTTGCTTATTTATCCTGACAACGTTTTTAAATTATTGTTCTCTTTTAAGTCTCTATTATGTGTTTATCCTGGAGTACCATGTCTAATCTTGTTGTAAACAATGTTCACTACAACGTTGTTAATGAGAATAAAGCCAATTCTTCTTTTAATTCTTCAGGAAATGGACGCATGGATGAGCAGTCATAACTGCGACATATTCAGGCTGCCTTAATCTTTTCTATCAAAGCACAAACCATTTGTTTGAAAAACTCGATTTTTTTTCCCTTTTAATTCCTAACACTGCTCTCCAACTCATGGCAACTATGCCACCATACAATGCACCACGTATCATAAATATACTAACCAAGCCTACCATACAATAGTGGTCTGCGGTACATTAACCACAGAATGATAATAAATTCCTGTGGTGTATTTCTAAAATCACACTTGGTCATAAACTCCATCATTGGTGTGGCACAAGATCTTAACACGATCCTCACACACTTACAAAGTGGATGCACTCATGTAAAATACAGAGGTAGGTAGTCACAAATTACATTATTCCGTTACAGTTACGTGAGTAAGTTTTGGAACAATTCGTTCTGCTGGGAGTATTTTTAAATCACTTAACATTTACTTGAGTAGATTTATGAAAAAGAAACAGTACTCTTACTCCGCTATATTATGCTACTTGAGTAATATTACCCTAAATTAACAGTACTTGAGTAATTTATTTTGCGACAATACCCATCTCTGATTAAATAGAGAGCAGATTGTCATTGTCTTCCCATCCCATAATTTTGTGGTGTGCCCTTGCATGAAAGTATGTTTCTCTGTAAAACACAGAGGCAGCAGTTCTTCACACTTGGAGACTGATAAGGCCCATTGGCTACACCAATCATCACACAAGTGGTTCAATAAAAAATGCAGTTACTTGAATACTGGCACCCTCTTCTTTACTATTTGCTTGTGTTTCTAAAAAGACACACAATGACATTGAGAAAGAATTATTTTTCTTCCTCTTATAGACTGTGGCCGGAATGATGATTCAGGATGAGTATCTGTTTTCACTGTACCACCACAGAGGTGTTATTAAGCTTAATTTTGTTGAAAATCTGTCTCAAAACAATCGACCAAGGTGTCTTCTCGTAGCCGACATGCTTGATGCTGACATTTATCAGTGGTGTTTTGGGATTCACGTTTAATTTGTTCCATTACAGTGCTTGTAAAACAAAACATATTGTTGATCACGTTAAAATGAGATGAAATTCAACAAACTTTGAGCATTCATAAAGCAAAGTATTTTTTAATGATTTTGTTTTCTGCAAAGTTCTTTCATTACTAAGACTTTATAGCAGACCAGGGCAATCCTGTCCTCGAGGGCCACATGTTCTGCATAATTTTGGAGGTTTTTGTTCTTCAACTCAGATGACACAAATTATAAACTCGATGGCAGCAGCAAAGAATCACCTGTATTGGAGCAGGGAAACCTCCAATCCAGGCAGGACATGGGGCCCTCTAGGACCGGAGTGCCCAGGTCTGCTTTTAGCGTATGATAAAGTCATGACAAAACAATATTTGTTTTTGCTTCAATCACTTTTGCGTACACCAATCGAGGACAATATACTGTACTTAAAATTCATCTCCAGATGTTCATTGTGTAGGAATTGCCAAGAGAGCAACACCGATGAATTAGAAAAAGAAATGTCTTTATTGTGAGCATTGTTTACAACGAGATTTACCATGGCACTCTAGAATTAAACATGTACTAAAGACTCAAAGCGAAAAATAGAAACAAAATAATGTCAATTTAAAAGACATAAATATTTACACAATAGTCCTGGGAGACTTGCCTAATTTGTAAGTGCATCATATCGATAGTGCAAATAATGGAACGCAAAAATAAAAATCAAACGGATAAGATATGGATACCCATTTTTTCTATATTTTCTATCTGTCAACCTGTAATTTGCTTGTACTATACATTGTACTGGGGAATGTATTAAATGCATATCTTGTGTATTTTGAAGTTCTTTTTCTTTATATTTCATGATCATGTAGTTTGTCACTAAGTTTAAACTTAAAGTGGTACTGAACATCTTGAAACCTTTTTGAAGAGCAGTTTCCAGTCACAATACAGATGTTTGAGTGTACTGTGAGATTTTTCCGAGGAATGTCATAGCTAAACATACTTCTCAAAAAGTTTCATAACTTTTAAAATCTGTGTAAGAAAGTTTTTTTTCTATCAATCTTGTCTACCGATTCTGACTGAAATTGATTGACAGGCTTCTCAAATCGTGGTTATAATCTTTTTTAAAACCTTTGATAGGGGACGGACAACCTTTTTGATAATCTGAAAACCATTGGAAATGTCTATGGAGATGCATTATTCTGAAGCTCCTTTTATTTTTTAGTCGGCATGCTTTCCTCCCCACACTGCTGCGTAACATATTTGGTACACACGCTTTGCCTTTGGCCAAAACCGCTGTCAGCACCCAAGCTGATAGTTTACTCGTTTGAGTTCAACATAATTTGGCATTCCTTTTGAAATGCAGACTATTCCCACGGGGTAGAAGCCCATCTCCCGTTTCTGCAGTATGAAGCGTTTTTGACACACACACACACACACACACACACACACACACACACACACACACACACACACACACACACACACACACACACACACACACACACACACACACACACACACACACACACACACACACACACACACAAACTCATGTGCTGCCTCGCTCATCTGCAAGATATTACAGGACAGTTGATACTATTCACTCCAACTCCTCAAGGGAATTGCGACCTACAGGTTCAACCCTTCTTCTTTTTTCATTTTCTTTCAAGCAGTAACAGCTACCTTCAAGAGGGTTCTCGATTGGACAGGCTGGAATGACCAAAACCTGGGAAACTCCAGCAAACGGCTAGACAGAGCGCAATAGTCTTATTGCCCAGTAATTAGAGGCATCACACAATAGCATGAATGAAAGAAGCTGTTGTAGAATATGACGTCATCCGCTGATTTGCTGAGTCCCCTTGAGCCTGTCATCATCACAGCTGGCATACTTGTTAAACTACGCAGGAACTTACCATCTCTGGTTGAGAAGGCCGAGGTCTAGTCCGGCAAAAGCACGGGAATGCTTGTATACAGTATTTTTCCAGGGTATAAATTACACTAGAGGTAAGATCTTAAGCCTGTCTCCGAGCTCAAACCGAGACAAAATTTGGCGCTGGATTTTTATTAGGGCCAATCTTACTTCTAAATGACGCAGACGCCCAACCTATACAAAAAAAGATATGTAATGTTCAAATACACAAAGTAAAGAAAGAGTTAAGTTTGAGTGATTATTAGCAACAATATTAACTGGATAGCCCAAATTCATCTCATCTCATCTCATTAGCCGTACCGCTTATCCTCATTAGGGTAGCGGGGGGGGGCTGGAGCCCATCCCAGCCATCTCCGAGCATTGGGCGGCGGACACCCTGAACTGGTTGCCAGCCAATCGCAGGGCACACAGGGACAGACAACTCATTCGCTCATTCACACCTAGGGACAATTTGGACCGGCCAATTCACCTGAAATGCATGTTTTTGGAACGTGGGAGGAAACCGGAGTGCCCGGAGGAAACCCACACAAGCACGGGGAGAACATACAAACTCCGCACAGGAAGTCTGGAGCTGGATTTAAACCCACGACAGGTTCCCATGACATGAACTGTGCTGCACAAACTATTGTATTAAGATTTGGGGAAATGCAAAAAAGAGAAATATAGAAACGCTTATTCAACTATTTGAATTGTGAACAACGCTTTATATACAAAATGTTTTAAAATCAAACATGTTAGAACTTGAAGCTATAGTAAAACCTAAGTATCTATTATTAGCATGCAAAACAAGTAAGCATTAACTCTCAACAAATATTCAACAGTTGTTAATCTACAGAACGGACATTCATCTAAGGGGATTCCATAACTTCATGGTAGAATATTCTCGCACAACATTGAAAAGCCTTTCTGCCACCTGAAATGATAGTCTTTAATCGACTGAATCATATTATGACCTTAAATTGTCCCCAATTTCTGTACATTTGTAAAAAATTGTATAATTGCAGGTCTAATATTATTTTTTCTTTGTTTCTAATTTCCTTCCTCTTGTTCTGATTTTGAATGCGTATTCTCTGCAAGGAAAACGATGGAATAGCGGGACAGTTCTTTCTTTGGGCACATGTTTATGTATTTCATTATTGTATAGTTGTTTTTTTGTGCAAATATTTGGTTGTTTCCTCTTTGTTAATAAGTGGTCAATGATGCTTTGTTTTCTTCCTGTGCCTAAGAAAAACTGCAAACCAACTCTGCAGTCAGTGTTTTGTGTTAACTAGAATCACATTTACAATTTGTCCTACTCACATTAACACTTACAAATAAATATCATTCATTAAAATTCAACAACTGTCGTTGTTGCAGTTATCAATTTAAACTTCCTGTTAGAATTGCAACCAATGACCGAGCCGCATCATTTTAACTTTTTGCTGCACTGTAGTTCAATTCAGATGATAATTGACGCTTGAAGGCTGAGCCAAGTGTTTGATCTTGTCCTATATCATTCAAACTGTGTGGATGGGAAGAATGTTTTTCCAAGCGCACAACTGGCGAACAACTGATGACAAGGACACGAAAAAATTTAGCAGCAGTTTTTTCTCTGATGTCATTGCATCAATTTATATGCTGACAAAAGAAGGTCTTTAATTATCTCATTTGCGTGAGAGCGTAGGATTGGCCAACTCAAAACACTCCATATAGGAACAATAGGCCTCCGCACGCACTTCCACAAAAAGACAGTGATGGTAACAAGGCGACTCGCACGCATACCTGTACACAGTCAGACCAATTACAGACTATACATGTCAGATTTGCAGCCACATGTTTCTGTGAATCCCCTGAGCAGAGCTAGAAGGCACAAAACCTTATGTCGAACTAATCACGTGTTTTTAAATCCCACCCCTTTTTGCCCTTCCAAGCATTTCACGGAGACGCCACACCCTGCTCCCTCAACTTTCGCTACACACCCAATTGTGCATCGGAGCCCAACTCCGGAACCTCATCGCCCGCAAGATAGCTGGGGATTAGAACGTGAGGCATTTCCCAAACGCTCCTCAGCCCATAAGACGACATGATTGTCAGTCCACCTAATTCCTTTCAAACATCTTGTAAAGATTTAGATTTAACTCAGAGGAGGTAAATAGTAGTTTAAATTAAAAAAAGAAAAGAAAAGTGCTCCTGCCCAAACTCGCTTTTTGGGAAGGCATTTTAGTTTTTGTTTAGCAACCTTAAACACTCTTGAAAATTGCTCTAGTGCAGATGTTTTCTATAGCGGTCGGTGGAGGGAGGCCCATATTTTTGTTTATGAGTTGCATTGATGTTTGCTTCCATCTAGCTCCTCCTGGTTTGGGTTCATCGTGTAAAGTTGGCTTGGATTGCTGAAAACTTTTGTAGTTTTCGATTGCTTCCATGCCCAAAAAGAGGCTTGCGTTTGTGGCTCTTGCCGCTGTTTAATACTTTCAAGGTTGTTCATTTTTTCCCCTTGTGCTTCTTTTCCAGCTATAAACATCTGTGGGGCATTTATGTTTTAATAAAACAGGAAGTCTCAGTTTTGTCGATGGAAGCACCTGTGTGAGGTATGCAGATACAGAGTGAGGACCACATAAGGGTACTTTGGGTTTCCATGTTGATTAGTCATTCTTATCACTTTTCGCCTATTCAAAACACACTTCAAAAGTTTGAGGAAGTTCCCTTTTGTAATAATCTCCCTAAGGCACCGCCATCTTAGAAGTTATGTGTGCAACACCTTGTATCACTTCAAACAGAGTTGCACTTCAAATGTTACGGTGTGAGCTTTTACACTTAACCTTTATTGAGAAGTAATTGATCATATAACATTCTTTGGTCATGTTTTTTCATTGGATTTCTTTACATCATGGAGTCAAAGTGTTTTTTTTTTTTTTTCATTTTGACAATACATATGTATTTGTCTGCTTCATCGTTTAAGAGCAGGACATTGCTTTACACCAACAATAACTGCGACCAGATGATGAAAGTGTTGTGTGGGTTTCCTCCGGGCACTCCGGTATCCTCCCACATTCCCAAAACATTCACATCAGGTGTGTATGAGCGAGTGAGATGTCTGTCCCGGTGTGCCCGGCGACTGGCTGGAAACCAGTGCAGGGTGTCCCCTGCCCACTGCCCGAAGATAGCTGGGATAGGCTCTAGCACCCCCGCGACCCTAGTGAGGATGAGCGGTGCATACCATTGATGGATGGATGAATGTATCTGAGTCAGATTAGGAAGCTTCTTCTGCAACTGCTAACCATGAAAACCATTAATATCCAACACCAAAAAACGGCCTGGAGAGGGATACGCTGTACTTGTTCAAGACACCAACACAGGTTGTGCCCCAACGACATAGGCTGTTAAGGGATCTGTAAACTGTGTGATTCCCCGTTCATTATACTTAACTGTGTTCACCTTATTTTCACATTTACTAAATGTGGCCATTGTCTAGAACATTCTATTGTGGTTCAGGTTACCTGAGCTCAAAAATGAAATATTACACAGACCGAAAACAAGTCACATAAACATGTGGCGTTTTTTTGAACTGTCCATCGTTAGCGTGATGATGTGATGATGATTCTTTTTGTCATATTCGTTTCATAATACCTTAAGGTATATATTGAGTATCGTTGTTGAGCAAACCGGGTCATAGCAATCTCAGAAGTTTATATTGAAGCAACTGGATTGTTCCCCCTTTGTTAGGCTAATGTTGTTCGAGTACATTTAAACTATTCACAAAACCCCTATTTTAAAGATGAAATATATATACAACATTCCTAAAGAGTGTAACCATGCGTCTGCCACCTCAAAAGGAGTGGCGTTTTACATACCTCATCCACAGAAGTTTCAAGAACCCTGCTGGGTATCTTGTGGCTAATTAAATAGTCAACAGCTACTTTAGAATGAGGAGTCAAAATCCAATTTTTCCCCCTTCCAGCATTTTCTGATTCACCACGATGGCTAACACATGTACGTGGCATTGAGTTGGCCTGGGGCTAAAGTACGGCTACAGCGGAGGCCAAGTATGCAGTGGCGTAACACACCTGTGGTCCAGATAGTCAATGCCGCCAATACTTGAATGCACGACTTGCATCCTCTTACATTGCTGCTGTTGCTGCACATTTGTTTCTTTACTCCATTTTGTTTATTTGACTGAGCCAAAACCCATCAATAGAACCCCTAAGCAGAGCAATTAGTGTAAAGGAAGAAGCAAATACAAAACATGATGAATGTAAATGTTCCATCCTGATCTCATTTGGGTTGTTTGTGCCAACAAAGGCATTCACTTCCTAAGCTGTGAATTCTTCCTTGCCAGAATGGATTTACAATGACTATGCAAACTTCAAAACATATAATTATTCTATATTTGTCCACAGAGACCTTTTGTTTGTGCCATATTTTACACCGACACTACTCTTTTATCGTAGTAAAACAATTGCAGTTGCAGATATTTGAAGATTGAGCGTACATACAGTGAAGAAAGTATTGTAAGTATTTGAACACCCTGCTATTTTGCTATTTTGCTACTTCTTCCGATTGTAAATGATGAAGGGGTCTGAAATTTTCAGCGTAGGTACATGTCCACTGTGAGAGAGATGAACTAAAAAGAAAAATCCCGAAATCACAATGCATGATTTTTCAACAATTTATTTGTGTGATACAGCTGCAAATAAGTATTTTAACATTTGTGTATCATCTGGAATTCTGCCCCTGAAATACCTGTTAGTCTGCCCATTAGAAGTCCACTAGCACTCCATGTATCATCCTGAATCAGATGAACTTTTTTTGAGGTCGTTAGCTGCATGAAGACACCTGTCCACGCCATACAATCGGCAAGACTTTAACTTGTAATATGGCAAAGACCAAAGAGCTGCCCAAAGACACCTCCACAAGTGGGGAGAGGGCTACGGAGCAATTGCCAAGCAGCTTGGTGAAAAAAGGTCCACTGTTGGAGCAATCATCATAAAATGGAAGAAACTAAACATGACGGTCAATCTCAATAGGAGTGGAGCCCCATGCAAGATGATTGTGTGATTGTGGGGTCTCAAAGATTGTAAGAAAGGTGAGGAATCAGCCTGGAACTACACCACATGAGTAGGTCAATGACCTGAAAAGAGCTGGTACCACCGTTTCCAAGGTTACTGTAGGCAATAGTAAAGTCAAGTCAAGTCACATTTATTTATATAGCCCTTAATCACAAAAATGTCTCAAAAGACTGCACAGGATTACAATTACTGTACACAATTACCTGATCTTAAACCAACATGCGGGCAAGGAACAACTCAAAACCTCAGCGTGAGGAAAAAGAGAAACCTTGAGAAGGGACCTCACAAGTGGTAATCCCCCTTTCAGGATGACCAGGGCGAATTAGATTTAGCATTACAGTACACAAACATAGTAAACACTAAACAGGACGAGTTCACTGCAATAAAGAGAGGATGACTGGGGCTGTGTATTGTGACCTTTTGGGGGAACAACCTCCTTCCCTTAGTCAGAACATTGAAGATGGGTCGTACCTGGGTCCTCCAACACTACAACAAACCGAACCACATAGCCAGGAAACCCAAGGCGTGGCTCTGCAAGAAGCATATCAAGGTTCTAGTATGGCCCAGCCAGTCTCCAGACCTGAACCCAATCAAAAATCTTTGGAGGGAGCTCAAACTCCGTGTTTGTCAGCGACTGCTCTAGAGAAGATCTGTGTGGAGTAGTGGGCCAAGATTCCTCTTGCAGTGTGTGCAAACCTGGTGAAAGTCTACAGGAAACGTTTGACCTCTGTAAAAGCAAACAAAGGCTACTGTACCAAATATTAACATTCATTTCTTAGGTGTTCAAATACTTATTTGAAGCTGTATCACATATATAAAATGTTAAAAAATCATGCATTGTGATTTCTGGATTTTTTTTAGTTTATCTCTCTCACAGTGGACATGCACCTACAATGAATATTTCAGACCCCTTCATGATTTTTGAGGAATACCAAAATATCAGGGTGTTCAAATACTTCTTTTCCTCTCTGTACATACATTTTTACCTTTTAATCCTGCAAAATGTCCAAATCTGTTGCGGGTAGAAAAATTGCAATGATAAGCCTCAGTAAGTGCTTGCCAAATCCAGGTTGTGGAAAGAACTCTGCTTCAGGATGTGTGTAAGTGTGCTTGTGTTTGTATACTTGTTTCTCAATACATTTGATCTTTCTCCCCTCTGCCCCCCGGTCCATTCACGCGGTCATGTTGTCTGATTTAAAATCTGAGAGTTTCTTTGCCGGAGGAAACTGGAACCCTGCTTCAATACAGCCTTTGGAGTAAAACAAAGGGGAGGAGTGTAAAGGGTTTGGGGTTGGAGTATGCGTATTGCTCGACTATACATTTGAAAACAGTGAAACCCTAACTGTGATTGTTCTTGTTCTTGGTCTTGGTCTTTGTTGTGAGGGAAAAACTTTTTTCACTTCATTCCAATCATAGCTTTACACTTGTGTATTTTTCAACAGTAACGTAGTAGTGCAACCAAAAACAAGACTCCAAGTGACCAAGCCACAACATTTTTCCTCTTGTTTTTATGTCCCGCCTTTCCCCAGGTTTTTGATTTGTGGGGGTATCCGTAGCAGCAAGATGGTGGACGATCATGTCAACTCCCTCTAGGCTAACCTCCTGTTATGTATAGTAAATACAAAATGATGTGACCTACAAGTCTTTCAAAAAAGCCAAGTATGCACGGTCATGTATTTTGCTTATTGTTCAAATCAATATTGATTTTACTAGTAGGAAGCGCAAAATAAAACACAGTGTCCCTTTAGTGCATTCATTTAATATATCTAAAATAAATCCATTGTCTTGCAAAAGTATTGGCCTTTTCAACATGTTCAAACTTATAGTTAAAAAAACTCAAAATGGTTTCTTAGAAACCAACTTTATTTAACGGTTTGATTGCATCCATCCATTATCTGCACCGCTTATCCTCAGTAGGGTCACGGGGGTGCTGAAGCCCATCCCAGCTATCTTCGGGCAGTGGACAGAGGACACCCTGAACTGGTTGCCAGACAGTCGCAGGGCACACAGGGACAGACATTTCGCTCGCTCACTCACACCTAGGGACAATTTGGACCGGCCAATTAACCTGACATGCCTGCTTTTGGAATGTGGGAGGAAACCGGAGGGCCTGGAGGAAACCCACGCAAGCACGGGGAGAAAATGCAAACTCCACACAGGAAGTTCGATCTCATGACCTCAGAACGGTGCTGCACACGCGCTGACCACTGCGACGCCGTGCTGCCCACGGTTTGATTTGTGCTTCCAAAAAAAAACATATTATGGGTAGGTTTTGCAAAATTATTGCCCCACTTTGAGTAGATAATTTGTACGATCTCCTTTTGGTGGAATCACAGCCACAATTATTTGTTCAGTATGTCTTTTTTTGCAAATCTTGAAACAGAAATATTTTATATATTTTTGGATCATTGCAATTGTCGTTTCGCTGTAAAAAAGGTTATGAGGATTTTTTTTCTTTCAAAAGACCATCCTCTTCTTGCCCATTTCGGTTCTTATCCGGATCGTCTCGGTCTCTGGTATCAGATGACAACGTGCTAGTAGTGGTATTCTACACAGTCCGTCTTGCTGTGAGTATGGGCCGCGTTGTGTTTGTACGTTTTTTCCTCCTTAATTAGGGGAATTGCAATCATTAACGATAAGGGGAGCAAATGGCTGAGCTGTATATGGGTATTATGTACTCACCCGTTGCTAATATGCGTTCTTTATAAAAGTGTGATTTATAAAGCCCCACTTGCATTTTCAAAGGTGAGTCAGACAATTCTAACATATTTATTTCACCTCATATAACATAACAGCTTATTTGGCTATTAATTAGTTTGTAAAGATTTTTCCATTTATTTATTCAATTAATAATCCCCAATTCATGAAAAAGGCATATACATAATATATGTCATTCTATACCGTGACCATTTTTTTCTGTTATTCAATTGTGTTTTAAATTGACATTTAACGTTTATATTTGTGGTCAGAATAATATACTTTATTTTCAACTACGGGATCAATCACCTTTACTTTAAAAAGTTGTATTTTTTCAACAAAAGTGTCTCTATTTCTAACCAAGTATACTGTGATGCTACTTCGGGGGTGTTGCTCAGAGCGAAGAAAAGGTGGAGACAAAAAATGGGGGCGGTTAAAGCATGAGAGAGAGAGAAAATCTTGAATGAGGCATGACTGGAGCTCACAGTGCAAACACGCTTAGAGCCTGGATGTGCACCCTCACCATAATAATATCAAGCCCAGACTCAGTATTTAACAGAGGGGTACCGAGAAAAAAAGGGTTGTATTTACCAAAAGAAGTATTTGTTTTGCACATTTGTACAAGCTGCTCTGTGCCTCCTTTGACGCAACAGGTCAGTGACCAAAGTACACACGCGACTGATGCTGGAAAGCTAGAAAGAAGCATGCTGTCAAAGCTGTGGCCCTTCGGCACCGCGCAGGAGGTCCACTCATGGGATGTAGTGCATGCAGAATCAGGTTCAACTCCGCCAAGACGCTGTCTTTCCTCACCATGCTACTGATCTGCACCTACTTCTTCTATTGCCTCACGGGAACCTGCCATTCGTCTCCGAGGACTTTGTACGTGGACGATGACCCTCGCAGCTTGTTGGAGCGGTTGGGACCTCCGCCAAGGAACGCGAGCGTCGCTTCCCAGGTTGACGCGCAGACAGTGCAGCCCCGCGGCCTCCTGCAGGACAGCAATTACCCAAACGACAACAATATGCCCGTTTCTAACACTTTCGGCAGCAAACGGTTCCCTCAGGCCATCATCATCGGCGTGAAGAAGGGAGGGACCCGCGCCTTGCTCGAGTTCCTTCGGATCCATCCGGACGTCAGAGCTGTGGGATCAGAACCTCATTTCTTTGACAGGTTCTTCGACAAGGGGCTTGAGTGGTACAGGTAGGACACTGGCGTCTCCTGCTCTTAATTCTATAAGTTCACTCTCGTCAACTGCAGAAAATAGCTCCCCTTATTAAAGGTGGATGTGTCATTTGAGATGTCCTCATAATATTTTCTCGATTAAAGCCCCAGTGAGAAGTGTATGGCACGTTACTTTAAAAAGTAATTAGTTATAGTTACTCACTACTTCTTCCAAAAGGGTATTCTATAGTAAAAGTAACAAGTTACCAGGGGGAGTAAGTATTTCAGTTACTTCAAAAAGAAGTTGTTTGTCAAAGAATTTGAAATTTTCTGAGCACAATTCAAGTCAGTTGAATAGAGAAGAACAGACTGTTTTTGAACCTAGTAACATTTATTGCACATACCTGTAAACCTCCATGGCTCCATGCTCTTGCAAACTGTCGTATTTTCCCTTACAGAATACAAAAAAATCTTACACCATATTTTTTTTCAAACGTGTTTATTGATGTGGTTTAACATGTCAAATTGTACATGTGTTTCGTTATATCATCTATATTGTTAATTAACATTTTGTTGTGAGATACTGAGTTGCTCGACATGAATGAGGTTTATTATAAAAAAAGTTAAAAAATCAAGTTGCTTGGACGTTCACTGTAGAAGGAAAAAATACATGCAAATATAATTAAGTGGAATTTTCTTATTCAAATTATTAATTCATTTTCTGCATTAAATTTGTGTTGGTAATATACTGATTAAAGGGATAACCACAACATGTATTCTTTCATTTCCTCCTTTTATACTTCCTTTTTTTCTTAACTTCTTTATACAACAATAATGATTCGTAATATAATGCATCAAAGCAAGTTAGCTGTTTGAGAACCGGCTCTCTTTAATGAGTTGAGCCGAAAAAGCAGGTTCTCTAAAAAGAGACGGACTTCCTTTCACTACACAACTACCACGGAATGATGCATGATGGGAAATCCCCAGTCGGCTGACGCATATGCACAGTAGCATCAAACCGCTCGCTTCGTTAGCAATGAAAAAAATGATACAGAGAGGCTACCGCGGCGAACTCGTTTGACTTGATTGATTTGCCGTTTCGTGATAATCGGTGTATACTGGATGGTACCCATCATTGACAAATTTGCGTTTTTCCGTACGGATTTTCTTGTACGTCGTACACGTCTTAAAATGCATAATAAACGTACTTTGTACGGCAAAAAAGTACAGGTTGACAGGTATGATTGCACCTCACTAGCAACATATTAAACCCACACTTGAAGTGCAACAAAAAGAAATAGTAAACAATATAATACAATAACAACCAGCAGTAAACAAAAAAGTGAGTTTAATCAATTAAATCTAAAACGAATAGTCCGATGTAGAGATGGGAATTGCGACTCCTTTTAGAGAACCGGCTTTTTCAGCTTGATTCACAAAAAAAATGCTCTCTCGGCTCCTAGATGGCTCTTTAGGCTTTTGCTGTTGTTTAATCCATTTGTTACCATTTATTATGTATTATTATGACTGACTTTAATAGACGGGAAACTAAGCAAAATTAACACTTAAACGTAAACAAAGAAAAAGATAAAATACATAACAATTTAACCTTTTTTTACTAAACAAATTCAAAGTCAACAGCACAGAATGCCCGAAATAAAATGAATTTTGACAAATCTCAAGAGAAAATTAGCGTCTGGAAGGTAACTGGCTTTCAATTGCTGGGTAGCCTGCTCCCACTTCTAAAAGATGGCTCATAGAGCCGTTTCGTCCGCACTGACCAAATTTCTCTTCCTTTCGGTGCATTATTAAATACGGTACTCGAAATTGCCATCCAACTATATGTTAGTCGCTATTTTGAATGGTGACATGATCCTAAAAGACGTAACTAACTCTTAGGAGAGCGAAAAACTGCGTCAGGTGTACAGTGACACGCCGACATTGGCGTTCTGCAGCTAAAGTAACGCGCCACTTTTGACTGTCAGTAACAGTAACGGCGGAAAAACTAATGAGTTAGATTACCCTGTTACTGGAAAAAAATAACACCGTTACATAACGCCGTTACTTAGAACGACAGTAGGCTTATTCCCAACTCGGCCAGTGAGAAATATTTGACCAAAGGATCACAGCGTGGCAGTAAGATGACAGACGAACATGGCCATGACTACCAGGTTTGGATTCTACTATGTAAAATAAATACAAATCTTTCAACCTATGAATATTTATAAAAAATAACATTGGTAGGATAGTTTAAATTTTTACTGAATGAAAGTGTTTGTTCCACTAGGAGGCCCTAAATATCACACATCGTCCCTTTAAGTATATGTGAACTACGCCTAACTGAGTTCAAAGAGCCCATATGCTATATTTTCCACTGCGGCTATCTGCTTTTGAATTGAATTTAACTAAATTGTCTTAATTGTCATTAATATCAACAACATGGTATGCAATGAGATTAGACGTTGCACTCCAGAGTAAATATGTAATGAAGAACCTTAAAGAGAAAAAAGCGAAAAGACTGTCAGGATTAATAGGCAACAATATTCACAGTATAGTGCGTAGATACTAGCCTAAATTATGACAATATTGCTATGATAAAGAATGGTGCATCTTAACAGTATTGCAGTAAAAAGAAGTGCAATGACATTTAGCAGAAACAAAAATCCCCAAATATGTTACAAGGTATACATATTCATGGTTTTCTGCAATAACATTTAGCGGCAAAAAAATATGAAAAAAAATACGTAACTAACTAGTGACTAAGAAATGCACGCACTTGCACTCATATCATGAAAGAGCTGACTGAGGCTGCAATCATAACTTTATAGCCATGAGATGGAGCAGAGAGTAACAAAGTTCCAAATTCCAGACAGCTCCTTTGGTGTTTGCAGTTCAACCTATTGAGCAATATTATCTACCTACCTACCTACCTACCTACCTACCTACCTACCTACCTACCTACCTACCTATCTATCTATCTATCTATCTATCTATCTACCTATCTATCTATCTATCTATCTATCTATCTATCTATCTATCTACCTACCTACCTACCTACCTACCTACCTACCTACCTACCTACCTACCTACCTACCTACCTACCTACCTACCTACCTACCTACCTACCTATCTATCTATCTATCTATCTATCTATCTATCTATCTATCTATCTATCTATCTATCTATCTATCTATCTATCTATCTATCTATCTATCTATCTATCTATCTATCTATCTATCTATCCATCTATCCAACCAACCAACCAACCAACCAACCAACCAACCAACCAACCAACCAACCAACCAACCATCCATCCATCTACCCAACCACCCACTCAAGAGGGGTGACCGTTAACAAGACAAACACATACAATAACAAAGAAAATAAAAGGAAAAAAAAATAGCAAAAAACACAAACAAAAATTTTAGGACCATGGCAAACCCAAACAAGTTAGGCACCTAGGCACCTAAGTTGGTCATGCTTTCGTCCCTCCAGATGAGCAATATTAACCCTTGCAAAAACAACGCGGCACCTATTTACTCACATCAAGACAGAGTAAATAGAAAAAAAACAAAGATAAGTTGTGTAAACAAGTTTATTTCATTTACCAAATAAACAACACCAACAATTCTTTCAGCATCTTTCTTAGTTCTTTCCCCACTTGCAGTAAATTCGATGTAGTTTACTATATATGTAGCAGTTATTTTTAAAAAAATTGTTCCTACGTACAAAATTTATTATATGGTGTTCACAATTTGAAATGATCAAAAACGTATAAAATAAAGGGAAAACGTATGAGTTGACATGTATGATAAAAAGTGAAATTCCACTTTTTAGGCGATGTTAAACCTTATCAACATTAGGCGGCACCTAATATCTTGCAGTCAGACAGACTATGTAGAATATCATGAGAATATTTGCATCCGAGATCATCTGCGTTAGAGCCGAAATGGGCAAGGAAAGATGGGTCTAAGAAAAAACGATTTATTTTTAGTTTGATGTTTTCCCCCATACAAGAATAGATAAATGGCATAAACAATTTAAAATCATTAAAAAATGTGATATTTAAGTAGTCTCATATTAGTCTCACCACATTAGTGGACATTTTGATCGATATCTTGTTTTACTGTTGGATTCAAGTTGCATAAATACTTGTAAGCTAGATATATGCAGGGATGTGCAGTGAAGGGAGGCAGTTGAGGCTTTGCCTCACTTGTCATCATGGAAATATGAAATTTAAATTATATCTAATGGTTATATGTATTCAGTGTTAAAGCTACATCTCATTTGATTTCTCAATTTTTGGATTTTCTTTTCTAAATCTGAATTTTCACACAATTATTATGACTATTATTAATACAATTAATATGTAACGTATTACCTTGCTGAGCGTTTACAGATGCAGAGTGAGGCATGCAATTCTCTTGCCTCATGGCAGAGGGACAGTGAGACCAAGGATTCTCATTTGGCGCACACCACAGCCCCACACAATATCATTATCAAACTAACAGCAAGTTTAGCCATACAGCATTTTTTTCTCATTGCATGGACTTTTTTTACAATGGAGGTTAACCTATTCATTGATGCTTTTATTTACAAGTCAAAGTAAGACTTTTTTTTACCGCTACAGTTGATATACAGTATTGCTTTACTGGCTGCCAGTCGAATTATGAACAAGAAGTAGGTTCATTTATTCTTCAATCTGATTGTGCCTCAACAGACATGAACTTGACTACGCCACTGAATACAGTATATTTTCCTAGTAGGATTGCCAACTCTCCCCAAAAGTAATAAAGAACACCTCATCCCATGGCCGATCTGATTGTTGTGAACACTTTCCCAGCGCGTAATTTATTTATTTATTTTTCAAGAGGATTAATTCATTAAACCGACGCTGACAAAGATGCATATTTTTGAATGAAGGCGAATCGGCGGCCGTCAAAGGGTTATATGCCAATCATCGACTAGGAAAAAGCGGAATATTAGGTACTATTAATTTAATGCAATAATAACAAATAATGGTGGAAATAAAGGTATTTCTTGAAAACTACGAGTCCTATTTTGCAGGGAAGGGGTGTCGGACGGTATTTATTCGTTGCTTTCTATACATGGTATTACTAAAGTTATATCACAAATGAATTACTTTAAGACATTATTCAACAAGCAGTACTTGTTCTGGCAGGAGCTTCAACTCATCAACCAATAAAATGAGCGGATTCTCTTGTATCATACGTGTAGATAAAATCTGTCAGTTTATTGGTCACAGAGGAGGATGCCCCTCGGAATGGTTCTGTTTCTTATTGTTCCTATTTTGTGGATTTTTTTCAAATTCATTGTATTTCAGACAAAATGTGTGACTTGCCCTGCTTATAGCTTCTCTTTTAAATCCAGTTTACCTAATGAAACCAACTATAAGAGAACATAAACAGTTACATTTATGTGTGTGCCTTCTAAGGTTGCACATGAATAAAACAGACATGCTGAATCTCATATTCAATGAACAGAAAGCATAATCAAAACCACATTTTTAAAAGGTAGCAAAATATTAACAATAATATTTTGATTATCATAATACCACAACTAAATATAAAGTATGTACATATCCATCCATTATCTGCACCTCTTATCTTCAATAGGGTTGCGGAGGTGCTGGAGCCCATCTCAGCTGTTTTCGGGCAGAGGACACCCTGAACTGGTTGCCAGCCAGTCGCAGGGCACACAGAGACAGACAACTAGCTCGCTCATTGACACCTAGGGACAACTTAGCACGGCCAATTAACCTGACATGCGTGTTTTTGGAATGTGGGAGGAAACCGGAGTGGCCGGAGGAAACCCATGCAAGCACGGGGAGAACATGTCAACTCCACACAGGAAGGTTCAATCTCATGACCTTAGAACTGTGCTGCACATGCACTAACTAGCGCGCTGCTGTGCTGCCTGTATGTACATATATATATACAAAATAATAGTACCGTAATGTCTTATATATTATTAATTTTAACATTAAAAGAGGAACGCAATCACTCAAAAGAAGAGAGTCTTATTTCTGACCTGGGCTTCTTTGAATCCAACCTTTTAATACTCAGTAGTTTGAGGAAACTTTTCTTGATTTTTCTTATTTGATACTGTTGTATTTATTGTTTTTATTGTCTTTTATTGTTTTTATTTGTTTATATTTTTCCCTTACCTTTTCTCTGTTATTACTGTTATGCACTTTGGTACACCGAACGGATTGTATGAATAAAGTACTTTTATAAAGTACATTTGCAGTTAAATGTTCACAACCAACCGTTGCATGCCCTCTCAGGACACGATGAAGCTGACATTTCTTGTCAATACAAGTGTGATCAAGTCACGCATTATCAGCAGCAGCAGCAGCAAGAGCCAATATCGTACACACAAAGATGGTAATTTTCCTGAGGGAACACTTTATCATTTTTGACACTGTCATCTATATTTGTCATCCTATCACCATTTGTACACATCAGGACATCCTGTCTGATACACTATGGACAGAAATGCAATTAATACTTGACTTTGACTGATGGGGATCAGCTCTGGACGATTGCTTTTGTTTTTTTTCAATTCTAATTTTTAGGGGGAAGGTTATTTTACTCTTTTGCTTACACAAATATTAATTGTTTAAAATTAATCTTTTTGCAGAGTTGATGATTACGCCTGAGTAACAATATCCAATTTATGAGCCTTTCAACTCCCTAGCCTATCACATAACTAAATGTAATCTTTTGGACTGTTAAATTGTTGCTATGTTTCGTAGACTGGTATCCATCCACCTGGCATTAAAAATTCCCAAGTTTCTTTGAAAATAGTCTTGATTTCCATATTTGGGACCTGCTGCACTCAACACAAATGGCAATCTGGTGTTTAACAAAATAGATTCAGTTTGCCATAACTGAATCTATTTTGTTAAACACATCATCAGTTTTCAGCTGTGTGACATATTCTTTACACTAGTGTTGCATGGAAAAAGTAGGAATAATTTAAGATTTGCTAAAACTAGATGTAACTTGTGGCACATATAAAGTAAATTAATTCGTTGGATTTGATTTAGAAACGACTTGGCAAATTCTGGGCTTTGTGGTGGGTTTCATTTTCTTCATTCCTAAATATGATAACAGTAATAAGAATGAAAATCCCTTAAACATACAAATAATGTTTTTGTTTTTTTTCCAAAATTCTTTATTAGCATCCACTGACTGCAATTATTCTAGGGCATGATATCCCGAAGTTAACCTGCATAACACACTGCTTTTGGCAACACACAAGACAACACACAAGGCTCTTTCCATTTTCATGCAGCGAGTTAATTTCTGATTCCGCAAAACCAAGGACTGTGTACGCTTTGACCGGCGTGATTTTGATGTCATTGAAGGGACTAGCTTCGATTGGATTGTAGTTGGCAACAGAGCAGAGCATACTGTTCTGTCTGGCTTTGCAAGCTGTATACCAAAATAATTAAAACTCCACCCAAGCACGCACTTAAGACTGAGCAGGGCACACAAATATGTGCCTAAGTTTTCTTTATTCTGCATGTGCCCTGTGTTAACGGGAATTCGGTCTGAGGTGTGCGGACATCCAAAGTTCCAATATACCTGTTGCTTTAATAATGTCAAGAGCTTATAACTCTAAATTTTCTTTAAAAAAATCACAAGGTACACAGCTGATAAGAAATTTTTTTTTTATTAAATCTTCTGATTTACTTTTTTAACATTTTAAATTGTCAAGAGTGGCTGTTTGTCATCTTATATTTTACTATATTGTAATATTGAATTGTAGTTATCTTATGTTTAAGGGCCCGGTCACACAGCCGTTTGTGTCTGAATCACGGCCATAAATTTCTGCCTGTGAAGCAGACGCTGTTGGACGCTTTGAGATCGCCATAGAGACAGCTTTGAGATCGCCATACAGACGAGATACAGCAGTGCTCTACACGCGGTCGGAAATTCACACGCGGTTGGCAGCGCGAAAAAGTTTTGCGCTGCTCAAAACTTTAGGGCCCGATCACCAAGCCTTTCACGGGCGTATCGAGGCTAAATCACGGCCAGAAATTTCTGCCCGTGAAGCAGACGATGTTGGACGCTTTGAGATCGCCATATAGACGAGATACAGCAGTGCTTTACACGCGGTCGGAAATTCACACGCCGTTGGCCGCGCGAAAAAGTTTTGCGCTGCTCAAAACTTTAGACCACGTGTTAACCGCGGGCGGCACACGAGGTAATGACGCGGAAATGACGCGGAACGACATGCTCTGGCCGCGGCCACGGCGTGGTTACACATGGGTAGGACGCGAAATTTCAGCGGGTAATCGTGGGTGGAGCACGGTCATAGCATGTTCTGCGCCTGTATCGCGGTGTTATTACGTGAAATTAGCGTGTTACGCGTGTGACGGTCAAACGCATTTCTCCGCGTATATACAGCGCGATTTGCCGAGCACACGTCAGTTGTGCTCGAGACGTCAAGGGGTGGACATGGATCCCCGTCACCGTAGTGACCTCGTCTTAATCCATTTTTATTTCTTGACATTTCTTTTCATTTCATAACAAGATAATAAAATAAAAATGAAAAACTATTACAATAATAACATATTGGCTTCTTCGGTGCCATAGCTTGAAATCTTGATCTTCACGCGACTGTGTCTTGAGCGGTTATGAATTCTACAGCCCGGTGTTATGCCGAGAAATGCATCCCTGCCGCTACTACAACCACTTTTACCTCGTTTTATCTCACTTTTAGGGAATGTAATGGCGAACATATAACCAAATCCACTTCGTCTTGCGTTTGTTGGGAATGTAATACAACATAAACCATTCCGTCTTTGTTTATGTTGTGAACGTAATCGAACGGTAATGCACACCGTATATAAATCACTTTTGAGAACTGTTATGCACTCTACCGTAAAGCTTATTATGCAGAAATAAGCTTTATGGTAGAGTGCATAACAGTTTCAATACGAGCGATTTAAATAGAAAAAGGCAAAATAAACATGTTACCTGCTCAAAAGTGATTTGTATACGGCGTGCATTACCGTTCGATTACATTCACAACAAATACAAAGACGGAATGGTTTAAGTTGTATTACATTCCCAACAAATGCAAGACGAAGTGGTTTTGGTTATATGTTTGCCATTAAATTCCCTAAAAGTGATATAAAAGTGAGATAAAACGAGGTAAAAGTGGTTGTAGTAGCGAGGGGATGCAAATCTCGGCAAGGATGCATTCCTCGGCATAACGCCGGCTCGGCAGCTTTTATACCCGTGGTCCACACGAGAAAATGACGCGGAAATGACGCGATGAGGAAGCGGAACAGTCACCGGCGTCTGTTTTGCGGGCATACCACCGATGAACAGCGGGTTGGCCAATTTTGCGCATTTTCCATCGCGGGCAACCACGGGCAAAAAAAAAACGCAAAATTTTACCCGCGATACAGACGCAAACGGCTGTGTGACCGGGCCCTTAGACCTGTTTTATTAATAAAATAACAAAAATATAAGATTGTCTTTAATGAAACACATTGATTACAATTTAACTCAATTTTATGGTAAAATATGAAATAAATAATACTTAAAAGGAGAAAAAATTTCTGCCGGTGGAAAGACTGATTGGGATGGTAGATGAAGCTAAAATGTAATCTTCAAACAAAAATTGTTACTGAAATTTTCCACCATACTAGCTTCTGAGCAGATAATTTTTAGAATCAGTTGTCTCTAGTTAGATGCAGTAAGACAGTTTGTGTGTGAATGCCACACAACTTTACTGCACGGCAGCACACTGGTTGTGCAACACCGCTATAGAAAATAGAAATCTATATTATGTAATCGCAACTTGTCGCAGTAGGCTCAGCTGTTGCCTCGGCAAAGCTCCACCAAAGACATTCATCATCAGTTGAGCTAGTGATCATATCCAGATGTTGTGAAGGCTTCTGGGTAAGTTCTCAATGTCTATGTGTAAGAAACCTATGATAACGGGAAAAAAGTGCAAACCAAGTGTTTTGAGATATTAAATGAGGTGAGAAATAAGAGGTGTGAATCATATTGGCTTTGTTTTTAATCCCAATGTCATCACACATAGAAGCATTTTGACTGTTGATAGTCTTACCAAATTGCTAATCGTATTCACCAAACATGTATCACACATTTTTGATGCACTTTTGAAACCTGTTTCTAATTTTTTTTCCTCAATCTTTAACGCGTCATCTTCCCACTGTAAAAAGGACTTAAATCCAATGATTTCCCGCTTCATTAAGGTCACGGATGAGCGAAAAAAAACTGTTAGACAGATGTGCTAACCACTCTTGAGATGTGCAAAACCTCGTGGATGACGTGCTGCTTCGCCAGACGTTCAGCTGCCTTGTAATTAACTTACTCTGCTGATATAAAACTCGTTCACTTACACTATATTCCCTGTGAACTTGCAATTACTTTTGAGGCTTTTAAACCGAAAACCAACAACACAGAGTCTCACATAAACAGCAAACCAGTGCCTTGTTATGTGATGTGACGTGCACTTTTTGGTCTTGCCTAGGTTGTGATTTGTGTTGGAAGATGATGGAGAGTTGGGGGATTAACGCCACAAAAACAGACGGCGGCAACGTGATCCGATGTGAGGTCATTGAAAGATGACTCGTTTGTTGTCACCAAATCGCAAAAATCTCTTTCGGGAGGGACTGTTTGCTGTCATCTGCGGCGACTCGAAGAGAAGAAGCCGGAAGTCATGAACCGTAGCTCTCTTGGTTTTGTGTGTGTGCGTACGCAGCGAGAATGGGATTGAAGTCGTTCAGGCGGAACAAGTGAATCGTATACTCAAAACGCCAGCTCAGTGTCACATCTGGAAACACACGCACAGGCACAGCAGATTTATTCCAGGCTGGTGTCTGACAGGCCCTGAAAAATTATCCCTGAAACGTTTGACCTTTCATCTTGTTGAAGCACTCCGCGTCATCTGATGATCATGTTTTGTAAAAAACTCACACTGGCTTGCCAATATACTGGGTACTTTTGGACAAACTAATAATGCTGACGACACAAAATACAAAATATGATCCCACTAAAAAGAATAGAACAGAATAGAATAGAATAGAATAGAATAGAATAGAATAGAATAGAATAGTCAAGTCAAGTCATGTTTATTTGTATAGCCCTTAATCACAAAGAGTCTCAAAGGGCTGCACAGATCAAAGACTATTGCAATCCACAGACTATTATTACAGCATCCCCTGATCTAAAATCTACATGAGGGCAAGGAAATGTCAGAACCAGAACAGATGGTTGACCCAAACATCAAACTTTATTGCGGAAGCTGAGAAGTCAGGTATGGGAAAGCAAGCGCTAGCAATCCGGTGATCACTGGGCAGGAGGAGCAAGGAGCTCACGGGATCAGAGCGTGGTCGATGGGCAGAAACGAGTCGAGTAGCCAGGGCAGGAGATCGGAGCGTGGTCGAACAGAATAGAATAGGATAGGATAGGATAGGATAGGATAGGATAGGATAGGATAGGATAGGATAGGATAGGATAGGATAGGATAGGATAGGATAGGATAGGATAGGATAGGATAGGATGGGATGGGATGGGATGGGATGGGATGGGATGGGATGGGATGGGATGGGATGAGATGGGATAGGATGGAATAGAATAGGATAGTCTTGATTGTCATTGATAACAACATAGTGAACATTGTTTGAAATGGGACTAGACATGGCATTCCAGGAGAAAAACCTAATAAAGACTTAAAAGGGAAAAATGAGGCAAACGATTGTCAGGATAAATAGGCAAAACAAGGTAGTCCTTGGAGACTTGCCCAAGTTGTAGGTACAATTTTATTTCGTAGTAATGGTGCAATAAAAAGTAGTACAATAACATTTAGCAGCAACAAAAACTCCCCAATAAATCGATAAATAAGATATGAATACGCATTTTTCTATACATTAGCCTTTATTCAATACAATTGGCGAGATATATATTTTTTTACGGGCTTGCGTCCTTGTTTTGGGTGGTGATGGCCCAGTGGTAGAAATTGTCTTTGATCCTGTTAGTATTAGTTTTAAGTTCATGGTAGTGAAATTAAATATATCAGGTTTGCATCTTACTCATTATTTATAAAGCTTAAAAACGCAAAAGAATATATAAAATACCAGAGGCGTGTTCAGGAGAGTAATCAGACATGTAGTCGCTTGTTAATCGCTTGCCGCGCACTGCTGAACGGTTGTAATCGCTCACTGTGATTGCCTTACTGATCCAAAATGGCCGACGACAGTACAATGGATTTCGTTCTACAGCTTGCTTTGAGCGAGTTGGCTGATATGAGCGACAGTTCGCATATTGACACAGTTAAGGTTATCCTAAACGCAGTGGAAGGGTCATACCTGTCTTGCATTGTTGACAAACATTACCAGGCAATGTAAGACGATAAATTATATCGCCAACAGCACTCGTCAGGGTGAGATCCTCCATGTTCAGCACTGTCGACGCCATGTTGGAAATCAAAGTAAGCGGTCTTTCTCCCGTGATTACTCGGGCACGCGAGCGCTCAATAATCATTGGCCGTTCAGAAGCTAGCGATAGCTAGCGATAGCAATCGCTCACTCTCCTGAACACGCCTCTGTTAATGTCCACTTTCATCCTTCGTTTTCATCTTTATTTAAAGAAAGAACACTTCTAAAGTAGAGGCTTTTTTCGCGTTAGCATTTGAACAAGCTCTCTGCTAAATCTTTAACGAGCAACGTAGAACATGCTAGTTGTATAATTAAAAATACAGAACCTACAATAGGTTTCTTATGTGTTTAATTCAGTGATGTGGGGTGAAGTTCATGTTTGGTGAGGATGAGTCAGATCTCAAAATAAGTGAACCTACAGTCAATGGCGCCTCCATCGGTTTCACAAGAAGGTGAAAATATTAAAGACAGCTCTCAGAATGAATTACACAGTTGCCACTGCGGACTGGAGCCAGAATAAATAAGAAACCTTGATTTTACTAAAATGACCTTCAGTAAAGACCACAGACCTCCGACAAGGCTTAACAATCCTTTCATCCCTGAGGTTTTTCATTCAGACGCCTGTCTTGGTTTTTATCTTTGTAGACAAGTGGATGAGATTGAATTAAGGCAGATAGATAAAAGAAACATGCTATCATCGGGCCGTTACACAAACGCATACGATTGAAAATCTGTTTTTTCCCAGGGCACAGAGGCTTTAAGTATTTCGGGTTAATGCCCTCATTTTGTCCAAAAAACACTCACTGTTATTTTTTTGGGATGAGTTATGAATATTTGAGTTTTTCGTTAAATGTCCCTTAGGTTAATGAGGTAAAGACTTTGGAAAGTAAGTACAGGGCAGTGATGTGCAGTCAGAAGAAGCAGGTGAGTCTGTCCCTCACCTGTAACCATGGAAATATGACATTTAAACATTCAATCTCTTTTACCTTAACAATTTTTTAAAAATAGTCTTATCCAAAAATCGCTGAATTTTACACTAAACTATGGTTATTATGAGTACAATTAGTTTGTAGTATATTAGTGTGCTGAACATCTGCAGTTGCAGAATGTGGCACATAATTCTCTTGTCTAATGGCAGAGGGGGATAGTGAGACCTTTTATTCTGATGAGGGCACACCTTTCTTTCTTTCTTTCTTTCTTTCTTTCTTTCTTTCTTTCTTTCTTTCTTTCTTTCTTTCTTTCTTTCTTTCTTTCTTTCTTTCTATCTTTCTCTCTTTCTTTCTTTCTTTTGTTTTTTCTTTCTCCCTTGAACTCCCTCCTTCCTTTCTTCCTTCCTTCCTTCCTTCCTTCCTTCCTTCCCTCCTTCCTTTCTTCTATCTTTCTGTCTTTCTGTCTATTTCTCTTTCTTTATTTCTCTTTTGTTTATTCTCTCTTTCGTTTGTTCTCTCTTTCGTTTGTTCTCTCTTTCACTTTCTTCCTTTCCTTCTTCTGCTCTTTCTTTCTCACTCTCTCTTTCTCTCTCTCTCTCTCTCTCTCTCTATCTATCCATCTATCTATCTATCCTTTTTTCGCTTTTTCTTTCATTTTCTTTCTTTCTTTAGATTTTTTTGTGAGACATCCAAATCATACCCGTGGGGGGCGTTGGTGAAGACAGCTGATTATTGTAACAGACCTGCCATGTTTTTTCACAGCGGCAATGTTTTAGCTCGACAGGGAGTTTTGTTGGATCTTTAAAAGGTGGAGCTGGAAAATAATGGCCAAACTGGTGTCGAGGATATTGGGAACAAAAGCTGTGGTTCCCCAGAAACTGAGTTTTTAACTGATTTCACCGCTTCATGTTTAACTTTGCAAATGTGTTGTCAATAATCTTTTTGTCGGTTACAGAAAAGTTACTTGAAAAACTTGCCAACTAAGCGTTTCTTTTTCAAGACGGACATCCGCAGTCAGATCCTTGTTAAATTGCCCCTGGGTGAAGCATTTACGAAATTCAATTATATTTTGTTATACAAGCACTAGACATGATATGTCTAAGATGCTTATACTTGTCTCACATGCAAAATTAGTCTTTGCCATATGATGCTAAACCCTTTAATTAGGAGGCATACAACATAATATTACATCCTTTCGGAAGTATGGGCATTCGCCTCCTGTTGAGACTAGCTCCTGAACCTCTATAAAAGCGTTGTTATTCCACAGGTAGTAAAAAAATGTGTTCGTAGTTTGTTTCGAATCAGCAGGTGGTATCTGAGATTATGCTTGTCATGTGGCTTCTCATGTGGAGCTCACCCACCTCTTAGGCTGTACTGTTTAGAGTACTGTTTTCTATTCAAAAACATTTGTTACACTCCATAGACCGGATGACAGGTATTTGAAAACATGGAATAAAAACTCAGGCAATATTACATATGCAGGCAAGAATTCTTCTTTACTCTTTTTTTATCGCGAAACTTTTATGAATTGATATTCCAAAAGTCTAAACGGTCCATTTGTCCGACATAATGACCCGTTGTATCGTCAATGTGTTTTTTTTCTTTTAGGGGAAAACGTAATTATAATTGCATTTATGAGAACATTTTTCACTTCTTGCACAAAATGCCTCTTGTTCTGGAGCAACGGGGGGGATGGACCTGGGGGAAGCCATAATGTTTTTGGGCAGGAAGTCTCTTAGCCACATCCACTGTTCCAAGGTCTGCGTTTAATCTGGAGATCCAGACTCTCCCGCAGTATCAGTAGTTTAATCAGCGTCGTATCACTGGAGGGAGGAAAAGGCCGACATCCTTCTCCACAGCAGGGAGTCTCAGACTAATGCAGCAGGTCGGCTGAGTTTCGAGTGGTCGTGCCCCTGATTTACTGCACATTGAAATGCAATCGACTGCAAGTACATTTTCCCCCAGGACCTTCTTGGCACCGTGTTATAACAGGGGCCTTTGTACATACATAAAAATACTGTGCATGTTTGCGAAATAGTGGGCCCTAATTTATCTCTACTTGAATGATGTATTGGTTATAAATTACCTGTGCGACAGGGTTCCCTTGTGTCCGCTTTGGATGAGAAGACTTTATTGATCCGTCACTGGAGAAATGTCACGGCAACTCAATTGGAAGACAAGTTGGATAATGAGCGTAAAACCGGAACGATAAATCAGAAATGTACAGTAAATCGTCTACATACAGTGTGGGTTGCATTTACATTATGGAGTTCCCTAATACAGCGGCCCCTCTACATAGATTAATTTGTTCCTTGATCGAGCTCGTAGCTAAAATTTCTCGTACCACGGAAACATTTTCTCCATAAGAAATAACTGAAAACCAATTGATCTGTTCCCTTTGTCACAAAATCATCCAAATTAACTAGCTATAAAACACATCTTCCTGATCGTTAAAAACACATAAAAATATAAATTGAATAAAACAAATACAATAATCAGTTAAATAAGATGATATCAATGAAATAAAGTGAGTTTATTACTAGCATTTACCATGGAGGAAGTTTGCCAAAATAGGTTTAAACACAGTGGTGGAGGTGTGAAGGAAAGAGTGGCGAGAGGAGTGAGGGACCACGAGAGATAGTTGATGATGCATAAGCAATGGGAAAAAAATATATACAAAATTGAAAGAGCTATTTTACAAAATATTGGCTGGATTGACTTTCTTCAAATAAAAATGGCAAAAATACATTTATTATATTTGTGAATTTGAGTTTCTAACCATGTGACTGAATACATTAATTTTCTTCTACGAATTACTTGATTGCAATTAAAGTTATCATGAATAGTTTTAGAATCTTAATTCTCTTAAAGCACATGAGTCAAACTCATAGCCCGCCACATCATTTTTTGTTGCCCATGTTGAAAAAGCTATTTAGAAAAATGAGCGTCAAACAATGACTTGCCATTTTGAATATTTCCACTAGACGTCACGAAAGTGCTACTCCCAAGTCTGTATTTGCTGAGTTCCATTAATCATCCAGAGAACATTGAGGAAATCCATCCCAGCGTTGTATTACTTAAAACTAAAGTTACAGATTTGTGTTTAAGGTTACATGAAAAATACAAAATACAAATAAAAAAATTGCAGAAGTTTAAAGAAGATTTAGCTCCTTTCTGTCACGGATATAAAATCTAAAGTCAAGGTTCCGGCAAATATGGCTCACCTAGAGAGAGCTGACATTATTGTCCACCATCTTGCTGCTACATGTACTGCTAAAAATGGCAAACATTGAAAAAAATTGGCCCAAAAAATGAAAAGAAAAGTTGTGTTGTTTGGTCACTTTGAGTTTCTGTAGTTTGCATTCTGACCTTGTGCTTGGTAGCACTATTTCTTGGTTGCACTACACAATACAGTGACATCTAGTTGGCAAATATTACACAGGGTCCATTTAATGCTAACTGGGCTCACTCCTTTGCCCAATATGGACAGTTGACACGGGTATGTACTGTATATTTACGTACTTGAAAACATGCCTCAGAAAACGAATCACACAATTCATCTAGTTTGTCTTCCCACACCACATGGAAGCGGAAAATTATGACGACATAATATATTCTATTGATTATGCGATAATAACGAGACATGTTGAAATGAGGCCGACAGCATTCATTAGTCATGAGGGCGAGAGATGAACAACTGATGCTCAATTACACAAGTGACACTTTGGAGAAGGACAAATCTTGGTGACGCCTGCTCTTGGTCCTTATCTGCATCGTTATACACACACAAGCACACAACACACAATCACACACACACAATCACACACAGGAATAATCTGTCATATCGGGACAGACATATTGATCAACCACAGATAGAGCGTGGACAGACAGGCGGCGTTGGGACATTTACAGCTCCCGTACTTGGATAATAATCAATTAATGGTCTTTTATCACAGAAGCCACTGAAGTGGTTTGGGATTCATATTACTTAAAGTAAACTTAAGATCAATGTGAGACTGCTTGGGGTTAGACAAGACGGACAAGTTTTTTTCCCTGTCTTTAAATCATTCATCTTTAACTTCATGTCCGGCTTGAAATTAGAACTTTTTTTTCCTATCATGTGAGGAAAAATTTGAATTGCGACCTGTAATGTTAAGTACACTCGTTTTTTCTTTACAACAGGGATGTCAAACTCAGTTTGGCTCTGGGGTCGGATCCAGACCTTTGCTGCAAGGTGAGCCGGACCAGTAAAAGAATGAAAACTCAAAATTTTTAGCTTCGTTTTGTAGTAATACGCTTCATCATTCAGTCTACATTGGTAACATTACACATTATAATTACAAATAATAAACACAACACATTTACAGTACATACCAGCCAACACTAGCTTTAGGACTACTATTTAAGCTCCTTCAAAATGCCTACCGCTTTTTGAAATCCAAACAACAGCAAAAATTTAAACTTGATACTCGTATATTAGTCTACGGCTGCTTCCTTTGAAAGTGGGACTAAGTCTTTCTGTGTGAATAAAACACTCTAGATTTCCCTTTCAGTAAAAGTTTCAATTTTAAAACAAGAGCATCTTTTTTTCTTTTTTTTTTTACATTCCGTGTGACGTATTGTGTTTCGTGTGTAAAAATAAAGTGCGCAATAAAATCTACCGCTTGTTAATCTCAAAAGATTGTATGTATTCATTGACAAATATTGAGGAAACAATTTCATCTTTGACATTGAATGTGTTAAATTGGTGTGTTTTAACAGTTGAGTGAAAGCAGTTTTGAACTTGAACCAACTCGCCACGCTATACAAACTCAACACTGCCCTCCTGCGGCTAAAGATAGCACTTGTCTTGCTTTTTGGAAAAAAAAAACAAAAAAAACTATAACTTTTGATAGAAATGTTCTAGAGACTCGATTCTTTAAAAAAAAAAAAAAAAAAGAAATTTATGGAAAGCTAGATTAAATCATAGAATGGGCCAGATCCAGCTTGTGGGCCATATGTTTGACGTACCTGCTTTACAACAACCAAATGTTGAATTATCCTTAAAAAAAAAGCGATGATGGAGGAATCAAACCTCTGTCAAGATGTGTGTGAGAAATAAAAAGTTATTTAAAAAAAAAAAACAAAAAAAAAAAACTAGTATATTGCCACTCCCACTTGATATATTGTGAAAACTAAGCATAAAAGTCCATTCTAACTAAATGTTTCACCAAACCATATAGCCTTAGCTTAAAGGGACACTGTGTATCCTTTGACAACTAGATGTAGTACAACCAAAACAAGAGCTAAAAAGCACAAGAAGAAGAATTCAAATCCCAGAAACTCAAAAAGGCCTAACAGCCCCATTGTCCTTTTAATTTTTTCGCCCAGCCTTCGCTAGGTTTTTGGTATTTTGAGCATCCACAGCAGCAAGATGGCAGACACTTATGTCTGCTCCCTCTAGTTAAGCCTCATGTTATGTCAAATAAATATAAATTTCCCGACTTACGAGTATTTTGAAAAAATGTAGGATTATATGTATTTTCGCTTATAATTCAAATTAATATTGTTTTTCCTAATGAATCGATGTTGTTTTTTTGTAAGAGAGATTGCTAAATAATACCCACCATTTTAAGACTACCAAGTAATTTAATGCCATATATTTTTCTTTAGCAACGCATGCAGATAGTCAATCTAAAAATGCTCAGAGGCATATATTCTTTATCCTCCAAAGGGTTGCGAAGAAGACTGCATCCTACTGACCCAGTTAGCCATGAAATCTTGGTTGGTTCTAGTATGACGATGTGGAACTGCCTCGGGCAGGCAGGGCGTCTTTATATAGTAAAGAGTGCTACTCTGCAGGTGGTGTGGCAGGAATAATAATTTCAATGATGTAGGATGATTTAAGATATTTTGACATACAATGAAGTCACAGAATGATTTAACTCTAATACAACCAAAGTACCACAAGATTTAACCAAAGAGTATCATAAAAATGACATACGTAAAAAGGGTGTTACTTCAAAACCTCGTGGGCTCCGCCCCTTTAAACGAAATTAATCACTTGTTGAATCATCCACCTACAACATATAAATCCATATGCCTGGTAATTGTAATTAGTGTTTTTCGTCTCAGTGGTGTCTGCATTTGTGGGCTCCTATTCAATATTATTATGATCATAAAATACTAACGTGTAATAACGGGGTTTTGAGTGGTAATTAGCGTTTCAAGAGTGTTTTTATGTTTTGGGTAGTGATATGACAGTACATACCTTCTCGTTGCTTCACTTCAGTCATAGGGTCATGGTGTTAGAGTTAGGGTTCGGGCTAGAGGGTAAGGTTAGGGTAAGGGTTACAGGGTTATGGGGTTCGGGCTAAGGTTTAGGGGTTAAGGTCGGAAGGTTAAGGGTTAGGGTTTTTGGTTAGGGGTTAGAGTTTGGGTGTGAGCTGTTACGTTTAGGGGCTAAGGTTTTGTTGGATAGGGTTAGAGTGTTACGGGTTTTTTTCTAGGGGTTTTAGTCTTTCGATACTGTATATCCGTATGGACAGTGGTTTTACAAAAGTTAAATAAATCAAAACATTTCTTCAGATGTAAAGCTACCGTTATATATGAAAAAAAAAAGACCAGGTAAATTGTTTTAGCCCAGAGTCAAGATTGAAATAATTGGAAATTGTAGAAAACAACTGTCATTAATGTTTTACACAAATGGTTTATTTAAAAGGATCAATCAGCAGTTATGTAATAACGGTTAAATAACTCAAGTTTTGTTTATTCTAAAACAATCCTATATTTTATGTCATTTTCAATCATTATTTTCATTTGTGCTCATGTGGCTCTCATTGTGTCTAATATGTTTGAATGCAAACTTTATGATTATAAACTTCTTAAAACTAGTATTAAAACGATGTTAAATTGATACAACTCATACAAATGTGTTTGTACAAATAAAGCCCTAGACACCCTTGATCCACATAACACAGTAGTCTGAAGTGATTCTCTGCCCTTTCTGTGAATAAGTAACAAATTATGATTATGAATCTAAGCTTCCATGTTGTGTCCCTAATCCCTTGTCTTTTCAAATAAATGTCTACATCCAGTACTTGGTCTGGACCCTACAGATCAAAATATCTGTGGATAATAAATCATTCTTCCCAGGATGTTAAAATTACAACTGCAATAACGCTCAAACTGTAAATCCAGTTTGCCTGAACTTCCGACCTTCATCAACACTTGATAATGACGTCCTACTATTGCCAAAGACAGATCATAAAGCAAATACTGCACGCTCTTTTTACGCATCAGCCTCTTCTTTATTCAACCATTTATTTGAGCGCAAGCCACATGAAAGCTTCATTTTTCCAGCAGGAATCCAGAGGACGTGTAGGGAAAACAAAGTGCGTAAAAGTCAATTCATCCCGCAAAAAAAAACAAAAAAAACAAAAACAAAACATTTGCGTCTGAAAACCTCGACCATCTCTCTTTGTCTAGAGCAGACAAATCAGTGTCTCTCAGATCTTCGAGGGGGAAAACCACATTACACGTAATGAACAGGCAGCCAACAATTTTGAAGGCCCGGTTAAAAATCAAACACGTCTGGACAAGAGAGATGGTGTCCGGGAGGTGACACTTAAAGTCTGTGAAGAAGCAACTTTGATGGCTTCAACCGTGAACTGTCTGACGGAGATATTGTTGATAACCTCACGGAACCAGCCAACACGTGTCTCTCATCATTGCATGTGTTCAAAAGCAAAATCTAAGCGCACCGGTTGGCCATGCCGGTAGAACTGTCTGCACATTTTGGGCTCGAGGCATTTTTTGTTTTAACTGGTACTTAAAAGTCCTTCCTTTCGTGCTCTTACAGAAAGAACAGAGGAGAGGTTGGGAATCTGTAGGAAATTGCCGTTAAGTGCTTCATGAGGCTTTGCGGTTTTGAGTCATCAGGAGCTACAGGGGGAGCGGTGGGTCCTGGTGTGCCTTGGTAGTGACGACCACGCATAAACACATACACACCCGGGAGCAGGAGGGCATGCAGCTTTAATCAGTGAATATTTTGGGGTGCTTCCATGTGCAGCGACGTGTTTGAGTTATCTCTTGATGTTCCCCTTTTTTGAAGTGGTGTGCTCTAATGAAGCATGTGTGTTCCACCCGCCCAAGCAAAGAAAGACACCAAAGATCACTTTAAAAAACAGGAGGGGTTGATTAAAAAAATCCTAGGACACAAACAAATTCAGTGAAAAAACAGTGAATTCAGATTTAACAGTCAGAAACCTGACTGATAAGTGACATGTTTTGACTTTAAAACACAATGGTATTGCTTGTTGCCGGTTCTTGTTATTATTATAGTCATGACAACTAATCTCTCATTTTCCTCATAAAATATTTTGAAGCAATCCTATAAGCAATGACTCTGACACTTGCAAGACATTTTTTCCATGGAAGTAGGCGTATAAATATATATATACTGTATATAAAAAACTCCGCCTATTTAACAAGCCATCTTTTTTGTCTCATTTTGTGATGTCATTCTCAGGGTCTTGGTATAAAATGGTACAATCATAAGATTTTTTTTGGGTACTTTTCTTTAGGGACACTGTGCTATTCAACCACTAGATGTATTGTGTATTGTGCAGTGCAACAGAAAATGAGTTCCACAAAATACACGGTAGAACGCATACTACAGTGACTTAAAGTGACCAAACCACACCATGTTTCTTCTCAATTTTTGCCCGTCCTTTCACAAGTTTTTTTTTTTTTTTTTTTTTTTTGGTGTGTACCCTTAATAGCAAAATGGCAGACAATTATTTAAGCTCTGTTTAGGTTAGCTTATGCTTTTTAATATTCAAATCAATATAGATTTTTATTAATGAATAAAGTTTTTACTTTACCATTATGAGGTTCTAAATAGTAATATAATGATAATAATAAAAGTAATAATAATAATTATCATAAATATCTTATAATTAGGTAATAAAAACAATACATTTTCCCCCCATACATATATATCTTTTTAATATACTTGTTACTTGGCTACTTTGTAAGCCTATCATCAATCTCATCAGATAATCCCTTTTCAGAGGCTTATTTGACTTTTCTCAAAAGGTACCAGTAATAGGTATACTGCATATGTTTCCTACTAACGTGTTTTTGTCAGTAAAAAAAAAAGTTAAGATATGACAACTGTCAGAGGAACAAAAAACAACAACCAGAATTTTCATTGAATAGACAGACTCGCAGTAGATGCATAAGTGAAGTGTCTTCGTATTGCAAAATAAGTACATAGTTTATTTTTAAGTGGCTGGCAAGAGCTCAATTCAAAATTGTGATTGAGTGGCGTTCATTCGCCAGTCTCGTCTTCCGTTTAAACCGAGTCAGTCAGCACAGGCTCCATTCGCCCATCCCCACCGCAAGCCTAAGCAGGAGGAGCGGAATGGGAAACTCAAACATGGATAATTTGTTGTGTCTATGTACTTTACATGTACACAATTTCTATGGGGATTGAAAAAAGAACACTTAAAAGACTTCAAGACTGTGTTTTCTCTTTTGGTATGTAGTCTGTGGTTGGCACAATGGGTCTGTGTTCCACCATGTTTCTTAGATGGTTCTAATAAGGATGAGTTCAAGTGGGAGACTTTTTCTGTCTTCAGGATTACTTATTTTGATCATAATTGTTTCCCAATACCGTGTACACCAAAACAACAATACATTTGGAGGGATTGCTGGTTGAGCTACATCAAAGTCACGAAACATTTTTGAATCGCCAGCCACTCAAAAAAATAAGACATTCATATATGTGAAAAAAAAATACAGATATGGAGTTCTCCAAACCCTGCTTAGTTGTGCTATTTTGAGCATGTTAGAAAATGTGAGGTAGGAGGGTCTTTCTGACTTTGTCAATGTGTCTGCGTCCGATCTTTAAAGTGCGATAACTCTATGCCAAAGTTTTGAGTAACTTTCAAGCTGACCCAAAAGCTTAACGCTTATTGTTCCATTCCAGGAACTTAATGCCTCGGACGCTGGATGGTCAGATCACCATGGAGAAGACCCCCAGCTACTTTGTCACAAAAGAAGCTCCGGGCCGCATCTGCAATTTGAACTGCCTCACCAAGCTTATTGTGGTGGTACGAGACCCCGTGACCAGAGCTGTATCCGACTACACGCAAACCCTTTCCAAGAACCCGGGGCTTCCCTCATTCCAAAGCCTGGTCCTGAGGAACGCATCAACGGGCCTTGTAGACACATCGTGGAGTGCCGTTCGCATCGGCATGTATGCCAAGCATCTGGAGAACTGGCTTCAGCACTTTCCCCTGTCACAATTTCTTTTTGTCTGCGGTGAGCGGTTAGTGTCAGACCCCGCTGGGGAGATGGGTCGGGTTCAGGACTTCCTGGGCTTGAAGAGGGTAGTTTCTGAGAAACATTTCTACTTCAATCAGACCAAAGGTTTCCCCTGCTTGAAGAAACCTGAGGGAAGCAGTAGACCTCGCTGTTTGGGGAAGTCAAAGGGAAGACCACATCCTCACATTCCTGCTGGCGTGCTGCAGACAATGCGAGATTTCTACAAACCTTATAACACACACTTCTACCAGATGAGCGGACAAGACTTTGGTTGGGACTAACAGGATTTGAAAACACATACAAAAAAAAAATCTTGACTTACTTTGTCTCAGGAACTAGATATGAGGTCATGGCGATCTCTGAGAAGACCCTGTTCAGGACCATCTTGTTGAGGGGTTTTCAGAATATGACATGAGAAAGGATCTTTCTGTCCCTTATATCTAAAGCAGCGACACGACACTTAATAAGAATGTTTGCAGTTGAAAATAAAACAATCTTGTAAGAATTTAAGTTAGCCCCCAAACCACTACGCTCCTGACCTCAAGTCTCAAAATGAGACCATTTATAAATACATCGCACATATATATTATGTGGAGTAAACAAGAAATGTCATTGATTTGAAATGTTATTGCTCAAGATTTTTATCACGTTATTGTCATCCCAGAATGCTCATCCTATTTGATCATACATCAAAATGATTTGATTGCAGTGTAGAAATGTTCCTAATGTTGCTTTTCTTGCATCTGAGGTACATTGGCTCTCCTGGTCTCTCCTTGTCTTTCAGTGAAACTGCTTGAGCCCATTGCCGACAATTAGTTAGTCACATCTTGTGGCTTCTTAAAAAAATTTTGTTGCACTTGAGATGCCAAAGAAGACTCATGTGTTTACTCCAATGCACAACTGCCAGACTTATAATGACAGGCTATTAAAAATAAATTAGAACAATATACTTATACTGTTTCAACGATCTATTCATAAAATTTGTTCATTTAAAGGTGGGGTGCATTGTTTGAGGTGTCTTTAAAAAGTTGAAAGTTCAGTTATTTTCTCTCTTAAGTATGTATTAACAATGACTAGCTGAGTTCAAAGATCCCTTATGTTTTATTTTCTACTGCACCTATCTGCTTTTATCAGATCTGTTCGGGGAACACATTAGGTTTGAGGAATGGGGGCTGGGGGAGTGCTGGAGAGTGATGCCATGCATTTTTTCTTTAACTGTAGCATGAAAATGGTGACAGTTAGAAAAGGCCTGCTTCTAGTAGAGTTCAATGCCAACCCAAACACCCCAAAAGATAAAGAAAGAAGAGTTTATTCATACTTGTCTAAGAAATGCACGTACTTGCACACACATCATGAATGAGAATGCAATCATGACATTAGGCCTGTAGATGGCGGCAGAGAGTAACAAAGTTCCAAATTCAGTACAGCTCCTTGAATTTCAAATTACGTATTACCAAAGAGGACAATCTCTAAAAAAGGTTTCATTTGAGAAATCAAACATAGTTTAACCATAAACAAATAATTGTAATTGTATTTCTTCCTATGAATCAAGTCATGTGGATGGCTGGAAAAAGGTTACGACATTGAATTTTGCTTTGAGACAAGTTCTTGTCTGTCGACCAATCAATTCATATAAAAGGAAAAAGTGAGCTAGTTCCTGCACAACGTATAGAGCAGAAAAAAGAGACACTTTACGGGCAAAGTCTTGAGAACTGCCATGACAAGCGACTGCTTTGCTGTCGTGTGAAAACTGCCAAGCTATGCTGCTGCCTTGCTTTATAAAAAACTTGGTTGTTTGCATGCAGAAAAGTCAAACCAAAGGGAAAACATTGCTTATAAGTGTTTTTTTAGACTTGCATAGTTTTTGTTTTTTATTAAATGAATAAGCTGATATTTATAGTTTGTTGATTTACAGACAAATTATATTTTATATATTTATTAATAATTGCCTTACTCTCTTAAAAGGAACCACTATTTCATTTTTGTATGCAGTATTAACCTTCCTGGGTTGGTTTCATTTCCAAAACATTTCCTGTTTCAAAAGGTATGTTTTTTTTTTCAACTGTGTTTCAAATACAACTCTGTATCTGTCAATGTCTATGTTGTAAAGTAAAGTTCAATGCTACATGACTCCTAGTGTCCCTGCTTCATTTCAGTCCGGTTGGCTCGACCTCACAGGAAAGTCGCACTAAAGCGTTCCAAGCCGTCCTCGAATGAAAACCATTTGCCCAGCCTCGCAATCGTTTGGCCTGTGTTACTCGTGTGCTTCTTGGTAACACTTCCACATAAGCCACATGTACAATCTCAGGCCTTTAATTATGAAGATGAGACTCGGAATTTGCAAGAGATACTTTCGTGCCACATTGCTATCCTCTGTCAAAGCAACAAAGCCACTAAGAAAAAGAGAAAACGGGCCGTTATGGTTTTATTCTTTTTATGAGGTTTCATTGGAATTTTTTTTGTGTTAACATAGTTTCTTTGAGCTCGGCGATGTCTCTTACATGGTTATTAAACGTGTGTGCTTTGATCATGTAATGTGGATTTTAAACTACAATGTGACTTGTTTTTTTAATGATTGAGCGATTGAGTGATTCTTTGTAGGTTTTACCAGTGATGTGCAGTCAGGGGACGCAGGTAAAGCTGTGCCTCACCTGTCATTAAAGAAATATAAGTTTGAAGATATTTTAAATGGTTCAATTGATTCAGTATTAAAGTTGTTTGTCTTTTAACTTCACAATTTTTGAATTTTCTTTTTTAAAATCATTTAATTTTTTACATTATATTATGAATATATTTATTATAATAAGTATGTAATGCATTACTGTGCTGATCGTCTGCAGATGCATAGTGCATCTCGCAATTCTCTTGCCTCATGGCAGAGTGTGATAGTGAGACCAAGGATTCTGATTTGGCCCACACCGAAGTCCCAAGCAATTGAATTAGGGATGGTATTTGCCAAAAAAGGACTATTCAAGCCATCCAGTATTTTTTTTTGTCTCGTTGCATGGACTTTGGGCGGCACGGCAGCTGGGTAGGTAGCGCACAGCCCCACGGTGCAGAGGGTCAGGTTCAAGTCCAGCTACCGCAACCTTCCCGTGTGGAGTTTGCATGTTCTCCCTGTGCCTGTGTGTGTTTCCTCCCACATTCCCGAAAACATGCATTTCAGGTTAAATGGCCGGTTAAAATTGTCCATAGGTGTGAATTAGCGAGTGAGTTGTTTGTCCCTGTGTGCCCTGCGACTGGCTGGCAACCAGTTCAGCGTGTCCCCTGCCCACTGCCCGAAGATGACTGGGATGGGCTCCAGCACCCCTGCGACCCCACTGAGGAGATAAGCGGTGCAGATAATGGATGGATGGATGGATGGATGGATGGATGCATGGACATCTTTTCATAAAGGAAGATCGCTTATCTATTGATGCTTTTATTCAGGAGCAGCACATAGACTTAATTGTTAAGTTTAGGTAAGACAATAAAAACGTTTTTCTTTACTACAGTTTATGTATTGCTTTCTTGCTTTGTCAATCAAATGATGAAAAGGATGGAGGTTCATTTTTTTGTAAATCTGACTGTGCCTCACTAGACAGGACCCTCACCGCACGTCACTAGGTCCTAAAAAAATGTCAATCAATGAAAACCCAACCAAAGCATTCACTTATTTGAAGGTTCCTCAAAATCAATTGCAAGTGTCTGAGAAAGATTATATCAAAATCCTGATATAGGACACAGATTCCCCCCCCCGTGTAATGGAAGTAATATTTAACTTTTATTTGTTTGTGAGTGTGTGTATGTGCCTAATGTGAATGTTTAATCGTGCGTATTCTCCCAACTTCGCACGCAAACACGCCCAAATGCTTTGGCCGTCATCCTGGCTCTCTACACGCCCTCTCTAATTGCAGCCGGCATTTGTGTCAAATTCGCCCTGCGTTTTACGAGTCTGGCGTCACTCTTTGAGGGAGCTCCGACCAAATTTCTTAAGTGGTCGGCCAGGCCCGCATGGTCCGTGCCAAGCGTGACTCAGTTGCCAACCCAGCTGATAATGCCTTTCACTGTACACCGGCTTGCAGCCGGTATTAAAGAACAATACGAAGGCATCTGTGAAATAGGTTAGTGTCAATGGCGTCTCATGAAGACCGCATAACTTTCAGAGCGATTCGTGGTTGTCACTAAAGCCTGCTAATGATGTGAGAAATTTGATGGCGGTGACCCGTGAGAGCAGCCCGAGAAATCGCGGGAGGCGTTCCAATGTTGCCGCATTGCCCTAAGACAGTGGTGGGCAACTACAGGGCCGCGGACAGTCACCGGGCCGTAGGTAGTTTGGTACCGGGCCGCACAGAAAGAAAGATAATTTATTATGTTGAAAATACTGCTGACCTCAATTGCAAAACATTTGATGCCACGGTAATCGAATCAGGGTTGTGGCGGTGAGAGTGTCAAATCTTAACCACGAGACTACCAGTGATGTAAATGCAAATTCAAATGCTTATGATTTTATCTCATTATCATATTATTTTTATTCACAGTACCAGGGACGAATGTTAAATAATGGAGAAAACAGTAAGTCACCCTGAAAGTTACAAACAAACGCAAAAAAGCAAAACAACTCATTTGTATTTCATGATGAATCGGAATTTGAAGGACATTTTAAAAAATTCATTGTAAAATCTATGTTGGTATTGTGTTAATAATTTACATTGTCAATAATTGATTTTATTAATGACCACACGTATTTAACAAATTGTGTCAATTACAATTCTAAGTTAAGCTGGGATACAAATTTTATACTGGTATTAAATAAAAAAGAGTAGAGTCGCACATTATACCCAAGTGTGCTTTATACTTGAAAAAAAAAACGGTAGTTGAATAAATAAATTTGATAAAGTTTTCAATTTTGTAAGCACAGTTATCATTCATTTCATTCATTCATTCTTTTTCCAAACGGCGCATCAACACCAAAACCTACTGTCTAAGGACCTGTTAAGGAATTCAGAATTGAGAATACAATGCATGGTGAAAATCTGCAAAGCACCGGGACCGTGAATCTGCATTATAGCCAACGATTACTGTACATTATATTCAACAATGTAATTCTCATTCTGACAATAAAAGCTGACGATTGGCTCGAAAGCGACCATTCGGCGTGGATCTTTCTGTCCAAAGGCTGACTGTCAAGTCATACATTTCTTTCCAAATTATCGGTACACATCCTTTCACTCTTCCACCTTTTATTGGTAAAGGGCTAGCAGTCATGCCTGTTAAGTATACAAAAACAATTGGAATCATATACAGTTATCAATCTTTATACATTTATGTTTATTATGTGAAATATCTTCATTTTTTGATTGACCCGTGTATTTTACAACAAACATTGACACAATTTTATGAGGGAAAAACAAGCTAATGCGCACTGCCCTAAAGCTCATGTTTCATTGAGAGAAATCTGCAAGAGATGGTTGCAGCTTCCAAGGCTTTCTGGCCACAGTTTAAATGCATACCACCAATTCCTCCTATTGTGGATTTATTTGCATGAGTGAAGATTGGGCCTCTGTGGCTAGTCGAAATCAGGCGTGATGAGGGATTTTGTGTCATGAACGAAGGAGAGGAGGCAACACTTGGATGGAAAAGTTTGATTTGTTCAAGGCAGAAACAAAAACTCGATTAGAAAGTTGCCATGAAAAGAAGTGGTTTCCCTTGCAAGGAGCCACAAATGAAGACGCTTGTGGGACTCATTTTCCATCCTGTACCGCAGTCTCCTTGAAATGAGGGAAGAATTGGAGATGATTTTTTTTCTGTCTTCTTTGTGGTTTTTGGGCCTCAAGTAGTGACTCCCATCTTTAATTGACGAGAAAGTCATTTGGCTCAGACACATTCAACATGCTCAGACCAAATCAGGAATGCTCAGACTTCTTAAAACCATTATGTTGCCTTTTTTTGGTGCAAATATCTTAAAGCACGCTTGTTTACTTACTGTGACCGAAGTTTACTGAGATGCGTACCCTTTTACGAGGTCCCAAAAACTCCACAGTTGCCAAATGAATGGAAAATTCTCACACTGGGCCGTTTAAGAGTAAAAATATGCCTTGTGCGGAACTGTGGAATCTGTTTGGGATGTGGTTTTTGAGGATTCCGCAAGACACTTTTAACATTTACATGTGTGCAGTAATGCACAGCGTACTTTTGTTCTCCAGCTGGGCTCTTCTTGCAGCTCACTGGAAATGAAAGTAAATTACACTTGGATTCTGTCTTGGTTTGCTTTTTATCTGTGGCTAATTTTCTCCCCTTTCATAACTTATACCTTAAGCTTGGCTTATCCATCCATCCATTATCTGTACCACATATTCTTAGTAGGGTTGCGGGGTGCTGGTGCCCATCCCAGCTGTCTTCGGGCAGTGGGCAGGGGACACCCTAGACTGGTTGCCAGCCAGTCGCAGGGCACACAGAGACAGACAACTCACTCGCTCATTCACACCTAGGGACAATTTGGATCGGCCAATTGGCCAATGTGGGAGGAAACCGGAGTTCCCGGAGGAAACCCACGTAAACATAGGGAGAACATGCAAACTACACACAGGAAGGTTTGATCTCATGACCTCAGAACTGTGCTGCACACGCGCTAACCACTTCGCTGCTGGGCTGCCCGCTTGGCCCATTGGAAAAAATCTAGTCACGTAATGTTTATTTGTATAGCCCCTAATTACGAGTCTCAAAGGGCTGCACAGACCACAGATTATTGCAAACCACTGACTACTATTACACCATCCCCTGATCTAAAACCTACATGAGGGCAACAAAAACTCAAAAACCTCAACATGAGGTAAATGAAGAAACCTTGAGAAGGAACCGCACATGGGGTAATCCCCTTTCCAGGATGACCAGGCTGCAATGGATGTTGCAATAACAAATAAGAAACATAAAATATAGAATCTAATGATCAGCCACACAATCATGTTGAAGTGGGAAAGTTCAGTCTACTCTAGCAATGTGGATTCACAAGGAATCAATGAGTGTCTCATTCCTTCATAAAGTGTAGAAGAGTAAGGGACACTGACATCCTTTCAGGAAGATAGTAGTTCCCTAGCTTCACTCTATGAACTTCCCCTGAGCATTACTGACAGTTGTGGGAGGGAATAACATTTTTTTATCTGTTCACATTGTTTTGTGTAATGCAACTTAAATTTCTACAGAAGGCGCTGCGAGACATGGAAAATCACAGAACCAGGAGCGAAAGGTAGTCGCAGGAAAGGCGAAGAAGAATGAACAAAAAGGAAGCGTAGTACTTGTCTGGTGGCATACTTATTTCTTTTGAAAGTTAAACACTACAGTTAATTGTTGTAACCAGTTCCAATGTTCATGTTTTGACATGAGTGACATTGAAAGAAATGCAAAAACAAAAAAAGGAATGAACAATCATCGCATATGTTACGTCACAACAACTGCAGCTCAAAGTGATGCACGATGTACGTTCCCAATTCATAGAAAAATCACTCCCTTGCCTCCATCACAGAAGTTACGGTGGGTGAAATAACCTAATCTAGCATGTTATGCAGTGAGTCTCATCTGTGATTGCTTTCATGCAGCCTCCCTGAATCACTTCCTCCAACATTTTTCCCCTTTCAGATTCACCACAGAAACGTCTGGTGGCATTTAGTACGGCACGCAACGTACAAAATGGTCATTTTCTCAACACACACAAAAACTGTTAAGGGCAGTGTAGTGCAAAATCACTTCCAAATTTCTTCTTAGGTCATTCTAACATAAAATTGCAGCCATTGTGATGGAAAAATTTGCATGATGAGGATGACCACACTCATAGCTTACACACTTACGCAAAAATTAGATTAGGCTAGGTTGATCATTGTTGCATTTGAATTAATGCTGCTAAAATGACAACTATTATATGTTGATGATAACAAAGTCAGGGTATTGTGTAGTAAAATCGATGTTCAATGTAACCACTGTATAACAGACTCTCATCGAATACCCTGGATTCTCCACAGACTCCATCGCCATACCACAAGTGACACTAGCCGAGCCAAAGAGGAGCGGGTAGGGGGGCAAGAGTGGTGCTAGGAAATCAAATGGACTCAACCATTTTAAGGCAGTGGAGTATTTCCGACGCTGCGTTGTTCACATTTTGCTTAACTTCTTTTACATTTTTATATAGTGTCTTTTATGTTTAAGCCTATCCTATCTTTTATTAAGGAAAAGAGAGTTTTTAAAATGCTTTATTTTTCTTTTTCAAAAACGGGCTGTTTACGCCCAAGGTTAACGGAGTAACGCACCATTTCGTAACGAAAACTGAGGTTTTTTCTTTTTATTAACGAGTTACAGTACTTGTTACTGAGAAAATTGCCTTCCAGGGACGTGTTTCTTTGTAACGCGTGAGTCCAGAGGTGAGTAGAGTAGAGTACCTTTACTGTTACTTCAGAATCATATTACTCAAGTGGAAGTAAAAGTTGTCATCCAAATACTTGAGTAAAAGTGAAAAAGTACTTGGTGAAAAAAAATACTCAATTACTGAGTAACTGTAGCAACATAGTGTTTATTTATTTTTTTAAAACAATCAATCATATCATCAAATTAGCAAAGTCCACCAATCAACAAAAATAAATTAAATTTAAAAGTAGATTAAAATAATCAACGTAAATTAAAGTGCCTCAATAAACAAGAAATTTAAAATGGTATAAAATAAATAAATAAATTAAGCACATGTAGCACAAAGTAGTACATTTATATCTTAACATGCTCTGCAACCAGAACAAGAAACTAGCTCATGAACTAGAACAAAGGAAACATTGCATATGGTAGCAGGTGTTTCTTCCCCTTTTTAAAGGAATCATGCTTTTGATAGGAGGCCAGGGGTGCTCCTCCTCTTCTTTGTTTTCATAGTTGGTATTGCTAGGCGACATTTTCGATCTGTTTTATCCGTAAACAAAATTTCCCCCGCAGAAGTCGAATGTGGTCACGTGACGAGGCTGCTACGTTTGATTAACATGATAGAGCCTGGCGGAAGCTAATAAAGACAGACGCTTACCTACGTGGAGGGGATTTATTAGGCAACGAAGTAACGACTTCAAAGTCGTCTAATATAAGGGAGTAAACGTACTGTTTTTCCCCCACAAATTTACACAAGTAAAAGTAGAGATTTTAAAATACTCCTAGAAGTACAAAACTTCCTAAACTTACTCAAGTAAATGTAACGGAGTAAATGTACTCCCAACACTGCTTAAATGGCTCAGACTACATAACTAACGTTTTTTTTTCTAACCCTGCATGAACATTTGCCTAAGTATATTTCAAGAACAAAGAAGAAAGAGCACTAAAAAAAACACTCATTTTATAAATTTCCAACGAGACTTCACACAGTTTTCCACTGGAGCAGGTTGTTTCTAACTCACATTCCCCCGCTGCCTTTTTTGGCCTCAATTTGCACCTGGCGTGATGTCATCACGTGGTGAGATCATGTCCGACTGCAGGCTGAAGCTAGGTTCGATGCCCGTTTGTTTATGAAGAAGAGATGAGCCATGGCTTGCTTTGCAGTTATTATTGGTCAATGACATGCGTTCACGTTTGCCACTATGAAGGTTACAGTATTTGATCTCATTCTCATTAAAGTGAACACTTGTAGGTAGACAACTTAAACAATTCAGGGATCATTAAACACCTGTCCCGGATTTTGCGCTTAATCTCCTTGTTAGAGGACAGTCAATGCATTCAACATCCACAAAAGGTCCACTGAAGTTCCTTCATGTCATGTGGGTTACATTTTTCTACATTTAGCATTGTAATTCGAGCTCACAAAGGAACGTGCTCCTGAGTTGCAATTTATTTTCTCAGTGCTTCAACGAGTACTGTAACCAATGTTCCCTCTAAGCTGCGTGTGTGCGCAATTGCGCACTACGCAGAGCTTTTCCGCGCACAAGAAAATTTAGCCAGCTCACAAAAATCAGGCCTCGAAATTGCTAATTAAAAGCGAATTAAGTAAAAGTTACAGTGCATGAAGGTAAAAATACACAGGTTCCTCTGACGCTGTGTTCAAAATGTATTACCTGTATTTTGAAGTCAATGTCGAAGTAAAACGAAGTTGAGTAAAGTCAGTAGAGTTTTTCGAGAACCGGCTTCTTCGGCTCAGCTCTTCAGGTTGTTTTTGCTTCTTAATCCCTACACGTCCAAATATTATGTAAAATTGTGCACAAATTTACTTAAAGGAAGGGGGGAAATAGAACAAAAAAGAAAAAAATACCAAAATGAAAAAGTAGTGAAAAGCTGAGAAAAAAACAAAATAAAAGTAGATAAAAAGAGAAAAAAAAGAGCAGAACATTTTCAGAAAAAAAAGCCTGAATAAAAGAAAGAAGCAAATAAAGGGAAAAGGGTAATAGAGAACAAAAAAACGAGAAAAAAGTAACAGCTAGGAAAAAATAAACACAATGACATTTTTTTTAAAAAAGGAATTTTAAAAAAAGAGAAAAACACAGGGAAAAAGAGGAAAAAGTTTGTGTTGAATTCAAATAATTTCCAATTATATCAAGTTAATCTTGTTGCCAACACTGTACTTCCACTAAAAAATTTAATTAAATACAGTTCTGTATCGTGCAACCGACTAAATAAGCCCCCAAAAATGTTAGTATTATGAAACAAAAGATACCAGGGGAAAAAAAAAATGGAAATCTTGCTAAAGAATTGTAAAAAAAAAAGCGTTTGTTGGCCGTACAACCTTTGCAATAATAGTACATTAGTCAATTCATTCAAAAGTGAAAAATAATTTTGCACTGCCGGAAACTCAGCAAAATGTATCGTCATGTCAAGTTTTGGACATGTTTGATAATGATTTAGTTGCCACACTTGGGGCTGCTGTTGCTCACTGTTGTTTCAAGCGTTCCTCACCGACTTTGTGTGAACGCTCAGACCCGTGGAAAATTAGAGGGAACATTGACTGTAACACGTAATTTTTCTAATTTTGTAACTCAACTGTTGTTACAACATGGTGCGTTACTCTGTTACTTATTAAAAGCAGATCATATATTACAGCATCCTCTGTTCGCTAACTGTTCCTCGCTCGTGTATGATGAACATACAACCCTCAATCCTCCAGCAACAGTAACCAAGAGTGTTAATATTTACTTCAAAGAACAACTGAATATACTTACGATGTTGCCGTCTCCGGCAGAGAGTATGAGAAAGCTTAATTTCTCCCTACTGAGATTTTAATATTCTCCCTACCGTATATGATTGCATCCAAGCTGTATTTGCAACTATAAAATAAAGAGATCAGGGGGTCAGTTTATATGGGTTTATTTTGTTGTGTGTCACCAGTAGCAAATGGTAGAGGATGCATAGATGTGAGGGTGTAGCTCATATGGGAATTAAGAAAATAAATGGTGCGCACAGAATCTAGGCTGACATTTTGCTGAATTTGGTCTTTTTATTCATAAAATTATTATTGAAACACATCGTTCCTGGAGAAAAGAAGGAAATGTTTTGGACAGTACCCAGAAATGAAGAAGAAAATCTTCGAGTGGTTCGGAGCCCAGAAACAAAATGGATATGGAGTATTTCACCTCAATTGTTGTTTGGGTTTGTCGCTTGCACGGGTTAACAGAATTACTTTTCAAATGAATTTAACAGTAACTGTAACTAATTACTGCTTTTCAGTAATGCGCCTCACACTGCTACCAAATATCTTCACTAAAACGACTGTTAAGCGCCCTGCAGGTGAGTGACGGGGATGTACACGCTCTCACGTTACACCCGCGCCATTTCTGATTGATCCTGAAAGCAGAGAGGCCTGTGGGAACACATTGTAACCCAATACTCAGCAGATGTGCATCACTAGGACTTCTGAAGAGTCCAAATCTGTGAGCATTAACAGTGAAATGATCATTTTTTTAGAAGAAAACGACGAGGCTTGAATGGCAAACGAACCTCACTGTATATCCATCTTTTGTCCTGTAGCAGTGTTGGAGCTTGACTCTGTCAAAATACTGGCGAGAGAACATGTTCAGACTGATCGCAACAAGTGCCGTAATGAGGACTGGATTTCAAGAGGAACTGCAGATGCTCGCTGCCAAACCGAGACCTGTAAAAACTAATTCAATTCAGTGCTAGCTAGTGTTGAAAATTTAGAATACAACAGTTCTGAAGTATACAGTGGACTTTAGACTAGGGGTTGGGAACCCAAAATGTTGAAAGAGCCATATTTGACAACATTAAGGATTTTTGTGTCATGTTTTTTCTTCTACAAAAACCTTATAATATTCCATTATCAAATATTTTGGAATTGGCGCCAGAGAACCACTAGGGAGCGCCAAATAGCCACTTGTTGCTGACCCCGGCTGTGGACGAATGGTTCCAGACTTGTCTATTATGCCTGGTGATACTTGATGGCACTTAAGAGGGGACTTGAGTATTTTGTACAGTATTTATGTACAGTATTATAAAGTATAATCCAGAAAAAAAATCACGTCACTTGTTTCTCTTGTACCTACACTGCAAAAAACATTGTCCTGTTTTCCGATTATTTTGCGTATGCGAGGATTGTCAGTCTTAGTTGACTATATTTCTTTTTGACAATATAAGAAAAATAACTCCAAAAATAAGTTAAATTATCTTATCTAGCAAATGGTTTAGTATTTGGGAAGTTTGAAGATTTTTGTAATTAATAAAAAATATATAAATAATTTTCACTTGTTAAAAACGAATAATTTCCTTACATTAAATTTTCTGTCAATAAAAAAGAGGTTTTAACAGATAAAATCATCCAGCCATCCATTGTCTTCCGCTCATCAGGGGTCAGGTCGCGGGGGCAGCAGCCTTAACATAGAAGCCCAAACCTCCCTATCCCAAGCCACTTCTTCCAGCTCATCTGACGGGATTCTGAGGCGTTCCCAGGCCAGCCTAGAGGCATAGTCTCTCTAGTGTGTCCTGGGTGGTCCCCGGGGCCTCCTGCCGGTGGGACATGCCCGGATCACCTCAAAGGGGAGGCATCCTTATCAGACGCCCGAGCCACCTCAACTGGCTCCTCTCAATGTGGAGGAGCAGCGGCGCTACATAGAGTCCCTCCCGGATGACTGAGTTTCTCACCTTAACTCTAAGGGAGAGCCCAGCCACCCTGTGGAAGAAACTCATTTGAGCCACTTGTATCCGGGGTCGTGTTCTTTTGGTCATAACCCACAGTTCATGACTATAGGTCAGGGTAGGAACGTAGGATCGACCGATAATATGAAAGCTTTACCTTTCGGCTCAGCTCCATCTTCACCACGGCGGACCAGTACAGGGTCCGCATGACGCAGAAAAAACAATGTCCAACGTTATCTATTAAAAAATATATGACTTACGTTTTTTAGGGGGAAGAGGCAAGAATGGATAATAATAAATTCATGGATAGAAGCAAAGATGAGATACAGAAAAGGATTCAAACATATTTTAATCCTCATGATATACATCTGTTAAAAAAAAAAATCATACATGAATTGCATTTATGCTGATTCAATCAAATGTGCACTCATACATGCATTATGCTGAAAATGCCAAACATAATCATGGAATTTGTAACAAAAAACTTCACTCACATCATTTGAAAAAAATCATTTGACCATTTATGTAATATGATCATTTTACTTTTAGGTTACCAAGTTTTAAGTTTTAGACCTACAATGGATACCTTGCCAAAAATGTTTGGAAATCGTCAAATTTCAAAAAATGTTTGGAGCTTCTCAACTCCAGAAAAAAATCATTCAATTATAACCTATTCAATGTTAAGCTCCATGAACTGAAAATACACCTATGTGTTTCTTTCATACGAATAAAAAATTTACAAATAGTTGTGTCTATTTTGCTATTATGTTATGATTTTGTGATTATTCAAAATCCACGTTGCGTGAATAGCCTCAGTAATAGCACTTTGTAAATTCCAAGGAAAGTTGTGATGATTTGATAATGTAATCACATTGAAAGAATTTGAGAACTATAATCACTTGATATTTATCTACATTTTTAAATAATCAAAGTGATCAATCATTATTGATAAGCATACTGTATTTAAATTGTTGTTATTTATAAAACAATAACAAAGGCTAGTTTGAGTACATTTGTTGTTTTAAAGCAGTGGTCCCCAAACCAAAGCCCACCTCCACATTTGGTCTTCCCATCTGAACAATACCATAGAGCATTCTTATCCATCCATCCATCCATTATCCGCACTGCGGTGACAGTGCCCAACTGTTAACACTGGACACGTGATACAGATTACATGAGACAAACCAAGGCATTGGGTTTTATCTCATTATCATACTATCTTTTGTACCAAAAATGAATGGAATGTTGCTGTAAATTTTACACGTTACAATAAAAATAAATGTGTTATTTACAATGCTTATAACTTTATTATTAATTGAACATCACATTGTACAATGTGAAACACGCATCAAAATTAAATTCTGTCTTTGGTACTGTGACTAAGAATAGTGATAGTGAGATAAAATCAACTGCCTTTTAGTGTTATTATGTATCTTTGACTTTTGTTCCGTGAAAAATCCAGATGTGTTATTTATTTGTGGCTTTCTGGATAACAAAAACATGTTTGCATTTGGGCACTCCCTCAATCATCACACTTTTTCTGTTAGAAACTACCGTGGCCCCTCGTCAGAGAAAGGAAAAATTATGTGGCCAACACAGAATTTATTTTGCAGGGGATCCCTGTTTTAGTGGGTTGGCATTCCAATAATTGCTACCCAAAAATTACAGGTTACTCTATTGACCTTTAAAAACTTTAAATAAATGATAAAATCACCTCCTTACGAAGTAGACGTTTACCTAAGAAAATGGTCTGTTATTGGTGTCCGGTGGCAGACCAAACGGGAATTTAATGTAGAATTTGACATTCTCATTCCTCAACTGTTTAAGATATTGGCCCTCACGCAACTTTCCTAGCAACTTTGAAGGCCATTGTAATGACTCCATCTATGCCTGCCTGCAGCTTGTCATGCTCCTGCACTGCCGACACCCCCTTGGGTGTCCCGGTCAGAATCAAGTCGCCCTCCTCCAGGGTGATGAAGTCGCTGATGTAGCTGACGAGGTAGGGAATGGAGAAGATCATCTGGGAGGTGCAGCCACTTTGTCTCAGCTGCTCGTTGACTTTCAGCCACAGCTTGACGTTACCCGGCTCGGGGATGCTCTCCTTGGGGATGAAGTCACTCACGGGGCAGGATGTGTCGAAAGCCTTGGCAAGAGTCCAGGGAAGACCTTTGGACTTGCATTCGTCCTGCACGTCCCGGGCCGTCATGTCCAAGCAAAGTGCGTAGCCGGCGACATGATCCATAGCGGCAGACTGAGGGATACACGAGCCCCCTTTGCCGATCACGACCCCAAGCTCCACCTCGTGGTGGAGGTTGCTGGAGTGGTGGGGCACCAGGATGGGGGAGCCCTCGCGGACATAGGCGGATGGTGGCTTCAAAAACAAGACCGGCTCCGTGGGCACGGCGTTTTTCAGCTCTTTGGCGTGATCCGCGTAGTTTCTGCCCACGCAAATTATTTTTCTACCGTATTCCCAAAAGCGGGAGATATTTTTTGCTGTCATTATTTCCAAATGGATCCAACTTTCGACTGGCGCGCAGTTCAGGTCAACTTTGTCCGACAACCTGTGCAATTTACACACTAACCTACGGCAGCTCGTGAGGGACAATATGTGACGTTTCATCGTCCAATTGCAGCTTAAATGTTTTAAAAATGAATAATGACAAATGCAAATCACTTGAAATTGAAATTTATAAGGGTCTTCCGTACGAAGCATTAGACCCAAATGTATTAAACAAACGATAACATATATTATTCAGAATTCGATTGGTCGAACTTAAAAGGTGAGGGGTTACAAAACGGGACTGTCTGGGTTTCTAGATTTTTTTTTTAAAACGTTTTTTTTGTTGCATCATTCCACACAAAATCGACATAAAACAGTGAAATAACAATACAAAGTCGACAATTTTCAAGGGGAACAAAAAGTGCTGCAGAAATACAGAGGGAAAAAAGCCCAGAGATAAATAAAGAAAAATAATAATTATGACATTTTTTTTTAAACTCAACGCAGGAGGCAGATTGGTAGTCATATTATACATAATGATTTGCACATCGGGAATGTTCTGCGCAGTTTATCCTCACAAGGGTGCTGGAGCTCATACCGGCAATATTTGGGCAGGGGACACCCTGAATTGGTTCGCAGGGCACACAGAGACACACAACTCACTTGCTCATTCACACCTAGGGACAATTTGGACTGACCAATTAACATAACAAGCGTGTTTTTGGAATGCGGGAGGAAACTGGAGTGCCCGGAGAAAACCCACACTGGCACGGAGAAAACATGCAAACTCCTCATGGGAGGGCTGCAAAAGCTGGACTTGAACCCTAGACCTCACACAGATGGGCTGCACGCTAACTACCCAACCTAATAATATGATCCTTAGACATGGTTGGAAGAAAAGAGAAGAGCTGAATATCTTGCTAGAACTTTTGTATACTGTTATTGGAAATGACAGGAACATATAGAATAGAATAGAATAGAATAGAATAGAATAGAATAGAATAGAATAGAATAGAATAGAAAATAATAGAATATAGTTTTATTGTCATTGTTACAACATGGGTTGAATATACTGTGACAACGAAATTGGACGTGGCACTCCAGTTCAATATCTGGTTTTGTAGTTACAATAGAAAGATAATAAAGCCTGACACGTTAGTGTTGTCTTCACCTGAAAGCAACTTTCAATATCAACGCCACCAGAGATAGGTAAAATCAGGTCAATTTTATTTTTAAACTCATATTCTGCAAGCATATTTATCAAAGGGCCATGTTAAGACCAATAGTAGTCCAACAATGTTATTTCCTTGACCCCTGCTTTGATTACTTAACTTGTTTTTCATTCCCCAGTGATTTAGAATATTATATCAGTATTGTCACGTGTGTAGAAGTCCTTGGGTGTGGAGTACAACATCGCTGTGGCTGCTGGCCAACAATGCCCAGCTCAACTCTGAAAACCGTGATGATGATGATTTACACAATAGGGACCAGATGATGAATAAGCAGTATCCGAGTTATATCAGAAGGCTTCTCCTGCTACTGGTAACCATGGAAGACATTACTGTTTCACGTGGAGGAGCAAATCGCAAAACACAACCCATCTCCAGAATATTCAAACTAACAAAAAATATGACACTGTTTGAAACATGAAGTGGCACAAAGACTTAGCCTCGCTTCAAAATAAAGCACAAGTGGACAAAATTACTAGTCTTGAGTTAAGATGTTTTTGTTGTTGTTTGAACTTTAAAAAACTGTACAGTGTTTTTAAAATCAGTCTGCAATTTAAAGGGGGAAGCGGTAGTCTAACGGGTAATGCGTTAGTGTTGATGGTGAGTATTATATCGTATTTAATTGATTGAGCACTCCACAGTCCTGACTTCGATTGGTCGAGCCTGTGGGATCCCTGATGACGAGGGCGGAACTTAACCACAACCAAACTTTTCTGGCTCACACTAAAGTGATTAGCTTTTTGTTTTTGTGATGTTACTCAAATCATTCGTAGGGAGTGCCTGCACTCTGGTAAGAACTGCCACAACTTTAAAACCCGGTGAGAATTCACTTCTTCCATAACATCTTGCGCCAGACTGACTTGTGGATCCATTATCTTATATTGTTGCGTTACGACATTTTCTTTCACTTTATGACTTTTGAAGAAGATGAGTGGTTACCAAATGGGACCACATACAGTTGATCAAATGACAACAAACTGTCTCTATCTAAAGACCTATTTAGCTATCGATCTATGATTGAATATCAAATTAGGTGAACAAAACAGTGTGTGTCACGTTGACTCATGCTTGTTTATGTAAACTTGTATTTATTTTTTGTCAATGATTAATCATGTGTGTCCCGATTACCTCCTGTGGAAGTCAAGGCGCAAAGGGCGGCTCTCCTGCATAACGCCGTGAGGAGAACATCAGTGGTGGAGCAAGCCAACATGAAGGTTGAACTCCTTCCGGCGCTCAGTGACAATTACATGTACCTGCTCATCGACAAGGACACCAAAGAAGCTGCAATAGTAGATCCGGTGGAGCCTGTTAAGGTCTGTCTAATCGTGTCAAGTTGATCAAGGTCGTATCTGCTTACTGCACTAAAAAAACCCTCAGATGATCATTTTTTAAATTAAAACCTTTAACACATACCTGTCAACCCATACCAAATTGTTTATCGCATATGACCATTTTAGTATGGGGTTTTTAAAAAAATTACGTATAGCCTAATAAGCAACACAAAATTTCGTGCAGCTAGGTAAATAACTCAGAAATATGCTGATGTAATGGATTGTTACTTTTCTTTGGTAAATATAAACCAACTGCTTTCCCACAAACTATCTGCTTTTATTCTACATGGTTGGTCTTGCTGTGAGTAAACAGGTGCCACATTATGTTTGCAAGATGTATTATCACTTACTTACTGTCATTAATAAGGAGATTAGCTGGTTGAGGTTAACTAGTATGCTAACCCCTTAATGTTTCTTCTAAATGTGTATCAATCCTCCCAACAGCACGTTTTCCAGTAAGTGCACATAAAAAGTACAGTATGTATGTACCAGTTGGATTTTTTTGTTGTCGTTAGCGTCCCAAATCTCATCAAAGTCTTCAGACTCAGTCGTGCTCGACCCGTGATTATGTATAAGCATTAATGAAACTTATCAGCAATGTTGCCTTTTGTAAGTACAAATGCCCGAGTCAAACGTCCTCTTGACTTTGCTGTTTTACCTTTTTAAATCAGTTTTGGTTCCACACTGATCATATGTAACTATTTGTCGGACTATTGGCGGACCACCAGGAGGGAGTCCCTGAAACTCTCAACAGTAAGATGGATAATTGTTCTTTATACCTTCAGGTTGTAGATGCGGTCCGAAAACATGGCGTCAAGCTCACCACAGTTCTTACCACCCATCATCATTGGTAAGCTGCATTTCAAAATGATAAAGGGAAAATGACTTGATTTAATGATTAGAGAAAATTAGGTGTTCTTGTATTATTAGCATGAAAATGCAGTTTTTCATGAACACTAAATCACTGTTAAATATTCTCTTTTAATGTTGCTCAAAATTCTTTGTGAACTACTGTTCTTAGGGATCATGCCGGCGGGAATGAGAAGATGGTGAAGCTCATGCCTGGCCTCAAAGTCTATGGAGGAGATGATCGCGTCGATGCAATAACAAAGAAAGTCTCTCACTCCCACAGTTTCAAGGTAAAACTGACAGCATGTCCCCGCCTGTCATTACCGTAATAACTGACACGGCACTTTTTCTTAGATGGGCTCGCTTAATATCAAATGTCTGTTCACGCCCTGCCACACCACCGGTCACATCTGCTACTATGTCACCAAGGACGGCAGCTCTGAGCCTCCGGCAGTTTTCACAGGTACGATATACTGATAGCTTGTCTAAGAGATGCTACATTCATCTGACTAAATGGAGCAATTGGTTTGATGAAGTAATTTGATAATGCAGCCTTTTGTTACGTTTGATGTTAGTAGCTTTATTTTATTTTTTGCCTGTAGGAGACACACTATTTGTTGCAGGCTGTGGAAAATTCTTTGAGGGTACCGCAGAGCAAATGTACAAAGCCTTGATTGAAATTCTTGGACGACTGCCTGCTGAAACAGTGAGTAGAAAACATTGTCATCCATCTTCACAGGGTGGTTGCTAACACATCGTAGCAGAGCTCCAGAGAGCGAGCATATCAATGTTAAGATTAAATTAAGTCTTGACTTTTGCTTACCCATGGAGTTAAACACATTTGCGCTATAAAACAATGTGAAAATGAACCTTTAACTCCCCTCTATTGCTTTGAGAGAAACATCTAGGAAACATACTGTATACAAAGTATGCAAAGCTTTTTTACTTTATTTTAGCGAGTGTACTGTGGTCATGAGTACACTGTCAGCAATCTGAAGTTTGCACGCCACGTTGAGCCAGAGAATGAAGTCATTCAGAAGAAGCTAGCATGGGCAAAGGTATCTAATAATCGTGAAGCGTTCATCGCATCAATCACATGATCAAGAAGTTTATGATGATGTTTTCTTTCTGTAGGAGCAATGCAGCAATGGTGAGCCAACCATTCCGTCAACTCTCGCGGAAGAGTTCACCTTCAACCCTTTCATGAGAGTCAAGTATGTCTGCCGAGTCCTTGCGTGTTTCAAGTATAGCAAATGATTTGCTTGGAAGAAATCACACTCAGTAGTTTTCTGCTCAATAAAGGGAGACTGCTGTCCTGGATCACGCGAAGCAGACCGATCCAATAGAAGCCATGAGGAGTCTCCGTAAAGAGAAAGATTCCTTCCGAGCACCAAAAGAGTGACATAGCCTGTTGACTTCAAACCACTTAAGACACTGCATTATATGCAATCTTACTACTCGGGCTGTTTGCAAGTTACACAAAACAGAATCTTCCAGTTTAGTTCCTCAGTGCTATTCTTTCAATTATTTTGAGACCGTTTCATTTTCTTGAGAGTGGCTCGCAGTTTTTGTAATTATTTGGAGCCAAAACTAGGATAGAAAATAGCAGTCAAATTGTAGTCTGGGTCATTTTCAGGGTTATGCGGCTCTTGTACTGCTTTAAATGAGTGCATTCATCTTAGGTGTGGTGTAAATACTTTTTTTTTGTTTACTTAAAAAATAATTCAGTGACTAAAACTGATTTATTCATTCACATACAGTATTAAGGCCCAATATTGCGTTTGAAAATTCAATGCCACAAAAACTATTTGTGCAACAGTATACAGTAAGACCTCGGTTATCGCGGTTAATGGGGAGCAAAACCACCCGCGATCAGTGAAAATCCGCGAAGTAGCGGCGCACCTTAAAAAAAAAAAAATCTCATCTCATTATCTGCACCGCTTATCCTTATTAGGGTTGCGGGGGGGCTGGAGCCCAATCCCAGCCATCTCCGGGCAGGGGACACCCTGAACTGGTTGCCAGCAAATCACATTAGTTATCGCAGCTGGCTGCGTTCTTTATCGACGCACGAGCCGAGTGATCCACCGCTAAGAGTCGTACAGCTCGGCGATTTTACATCCGCCCGGGACGATCGGAGACAAATTCACGACAGGGTTTTTACTGCGGGTGCCATTCGGTCGCTCCCGAGAGCAAGCCCCTAACCCGCAGCGCAGGTAATTTCCGGCATGATACACACGACACCGACACAGTTACGGGGGTCCCACGCATGTCCGCCGCCTTTCGCTCGCCGTGCGCGGACGGCCGCCTGTCGACGCGCCGCGCTACTGGGGTCGTCGGACCCCGTAACTGGGGGTAGCCCGATCACGCCCGCCGCCTTTTCTCGCGTCGCACCGTGTGACGCCGCGTCCGCCGAACTCGCTCCGTTGCGCGGCCCGGGAGTGACCCCCGCCGCGCCCCTCCGTCCTGTCCCATCCAGCCGCTGACGTTCCGCCGGAAAAACCCGCAAAAAGGGAAAGTCTGCGAAGCCCCTTCAAAAAAAACCAAAAAACTTTTATTTATTTTTTTAACCATTACAGACCGCGAAGCTTTGAAGCCGCGAACATCGAACCGCGAAGTAGCGAGGTCCCACTGTATATTTAATGCTGGCAAAATATAAGGCCATGTATTGCACATTTGTAATTACTTCCAGAAGCAATAACGCCGAACCAGAGCGCTGTTGTGAGAGGGCATGATGTAATTTTTTAGTTTTTATCATAAGGCAAGTGTTTATAGTAAATGTACTGATGAATATAGTTATTTGTTAATTTAGGAGATTTGGGGGATATGCTTTGGCTGTGTGCATGATTAAAATATCTTGGTACTCTGTATTGGTTAATTACTAGGATTCTGCAGTAATATGGACAAAATGAAAATTTTAAAAACTGCTGATTTCTTAAAACCAGGATGCTAAACTCAGTTTGGCTCTGGGGCCATATCTACACTTTCTGTTCTCAGTCGAGCCAGATCAGTACATGTATGTCAAATATACATTTTTAGCTTTGTTTTACAGCTTACATTAGTAACCTACCCTATAATAAAGGATGACCAGGGATATTTTTTTCTAAACACAACTCGTGGGTTCACAAACAATGGGAGGGAGAGGTGTTCAGGTTTGGCATTGATTGTGTTACTTGGAATATTTTAACAGTTGAGTTCACCTGAACCAACTCACCACTATACAAATTTTCAGCACTGCCCTCTAGCTCCTGAAGAACGCATTTGGTTTGCACTTATTTAAAAAAATCATAACTTTTGATAGAAATGATCTGGAGCAAGGGTCTTAAATTTTTTTCATGCTGAAGGCAACTTTTTGTTACTAATTAGCACAAAGAACAGCTAGTTTGATATGCATTTCTAAAATAACTTATTACTATGTTGTTACTATTACCAAGTTAATTATTTGAAGTAGTGTTATATACTCTCACTTAACCACTAAAATAGTTTCACTAGAAAATCTCAATAACACAGTGCTGGTGAGCCATTTTCAGTACCTGTCCACAGGCACCTCAGCTGTCTGTAGGGGGCACTGTGTTGTCCATGGGCACCACGTTGGAGACCCCTGCAAAATGTTACGACTATTTATTAACAGGTTAACTATTGGGAGTACGGTAAAATAGACTTTAGTCAACCATTAAACTTTTTTTACTAGAAAATCACAATGACCTAGCAATTAATCTATTCACAGAAGAGGTCCGAGGGCACCTCAGTTGCCCTTAAGGGGGATTCTGGTGCACGTGGGCACCATGCTGGAGACCCCTAACCTAGAGACTCGCTCTTTTTGACATACTCAGAAATTTTTGGCGGGCTGGATTTAATCATCGACTTGAGTTAGATGGCCGTTTTTGTGTTTTAATTTAACGAATGTAACCTTACCATATATGTGATAACTAATTGTCGTGTACTACATCGTATTTGTTAAAGCCCCAGTGTGTAAAATTTGACCACGAGATGTCACTGCATTGTCCAATGCAAACGAAAACCAGTGCCACAGAGAACAGTGTAGCAGCAAGGTACCAGACAAACATGGCAGCGACTTATTGGTAGGGATTCCACAATGTAAAAGAAATACACATTTCTCTACCTATGCTTTATTTTGACTACAATTTAACATTGGTATGATAGTTCATGTATTTTTGCCTAGTATTCAAATCAATGTTTTATTTACCCGAATTAAAGATTATCTGTACCACTATGAGGCACTAAATATTACACACTGGCTCTTTAAAAAAATTACTTGTACAGTAATTGGATGATGTAAAAAGAGTGTGATGATGATCTGGTAATAACCAAGTAGCTTGAAAACTAGTCAGAAATCAGTTGACAGTGGTGGCTTTACAAAGGCAGTGGCGATGTCACTCTTATATCGTATATTGCCCATTTTACATCTCAATGAGGGCAGTAACCTCAAAAAATGTAGCTAAGACGTCAACAAACCACCAGGTTAATGTTTTTATTTGGTCAAAATATAGTTATTTGATTAATAAATTAATGTGTTTCAGAATCTAATCCTAAAATCTTGCCAATATACATAATTGAATTTGGCATCAAGGGCACAGTGTACGTGGAAAGGAACATTTCTTATAGCTGCCCATTGTCAAGCAGCATGCGGACAAACACTGCAGGCACATGAGGGTCACCACTTCATGGTGAGCCCGTTGGTCATCTTCTCCACGACATGGTAGTTTGTGTGCAGAAACTCTCTGGCACGCTCGTCACCCACGCTGCAGAGCCACGACTGGTACAACTGGGCAACGCGGCAGTCGTCTTCTGGTTCTTGGGCCTCTTCGGCTCTGTAGAGCGCCTCCACCTTCATGAGGAACTCCTTTGGGTTCTCACCAAGGGGTGGCTTTAGCTGCCCACCTCCATTAAGACAACCTTGGGGTTTAGGGAACAATATATTCAGACCTTCAAAATAATACAAGTACTTATTTATTCATTACATTACACAAACGTCCTTGTACTTCATGAATTTGAAAAGGCTGGAAAGCTCCCAACATGTTTGCCAAAATAATGAGCATGATTTCAAGGTTTTGTGCATGATATGAGGTGTCTTTAAAAAAATGAATATGAATTATTTCTCGATTAAGTATGTGTTAACAATGCCAAACTTTCTTTACCACTGTGCCAATATGCTTTGATCTCACTTTTATCAAAGCGGTTTGGGGCGGAACACATTAGGTAGGAGGAAAAGGAGGTTGGGGGAGTGCTGGACAGTGACATCCCCGCAGTTAGATTTTATTTGATAGTGTAGCATGAAAATGGTGAAAGTCAGAAAAGGCATGCTTCAAGTAGAGTCCAATAGCATATCCAAACCCCAAGAAAGATTAAAAAGATGTATTCGAGTGCATCTAAGAATTGCACGTACATGCCTGCGTAACATAAACAAACTGAGGCTGCAATGATGACCTAAGCCAGGAGATGGCGGCAGCAAATTTAAAAGTTTTGAAATTTCGTACAACTCTTTTAAACTTAAAAGAAAAATAATTATTGAGATTTAGGGCCACATATATATCACAGAACAGTAAATGGCTAAATTAGTAGTGTATATGTTGTAATGTACTAAATATATGACTGCATTCCCATTTCCATTACCATTTTATTTCTCTGGTTGAAATAATTGAGTATTGTAACAAATATTATTCTCACAGTAATATAATATTCAAAAGAAAATATGTCTGTCGTTCATGTCAAAGTGCCATTCTCACATTTCAATTTGTTTCTCTCAAAGTGCCTCTGTATTATTTGCCCACTAGATGTCACTGTATTATGTCATGCATCCAAAAAAGAGTGCTAAAAAGCACAAATAAGAATACAAACTATGGAGACTCAAAAATGACCAAACCACTTCTCATATTTCAGCCAAGCCTTCCGCAAGCTGCTTGTTTTTTTCGGGTACCCGAAGCAGAAAATGGCAAAATATGTCAGCTCCCTCTCGATGAAGCTCATGATGTGTAAAATGAATACACAGTATTTTGAATCATGGACGTTTACATATTAGTTCATGCATTTTTGCTTATCAAATATCTCATTTTTTTTTTCAAATTTAAAAATAATGCAAACTGTCCTTTTAAAGTACTCATTAACCAACTTTTCTCGTAAAAATACAACTAAATTCTTAAAAATACCAGCTTTAGAAAATCAATACTACACAACCAGGTGTCATAGTCCTGTCTGGCGGTCTGTATTTTAGACAATAAAACATTTCTCTCATGAAACGCTGCTGAGTCAAACAATCAAGAATGATAGCGGAATTTCCACTGAACTTGATGATAAATCGGGTGTGTTTGAGAAGGGAAACCTTTAAACTAGCAAGCCCTTTGGGGATCAAAATTTGATGCTTTTGCAATAACCTATACTCAACATATCCTTATGAAAAATGACTTATTCTGATCAGTGCAGGTTTACTTAGGTATCATATAACAGTCTGTAAATCAAAGCGCCCATCAGTAAAAATAAACAAAAACACCAGCTTGATTTCTGTTTTTGCAGTTCCAGCATAATCTGGTGCTTATTTCATAATTGCCTCGCTTGTTTAAGACCGGCCAGAAGCAGAATTCATTAATTTTCCAGGCGCTTATCCCTCATTAGGATTACTGTGGCTATTTGACCGGCTATTTGATTTTGGTTTGTGGAAGGAAACTGGAGTGCCAGGAATAAATTCACTCAGGCACAGGTAGAACTTGCAAACTCCACACAGGGAGGCTTGAATTGAATTCAATACCTCTGAACTGTGAGTCAGAATTGCTAACCAGTAAACTATTGAGCTGCCAAGTTAGCCTTTGAGTTACATCTTGACATAAGTGAGAATGTTTGGACCACCTAGGTTTTAAAACCCGTGTAAATCGATACATTAAGTTGTAATGTATTTGATTTATGGGTTTATGAAATATTCACATAAAACAGTGGTTAGGTAATTAATTGACCATTTTACACCGAAGCATAAAGTTATGTCATATTTAAAGATTTTTACCAACCTGAGGGACATGCCATAACTTCCACAAAGTGATACGGGGACTTCCCTCTCTTGAGTTTCTGCACCAAGTTCTGGATGTTGCGGAAGCCATACGTAGACGCAAAACTGAGCACAACTGTTCCGTCCTTCTCCAGCGTCACCTCCTGGAAGTCCTTATTCCTGCGAGGGAGGTATAGCAATTGTCTATTGATGTAATAGAATTGCAAAAACATTTGAGGCCTCACCTGAGGATTTTATAGGTGAGCTCCTTGACCTCCTCACCAAATAAATGCTTGGCTGCGTGTGTAAAGACGTGATGGAGGTAGCCACCTGAACCGCTGCCGGCGTGACTCAGAAAGTCCCCGTCTTTAACACTGCTGAAACTGGACAGAGGATTATTCAAACATCATGAAAAGAAAAAACATATTGTCCATCTGAAACTTACAGCGTATCTAAAGGTCCGGCCTGTATGTCGTAAAGAGTCAGTTTTTCTTCTTCAAGCATTTTCTGAACCTCTCCTAAGTATGGAAATAAAACAATTAAAAGTTCATTTTTGGTGCTCTGCTTGATGACCGAAGTATGGCGGTCGTACCGGACGTTATTACGCAATCCACTTCGCGGGTCTCGGCTTTGTCCATGAAGAAATCTGGCCTGGAGGCCTCGAGTTTCTTATCGAAGCAGGGCATTACGGCCACGTGGTAAATCGACTGTGGGCTCAGGCCCTGAAAACATGCAGAAAACACCACTTAATGGAACTAGACTGTTAATTTCTGAATGTGAGTCCATCTATTTTTGTATACTTTTGAAAGATAACTTTTCAATAAAAATATGCTTGTCCTTGTTTATTTAACTTCATGAAATTTAACATATTAAATGTGAAACGTAAATCTCTATAATTAGAAAAGCAAGTAAACATCAACTCCAGACAAATATTCAAGTTGCTTCTCTACAGAGCAGACACTCATCATCTCTGGGAATCTATAACTTCAAGGTCCAATATTCTCACACAACATTGAAAAGCCACTGTGCAACCCAAAGAGGTAATAATTTAGGGAATGATATAGCTGCCTTTAAACAAACAAAGGTGTGTTAGTGGGTACCTCTTGTTCTGCAAAATATCCTTTCACCAGCGAGCCCATCATTGCCTGAGGTGAGCGAGTGGTGCTGATGTAAGGAAGAATAAACTTGCCGTGTGTCTTTTCTGCATAGCAGATCCAACCTGAAGACAAAAATCCAGCATAAGTCCTTACAGCAGTAAATTGTAATACCTTTAGTGTGAAGTTTACCTGGACATGCTGACGTCATCATAGGCAGTGACCGGCTGTCCTGCTCTTTCCTTAGAAAACGCTCCACAAACTCACGCTGGCTCTCTAATAGACTGAAAGTCCGGCTGAAGCTTGTGTCGAATACATGGTGGACACCTACAAAACCGCCATTAGAGAAAAAGTAATCAAGGTAAGATTTTTAGGGTAATAAGGCTGATCCCAGAAATATTAGAGAGAGCATTTTCACCAAGACTTTTGAAGAAAGTGGTGAGCCTCTTCCCTGCCTCGCTACTGCTCAGCCCGTAAAATGCGGCGAGGGATGCTCTTGCCTGGGGTGACACTGACACCACCACCACTTTCTTTTCGGTCTCGCTTAGCTGTGGGAGGTGGACGTTGGTAAAACAGCCTTATAATTTCGATTGTTTTGTGTAGAAATAATGATTGAAATCTTCAAATTTGATCTTGTCATGTCACCAAAATTCACCTTGTTGTTGCGCAGCACTTTGAAAAGCTCCTCGTGGCTCTGCTGAGTGATAAGGACGCTTTCAGCCGATGTAATGCATCCGCTACAAGCCAAGCAGTCGTTCAGAGAGATCTTCGCTTTCTCAAGCTTCTGCTTCTGGCCGGTCTTAAACAAGCGAGGCAATAAGTTATTGGCCTTATTGGTGAAGGCAATCGCGATTCTTAAATACTCACTTGGTTGATTTGAACATAACTGCCATCATCTTCAATCTGGATTTTGGCTACTGACTTGCCTTGTTTCTTTTCAACTTTGACAGGTTTAACACATTCCTGCAAAATATAACATAACTTCAATACAATCGTATTTAAAATGATTTAGTATGACTTATCTGAGAAGATGTCATTTCTAAACTGGATGACCAAAGTAGGACTCAAAACTTGAAAAAATATCATGTAAATTATATGTCAGGGGTCTCCAACGTGGTTCCTTAAGAACAACTGAATTGCCCGCTGACAGGTTCTGAAAATAATTCACCAGTGATGGATCATTGCAATTTTCTTGTAAATTTGATTTGAACTGACACGTTTTGTGGTTGACTTCACAACGTTTTCAACCTGGTGATAGCAACTTATGTTTTTACTACGTTTTTACTTTGTTATGTTAGAAATTTATACCAAAATGGTAGCCCTTCGCACCAATCAGTAAAAATAAGTGCTCTCATCTTCAAAAGTTTGGTGACCCCTGCTATATAAGTAATAACTTAATACAGGGCTGCAATATCTATTCAGCTTTCAGTCCTTGAGGACCTATTCATAAAAATAAATTGGACCATCATTATTATTTGCAGGTTTTACCATCATTGCTGTCATGTGAAAAAAACCTTTCTCCAATTTTTCTTTTCGTTTTCAGGAAAATCAAAATACACTGTTATCCGATCCTCACCACCCCACGTCCCATAAAAAGACATATGTAACGACGCATTTAGTATGGAAAGAATTATAAACAAAAACTATTAATCTAACGATTAAATAAACTATTCTAGAACAAAAAAATAATTAACCATAACTACGTTTTTTACGCATACCGGCGACGATATATTGTCACACCCGAAATACATGTAAGAACATCGGTAGTACATCTACATTGTCAACATAGCTTTATCATTATGAGAGGAAGACGTTGCATTGATAATAGTTCATTTATTTACATTTACAATTATGTCAAGTCACAATGACTCATAAACTAGCATTCCCCGATTGTAACGTTACTGAACATCAATAAACTTATGAAACCTTCGACCTGTAAATGACTTAATCAATTACTTATAGGTACCAATTGACCTTGTGTAAAAAGAGACATTTGCCACTGTCAATTTGTTACAGTATCAAGACACAATAAATACTTCAACTACTGTGTTTTTGTTTGTACCATCAGAATCCACAAACATAAACAAGCGTGGAACAACGTCAAATATTCATTAAAATACCTGAGATGGCGTTATAAAATCGTCAAGATCTGTCAGTTGCAGCACGCCACTAAATACAGAAGCCATATCTGCTGCCGGAAAGCGATTCGTTGTTTACTTTGGTGTCGTAAACTTCTCTGAAACATTATATTCAACGAGCTCCATACAATTAGTATGGTTGTTTGTTGAAACCCTTATCCACACACTTCTCAATGTGTGTCTTGGGCAAGTACAATCTGGTGGTGCCCATCCCTCTCCAGGCCAACATATGTTTCCACCAGGACTATACAAAACTATTTTAAGCATTCGGGTGATAAAAATAAAAATGGAAGCCCGTTAGTATATATACATATCTATAAATATATTTTTATTTAAAATATATTCATGATAGACAATTAGTCAATTTTTTTACACAATTTGCAACAAAAATCTTTTATAAAATCTATATTGCCATCCGCATTAAAGTATTGATAAACTCTGAAATGGACAATATGATTTTAGCAATTATGGTGTAAGGGTCTCGCGAGCGCAGGTCGAGTTGTTATGACGACGGGGTCGTAAATCCGCCATTTTTGCCACCCTGCGACCGCGTTGCGACAGAGACGGAGAACTCCAACGAAATGAATGTCGAAAATAATCTTACGGCACATCAACACGGGGAGCACGGGAACGACGGCTGCGAGACTGTTACTATTCAAACGAACATCAGAGACGATGGTGAGACAAATCATTTTTTGAACTTGCTTTATATTTTGTGTTTTTATTGTTTGGGCCTAGTAAAATTCCCTCCATTGTAGACGTCGTTAGCAGCTAGTCACCACGAGCTGTCGAGATAAAAATCCAAATATAAATTTCTCAAAAGCTGTTTGTTTGTTGTTCTAGATGAGGACGTACACAAATGTGGGCGCTGTCAAAAGGAGTTTTCCACCTTGGAGTCTTTTATTCAACACAAGCTGCGTCAAAGCTGCAGACGCGAACCTAGCAGTCAAGATGAAGAGCAAATGGTACGATCAAAGGTAGAGTAAGTATTTGAATGCTGTTTTTTACGAGCAGCTCAAGTGCAAATTTCACTCCAGTTTTTGCCAATAACTCATTTGACGTCAGATGTTTCTCAAATGCCAGTCGCCGCCAATTTTACCACTTCAACTTATTTTTGTAGGCCTTCGGAATATTTAGTAATGTAGCTATGCATAGGATTTATCAAAAGTACGCTTGAACCCTAATCTCTCATTAGATTTTACGGATAGCAACACTAAAAAGTGGCGGCTTCATCGATCTAATCAAAGCCACTCCTGCCATATAATGCTGATTTACCATACTGAAATCATTGCCAGAGGTTTGATACTTACCGATCAGCTGCGCCAAAACACTTACAACAGTTAAAAAAACAAAGTATATTATTATTTTTTTAACATTTTTTTTTTTACGTTTTGGCACTCATCGGGACATGCTTTTGAAAATGTATTTATACGTTATGGCACTGAATGAGTTACGCTGCTCTATAGAGTCTGCTGTACATTTTATTGCTTTGCATTCCTAAATTTGTAACACTTTTTAGATCAATGTTTAATCTTAACCACCCATTCTTTGAATTTAAATTATAAATATGATTTCAAAAGGTTGAAACTGCCAATGGAAACTCAACAGTGTTGGAAGAAAATGCCAGGGTGCCAGAGAGCACCAACATCAGTGATTGTAAGTAAGCTTTTCACTATAAACTTTATGTGTAATTTAGTTTTGCAGGCATGGGGGGTCTCCAGGCGTTTCTCCTACTTTTTTAACCCTTGTTTTCTCCAAGTTGAATATTAATCTTTGCATAATGCCATCTATGCTTCAACTCAAACAGATGAACACAAATTATACTTCAGTACATACATTTTTATTTGTAAAGTGGCTAAATTGCATGTTTTTCCAAGCAGGCGCAAGTGCTAATTTGTTGGGACGAGGCTGCAGGAAGAAAAGCACCCCTCTCAAATTGTCCCAACATTCGGAATCACCTCGAGGCTCAGTTTCCGACAATGCAGAGGACAATAAGCCTGTTTACAAAGTCAATGTTGACGGCCGGTACCTTTGCCAGCTTTGTGATAAGACCTTTAAAACAGTGCGTTAAAAACAAGATTCCTATTCCAAAAGTAACCCCTAAGCAAGGGTGGTGTCTGTGAATAACAAAATGTTGTGTTTAACAGAGTAACATTTTAAAAACGCACATGAAGACTCACAGCGATCAGAAGAATTTTGCGTGTGAACTATGTGGTAACTCCTTCCGCACTAAAGGCTCCTTGATTCGGCACAACCGCCGCCACTCTGGTATGCTCAAGTCCTCAAAGTTTTCTCTCATTCAAAAAGAACGAATAGATGATATTCAATTTTCCTATGGGTGCCAATGTACAGATGAGCGTCCGTACCACTGCGTCCTGTGCGGCCAGTCTTTTAGAGAGTCTGGGGCTCTCACAAGGCACCTCAAGTCCCTCACACCCTGCACTGAGAAAATCCGCTTTGTTCAGTGCAAAGAGATTCTGGTGAGCAAGGATGGAAAAAAGAAAGGTATTGAAGCCAAAAGTGGAGAAAAACAACAAATAACAATAACTAACAGGTTGTCATTCCTAAACTATGTTATCGGAATTCCAACTTGTATCACTAATTAAAGTGCTGCATTTTGCATCATTTATAATGAATTGGACTAAAAGTTTTTTTTTTTTTTTTTTTTTTTTGCTATCAAGTCTGGATCATTTACTTTAAAAGTGTATGCAAAATGAAAACTGATGCCTGCATACAAAAGGAGTGTGTCTGATTTGTACCTAGGAGTTTGTTCTGATGTCCCAGAAGAGAATGGCCAACGGGAGATGGTGGAGTTGGAGGAGCAGCCAGCGGAAGAGACAGTGGTTGAGGCGCAAACAGCTATTGTCAATTTGGTAGAGGCGGATTCCCAAGAGGTCATACACCAGGTGCACTTTACCATGGAGGTGGATGGCACAACAACAGAGCAACAGGTGTGTGTCAAAGAGGCCTTTGGACATACGATGCCGGCTTATCACAACATTAAGAACACTCGAGTGCTCTCTCTCCTGGTATAGGTCATGGTGGATCCGTCACAAGCTGAAGCACTGGCCGCCGCTGCAGCTGCCGGCGACAACCTCATCTGCCAGGCCATCCTCAACTCTGGCATTGTGCTGAGGACTGAGGAGGTCACGCAGGACCCGCCTGCCGCACAAGAGCTGGAGAAAATGGTCATTGAGTGTCCTGTGACTGATGACACAGAGATCCAAGTTAAAGAGGAATTGGTGGAAACAGTGGTACAGGTAAATGAGAAATGAAACCTGAGCTTTCAAACTGTAAACTACATTGTGTAATAACAATTGATCAACCCAGTTTTGGGTTTAAACCAGAGGTACGATCGGGTCTAAATCCTGACCTCAACCAATTAACTTGATTTGCAGCCTGAAGCTAACACAAAATGTTTATATTTTATTTGTGACGAGTCCCTCGTCATTTTGACAATTTGAAAATTGGCCCATAAACTTATTAGCAGTACATCTTTAAGAATCTAGTGCGGCACTTTGAGAGAGAGGGGCAGAGAGACAAAAAATGACCAATGGTTAGTAGACCGATAAAAGAAGGAGTTCTTTGACATGGTGCAAGAGAGGTTTTTGTAAACTTTTTTTTTTTTAATGTTTTTCCTTTTCTTCATATTTTAAGTTTGGTATCCATGCATCGTTTTACCATAAATTTTATTTTATAAACATATTTTTATTTATTTATTTAAAACTCAACGAGGGGGAACTCTGGCCCAACCCAAACCTAATGATTGACATTTTTTAGTTCTGGCCCAAGCTCAGATACAGGCTTAGGCTTAAGATCTTACCTGTAGTTTTAGCAAGCGGGCAAGACAGTGTAAATATATAGATATACAAATATATATATATAGATCTAGTCCGTGTTATTAGGACCGGGTTCCGCCAGGTCCTTGAAAAGACTTAAAAGTCATTGAACACATTATTCTTAAAATAAGGCCTTAATTGGCATTAAAATGTCAGAAATCCAATTTTAGAAAGTCTAAAAAAATGTTAACTCATTATTAAGATTTATATGTTTGTTTAGTACGATTCATCAATTGTGTTTTACTTTCATGGCCACACGGCATGACCACAGTTATAGAATTATCAAAACAGTGACGTGGTTTCAGTCGGGGCTTTCAAAGCAGACTTGGGTCTAAAGTCTTGGGTCTACTCACAATACACATAGTAGTTGCTACAGAGACATTTATTTTGGACCATGTCCAGAAAGAGGACGTTTCATGTTGTTGGTCATAGCTAAAAGCTGTGCCAGGTAATGTGTACGAGGCACGATGTATTGTGTGCAAGAAACATTTTTTTTGGTTTGTTTGTGTTAATTGTGTTTTTTTGTCGACTTGGCCTTAAATTTGTTTTATAAGGCCTTAAAGAGTCTTGAACCTAACTTGCATTAAGTTGTAGAAACCCGTGAGAAACGGTTGTTGTGTTGAAAAATCGATGTTATTGTTTTATTTTTCCACTTATCTGGGAATTTTGTTGCTGTTAAATGTTTTTTTTCTGTGCACTATTGTTACAATGCACTTTTTTTCATTGCACTATTATAACAACACACTTAGAATTTTAGTCTCCAAGCACTAGTTTGTAGATGTGCTCACCTATTTGTCCTGACATTCTTTTTATCTGGTTTTTGTCTATCGTGGAGTGCCATTTCTAATTGCGTTGTAAACAATGTTCACTATGTTGTTTTCAGTGACAATAAAGACAATTGTAAAAATAATATTGCTTCCATAAACCAATTAATCAGGACTTTGCTAGAAATCTTTTCAATCTAACTTTTTTTCCTCGTATGTCCAGGAAACGGATCAGACAACCACCAAGTTGTACACGTGCCCACACTGTAATCGCTCTTTTAAGGGTTTGAACTACTTCCGCTTCCATGTCAAAGGCCATTCAGGCAAGTAAAAATAAACGTAATAATCAATGTTTTATTTCGTTGAGTGTCAGTGAAATACCCTGCAGCGCATTCACAAATATCAGCTAAAGGTATATACAAGATTTTTATTGACTGATCTTTTTGCAGGTTACAAGCCCTTCAGGTGCACCCTCTGCCAGAGGGATTTCCTGAGTGGGTACCTGCTGAAAAAACACATGGAAGTGCACGTCAGTGAGAGGCGCTATAAATGTGGGGAATGCGGAAAGCTGTACAAGACTGTTGGACACGTACGGGAACACATGAGGGCCCATTCAGATGTAAGACCCTTCCACTGCGGCAGATGCAAGAAATCATACAAGACAAAGGTAAAATATCTTGTGATTTTCTGTTTTACAGTTTTTACTGTAAATTTCAGACTACAGACCGCACCTTAGCGCAAATTTGAAGAAGAATCTTAACTTGTTTTTTTAAAAGCTGTACCGCTTATTAAGCTGCAGGCTTTCAAAGCCATATAAATGAACTAATCCGTGTCCATTTCTTACATTTAAAAAAAAATCAGTGGGGAAATGTCTAGTAAAGTGAAGTAACACATTATGTCGCTATTAAGACACTTTTTTTCGGTCTATGTGCCGTTTTCAATCTGAATCAACTAGTACAACAAAATATTTTCAAAACAAAACTCAATGTATTGTACTGACAAAAGGTAAAGCCTGATTGGATTTGTTTAAGAAAAATCGCATGATCAGTCGCGTGGTATTCAGCTCTTCACTCAGTTGCACACAAGACAAAGTGATAGGGAGGAGACCAAGTATTGCTACTACTGCATAATAAAAAAAACAAATTGGGCTTCAGAATTTTTGTCAGTACAGTACATTGAGTTTTGTTTTTGAGAAGGTTTTTGTCGCACTTGTGTCATGCAAATGTAATTACTATTGACTGCTGTGCTAGTTGATTGAGATTGTCAGCTGTGGACACAGTCCGCAAAGAATGTGCATATGTTTTTTTTTTTTTTTTGGTACTAGGCATTTTCTTGCTGATTCTGCCAAGATGGCGATCTTACTCCATTGGGATAGTGGGAATCTCATTCATCCATTTATGTGTATCACAACTTAGATGATGAGGTAAATGGCTACTGAAGTAAGTCATATTTACTCCCTTTTTATCCGCGCCTCAATGAATTTCTTCACTTTGAAATTCAGAGGACAGAACAAAAACATTGTTTTTGAGGTAAGATCTTGGTTCCAGCCTGACTCAGCCTAAAATGTCAAATATTGTGTTCGGGCCAGGCTTGGTTTCTCTCTTGATAACTTTTTTTTGTTTGTTTTTGTTTTTAAATGCTGCTTTTTTACAACAGTGAAAATTTTTCATTGAAATTTAGTTATATGCAACAAAGATGAGTGAGTGGCTGGGTTGGCGCGTTTGGACCAATTAGGCAGCAGCCACGGAGTAGGGTTTGGTGGGGGGTAGTTTTTGAGTTGAGTTTTATGCCTGATCTTACCTCTACATTGTGTCATCACCTGTCCCGGGACTTCGCGATGCGGAATCTTGTGGGCCGCACTAGTTCTAAGCTAGCTGCAAGGCGCCAGCTGAGGGGACCCGCTGGGGAAGTCGCCACTGACACCATTCACCTTGGGAAGAATAAAGAATAAACCGCACCATTTTGGAAGCCACAGTGTTTAAAATGTAGGAAAAAAAGTTATGGCTTGTAGTCCGGAATTTATGGTAATTTAAATGGCATCATTTGTGTTTTTGTATAATAACAACATTTTTAAACGCTCTTTTAGAATGCTCTACAAGTGCATCAACGTACCCACGGGGAGGAGAAGCCGCATGTGTGTAAATTCTGTTTCCGAGGTTTCCGGGAGAAGGGCTCGTTGGTGCGACACACTCGCCACCACACTGGGGAAAAGCCGTTCAAGTGTCCTAAGTGTGGCCGGGGCTTTGCTGAGCACGGCACTCTCAATCGCCACATACGTGCCAAAGGTTTGTGTGTTCCTGAAATAACAGGTCATGTGTCAACAGGCTAGATGATACAGAGTTTGTGTTATTGGTTAGGGGGTTGCCACAAGGACGAATCCAGCAAGCAACAGCAGGACGAGGAGGTTGTCACAGAGCAGCAGGTTCCTGCCACAGCGACAATCATCACCGAAGACCCTCATGCACTGCTGGTGGAGTTCTCTTCCGTGGTAGCGGACACACAGCAGTACATCATCAAGGTGAGTGAACATTTCAGCAGTTCCTACTTGTTTGAACTTCATGTGCTTGGAATCATTTAAAATGCTTACGTTTTGATGTTGTGTTTTTAAGGGCTAAAAAGTGCTTGAATTTTCTCAACAAGTTTGCCTAAATATGACACTGACACTGCTCACTGGTGACTTAGCTTCTGAATAACTACAGCTGGCATTATTTTGTATGACATTGTTCTATACGTTGCATTGCCCTCAGAGGGGCACTTGCTGGTGTGCTTTGGATTATTGTCCTGCTGCATGATCAAAGAGAGCATGAAGACACAAACTGATGGCCGGACGTTTTCCTTCAGGATCATCTGGTAAACACCAGAACAAATTACACTTTGTCCTGGTCCTGAGCCAGCAAATAAGCCACAGACCATCACACTGCAACCACTATTCTTTACTGTTGGCATCATGTTCTTTTTTTCAAATGCAGTGCCCTTTTTACGCCAGATGTAACTGGCTGAAATCCTTCCAAAATGTTAACTTTTTGACTCATCAGTCCACAGAATGTTTCTCCCTAAAGTCCTGAGGATTATCAATATGCTTTTTAGCAGTGTGAAATGCCTCTTGATGTTTTTTAGTGACAGCAGTGGTTTTCGCCTGGGAATTCTCTCCTTGGTGCCTATTTTGGCCATTGTCTTTCTTGAAATGGAGTCATGAACACTGACCTTAAATGAGGCCAGCAAGGTTCCTAGTTCCTTGGATGTATTTCGAGGTTCTTTTGTAACCTCCTGGAGGAACCCATGTTCATACTCCTGGAAGTAATCTTATTTGGTCCATCACTCCTGAGAAGATTTGCCACTGTTCCCAATTTTCTCAATTTTTTGATGATAGCTCTTGCAGTGATTTGTTGGAGCCCTACAGCCTTGGCAATGGCTCTGTGACATTTTACGGACTGATAGATTTCAATAACTTTTCTTGTAGTTTCTTCTGGAATTAGTTTGGATTGTTGCATGTCAGTTGTGTTCTTGATGTTTTGTAGCCTACTTCACTTTGTCTAAAAGATTCAATTTAAGCATTTTTTTGATTCAACACAGGTAATGGCAATCAATTTAGGGTGTGGCCTGTTGAATTTAACTCAGATTTCTCAAAACTGTGGTGAGTCAGTTACCTTGTAATTTAACCAGGTGGGCATTGACTTTTTCACATAATGCTATATAGGCCTAGTGTCTTATTTGATGGGATCAACATTTCAAAACGGCATTTTCTATTTCCTTCAGTTGTCTATGTGAAATAGTAAAATTGGTTCGATGATCTGAAACTTTTGTGAGTGATAAATATGCAAAAAACACAGAATTTAGGAAGGAGGCAAATACTTTTTAATGGCACAGCATATGGGGAGAGATATGTCTCCAAAATATTTACCGAGTACACACATATTATTTAGATTCACAAATATATTCACAATTTACTCAATACTCATACGTCTTGATAAATGCACACGCAAGATTCAAAATCGCTAATGTACATCACACATATATTTGTTGCTCTGCAAAATACATGATTCACAGCAGATTTCCTTTTTTAATGCTACTGGAGAAATTGAAAAATTTGCTTTGAAAGTGCTTAAAAAGTGCTTGAATTTGGCCATGTAAAAGGTTTATGAACCCTGCAATGTGATGGTACTATCAGATGGCAGTGATAGTAAAATTTTGTTGTAGACAAAATTAGAAGTCTTTGTTTCTATGAAACCAAATTATCTGGGTTGTTTTTTACATCGGAACAACTTTAGTAATTGTAAAACCTGTACGCCAAACAGTTACAGGGCAAAATGTTGTCAAATTTAAAAAAATAAATTCAGATATATTTCTTGTCATAACTCCTGCATTTGAACATAAGTTTTTTTTACTCATGCTTTTCTCATACATTCCTCAGCAAGATGAAGTTCATGAAGAACGGGTTACGCTCATTCAAGACAGTCAAAATGAGGTCAGTAACAGCGGATTTTCATTTTTTAAAACATTTTATTGTGTTTTTGCCTGTGATTAAAATTCACAACATTTAAGTCATGTTTATTTGTATAGCCCTTAATCACAAAGAGTCTCAAAAGGCTGCACAAGACCACAGATGATTGCAAACTACAGACTATTATTACACCATCCCCTGATCTAAAACCTGCATGAGGACAAGGGAAAAACTCAAAAACCTCAACATGAGGAAAATGAAGAAACCTTGACAAGTAACCCTCTTCCAGGATCATCAGGCTGCAATGGATGTTGCAATAACAAATCATACACGGCTATTGTCAACAGAAAATATAGGTTATTCATTTGCTATAGAATTGAAGTGTGTTTTAAGCCTACATTTAAACAGTTCCACTGAGGTTGCAGATCAAATATCAGGGGGAAGCGCATTCCACAGCAACGGGGCCCGAATGGAAAATGCTCTCGAACCTGCGGATCTCTTCTTGGCTCTTGCGAACACTAGTAGACCAGCATTTTCAGAGCGAAGACCAGAACATAGTGGGAAATAAATCTGAAAGATATGAGGGAGCATCTCCATGAATGAATTCGTATAATACCAATAGAACCTTAAAATCACATCTTAATCTAACAGGGAGCCAATGTGGGTTAGCTAAAATAGGGGTAATGTGATCAAACTTTCTTGTCTTAGTTAAAAGCTTTGTTGCAAATTTTTTTACCAGCTGAAGGCTCTTTATTTTAGACTTTGGGAGACCGGAGAGTAGTGCATTACAGTAGTCGAGACGGGAGGTAACGAACGCATGAATTTTAATCCCCGCATCCGACTGAGACAGCATTGGGTAAATTTTAGCAATGTTGCAAAGATGGAAAAAAGCTGTTCCAGTAATATTCTTAACGCGTATTTGAAAGGACAGATTGCGGTAAAAAATGACACCTAAATTTTTGACTGAGTCACTCTGGGTGATATTACATTTGTCAATGTTCAGAGCAGTTTTTGAGAACAAGTCATGGCATTTAGATGGACCAATACCGAACAATTCGGTCTTTTCAGAGTTAAGGCGCAAGGAGTTGAGTGACATCCATTATTTTATCTCAGTAAGCCAGGCCTCCAAATTTCCACAGTTTAGTGTGGCAGATTCCTACATCGGAAGATATAGTTGTGTCATCTGTGTAGCAATGAAAACTGATATTATACTTGCGAATAATATCACCTAATGGAAGCATGTTAATTTTCAAAAGAAGGGGCCAAGTACTGAACCCTTGGAACACCACAGGTAACACTAAAGGGCTCGGATGTCATTTCACCATACTTAACACAGTCTGTTCTATCTGAGAGGTAGGATCTGAACCATAAGAGGACGGTTCCTGAGAGACCAATCCATTTTTTCAACCGTTTTCGTAAGATATTATGGTCCACAGTGTCAAAGGCAGCACTAAGGTCCATTTAAGATCTTGCATATTGTCAGTTTGCCATTTTTGTATCACTGAATGTGAAAGCGCATCCCTGGGTATTCACGGTATCCTCAAAGGTCAATAAAGACAGAAAAATCACCCAAAAAGTTGTTCAGCGGTAAACTAGGATGTCAATGTAAACTATTCCATAACCACGCTCGTACCGCAAATGCAAAGCTAGAATCATCAAAACAATCGAAGATGGAATTAATCAATTACAAATACTTATAAAGACACACTGTTTGTAAAATAATATACATAAAAAACATTTTTATGCAATCAAACAAATAATTTGTCGAAGTCTTTTCACAAAATCTGATTAGATACAGTTTTTGATAAATATGGCGCGAAACAATTTTAGTAAAGGTCAATTTTCAACAGAAATAATTCATAGTTTGACTCAACGGGATTACGATTCAGTATGGTATGGAACTTTTGCTGTGACTTATTTTTGTTATTTTACATGTATCAAAACCAACATGTTAAAATTGTAATGTGCCATTAATACTTAAAGATTGAAATTTAGAATAAAGTAAGATTGATTACATCTCTGATATGTTTCATAGTGAAAATATTTGATTTGATGCACCTGTATCAATAAGAAAGAACCGTTTGTTACACCTCTGATAATGATATAAACATAATTAAAAATATAAACAATTTTTGCCGTATTTTCTCCTCTATTGTAGTGGAGCTTGTGTTGCGTGTTCTGACAAATGGTCCACAAGGGGGCGGTCGATTACAATCATACTTATTTAAGTACATGAAGGTTATTAATAAAACTCAGCAAATGGTAGTGCTATAATTAGTTTTCGAGAGAATAAATATTGTATACCTCCAAGTGTTGGTGTATTTTCTCTCTACATGTTTTTTTTTATCCTCTTTAAAAGGTTAACAAAGTACAAATAAGCAACTTGGGTTTTGTTTTGATTTTTACATTGAGTTAAAGGCACTACTTTTATTATTTAGTGCCTCCTAGAGGTAAGGGCACCGCCAGGCTGTACTTGCCCAAGACACACCACAAGAAGTGGTACCACTACGAAGCTGGTGGTTAAGGGAGCCCTTAGGGGTCAATACAACTTCTTTCATTGGGAAAAAAAGGAAGTAAACAAAAAACGCAAACACATGATTTATCATTTGAATGCATTTGCATTGCATTTTTTAGAAAATACCCGTGTTTATTTTACATAACATAGGCCTCACTTAGAGAGAGCTGACATAATTTTCCGCCATCTTGCTGCTACGGGTACCCGAAAAAAGCTGGGCAAAAAATGAGAAGGAAAAATGCGGTTTGGTCACTTCAAGTATTCTGAATTCTTCCTTGTACTTTTTAACCACTCGTTTTTGGTTACTACACCAGGTAGCCCCCTAAGCACAGCTGAGTAGCTCGTATACCGGGTCTGAATTGTGATGTTACTAGTAAAACGTTTTTTTAATGGTTGACTGATTTTTTTTTTAACCCTGCTTCCAACAATAAACCTGATAACATATATTGTTATTTAGGAAGTGCATATTCAACATGTAGACCTCTGCGCTAATTAGTAACAAAAAATAGCTCTCATCTTCAAATAGGTTGGAGAACCTTGAACTACACAATACGGTGAAATCCAGAGGTTAAATGATACAAACCGTTCCTTTGAAGCAGTGCTCAGCAACCTTTTTTTATACCACGGACCATTTTTCATCGACAATCCTAGTGGCCTAGTGGTGTGAATTCGGCGCTCTGGCCAAGGCAATTTGTGATTGATCCCTGTTGTATTTAATGCTAAGCAATAATGGTCAGCGATATTTGTCGAATGATCGATCATCGCTCAGTTACAGTGATATACAACATAAAACCTAGGTAGACTTTTTAGGGGTAAATAATTATTATTGTACACACACATGGATACTATATAATCAAAAATAAGGCAAATTACTTTCTATCTGTGCTACCCAGTACCAGTCCTCGGCTTGGTGTTTGCCGACCACTGCTTTAAAGTCCATTAACAAATTTTTCTATTCCTGTGCAATTCGAGTTGCAGCCAGAGTTTGTAGTTCATATTTTTGCTTGCCATCGACTAATCCACTGCCTTTGACGAAGATTCATTCAATCGGGTACGTCATCACTGCCAATGACATTATAGACGTCAAAGACCCATTTTGCTGGGCTGGCAGTAAATGAGTTAAAAGCGGTCCACTTAAAGTTAAAAACGTTAAAAACGGCTTTTCCCCAAAATCCACTTTGTCAAATATTGCTTAAGTGTCTACAGCTGCCGGTCAGGTACAGTAATCCCTCGTTTTTGGTAGGGGTTACATTCCTAAATCGTCCTGCGATATTCAAAACTCGCAAGTACAAATTGTATTTAATTATTTGTGTGAAGCACATTGTAAAGCACTTTAGGAAGTCTTCAGTGCTATATCAATGGCGAGCATTTACATTATTCAAGAATAAACCAAATTTATTGGATCAGGTATTTTAAAAAAAATGTAAGTACTGTAGTTTACAAACATTCTATTTTACCTTTTTTTTACTGACAAATTATGATTTTAAATATCTTGCTGTTTAATAGCACATCTGTATGGATTAAGGAAACGATCCACTTTACACGATACTTTGCCGCCATAATGTGGATGTTATGGAACACTGCATTTACCTTCAAAACATTTTTGAAAAAGTGCCATGGAGCCACTAGGGAGCACCAAAGACCTGCATGTTGCTTGCGCCATAGCAAGTTAAGCGGGTGGATAAGTCTAGATTTGTTGGCGACAGAAAGCATCTTTATCTGTTTAGCCAATCAGAACGCAGAACACAATGCTTAATGAAACTACGCGAAGTAGGAAAACCACAATAAGTAAACCTCGTTGTTGCAAGGGATTACTGTATTTCCATAACGTTGTTTGTGCCACAGATGGGAAACCACATTGTTCAAGTGGTGCAGCAAATCGTCAGCCAGTCTCAGAGCGCCGGCGGCACTGGCAGTCACCAAATCATCTTGCGCCACGCGAGCGGCGGCGAGGAAGGCGCCTCCATCATGGACTGTGGCGACACCATCACCATTGCCACGCCCGAGAGCCTGACTGAGCAGGTGGCCATGACGCTAGCCTCGGCTATCAGCGACGGCACGCTGCTGGCTGAGGCCGTCAAAACCGCGCAGGGGACGCTAGCCATGGTGACCACGGAAGAAACGGTCGAGGAAACCATCCAGTTGGTGCAGCAGCAAGATCCGCCAGAGGAGGAATACGTGATCAGCACTACGCCACAGGAGGTGGAGATTCAAACTGTCATTGTATGATTGAGTGGGGCCAGTTTGGGCCAAAGCGGTTATAACCGCACAAGAACATCGAAAGCACAAAAGTTTGTATTCATTTATATACAAAAATAATTACCATTTAATGACTTTCAGGGTACCAGAAAATCCTAAAGAACTTGGCTTTTATTTTGGTGCAAAATGTTTTTGTTTTTTTCTTTGTGGTGGAATTAAAGGGGTGATTTTAACAAAATGACACCTTTGCATGTCTTCTGCAAGTCTTTTTTTCCCTGCAGGAAAAAACTGTTTGCTGAAGTCACATTTATCATGAGACATAATAAGCCAGAGGGAATAAATGCTGTTTTCTTATTCCAGATGTTGTCATAGTTTGTTCAATGGGTAGACTTAAAAGCAGTTCATAAACTGACGAGATGTCCTCCCTGTGTTTTGGGCTTTTTTCAGTATTTTACAATTCCAATGATCCTCAAAGTTCAACTCTAAACAAGTACCAGTGGCACAAGATGCATTACCCTGACCACCCCTGTATATAGAGTCGGATTAGTGTTAATCGGTCATGGAAATTTGAATCCTGACCAGTTTTGCATTAGTTGAAAAAAAAAATCAGTACAGAGTATTTTGTTTATTTATTAGCATCTCCTGGTGGTAAAAAATGTAACTTCTTAAACAATATACAACCCTAGTGCTTAAGGGATCCAACCAACCAATATCTATATTGATTTTAATAAGAATCAAAAATACAGGAACTATTGAGCATTTATTTTTAATACCTGTAGGTAGAAAATGTGTACTTTACATAACAGGTGGCTCGCCTACAATGAACTGACATCATTGTCTACTGTCTTGCTGCTACACTTGCAGTGCCTCCAAAAACCTTGTGAAAGGGGGAGAATAAAAATGAGAAAAAAGGTGTAGTTTCGTCACTTTGATACTCTGTTGTTTGTATTCTTCCTTTTGCTTTTAAGCACTTGTTATCTGTTGCACTACACAAATACAGCAACATATAGTGGTCAAATATTACACAGTATCCCTTTTAAAAGTAATGGCAGAAATTGTGAATTTTAGTGTTTTCGTCTCATGTGCATTACTGGAAAAAAAGTTATATATTGTAGTTTTTGGTGTAATTTAAAGGCGGGGCCCGTCCTTTGCAATGCCCTTAAACCTTTGAAAGTTAAATATTTTCTCTTGGGTGTTACAATGCCTGAGTTCAAAGAGGCTTTATAAAAAAACATCCACCGAGCTTTTCTGTTTTTATCTTACTATGAGCAAGACTGTTTGTTATGTGCAACACATTAGGAAGTAGCAAAGGGAGAGAAGGTGTAAGTGGAGAGTGATTTCATGCTCGTCCGTTTTTTTCGTTGGTGTAGGATGAAAGTGGTGAAAGTAAGTAAAGGCCTGTTTCAAATACAGTCCAAACATCAGCCCAAACCCCAGCAAAGGGCGTCTAAGAAAAGCATACACTTCCACGCGTCAAACAACATATCTCCTGTTTATGACACTGTATGAGTGTGTGTGTGCTACTTAAGGGTTTCTCTTGTTAACTAGTGGCAGAGGTGATGACAAACGCTCAGATCGCTTTCCCGGTTGGTACATGCAGCCGTTTCTGGGTCACTCTTCAGCCCTCCGAGAGGACTGGCGTCCACGGGCAGAACATGAAGAGTGAGAGAGGAAGAGGAGGGCAAGGTATTTATAGAAAATGGGGCTTGGCTGTACCTTTTCCTTGCAAAGAACCATTTCTGAACCGGCCGACCCAGTTCTACGATCGTTCCCCGCTCGCTGAGGCTGGAGTGAACCTGAAGCTTTTTTTTTTGTTTCTCCCTTTGACAAACGTGACCTTCTGGCCCTCTTCAATCCTCAAGCAGGGCAGAAGAGTGTTTTGGTTGGATTGCAAAACGGGTTCGAGGGTTGTCAGTGGGCGCTTATCTTCTGCTTTTTGCCGCCCCCAGGCTCGGGGTGAAGAGTAAGGCTGGCGGGAACATGCCCCGCCGCCAGCCGGGCGAGGATGAGGCGTTTCCTGAGCCGAAAGGGACGCTTCTCCTTGCGCCAGAGCAAGTCTGGCCCCCGGAGCGCTTCCAAGGATTTCTGTGAGTTCCCTTTACTGGGTTGTCATCATTTTTCATGTTATGAACTTTGAGTAAAAAACCTGTAATAGGAGAAAAATGGAATGCGTATGATCCATATTTCAAGAACTGTAGCGCATTGTTATGATTGGCATGTATATTTAATCTGACTAGACACATCTCCAACTGTGTGGACCCAAATCAATCACTTGGCACGTCTCGTTGAATTTTTTTTCCCACTTTCCAGACTTTGCTCTTCTTAATTGGGCCCCCTAGCTTTGCATGCGCCTCTGATCATTTGCACAAAAGTGAATTGCAGTACTTCCTTGCTGCAGTTAAGATGGAAGACTTGCATTCCAATTAGCAGACTATTGAACTGGATCCACATTTTGTGCACTGGTGTTACGTTTTTTTTTGTTTATCTTTAATCATTTTTGACATAACAAGGCTATGCTTTAGAGTAGTGTTTCTCAACCTTTTTTGAGCCAAGGCACACTTTTTTCCATCAAATAAATCTCAAGGCACTGTGCATTGAAAATATTTTGGAAAATGATTCCTGGCGCCAATTTCATATTTCTTTTAAAGCTTAAATTATCATGTTGCCTAAATTGACAATACAATATTTTTGTGTTCACCGTGGCTCAGATTATTTATTTTGGTTAATCATTTTGCTGTCATTTGGGATGTTACTATAATTGTAACCTATTTTTCAAGTTTTACTATATTTCAATTTATTATTTTCTGATAAGAATAAAAATAATACTAAAAATGAGAAACATTTGCCCACCATTGCGACAAAAAATACTTCATAGTTTTACCTTTTTATTTTATTTTAGTAAAAAAAAAAAATTAAAATCTGCAAAATGGGCTTGATACGGATCCATCCTTCCATCCATTATCTGCACCGCTTATCCTCAGTAGGGTCGCGGGGGTGCTGGAGCCCATCCCAGCTATCTTTGGGCAGTGGGCAGGGGACACCCTGACCTGGTTGCCAGCCATTCGCAGGGCACACAGAGACAGGCAACTCGCTCATTCACACCTAGGGACAATTTGGACCAGCCAATTAACCTGCATGTTTTTGGAATGTAGGAGGACACCGGAGTGCCCGGAGGAAACCCATGCAAGCACAGGGAGAACATGTTCCGATCTCATGACCTCAGAACTGTGCCGCACACGCGCTAACCTCTGCGCCACCGCGCTGCTCGATACAGATATCATAAACCAATATACATACAATGTTCTTGTATATTTGTTTTAGTCCGTGCTAGATGGATTTCCTTATTATTGCATTCAATTGCGTTTCATTTTTCATCCAATTCATGGTCCCTGATTGCCACTAGATCAGTGGTTCTCAAACAGTTATTAGGGAGGCTCCCCAAGGGGTGTGTGTCACGTTTGACCTCGGAACTTTTTTTTTTTAAACTCTCCAAATAATCACGTGCAATTACATCTCCACTACACTAGGGAGCAGTGGCACCCTCGTTGGCAATGTTTAGTTTACTTTTAACCTCCAAACCGTGCATATAGCACAGAGTATAAGCATTGAGTATGAAGTGTAGAGCCTTAAGTGGCCCCATTAAATAAGGTATTAACCCGGATGATGTGACAGACTTCTTTGAGGGGCGTGAAAAGTTTCTTCTTCTGAGGCGGAGTGCTGACAGAGAATATGTGAGAAGCACTGTACTATATGATAATAATAATACTGATATCATTTTGATTATCAACACTTAAAAAAATAGGCTTTTATTAGCACCAGTACCTAGTATCAGTACTCCCCCTTTCCTTATGTATTATATACATTATGTTTATACTCAAATAAATGATTTTGCTCATTCTGCTCAGTTATTTTACGTTACGATCAAAACAAAAAACAACAAAAAAAAAAGACGGAGCCGAATTATATGTCGTAGAAAAATCTTTTTTTTTTTGTAGTGTCCACACAGGTTCCATGTTGCTCAGCAATCTTTAACACATTTGAAAAGGACAAACGCTCGGGTTTGCCTTAATTTATTAGTCCAGCACAGAATAATAATACCCTGGCTGAGGGTGGAATACTTTACAATTTAGGTGAGTCGCATTTGTTCACCGAGACGTCAAACTCCCAGTAGTTGCCTTGGAAGCAATTACTAAAATAAATCACCCCTCTCAAATAGTCAAGTTTGATGCATCTTGGGGTTTCTTCCTGCATCAGTAGAACGAGGTCAGTGACCACAGGGGGAAGGCCAGTTGAAGGACATCTGTGTCTTTAGGCAACTTTCCTTAGGCTGCTTATTTGATGTGGCTAGAGTCAGAAGAACACTCTGACCTTGCTTTCACCCCTCACAGCTTTCTTATTTATGCAAAAAACTAGTTCAGACCATTAGGTAAACCAGTGTTTAGTGGTCAAATAAAACATACTGTTCCTTTAAGAAAAATCAAAACGCTTCACTTCAGTAGCATTAGCCATTAGACTCAACATGCACAAATGTGAAATGAAAATGAGAATTATATTGCACAAAAGACACTGAGGTTTTGGTCCTACTTTTTCTTCATGATACTAAAATCCATATTTCATATATTTTTCACTTGCTCGACTTGTGGAAAAAACTAAACAAAACAGAAACTTTACAGGGCTTTTTCCATAGTGTGAAAACACATGTTTTAACTTGCATTTGCAGGGCCATTAGCATTATTTTGTCAAAACAAATGCCAGTGACCCCTCTGAAAACAGGTCCGCGACCCACTTTTGGGTCTCGACCCACCAGTGGAGAAAAACTGATGTAATGTAACTGAAAGCAAATGCTAAAAAGTATGAGGAAGAATCCTCACTACGGAGACTTAAAATGACCAAACCACAACATCTTACTTCTAATTTTCTTTTGACCAGCCTTCTTGAAGTTTTTGGGCACCCGTAGCAGCAAGTTGGCAGACAATTATGTCAGCTCTCTATAGGTGAAGCTTATGTTATATTAAATAAATAGTTATATGTTGATGTATCATTATTTAAAAAAACATGTTTGTATTGTAGACCTTGTACTCTTGCTTATTGCTTAACCAATGTTTATTAATTGAGTTTTTCGTATCTCTATGAAGCACCAAATAATTCCTTACTTTTGAGGAATGGAAATATTTCTTTATTTGGGTTGAATGTTGGCTCCGTTGGGAACCACTGAGTTAGAAAACCATCACAATGCACCTTTGTATTTTTTATTATTTAAACTGTTTTGAAAAATAAGACCCCAAAACAACCATGCAAAGCAAGATGGTCTCATCTTTACTTTTTGTCCTCCAGTTCTCGGCCTTCCCACGACCAATCAAAACTGGCCTGAGGCTTTTGGATTTCGACTGGGAGGGGCAGGTCCAAGCTATATCTTGTCAGTCGTAGAGGGCAGCAGCGCATTCCTGGCGGGCTTGCAGCCCGGGGACCAAGTGGTGGACATTGAGGGCCAGGACGTGACCAACCTCAGTACCCCTGCACTCATTGCCCTGGCTCAGACTCTCAAGACGGTGCCGCCCAGCATCGGGGTGGTGTCGCGCATTCAAAAGGTATGTTGGGGAACAGGGGTTTGGCGTGTTACAGAAAAAATGTCATTAGTTACAGTTACTAGTTACTTCATTTTAAAAGTATTTGCATCCCCCAATTATACATCCATTCTATCCCAGAAAGGAGCATTTTAACAAAACCTACTAATATTCATCTTCAATTTACTTAAAAAAAACACTGGCTCACAGCACTCCAATTTGGAACGTGTGGCTGGCACTCAGAGTTGATATCTAGTTTGTGTTTTGTCTTCAAACCACTCCGAGATTTCCTTCTCCATTTCTGGGTAATGTCCAAAATATTTACTTTTTTTCTCCAAAAATAATTTTACCCCCCAGAAATTCAGCATTCATTTGTGCCATTGACTTAGTTGTTCGTTCCTGTATAAGCCACGCACCCTCGTGCTGCCTACCATTACTTTACTGGTGACACACAACCAAATATACGCATATAAACTGACCTCCTGATTTCAGTATTTCATTTTACAGTTGTAAATACAGTTTAGATGTGAGAAAATACGATGGGAAGAATATCAGTAAGGAGAATTTACATGTTCTCATACCCTGTGCTTGCAGTTACAGTGCATCCGGAAAGTATTCACAGCGCTTCACTTTTTCCACATTTTGTTATGTTACAGCCTCATTCCAAATTGTATTAATTTAATCTCTTATCTCAAAATTCTACACAAAATACTCCATTATGACAATGAGAATTTTTTTTTTAAAACTTTTTTGAATGTATTAAAAATAGAAAATTAAGAAATCACATTTACATAAGTATTCACAGCCTTTGCCATGAAGCTCAAAATTGAGCTCAGGTGCATCTTTTTTCCACTGATCATCCTTGAGATCTTTCTACAGCTTAATTGGAGTCCACCTGCAGTAAATTCAGTTGATTGGACATGATTTGGAAAGGTCCCACAGTTGAGTGTGCATGTCAGAGCACAAACACCAAGCATGAAGTCAAAAGAACTGTCTGTAGACCTGCGGGACAGGATTGTCTTGAGGCACAAATCTGGGGAAGGATACAGAAAAATGTCTGCTGCTTTGAAGGTCCCAATGAGCACAGTGGCCTCCATTATTCGTAAATGGAAGACATTTGGAACCACCAGGACTCTTCCTAGAGCTGGCCGGCCTTCTAAACTGAGCGATCGGGGAAGAAGGGCCTTAGTCAGGGAGGTGACCAAGAACCCGATGGTCACTCTGTCAGAGCTCCAGCGTTCCTCTGTGGAGAGAGGAGAGCCTTCCAGAAGGACAACCATCTCTGCAGCAATCCACCAATCAGGCCTGTATGGTACAGTGGCCAGACGAAAGCCACTCCTTAGTAAAAGGAACATGGAAGTCCGTCTGGAATTTGCCAAAAAGCACCTGAATGACTCTCAGACCATGAGAAACAAAATTCTCTGGTCTGATGAGACAAAGATTGAACTCTTTGGTGTGAATGCCAGGCGCCATGTTTAGAGGAAACCAGGCACCGCTCATCACCAGGCCAATACCATCCCTACAGTGAAGCATGGTGGTGGCAGCATCATGCTGTGGCGATGTTTTTCAGCAGCAGGAACTGGCAGACTAGTCAGGATAGAAGGAAAAATGAATGCAGCAATATATAGAGATATCCTGGAAGAAAACCTGCTCCAGAGCGCTCTTGACCTCAGGCTGGGGCGAAGGTTCATTTTTCAGCAGGACAACGACCCAAGCACACAGCCAAGATCTCAAAAGATTGGCTTCAGAACCACTCCGTGAATGTCCTGGAGTGGCCCAGCCAGAGTCCAGACTTGAATCCGATCGAACATCTCTGGAGAGATCCGAAAATGGCTGCGCACAAACGTCTCCCATCCAACCTGATTGAGCTTGAGACTTATTGCAAAGAAGAATGGGCAAAACTGCCTAAAGATAGGTGTGCTAAACTTGTGGGGTCATATTCAAAAAGACTTGAGGCTGTATTTGCTGCCAAAGGTGGATCAACAAAGTATTAAGCAAAGGCTGTGAATACTTATGTAAATGTGATTTCTTAGTTTTCTATTTTTAATAAATTCAAAAAAAATTAAAAAAATTAAAAACAACTTTTTCACATTGTCATAATGGAGTATTTTGTGTAGAATTTTGAGATAAGAGATTAAATTAATACAATTTGGAATGAGGCTGTAACATAACAAAATGTGGAAAAAGTGAAGCGCTGTGAATACTTTCCGGATGCACTGTATATAAACAAGCCCACCCTTCATGTGTCTTGTATTCAGCGCTATGATGCTGGAACGTATATTACTAAGCAAAAGAAGCAAAGGAGGAACCATGTAAAAGCAAAATACCTTGTTATTTATGATCTGATTTTGAAAAAGTAGCAGAGTATTGTTGTAACGACAGTTGAGTTAGAAGATTTTATTAATAACGCGTTGCAGCACTCATTATCCCCAAAATTATTTGCGTTCTTGGATTGCGTTTCTTGGTTACAAGTTACTGAACCGCATATTAAACGAAAAATGTATAAACAATCAAATGGCGTTTGGCCATTTGGTGTGCGTACATGTTCCCTCTGGAGCAGGGTCTCAAATTCAATTTATCTGGGGGCCACTGGCTCTAGGGTCTGGGATTAGTTGGGCCAAATTGGATTTTCCACTAGAAAGGCTCAAATAAAAACGTTCCACTGTCCTGGAATATCTTTTCAGAGAAAAATCTGCAAAAAAAAGATCTAAATAAAAAAAAAACCATATAGAATTGTTATGAAAATAAATCAATGAATAGTAAATTAATCTATAATTCGCTTGGGCTGCACTTGCATTAAAGGGACGGTGTGTGTGTATTCATCTAAAAAACTGGCAAAAATACATGAAGCAACACATTAACGTGCATTTAAAAAAATATTAGTAAGTCAAGAAAAATGCATTTATTTTGCATAATTGTCTGCTGTTAGGTTTTACTTATCAGGTTGACCTTCCAATTTGAATTATTTAATGAACAGATTGATTAACAGACTTCTACTGGGCTTCCTTAGAAAAAATAATCTGGCTTTTGAAGACTGGATTTTTCATACCCCTGACGTTTGTGTTTTGCAACAACACATGTTAGAAAGACAATTCAACTTCTCATAATTCTGTTTTTTATCCTCTAAAAAGAACGGCTTGAATAGTTTTGCACTGAGGATCTTGGAAAGTTTTGGACATCTTAGTTTTTCAAGATTTTTCCAGTTCTTTTTAATATCATGTTTTAAGTAACTCTCATAGGTTTGTTTTTCTTATAAAACAATACAAAACGATCGTTTTTGGCAAAGAACGAGCGGATTATTAGCATCCCTGTTGATTTTAGTGGGGACATCTGATTTTAGTCAAAATGGTTAATTTTCCTTACCATCAGATCGACATCACTCCCAGTCCGGACGGCCGTTTTGGCTTCACCATCGTTGGCGACAGTCCCCTGATGGTGGAGGACTGTGTGCCCAACGGCCCGGCAAGCTGCGGAGGCCTCAAGGTCAGGGACTATGTGATGGAGGTCAACGGCATCCCGGTGAAGCATCACGAGACGGCGGCGGCCATGATCAAGGCGGCTCAGGGTCGGCCTCTACGTCTGGGCGTGCTCAGTATGGCGCGCCGGCCCAAGAGGCTCAGCAGCAGCATGAGGGTACTCTCGCAGAGCGGCGACAGCGTGAGGGACAGTCGAGCCCACAAGGCCATGGAGTTCAACAAGAAGGTCAGTGCGATGCAGACGTAAGATCGGGCCTAAAATTATCGGCCCGACCTATGAACTTGATTTGACTCGGTCCGAAGCAAACCCCAAATTTTAGGACTCGAGAGGAGAGAGGATTTATAAAATCTAAGTTGAACAAGACTGGATGAACATTTACATATTTTAACATCAACGGACAATTTTCCATCATTAAGTGAATTTTGCCGGCAGGAAAAGTTAAAGGCCGTCTGTCATTTTGACGGGTTGAAATTTGGGCCTCCAACCATAGGAGCAGTACATCCTTAAAGCCCCAGTGTGTCACGTCCAGAACAAAGGGTAGACCCAATCGCATAACGTTTCTCACAAGTTTATTGGAGCGGAAAGAGGAAAGGCAGCGCCCGCGATTCGGTGCTCCGTGGACGCGGGAAGCAAGCCGCTCACAGAATTGGAACGTGTTGCGAATGCGGAAGAGGATCTTACGGAGCGGGAGATCGTGGTGTCGAAGACGGAACAAACAGGTCGATAGCCGGGAAAGGAGAGCCAAAACGTGGTCGGGATAGAAAACGGGACATAAGTCCGGAAGGGAGAGTAAAACGTGGTCGGGGTCAAAAACAGGTCGTAGCGGGAGACAAATGAGGAGATCAGGAACGGACGGGTGGAAAAACAGGTACAAAAAAGCGGGACAGACAGGAGTCAGCGTCAAAGTGCTTGCCTTGTAACAACAGAGGTTCGCTGACGGACTGACAACAGGCGAGTGAAAGGACTGAGCTTAAAAAGGACGGGGAACCAATCAGGTAGCCCGCAGCGTCTGGCGCCAAACGAGCGGGCACAGGTGATCCAAATCAGTCATCATGACGCAGTGTGCAATATTTGACCACTAAATGGCACTGTATTTTCTAATGCTAACGAAAACTAGTGCCAAGAGCACAGCGTAGCAGAAAGACATAAACGGGTCCAGAAAAAAGGTCGGCAACGGGAATCAGACAGAACAACAGGGCAGGATTGAGTCAGGAGTAACAAAATTTTGCCTAGCGTGTAGCGTAGGTTAACAAACGATCCGGTGAGTGTTGTCAGGAAAGCGGGGGTTTAAAAAAGAGAAAGCAGCCAATCGGCGTCCGCGGATGTTGGCGCCAACGGAGCAGACTCAGGTGCCCCGCATCAGTAATCATGACATATGGTTAAGAGGTTTGGTTTTCATTGCTAATTAGCTCTCTGCACAAAGATTTTAAGTAGTGACACAAAGTGTAGCAAAACCTCCAGTTAAACCACAAAAACAATATTAAACGGGGATGAGAAGACAGGCGTGGGTAAACGGGGATAAAGAGGAAAATGAAAGTCGCTAAATCCTAGACAAATAGATTTGACAAAGCTTGACTATGGCTGAAAACAACTGTGAGTCTTACTGTGTCCAAAATTGTTGGCAGCGGAGAGTATGGAGTCAAATAAATTAATCCGCCATTTGAAAAAATAACACCCCTATTACCCTGAGCCACTTGATTGTAACTCAAGCTCTTTTTTGATTTGGTCACCAACTCAACGTCCGTACCTATTATTGCCAACAATCATCCTGCATCCTTACTTCTGTAAGACAGCGAATGTTGTTGGCATATCAATGAGAAGGATCTGAGATTGTCTATGTGCTGCTTCAAACCCCTCTTTGATAAGTAGTGTATGTATTGCAAAATTGTGATTTGTAGCCAATAATCCACACGTCATTAAAAACAATCTGCACAACCGGTAATTATTTTAGCCTTTATATGTTTGTTTTGCAAGTTAACATGTTCTCAATATTCTGCTCTTGAGTTCATGTTGGTGAGTATTTGTGAGATTAGACCAGTGAATGCATTAATGTATGCTATGGATAAACTGAATGTATCTGACAGGCGTCAATTAAAGCTCAAAAGCTTCCTGCTTCTCTTTGGACCCATCAGGTGGAGGAAGTGCTGGGCGAGGAGCCTGAGGTGAAGGAGCAGCTTTTTGATGTGTTGAAGCAATACGCCAATGACCGGGATGTAGAGAGTCTGGCTGAGGCCCTGCCTGACATCCTGATCACAGACCAGCATCAGCAGCTCATTGAGAGCGTCAGGTAGGGTGACCCGAAAAGACCTGCAAAGATGAGTGAAAACTGTCTTGCATTTCCTTCCTGGAAACTCAAAATCTAACACGCCACAACTTTGAATTTTTTTGTCACTCATCCTCATTCCTGCTTCTCTCACACTGAAGCTCTCTCTCTCTTTTAGTCTTCTCTCTCCATCTGCTGTTAGGCGTTCATTCTTTGATACACGATTGTGTGCTTGTAGTACATTGCTGGTTCCTTTTTGTCTTCGTGCATCTGTCCAGCCACTCGGCAGGCTGGGCGTCTTCTGGATAAGAACGCATACCAAAATTGAGAGAAACATGCCAGCAGGACTATGGACATACATGTGTGAGGTTCTGTAGCGTTTCAGATTGTGTGCCAGAGGAAATGATGACTTGCTGCCTCAGGTGAGTTCTTGAGGTATCTTGTGTTCTAAAGGCTGAAATGTTTTATGGTGTCCTGGCATTGATCATTCATCAGTGTAGAACTGATGAAGCCACTTTATGATGTCAAAATATGTTTCAGAATTCAAGTGCTGTGTCTTTACTTTTCAGTTACTTTCCGCTCACCTTTAATGGCTTCTGTGTTGGCTACAAAATAAAATACTCTATTAGATTTGAAAAACAATGATTGAGTTGAATTGAAAATTTTGCCTTCTCAAAGTCATTTATTTCAGACATTCTGAAGAATCATCAAACCGGAAGCTGTTCCTAATATTCTGCGAAGAATGTATGGATTTATTGCTCTTATTTCATTATAATCCCTTCACTTTCAAGGCTTAGGGAGTAATGGAATACTTGTAATGGATTTATGTAATTAGGATACCAAAAGTAATTTTATTCAGTTATAGTTATGTCATGATATGCCAATTGCCCTTACCTGCGCTCACTCTTTCTGCCCCAGCTGCCACTCGTTCCCTGTTTAGTTCTTCCCCTATTTAAACACGCCATTCTCATTCACTCCTGGTCAGTCCGTCTGCGAACTTCAGCGCATGCAAGGCAAGCACTTTTGACTCTGGCTCCCGTTTTGAACCTGACCTGTTTCCTGTAATGATCCCAGATCCAAGCTCCGTTCTCCTGTCCCGGCTACCCGTATCCTGACTCTGTTTCATGTATCGATCCCTGATCCAAGCTTCGTTCTCCCTTTCCGGCTACCCGTGTCCTGATTCTGTTTCCTCTATTGATCCCAGATCCAAGCTCTGTTATCCTTTCCCGGCTACCCGTATCCTGATACTGTTTCCTGTATCGATCCCTGCTCCATGGTCCGTTCTCCTGTTCCGGCTACCCGTATCCTGATTCTGTCTCCTGTATCGATCCCCGATCCAAGCTCCGTTCTCCCTTTCCGGCTACCCGTATCCTGATTCTGATTTATCTATCGATACTGATCCATGCACCGTTCTCCTGTCCCGGCTACTCATATCCTGATTCTGTTTCCTGTATCGATCCTCGATCCAAGCTCCGTTCTCCTGTCCCGGCTACCCGTATCCTGATTCTGTGTCCTGTAGCGATCTCCGCTCCAAGTTCCGTTCTCCTGTCCTGGCTACCCGTATCCTGATTCTGTTTCCTGTATCAATCCCTGCTCCAAGCTCAGTTCCCCTGTCCCGGCTACCCGTATCCTGATTCTGTTTCCTGTATCGATCCCCGATCCACACTCTGTCTCCCGTCCCGGCTGACCAACTTGTTCCTATCTCCGACCATGCTTTGTTCACGAGGGCTTCCCACTCCTCCTGCCCAGCGAGCACCAGATTGCTATCTTTTTCCTCTCGCCCTGACTTCCCCGATCCCTTAAAAAAGGATTTTATGAAATGTTATTCATTTTGGTCCTCTGCTTGTACCGGTCGTGACAAGTTACAGAAAAAAAATACAATCAAAATAGGTATATTTAGTAAAAATACGAATTACTTTGCAGGATTCACATTTAAAAGTATATTTACATATACACAATTGGATTTTCATCTCAAAATTGCTGGATTTAACATTATGATATTAATATTATTATTTTAACTACGATGTAATGTATCAGATGAATTTGAGTATAATCATAATTCAGTAAGAACATTGCAGCATACACATGTGTAGCCACTACAAATATGTCATTTCCGCGTATGCTGTGGCATTGGAGATTATCATCCGGCTCATGGGACGGCCGTTCCAACAAGCCTGGTAAATCTGGATAGTGGTATAACCACACCAAAAAAGTAAAACTTGAACTTGGACACAGGACATCCCAGAGTTTGTTGGAAATTAGGAAAGTGAACTCTTAATCAGTTAAAAATATATATTGGGTCCCTAATGTCCTTAATGTGAACTAGAACAGGGCATATCTTTCCTGCCATTTGAAAGAGAACGTTTCATTTTTGCTTAATAAAATATACTACTAATTTTAAGCACTTTTTGGTGTGCTACAATTCTTTTTCGATGCTGTTCATTTTTCTTTAACAAAAAAATAGTGATTTTATCTATATTATGTTTATTTTGTCCTTTATTAGCATATCTAGTTTGGGAATATTCCAAAAGTAATTAAAAGTAATCACTGCAATATTAGTGTTTGGATTCGGATACTGATTACATATTTCAACAGATAACCAGGAACTGTATCGAACTACAGTAGCTTCTTAGTCAAGTCAAGTCAGGTCATGTTTATTTGTATAGCCCTTAATCACAAAGAGTCTCAAAGGGCTGCACAGGTCACAGATTATTGCAAACCACAGACTATTATGACACCATCCCCTGATCTAAAACCTACATGAGGGCAAATAATACACAGCTATTGTCAACATAAAATATAGGTTATTCATATGTTATAGATTAGAAGTGTTTTTAAGCCTAGATTTCCACAGTTCCACTTAGGTTGCAGATCAAATCTCTTGGGAAAGAGCATTCCACGGCACCGAGGCCCGAATGGAGAACGCTCTCGAACCTGCGGATCTCTTCTTGGCTCTTGGGATCACTAGTAAACCAGCATTTTCAGAGCGAAGGCTCCGGACCGGAACATAGGGGGAAATCAAATCTAAAAGAGATGAGGGAGCAAGTCCATGCATGATTTTGTATACTACCAACAGAACCTTAAAATCACATCTTGATCTAACAGGGAGCCAATGCAGGTTAGCTAAAATCGGGGTCATTTCACACTGCTGTAAATGACTACTAGACTTATCAAACAATAAAAGAGACTATTTTCTTTTGTATTTTGTCCTTTGGCGCAGAGATACCTAATAATTTCTATGTCCTCGTTAGAAAAGTGCTTTCCACATTGTTTTGTACAGTTGAGTGTCGTCTTGGCACAGCATGTCATCTATTATGCATCAGCTGTATCCGTAGAGGACGGAGAACGCTGCAGTGACAACTCTTGAATCTAGTTAATTCTAACTTTAGCTGTGCTCGCTTATAATTGCGTCTTCCGACGTCTTGCTCAGGTGCACTGTGACCTTGTAAGACTTTGATATGCAAAGTAATCGCTCCGCCTTTTCCTTAAGCGGGTTTGGCATTCAATCTTTCTACGCTAAGGCTGGATTTGTTTTCCTGGTGGACGGCAGTTGATGTTGGCGTCACGCCGGGAGAAAGCGGCAGAGTAATGGAGGGATTTTGTTTTGGTGTCGAATGCCTTGCGGAGCTTTGCCTCCGGCTTGTTATTGCCATGAATGTGATAACAAAATAAAACTAGCACAAGTAATGTTGTTGTGCCAAGGTGCGGGTTGAATTTCTAATTTGCAATTCTGCCAACTCTGGGGAAAGTTTAGGTTTAAGATTGTCTTCTTTCCCTCCCCTTTGTCATTCTTCTCTTCATCCACGTACATAAAGCACAATATAAGCAAAAAGGATCGTAAATTAATAGATTTCCCCCTACAGCACTGTATGAGCCAAACCAGGATGTGAATCTAAAAGGAGCCCTAAAAGATGTTGTATTTGTTGTATGTTGTATAAAAAAAAAAAAAAAAAAAAAAAAAAAAAATACCTCACACGTATGTAAAATGGTACTCACGTACATGCTGTCTGCACTATGTTTGTTCACTGCTCAACAGACACCGCACAAAAACTGAAAACTCGTGCCAACACTACCCCATACGAAAATAATGTTACTCAAGTCTTGTTCTTGCACATGTCGACTGCACTACGTTTAATGCTCAAATTGCACAATGTCTGACCATTCCTTTTTTTGCACTATGATGTCTATGCTTGCACCAATGTATATGCGGACTATTTTTGCACCATGATGACTTTGCACCAAATGCAATATTGCACAACCGTTACGATACAACGTTATCACGACAACCCTGTATGTAACATCCCACATGCTGACATTGTTGTGTAAATACCATGTAAATTATAACTATAGCCTTATTCCCCTTGTTTTATAACATTATCTTCTCTGTTCCTTTATCTTCTTGCTCATACCCTCACTATGTGTAAAACTGGAGTGTCATGCCCAATTTCGTTGTCACAATATGTTAGCCCATTTGTAACAATGACAATAAAGGTATATTCTATTCTATTCTATTCTATTCTATTCTATTTTAGATTTAAGTGATGCGAGGTCAGATTTATGAATAAAATAACCTACTTCTTAATCATCATTTGATTGGCAGAACAAGAAAGCAATAAAGCCATAGACACAAAACGTTGTATTGTCTTACCTTAATTTACTAATGGAGTCTATGCACTGCTCATTCTGAATAAAGAGATCACTACATAGGTAATTTTCCTTTATGAAAAACGTCCATGCAGCGAGAGAAATATTAAGAAATGGTTTTGCTTTCTTTTAGCTGGCAAATACTGCCACTAATCCTATTGATTGGGCCTGAGGTTGGCGCCAAATCAGACTTTGAGACTCTTCGTGATTTAGGGCTATACAAATAAAAATGACTTGACTTGACTTGACTTGATTTCTTTGTTTCATTATGGCCCTCTGCTACAAGGCAAGAGCATTTCATCATAGTAACACTTGACATAGTAATTGAATTAATATGATTTATAATCAGTGTTTGGCATGTTACTTTAAAAGAGTAATTATTTATAGTTACTCACTACTTCTACCAAAAAATAACCGAGTTAGTAACTGAGTTACTCTATAGTTCAAGTAACTAGTTACCAGAGAAAGTAACTATTTCTGTTACTTTAAAAATAAATTTTATGTCAATGAATTTGACATTTTCCAAGCAGTTTTTGCGTCGATTGAATAAAGAAGAACAGACAGGTAGTTAGTTGTCTTATAGAACCTTCTAATTTATTTGTATTTTACTAGATTATTTTACCTAATTTATTGTATTTTACCAGCAACATATTTATCCTACACTTCAAATGCAACAAAAAGAAAACAGTCAACAATATATTAAAATAACAATCAGCAGTAAACAATATAAAGTTTGTTTAATAAATTAAATCAAACTCAAATAGTCCGTTGTAGAGATGGGAATTCCGACTCTTTTAAGAGGACCATGCTTTTTCGGCTTGGCTCACTAAGAATAACCTTCTCTATCGGCTCCCAAATGGCTCTTTGGGTTGTTTTTTTGTCCATATATTACCATCCATTAAGATTATGAATGGCTTAAAAAGGGGAAAAAAGTGTAACAAAATTAGCACTTAAACTCGAAAAACCCAAGAACCATAAATTGAAATATGTATAAATCTACAAAGAAAAAGATAAAATTTTTGTTGACATTCCATACAAATTCAAAGTCAACAGCACAGAATACCTGAAAAAAAATGCATTTTGACCAATCACAAGAGAAAATTAGTGTCTCTAATGGATCCCACTTCCTGAGCCGTTTTGTTCATTTGCAGCGTTCACTAATTGGCCTTTCCTTTCGGCGCGTTTGTAAATACTGCATTCTTAATCGTTATCGAACTATATAGTAGTGGCTATTTTGCATGGTGACTCGATCCCTAAAAACGTGACGTCACGAACTCTGAGGGGAGCGAAAAATACCTACTCTCTTAGGGACTATTTAGCCTATCAGAATGCAAAACACAATACATGATAAAATTCTATGCAGCAGCGAGAACATAAAAAATGAAACACATAATAGCAAGAGGTTACTGTATTTTCTTTTAAATTGTATGTTTCCATGACTGCACATCATTGATTTTGACCCTGCTAGGAATGGGAATGAGACTCATGAAAGTGTCTGGCATTACAGAAGAGAGACCTTCCTCAAGCTGCCTTTTTCCCTCTATATTGGCAAATTGACACATTTTGGCTTGGGGAGTTCAGAAGTGTTTGAACTCCACCTGTGATTGAGAAGAATGTCAGGGGGGCAACCCTTTTCTCCCACCAGCCCAAAATCACGCCGCCTCTAAGCCCCCGCCCTCCCACAGGACGCCTTCTATTTATAAGCAGCCTACTTCTTTTAATACTTTTTCAGTCCTGATGCTGTGACAGTTCTTAAACGACCGGCTCGTGCTGGAGAGCGCATGAAAGCTTGCATGATTAGAGACGATCCTAGAATGTCTGTCAACGCGTTTGTGGCTGTTGAGGCAAAAAATTAGGAACAGGCTCAGATATTGAAATTCAGTGAAATGACTGTGATCCCAAAGCTATGCTAAAAGTTATGATCGAAACGACCTACAGTTTCAGGGAAATGTTCGTTTCCTGCAATGAATAAGACCTCCCAGCAAAAAAATGAACTGCAACATAAAATAATTAGTTTATTGTTGTATAAGTACAGTGGCCCCTTTTCATATGATATTAATTATTTTTCAGATTAAACCAGTATCTAGAATTTCTCGTATCTCAAACAAATTTTCCAGATAAAGAAATAATTGAAAAACAATTCATCCATTCCAAGCCTCCCAAAATTATTCAAGTTAACCCTTAGACAGTTATAAAATATGTCATGAATCGGAACAGGATCAGCACCCGAATGCCTGACGTTTCTCACACAAGTTTTTATTTTACGGAAAAGGGGAGTCATGCACATTAGGCAGCGGTCTGGTGTGGAAAGACAGGAAGCCAGAGACCGACGAGATCGATACCAATTGCCAGAGCAGATACCGGACAGGACGGGCCAGACAGGATGGATATTGAAACAGGATATCGAAATTAAACAGGACAAAAATAGACGGGAACAAAACTGGAAACCGATATTAAACAGGACAAAATAAACGGGAACAATACCGGACAGGAAATACCAACAGGAAACAGGACCGAGTCAGAACCCACGTCTTGCGGGGCAGAGGTTCGTTGACGGACTGACAAAGGAAGCGTGAGACCACTGAGCTTAAATAGACGGAAAGCCAATCTGTCAACGAGCCACAGCTGGTGCCACACGGGCGGGGCCAAATGGGCCCCATGGCAACCGTGACAAAATACATCTTCCTCATCACCAAACCACATTTAAATAGTAATTCAACATAAAATTACAGTAATACGATAAATACCAATTGCTGCTGGTATATGCTGTCTAAGTTATAACATCAGTTCAAATTAAAAAGTAGATAATAATAAACCACCTGAAAAATAATTTAGATAAATGAATAACATATTGAGTAAAACAATGGTGGGCAATGTTTCTAACTAAGAAAGTGCCAGCTAGCTTCTGCTTGTGTGTGACTGAGTGTTTAGTGCAAGCAGTGTAGATGAGTGATAATGGTAGTCCCAAATTCCTTAAAGGGACATTGTGTAAATAAAAATCCTAAAAAAAACGATATTGATTTGATGAATAAGCAAAAATCTTGCTATAGGTACTCAAAAAAACTATTTTGAAAGGCTTGGGGAAAGAAAAGAGAAGTCAATTGTTGCGGTTTGGTCACTTCAAGTCTAGTCTGTTTTAACTCGTTTTCAGTTACACTACACTACATATGTCAAATTAATGGCCCACCGCATCATTTCATGTGGCCTGTGAGACAATGCTGAGAGAAGCACAAGAGAAAAAAAGAGCAAACCATGACTTTGTTTTAAATTCGTACACTGGATGTTGCCAGAGCCAGGTGACACTTGCTAAGCACCCACTGTAGCTGTATTTGCTGACTACCATTATAAAAATGGAGAGAATTGAGGATACCCATCCCAGTGTTATTTTACTTAAAATAAAAGGCATAAATGTGCTGTTTAAGGCAATATGAAAAATTCAAAATAAAACAAAAAAAGCACCTGGCCTTCTTTGCAGGGGTTTAAAGAAGCTTTGGCTCCTTTTTGTAATTTATATGAAATCTAACAGAGAAGTTCCCATATTCCGGTAAACATCTTCATTAAGAGAATAAAAGTGAAAAGCAGAAATATTTTTAAATCATTAAATCAATCATTTCAATTAGTGTTTGTATGTGTATATCTATCAATTTCAAATCAAGAGTTGCTTCGAGTTAGTTAAAATGTAATGGAAATTGAATTACCGTAATTGTTATTTTTTTGCTTTTTTTTTACATATGCAGTTGATAAACACAACAATAAATTAGAATGCAGTAAAGGAAAATCCTTTGAGAGAAAAAAAACCTTAATAATAGTTTTGTAATCAAATCTTACACCTTTGATTCGAAATGTAATTGTGAGCCTCCAAAATGCCCCCCAGCCCTCCAGTTAAGGCACACTTTGTATGCCAATAATTTACCAATCCACCCCCTGTAAGAATGTTTTTTTTCTACCATGTGATCCCCAAGCTAAAATGACTTTGACGCGCCAGCTTTAGAGGTAAATGCACAGATCACCACCATTCACATATTGAATAGTCCTGAAATTGTAGCTTTTTATTCTTGTTAGGTTTTTCTTGTTAGGTCGACCTTCCGAATCGAATGATTAAATGAACTGATTTATTTACAGACCTGTAGAGAGCTTCCATAGAAAACCAACTATGGTACTCGAATGATGGGGTTTCCTATCTCTGACATTTGTGTTTTGCAAAAACACATTAAAAAATCTAACTACTTGTATACATTTCTTTATCCTCTGCAAGGAAGGGCTACTATAGTTTTGCAGTGAAGAGCCTGGAGGAGCTTCGACATGAAAGTTTTAAAAATACATTTGTAGTTATCTTTAATCATGAATCAGGTTTCTGTGTGTTTTGAGTAACTCTTAAAGGTTGCTTTTTCATTGTGTTAGGGTGCTGGGGAAAATACAAATGTTTGGATTTGGCCATTGATGAGCCTATGATCAGCTTTCCTGTTAATTTTAGTTGGGAAATCTCATTTTTATCAAGGTGTCACCATTTCCTCACCATTAGATTAACACAACTTGGTCGCTTCCTCTTCACTATCGTTGGTGATAGTCCACATGTGTCCCCTAAAAACAACGACATTTAGTAGTCAAATGTTAGAGTGTGGGCAGCACGGCGGCACAGTGGTTAGCGCGTGTGCAGCACAGTTCTGAGGTCATGGGATCGAACCGCCTATGTGGAGTTTGCATGTTCTCCCCCGTGCTTGCGTGGGTTTCCTCCGGGCACTCCGGTTTCCTCCCACATTCCAAAAACATGCATTTCAGGTAAATCGGCCGGTCCAAATTGTCCCTAGGTGTGAATGAGCGAGCGAATTGTCTGTCCCTGTGTGCCCTGCGACTGGCTGGCAACCAGTTCAGGGTTTCCCCTGCCCACTGCCCAAAGATAGCTGGGATGGGCTCCAGCACCCCTGCGACCCTACTGAGGATAAGCGGTGCGGATAATGGATGGATGGATGGATGGATGGATGTTAGAGTGTCCCTTTGAAAAAAAAAACATCTTACAGCTGGTATGAAATCATTTCATTTTAATTTGAGATAATCCAAGACTGTCATGGATTTGGCACACTTTGTCTACTTTGACCTCTACAAGCTCAGTCTGTAGGGCAAATAACTGATACAAAAGTCTGTAAAAGGGGAATTGTCTCGGGTTTGCATTTTGAAAGTGTATCAAAGTCTGCCTCTCAGCTGTACTCACACACACACAATCTGAGGTAGTTCGCCCTCTTTCTCCGCTCCTCTCTCACTGAGGAACGACAAGATTGTCACTTTTGTTCTTGTTACTGCTGAATGGCAGGTGAGTCAGTCTCTTTCAAAGTGTCACTGCCGCGTTTATGCAACTTTGGGCAAGTTTGCGAAAATGGCACGATGAAGCTGAGGTGAAGGAGGTTTTGGAGGTAAGGAGAGAAGAGACTCAGGTTTCTGCAGCTCAGCTGCCTTCCTTGTTGCTCCTCCTCCTCTGTCTGACAGCGAGAAATTTTGAGAAACGGGATTTCATCTTGGGTCTTGCCGCCAGACTTGGATGGGGACTCGGCAGGATCGAGGGGAGGAGGAGGCACTTGCATCCTATAGCTGAACTACAGCGCATCCCCAAAAAGAGCCATGGGAAGAGAACGCAGACTTTCTAAACCTTTTCGGTATGTTACTTTTTGCTTTTATCTCAGCACTTTTTGCGGATTTATTTAGATGAGACGCTTTCTACTCTGATTTCTTTTCCCACTCTGATTTGTGGTGACTCTGCGTGTCAGCGTAGGAACACATCAAGGTGCAGGGAAACTTATATTTGCCTAGGAACCTTCATCATAATAATAATAATAATAATAATAATAATGCATTTTATTTAAAAGCGCCTTTCAGGCCACCCAAGGACACTGTACAGACAATGGAAAAAAATACAATTTAAAAAGTTGTAAGCGAAATAATAAATAAAAACAAGACATACCCATATAATTGAACAGCTTTTCAAGTTGCCATTGAAGTTAAAGCCCCAGTGTGTAATATTGACCACTAGATGTCACTGTTTTGTGTAATTGAACGAAAACCAGTGCCTCAGAGCACAGCGTAGGAGCAAGTCGCAAGACAAACATGCCGGTGACCTTAGATAGGGATTCCACGATGTAAAATAAAAACAAACCTCTCGACCTATGATTTTCTTTTTCTTTATGAGAATTAACATTGATATGATAGTTCTGGTATTTTCGCCAAGTATTCATATCAATTTTTTTTTTTTTTACTGAATGATTTTTTTTTTTTACTGAATGATTTTTTTTTAACCACTAAGAGGCACTAAATATTACACATTGTCCTTTTAAGTTCTAGAAAACGGGTAGACTTAAAAGTATCCCCAAGTTTTAAAAATATCAAAATCTGAGGAAATAGTACATATTTTTTGCATGAAATCTCTATAGAGTATAGTCTGTCAGTATATTTCAATGATTTTCCGAGATAATGCATTTTGAAGACAGCATGTCTTGTCATTGTCATCCTGAACTGTGATGTCATGGGAGGAACAACAGCACCCTAGCAAGCCACAGGCCAAATTGTTTTACGTGTTAACTAGTCAAAGAGGTTACGAGTGTTTCAAGCATAGTTTTGCTGGTTTTTCTTGAGAATGCCTAGGCGTTGTGTCGCAGGTGGGTGCAGTAATAGTACAACTAAGGAAGAGCAGGGTTAAAAGAGGCTAACTGGCAGAAAAAAAATACACTTAGGGCTTTGTTTTTTTTACATTCAACTTGTGTTTAATTTTTATTTGTAATAAAAAATTTAAAAGATAATTCTTAAAATTGGAAACATTACGGCAGATGTTAATTATTTAAAAAAATAGGAATTCAAAATAATCATAAAGTAGGATGTTTTTGCTCATTCCATGGGCTATTATTTTTCTTGTTAAAATGATAAATTGCGTGTTTTCCTCTAACTATAAAAATAAAATAAAGAAACATGGATAAAGATATAAGTAATACTTAAAATTAGCAAGACTTTCTGCTAGTATTTGTTAAACAGGACTAGTAGAAAATTATGTTGGTAAAAAAATCTTTAATTTGTCTGAACCCTCATTATTCAATACCATACAGCTTCTGCTACTGAGTAGGAAACTGACAGAGATGGGAGTTAGCTCACACCTTGTAGAATGGATTACGGACTACCTGACAGGCAGACCCCAGTATGTGAAACAGGGGGGCTGTACATAGGACACTGTGGTTAGCAGCACAGGATCTCCGCAGGGGACCGTGCTCTCTCCGTTCCTATTCACTCTGTATACATCGGACTTTAAGTACAACTCTGAGTCCTGCCATGTGCAAAAGTTTGCCGACGACACTGCGATCGTGGGATGTATCAGAAATGGGCAGGAGGAGTAGTACAGGAAATTGATTCAGGACTTCGTCCGATGGAGCAACGCAAACCACCTGCACCTGAACACCACCAAGACCAGGGAGATGGTGGTGGACTTCAGGAGAACTAGAACTCACCCGGTTCGTGTAACCATCAAAGGAGAATGTGTAGAATTTGTCCAGACCTACAAATACCTGGGTGTGCAGCTGGACAACAAACTGGACGGGACTGCCAACACAGAAGCTCTATGTAGGAAAGGGCAAAGCCAACTTTACTTCCTCAGAAGGCTGGCCTCCTTCAAAATCTGCAAAAAGCTCCTGAAAATATTCTATGAGACAGTTGTGGCAAGCGCCCTCTTCTATGCGACAGCGTGTTGGGGAGGCAGCGTCAAGAAGAAGGATGCCTCTCGTCTCAATAAACTGGCGAGGAAAGCGAGCTCTGTTGTGGGCACAGAGCTGGACAGCCTGACAACAGTAGCTGAGAGACCGGCACTGGAAAAGCTGCGGTCAATCATGGAGAATCCATTGCATCCACTACACAGCATTATCTCCAGATAGAAGAGCAGTTTCAGCGACAGACTGCTGTCACTGTCTTGTACTACGGACAGACTGAAGAGATCTTTTCTTCCTCATGCCATGAGGCTCTTTAACTCTACCCGGCAGAGTAAAAGCCCACATTAAACCACACCCCCTACATTGCATATTACTGAATTTTATTGCAATATGTATTCTGTGTAGCACTATTTAGATATTCTATATAACACGGTACAGTGGGCATTTGCACATCACACTGGGTATTTGTATATTGTATTCTTTTGCTTTATTATTGTATTGCTCTCAGCTCAGGGATGCTGCTGGGAATGTGAATTTCCCTTCGGGGATGAATAAAGTATCTATCTGTCTATCTGTCTTTCTATATCTATCTATTTCAAAACATACAAACGCTTTAAAATGTTTACACTTCCCCTTTTACACACACTAACTAACTAACCGATAGCAGTGTCAGCCATGCAGGACAACTACCTGCTCATCAGGGGCATTAGAATTCAGTGTCTTGCCCACAGACACTTCCATATCTAACACGGAGAAGCCAGGAATCAAACCCGCGACCTCTTGATCCCAAGATGGGTACTTTACCTCCTGAGTAGATGTTTTATTTTGTAGACCAGTTCGCTCTACCATGAAGCAAATGGTTATTTTGGATTCATTAAACTATTTCAACAGTTCTAATGACACCGTAAAACAGGGGCGTCAAACAGGCAGCCCGTATCAGGCCCGCTAAGGGATTGAATCCGGCCCGCCAGACAACGCTGAGGGAAGCGCAAGAGAAAAACGAGCTGCATTCTCAAATATATTATATTTGATGTTGCCAGAAGCCAGGTTCCTCTCACAAACATTGTACTTGTATTTCTCTCTCTTCCTACCCTTTTCTCTCACTCTCTATCCCTCTCTCTTTCACGCTCTGTCTCTTTTTCTTTGTTCCTATTCGCATCTTCCTCTCTGTATCTTTTTACCTTCTTTTGCTCCCTTCTTTTTTCCCTTTTTTCTCTCTTTTCACTTTCTCTCTCTCTTGCTTTCCTCTTCTCTTTCTCTTTTCTCTCTTTCTGTTTCTTTTTGGATTTCTTTCTTTCTCTCTCTTTCGCCCTCTCTCAATATATCTCTTTTTATCTCTTTTGTTTCTAATATGCTTTCTCTTTTCTCTTTCTTCCTCTCTCTTTCTTTGTCCCATCCACTCTCCTTTTCTCTCACTCTCTTTCTCTTATTGCTCTCTCTCTGTAATTCTTTCTCTCTAATTTACTACTCCGGCCCAGGGGAGAATATTTGTTCTATCATGTGGCCCCCGAGTTAAAATGAGTTTGACACCCCTGCCGTAAAATGATGTGAATGGATAAAAATAGTTTCCCTTCCTATTTATATAAACTCCCCACTTGTTGTGAGATATACAAACCAAATCTCAGATAGAATATTTCAAAAGTGCCTCACAATGAAAACAACTGATGTTCTCAAAAGACCTCATCAGTCCTAATAATAGGATCTTGTCGCCCTGCTTGGAATTGAGGCTGCCCTGAATCCAAAGTTGAAGTTGAATGACAACCGGGATTGTTTTGATACAGCCGTATTTGCAATTGCGACCCCAACACATTGACTGGCCTCTTTTTGTTGACTTTCGCCAGGGATGGATTCATGTTGGTAAAGTTGTGTGTCCCACATCAAAACACTCGCCCAGAAACAGCTCTTACTCTTTTCTGTTCTTTCCCCAGGCTCTGTTCTTTTGTTGAATGGATGACAGCAGGGTATTGTGAACATTTAAGAAATTTATGAACGCCTTGCCTGTGTTTTCCCTCATGGCATAACCCACGAAAGTCGTACCGTTTCTTAAAGATGTCGCGAAAAGTTGATTCATGTTCTGAAAGGAAAAATGCAACTGAAGACAGTGTCACTACTGCCCAAGTCACTTTCTCAAACAAGCGGCCCTTTGATATGGAAAAAGTCGAATGTTTTTTCTCCTTTGTTTATTTTACACCCTCACAATTTCAATCACATTGCAGTATTGGGATAAGTAATATAATCATTTTTGGGTTGTCTGCTGTACAGAAGACTTTAGCCAAGGTCTGCTTCTTTGGAAATCAATTTTGAACGTAAATGCATATTTTCTGACTTGCTACCAATCAAAAACAGGTGAATGAAAAATCTTTTGTTCCCGTTCCCTACTCCACTTACTGTACGTCAAAGGGAAACACAAGAGGGCGGAATCCTGCTTGTTTTAGAGGTTTCCCCTCAACCTTAAAATCTGACTCATTAGCAAGCTTTGCAGAAACCCACTTTTTTTGTGTTGCATCAATGAAACCGATAAAATATGCAGACATGGATCCCTTGTACTTTACACACCACTGGCAAAGACAAATGTTCATCTTTTGCATTGTTTTTTTCTGGTGAAAGTAAAATTAAATGTTCTATTTGTTTTATTGTCTTAGGAAAATGTCTGGCATCGATGAGTTAATTTAGGGCTTTGAAATTTTTACTTAGGGGTCAATGTTTCTTAACTTTTATTTGGGTATTTGAATACACATAACATATTTGATAATGCTGTTATTTCTTTTATATTTTGATGGCCACTGTGCATTTAAGGACCAGTCTTTAATTTTTTGAACACTGTATGTCGCTGTATGTGTAGCGCAATTGAAAACAAGTGCTAAAAAGCACAAAGATGAAAACAAAACTACAGAGACTCAAGGTTACCAAACCACATCCTTTTACTTTTGTTTTTTTCCCCAGCCTTTTTGAGGATTTTGGGTACCAATAATTTATTTATTAAAATCCATACATTATTTGAATGTAGAAACAAAAATATACGAAATGCAAAGTTCTTTACTGGATGTAGAGCCATTGAGCCTTTATTATATCAGAAAAGCCACAAAGTTTGTTTTTCAAGAAAAAGAAAAAATTCACAAGTGATGCGATGCGAAATGTAAGATATGAATAGGAACAAAACAGGCCTACTCTAAATTTCGTAAAAAAAAAAAAAAAATCCCCAGTGACTAAGGTTCTAGTATCACAGTTGACAGTTCCGACAGAGAGCGCTGAGCCACACCCACCATAGTTACAGTATCCATGTATCAAACGTGGAGCAAATAGGGCAGTCGAAACAACAGCGAGTTACTCTTTAATCTGTATTCCTGATAGCATAGCTGTATCATGTCTTCCTTATTATGCCAACTTATCACAAAAGGCAGTAGAAAAGAGTTTCAATTATTATATACAGACCTATTTACATGGCATAAAGGTGTCGCTAATAACCTTGTAATGTTGCCGATCTATGAGAAAGCCGTCAGCCCCGTAGCAACTTCACGCAGAAACTGATTCAGATTTGTCACCTCTGATGGACTCTTGCTGCAAATGTAAAGCAGGGTATGTACTATTTATTTTTTTCCCTTCTAACAGACCTTAATGAGTTTTAGATATGTCACCCCACTCTTATTTCTTGGCATCTAATGCTATAAACGTTTTTTAAGCTGTCTTTGCAGAACACTTAGTAAGTTCAAATTCGCAAATTTAGGTACCGATGTACAGCAAAACTCTTCACCAAAACGAATGCAGGTTTCATCACTTCATATGTATTGTCGCAGTGACCACAAAAACTTGGTACTGTCAATTTGGGCAACATGATCATTTGAAAAAGCGGTACGGAATTTTGAACTTTTTTGATCACTGCCGCCATCTCCTGGATTCTGTCATCATTGCTGCCTTATTCAGCCCGTTCATGATGCACCTGCAAGTTCCTGCATTTCATGGAGGCCCTCGAGTTGACTAAAAGTTGTCAAGAAACGGGCCAGCAAGTGGGAAGTCGGAACTCATATGCGTAGACGATCTGTCACTTTAATTAGGAAAATAAAAGTTGTCACACACAAACGGACCAAAAACAAAACAAAACAGGTTTAAAGGCAATCAAAATTACAAACTAGGCATTACTCAGATCAAACAGGCATGAACAGGTCTTCAACAAGGTGAAGCAATGGTCTGCCAACAGGCAGTCCCAAAAGGAGCATTTAAGTACTCCACAAGCAATCAGTTCAATACGTCTCAGCCGGTGTCAAGGGGCGGGGCCAGCTGGGTGCCATGACAACCGTGCAGGACATGACAAAAGTAAGATAAAAGCCTACAGGTGGCTCTTTGAATTCAATTGGGCATTGTTCACACATATTTAAAGGTGGAGTCTGTAACCTCAAAATATTGTACTTGCTGACGCCATCTTATGGATGAAATCATCATTGCAGCCTCTTTCAAGCTGCTTGGGTGGCAGATGCACAAAATTGTCGCTTTTGGACTTGCTCAAATAAACTTTCCTTTTTTAATCTTTTTGTAAGTTTTAGTTGGCGTTTGGACTGTATCTGAAACAGTCCTTTTCTTACTTTCACCATTTTCATCTTAAAATACAATAAAACAAGGAGCACAAACGTTAAATCATACTCCAAACTCAAAATCAAAAACAAACAAGCCTTCTCCCAGCCTAATGTGCTCCTTGGCCCGGAACACTGATGATAAAAGTTAAATAAAAGAAGACAAGTGCAGTGAAATAAATATATATGTATTAAGGCTTTTTAAACTCAGTTGGGCATTGTTAACACATGCTTAATAAAGAAAATATTTTCCAAAATTTTTTGAAGGTCACCTCAAATTACGCACCCCACCTCAAACAGAGAAAATATCTAACGTTTTACTTTTTGAAGACACCTCAAATGACGCACTCCACCTTTAAACTTAAAAAACTAGTGTCAGGGATTCAGTTTAAAAATATTTTTGACGGAAAGTGTGCCTCAAGGTTATTAATGAAAAAAGTGTGCCTTGGTTGGAAAACACTGTGTTAAGGCACCAGAAGTTATAGATGGGAAAGGGTGGGGAAAGTGGAGCACCGACTCCCAAATGTGCTTTTGCTGTCTCTCTCACTCACTCATTTTTTCTTTTTTTTCTCTTTCTTTTATTATGTGAGCCAATGTGAAACACTCTTTGCACTTGCTGCAGCAAGTGCACAAACCGAAGCCATCTCGTTGCAGCTCGCTGAGAATTCAAATATCTGTCTTTGACATTGGACCTGACATGTAACAGTTGTTAGAATTAGAATCTATAGTATAACCTTGAGAGTTCCGTCTCTTGTTCGCTGCAATGTTCGCCAGGATCTTCATCCCCAAGAAGCACAGGGAGCGCTTCGACCAAGTGGTTTCCCAGAGCCTGGCGAGCCGTGTCAAGGGGCGGAGCTTCAGCGACCCGAGCCGTAGCCACTTCCGCCGCAGCCGCAGTGAGGATCCCCCCGAGCACTTGCTGGTCTCCACGCGCGCCAGTTCTGTTCCACGCACGCATGCGGAGGAAAACGCCACGCCGCCGTCCCGCGGGATGCGCAAGACCACTTCGCTCATTGCTGGCCACTCCAACAGCTCGGCCACAAAATGCAGGTCAGTTTTGTACGCGGCCATTCAAATGTCATTGCGGTAATTTGGGGACATTTTTATCTTCCTTACCTTTGGTTAATAAGTGCACACACACCATAAACTAAAATGACATAATTCAAACAAGCATAATGGCCTGGCGTTGTGTGCTCAGCGTTACTGGGCATTCTACTTAGGCCATGGTTTGTTGAAAAATTGCCACGGGGCCAGTAGGTAGCGCCAAAGACTCGCATGCAGCTCCAGGGACGCTTGTACAAAAAAATGTGTCCATCGAATTTGTTGGTACCTGTGCCTTGATACGGAACCTAGCTTACGACACTTGAAGAGGCCTAAAGTGTACATTTTCACAAAAAACGGTTCAGCCATTACAGCTACGGGTAATCCAAAACCAAAAACCTCACAATAGGCCAGGCAAAGTAACGAGAAGAAAAAATGTGTTTTTTGGACCCTTTGAGTACACGTAGTTTTTAGTGTTTTTAGCACTCATTTTTACTTGCACGACACAATACAGTAGCATCTAGTGATCAAATAACATACTGTCCCTTTAGAGAAGAATATTTAGAATATTAGGATAAGAAAACATTTCAGATGGTAAATTTAAGGATATAGTGATGAGTTTGTAAATATAACACGAAAAAATCACAATACTGTTCAAATATCACATGGGGAAAATATAATAGTATTTATTGTCTTTTTGATCAATGGCGGTCCTTTTTGCATCATCTAGGCCACAAGGCTGTGTTCAACTGAAGTAGAAAAAATGGAAAATACCTGCAGACATGATTGAAAGAGTCCTACACTAAATTAAACTGGACTTAAAAACCTTAGTGCTAGAACTCAACAACTGGAATTGCCTTTGACAGAGTTGAGAGCGTTTGACCAATACCACAATGAAATTCCCCCCAAAACATTTTGGAGGAATAACATAATTCTTTAATAAACAATAACAGTTACTTTATATAAAGAATCAACTGCAATTTTTTATTTTTGAAGTTTGATTTTCTTGTTTTTGACTGTATAAATGCCACATGAAGCCTCCCCATGTACTGCCATAAGGTTGTGTATTGGCTTGACTTTCAAACTTTACCCATTATGGCTACCCAGCAATCTGGATTATTGTGAGAAATGAGACACAATTCTATTGATTATGAAGATTTCTGTTTCTTGTTTTGTATCACTCTTAGGACTGTGAGAGTATGCAAAGGGAACATGAGCTTTGGCTTCACTCTGAGGGGTCATGCTCCTGTCTGGATCGACTCAGTTGTCCATGGTAAATACAAAAAACGCCTGTGAGGCTGCTGTTGAGGGCTGATTTTGGTTGTGAATACTTTGACTGACTTTGCAATGCAGGGAGCGCAGCAGACAAAGCAGGTTTAAAATCAGGAGACCGCATCCTGTTCCTCAACGGGCTTGATATGAGGTAAAATCAGTCGACAAGATTCTCTTACACCGGAATGCAAGTAGCTCATGCTTTGCATTTGTCTTCTTTTCATCTTAACAAATGGCCTCAGGACCTCCTCCCACGAAAAGGTGGTCTCCATGCTGCAGGGAAGCGGGGCCATGCCCACCCTAGTCGTGGAAGATGGCCAGCCTTCGTTAACCATGTCAGAGCAGGAGCTGGCGGCCGGCGGCAACCCTGCAGAGCGCTCTCGATCACCTACGCTCAGCTCCCTCCAGTGGGTGGCCGATATCCTGCCGCAGAGCATCCGCGTCCACGGCCGCACTTTCGGGCAGCAGCTTGAGCATCTGCTGACTATGCAGGAGAGGTACACCATCTGCAAAGCTCTGGAGAACTTCTTCCAGCACAGGTGGGCTAGAACAGGAAAAAAGTGTGTCTGTGATCAAATTCTAAGCCGGGCTGTTGCCATTGCCGCAGGAATGTGGACACACTGATCGTCGATGTGTTTCCGTTGCTGGATACTCCAGCCAAACAGGTCATCTGGCAATTTGTTTACCAGCTGCTAACGTATGAAGAACAAGAACACTGCCAGAATAAAATCTCACGCTTTCTCGGATCCAACACACCAGGTGGGGGTATGAATTTTTAGGTGGCAGGTACTTACTGTGGGTGGAATACTCTAATACATAATTCTCAATCAAATATCAGTTTTGAAGCACCAGTGTATTTGACCACTAGATGGCACTGTATTGTCTAATGCGAACGGAAACCAGTGCTACAGAGCCCAGCGTAGCAGCAAAATGGTAGACATGTAAAAGAAATACAAATATCTCGACCTATGATTTTAAGTTAACATTGGTATGATAGTTAAGCATTTTTGCCTTGTAATCAAATAGATATTTGTTTTTTACTGAATTAAAGTTTTTTGGCACCACTTGGAGGCATTAAATATTACACACTGTCACATTAACTTTTGTCGATCTCCGTTGATTCACAAAAGTCTATGCTTTTATGTCCCATTTTGATGCAGCATGTGGATTATTTGTCAAAGGGATTGCCATGATAGTCTCATCTGCCTATAATGTGTTAGGTTCAAACAAACTAGCAAAATAATGACTTTTACTTGACACATCCTGACCCAGGTAGCCACATAATTATTCAAGGACGTCAAAAAATTTTCATCCTCTAATTGAGTTTTCCTAAACTAGTGGGTTGCGGACCTATTTCAGAGGGTCACAAAATATTTCTGAGAGAAAAGGTTTGAGGGTCAATTACACTCCTTAACAGTAGATGGCGGTAATGCGTTGCAAAGACACACGTCATTTCCTACCACAAAAAAAAACCTTGTTTGCGCATGTTTAGCATTAAAAATAATTTTATTACCTAAAATTGTTTTGGTTTTCTCGTCATTTTCATTTTTGAAAGAAAAAGATTAGTTTTTTCTACTATATCTGCTTTAAACACAATTGTTTCAGTAGATATGTTTGAAAAGTGGAAACTTTTCCTTGATTTGGGTCACAGCTTATCATTAGGATGGGATGGAGGGTACTCAAGTCCGACCTGTTGAGGACGTCTGCACTAATTGGCCAAACGGAGAAAATTTGTTTGTTTATTCTTGAAAATGTGATTCTGACTAAGGTCTCAAGCACCATTTGATCTTTAAGATAGAGGTAAAGTTTTGCATTCATAGTCATTTGAAATTGTCTGTTCATGTGCGTGCGTTGCAGTTCCGCCACCACCTCCTCCTGTTTCTTCAGAGCCCGAGATTGCCCCTGAACCTCATCGACGAAGCAGCTCCATGAGGGTGACGGGCACCACCTACAGGAGCAGTGTGAGGGGACGGAGCTCTGATGACTTGTTCATTGGCACACACTTGAGCATGGGTACACAATCTGTCTTCCTGTGTTGTTTTGATGATCAATTGAGTTCTGTTATGCTTGAGAACCAGTTGCCAAACATAGTGATTGCTATTGACAGCCAATTTGCTAATTATTTTTTATATGCAATTTGGCAAACTCAGCTTCACAACAGCTGCATATTTTACTGATAGTGAGGATGTATTTAGCAACATTCCGTTTGCTCACAATTTAGTTTTTTAATTTCAACTTGCCATTCCCAAAACTGTATTTAAATGTTATATATATGTTCAAATCTCAGTTGTCTAGGTTTATTACTAATTCAAATTTTGTACATAACTTGTGAATGTTTCCCTGGCGTCAGAACATTAGCGACGTTGCATTTAGCTTATTGTGATGCCCGCATGAGTTTAGGATTCCGCGCTGACTCGTTCTTAGAGGCTGGTATGAGGTTGGCCCCAGGAGAAAGACAATCAGGGGATGGTACATCTCTTCCCGAGACGCCCAACAACCTCACAAATGTATGTATTAGCCCGTTTCCACTGGTGACAGTTTTGCAAAACAAATCAAGAAAAGAGCTTGATTATTTTTGTTTTAATTTCGCTGCACTAGCTGTCTGCTGTGTACTCTGAACTGGAGAACATGTATGCAGCTAAGAGATCCAAGTCCCTGAAAACACGTCCTCCTCCTGCTCCTGAGAGTTTGCTGGATTTGGACCTGCCTTCTCGCTCAGATTCACCTCTAACACATGCGACCACAGGTAGCAGGACCATTACCTGCTTGTACTGTAATGGTGGTATTTTGAACTGACATAAGCTAAAGCGTTAACCAATGCTATATATTTTTGATTTTTTTGGTAATGCATGCATTGTGTTTCTAATATACAGTCTTTTTCGAGATGGATTTAAATAAAGGGGATAGATTGGGATTAATGGTGCCCAAGTACAGCAATGCTAAATCCCCAAGCAGCTAACCCATTTTAGATTTATGAATATTCTTGTTTTGCATTGATTATATGTTTATTACATAAACCAAAACCGAGGTGGGCTTGTGAATCTTTTGTTGTCAAACTTTATGAATTGCACAGCAATATAATTTGAAATGCACTTTTTTTGGGTCAGTCATCAATGTCATGCGTTAAAATTTTGTGGTATTGTCTTTGTCAAAATAATTTGGGTTTTTAGTTGCCTTGAGCTCTGTTTCTTTGACTGATCACATTTGACATTTTAACTAAAAATAGCACGTGATGGATTCTCTCCAATGGTTTACTTTACATTTTGCGTTCTACACACCATCACAATCTTGCTGTGGGAAATACGACCTACTTTTTTCCTCAGCTAATTGTATTGGACTATGCTTGATCGCTAAAAGATGAGCATTAAATCTTTTAGCTAAGACATAATATGACATTTCCTGTGTTGCAGGTAGCTGTAAAGGTCCCCCAGCCTCTATAACCTGGCCAGAGTCTCTCCACAGCCCTCCCTCTTCGCAATTCTACCCACCAGGCTTGACAAGTCAGAACAGTGGGGAGTCCAACCCTTACATCAGCCTGGACAGCCCACCACCTTCACTGATGGAGCTTATGGATTTCCCATCCAGTCCACTGCCACACCGCAGCAGCAAACGCCGATATACTTTCTCAAAGCCACCACGATCTGAAGACACTGATCGTTTTCTGGATGCACTGAGCGAGCAGCTTGGCCAGCGAGTGGCAATCGTTGATGATTTCCTTACACCTGAAAATGACTACGAAGAGGTTGTCATGTATAATTTTTTTCTTCAAGTCTTATTTGGGTATTTTAGATTATTTAATTTACACAAATGCTGCAGTTGTGACAGGAAGTGTAAAAGCTGTCAACTTAATATCAAGATAAATGCATAATACACATGCAGGCACACACATGCCTACATCCCATTATCTTCAGCTCACGTCCAGACTTTTTCCCACAGTCAGCCAATGTCCAGTAAAAGTGCTTGCCTGTCCAAGTATCATTTTTATTTTCTAATTCAAATGTGTTAAAAGCCTATATGGGGTGTTTAAAAGTAATTTTACCTGCGGAGGCTTCATTTTACAGATGGAACTGTCCATGTACCATGGATGATTAACTTGGCACAAGCATACTGTATTCTGTCTTGTTTAAAGTTGCTCTCGATCTTCTTCAAGCTTTAAACTCATTGTCACATAATACTATCAAGGGGCATTCACAGATATGTGATAAGGAGTCGTAAAGTATATATTTTAATCAGTTTCATTTTACACTTATTAGACTGGGAGGTACTTTGGAACCATAATCACAAGTACACAAAAAACAATTATGATGTTGATCTCCAATGATGTCTCTTTTCATAATAGGATGGTGTGCAGATGACATTCCCAGATGAAGATGATGAGGAGGATAATGATGGGGAGTTAGGAATGGACGAAGAAGAAAACGAAGGATTTGTGGGTCCTGCACTAAGCAGCCCAAGTGAAATCCAAAGTAGCAACGGGGAAGATAATGCTTCCTCCCTCACCTATTCCTCCTCTTCTGACCTCATCCCTCCGCCTCCCATGACGCCCCCTCCGCCTCCGCCCCTTCAGTTCAATGACACGCCGGCTCCCCCGCCTCCAGCTGCTTCTGCGCCATCTCAACCACCACCACCACAGAAACAACAGGAGCCTAGCTATAACCCCAAACATTCCCCAATAGCCTATGTTCCCACCAGACGCAAATCTGGCCCGCCTCCACCACCTCCGCCCCGCACTAATGCGCCACCAAAACGACACTCCTTACACAAAGTGCTGCCCTCTAAAGAAGAGCTGCAGGTGCAGGCTGCCATTCAAGAGTTGAAAACGTATCAAGGGCAGCAATCTTACCTGGAACGACAGGCCTACAAAGAGCAGCAAACGTATGAAGAGAGGCAAGCATATGAAGAGCTGAAAGCATTTGAGGAACAGCAGGAGCAAATGTTGAAGGAGCGACAAGCCTATGAGGAGCAGAAGGTGTTTGAGGAACTTAAAGCATTTGAACAGCAAATGTTTAGGGAGCAAAAAGCTTTCCGGGAGAGACAAGAGCAAGCCTACCAGGAGCAAAAAGCTTATGAAGATCAACTGATGCAACAACTCTATCAGAGCCACCACTCAATGCCTGCCCACCCCACCCAACAAAAAGCCCACTCACCACTACAAGTTGAGCAACTCCACCAGTCTTTACCGCCACTCCTAGCGTCAGAATCTGACACTGACCACTCGCAACATCAGCCCCATATGATGCGGCAAGCGCAGCCGCAGCCTCACCTGGGGCACCTCCATCGGCGCCTTTCCCGCTCTGCTCCACCTTCGCATCACCCACCTCCTCTACCGACAGCCATGCAAATTCAGCACTATCCCGAGGGCGTTTATCAAAGCCATCAAAGCCTTCAAACCCAGCAGCAACATCCGTCAGCTGAGATGCACCACCAGTTGCAGACAAAGCAACTCTACCAACCATCAGTGGAGGTGTTGCCAAAAATGCAACAACCCAGTAGCCACTACTCATCCACTGAAATATTTCCTCAAATCCACCAAACCAGCATCCATCACTCCTTGGCAGAACTCCCCCATCAAAGTCAGCAGATTATGAGTAAGCAGCCTCACAACTCCTTCACTGAACTCTTCCATCAAACCAATCAAATGCAGAGCGGACAGTCCCACCATTCGTCTAATGAGCTGCTCCATCAAATACACCAACCTCAGCCCCACCACTCGTCCTCTGAGTTACTCCACCAGGCCCATCAGATGCACCAAGTTAAGCCCTGTCATCATTCCTCCACCGAGCTGCTGCATCAAGTCCAGAAAGAACCCTTGTGCCAACCGAACCGGGAGAGCCACTCACGCCAGAGCCGTAGAAGTCTCAAAAATCTCCACGAGACCCAAGCCCCACAAGGTCAGAAGATCCATCATCATCCTCAGCCCATTAAGCCATCGCCCCAGAGACCCCACTCAATTCAGCAGTTGCACCACCACTCCAGCACCCCTCACATTCACCACATCCACCACATGACACCACAACCTCCACCGCAGGACTTTCAGCACCAGATTCATGTCATCCATCCACCTCAACAACCCAACAGATCCCATCCACTCTTGTCCACATTCCAACCTCTGCAACCACACCAACCCTCACTTTCCACCTTTCAGCCATTTCCCCAGCATGGCCAACCTCAACATCAGGCTCAGCCAGCCACCCAATCGACCCGCCCTCATTCCCAACCATCGCACCATCTAATGCAATCTCAAGGCCAATATCAAGCTCTGTTCCAGAACAACCCCTTTCAGAGTCATATTCAACCTCAGTCACTCCCCCATTCTCTGTCTGACCCCACGGAGAACATGGAGCCTCCACCGCCACCACCCCTTCCTCCACCCTGCTCACCTCCACCTATACCCAGGCCCACCCTGTCCAGAATGGACTCTCACCACATGAGTGTAAAGAGACTGCGTTGGGAGCAGGTGGAGAATTCTGAAGGCACGATCTGGGGCCAGGTAAATGGTGCGCCACATGTATTTGGGCTGCATTTTAGAATGTCGTAAATCAAAATGTATTTGGACATACTTGTATACTAAATTGTGAAACTTCCCATTTCTGAATTATTTAAGTTTTGGGTTCATTATGTGTCATACCCTGCTTTGACGTAACTTTAGTTACAGCATTTCTGTAGATTTGCACAAGATGATTAGTGTATATTGGTTTCCATAGGGGTAATTGAACAAAATGTTTCTTACACGATAACCACTGAATTGGGAAGAACCCTCACAACACCCCCCCCCCTTCTTCAACTAGGCTTATATTTCAAGAAAACAAATGTTGATCCACTTTTGACATTTACGTTTTAAAAGTTTCATTTTTTTTTTACAAATGACTTATTTGAATACAACTGTGTATGTTGTCTTGCTAGTTGGGCGCAAATTCTGATCATGAGAAACTTCATGACATGGTAAAATATCTGGACCTAGAAATGCACTTCGGTACACAAAAAGGTTCTTGTAAGTTTTTTCCCTGCTACATTTCTTATAGAAATTTCTCCTAGCTTTACAATCTTCTGTATTACGCTAACTTTGATTTTTCTCTCTTGTTTTTAGTGACAGCTGCAAAATCCACACCACAGCTTGAAACATTCAAGAAAAAAGATGTCGTTGAAATTCTTTCCCACAAGAAAGCCTACAATGCATGTAAGTCTGGAATTGTTCACTGTTTGCTTAGGGTATAAGGTGTTCAAATTATATCAACCCTGAAGGTTGAAGTAGTCAACGGAGGAACGTCAGTTATCTTTCTTTTATGGTTCTATTGTTTTTCAGCCATCCTGATAGCCCACCTGAAGCTCTCCCCTGGAGAGTTACGGCAGGTGCTAATGAGTATGAGCCCTGACAAACTAGAGCCAGCGCACATTAAGCAGCTTCTGCTCTACGCCCCCGATGCAGAGGAGGTCAAAAAGTACCAAGAGTACAAAGACGACCCTGGAAAACTCAGCCAGCCGGACCAGTTCATACTGCAGGTACCACTAGAATTTAGTGCGATGACAGGTGGTGATGTCCGTGTCTGTTGAGGCACAGTTAGATTTACAAATAAAAGAACCTACATCTGATGTATCATTTGATTGGCAGAGAAAGACAGCAATATTTAAATAGCAGCATAGAAAATAATGTTTTATTGTCTTACCTTGACTAATAAATGAAGTCTTGGTGCTAATCATTTTGAATAAAAGCATAGAAAGATAAGTAATCATCCATTGGGATGAAAAAAAGTCCATGCCCCGAGGAAAAAAAAATACTGACTGAATTGACTTGCTGTTGGCTTGCTAATTATTACCAATTCTACTGTTGGGGTTGAAATGTATGCCTGAATAGAAGTCTTGGTCTCACTATTGCCCCCTGGCATGTGGGAAGATAATCACATGCCTCACTCTGCTTCTGCACACCCTGAGCTCAGTACTACGTAACATACTAATTCTGTTAATATTATTTATTACATAATTTGAAAATTCTGTGATTTTGAAAAATAAAATCCAAACATTGTGAAAAAAATATAAAACACTAAATAAATGTAACCATTTAATAATTTTTAAATTTTATATTTCCATGTTGACAGGTGAGGCGCTACCTCACCTGCCTCCTGTGACAGCAAGTCACTCATCCAGTGGTTCCTAAGCTTTTCTGTACTGTGGACCATTTCAATGTCTGACAACTTCCTCAAAAATATGCTCAAGATCAGCATTAAACAGGTTTCTATGCTATATAAATGCAGTCTACCATTTTTGGTTGCGAACCACTGGCTCAGTGCGTAATAATTACATTGCTTTGATCTTTTGACTTATTGGGCTCGATTTTGTTGACAAGCGCAAGTCCGGTGCAAAGCATGGCGTGGGTCTGCCCAGGGGCAAGGCTAGATGTTCTTATGGTCGCACAGACACCTTTAAAGTGTAAATGGAGGTCACAGAATAATGTCCACAGACAAAACTGCCTTCGGAGCTGATTTGTTTTTTTGTGACGGCGTGCGCTATGGCCATAGAATGAAATCAATACTGAGAGTAATTTTGTTTTTTTTAATTAGTTCATTTAATATGTAATACAAAACAATATTTTGCAGTTCCGTTTGTTTAACCCCTTAACGTTCTGACAGCCCACAGTGAATGAATGAAAACTGTATTCGAACATCAAAATAAAAGAACAGAACAAAAACAATAACTTAACAACAATATAACGTTACATAATATGTTCGAAAGGGGTAGTAAGAAGCAAATGCTTCTCCATTAACCTATTAGGGCCTTTTTTATGAAAAGGATATATCTTCCAAATGAAATATCTTCAGCCATGAGTAAACAAATCGAATGATGATTGACACATTGGTTTGCCAATGAAATTTCCAACATAAATTTACGCCATTTTCCGGTGGTGTATTCTCATCAGAGCTAAAATTAAGTGTGCAAGGCAGTCTGTGATTCATGTTTGTACATTATTATTACGCCAGGTGTGCACCATCTTTGATTTGACTTTTGGAAAGAGAAGTCAAACATTTACAATTTTTTCACAATGGCTAAAAATTGCAAATGTTTTAGTGTAGTAAAGTGGTCATTTCCAAATGGCCACCTTTGGAAATGCTTGAACCTACCCTTTGGAAAACTGTGTAAAACACAATGTTTAGTTTTTCAGATTGTGATCAAATTTGACAAGGTGCCAGGTAGGGCTTTAAGGTATTGTATCACCTGTTTTCCAGCTAAGATGCCCATGTTACACTCATCTGCAAGCATATAATTGCAAAAAGAAAAAGAGGCGAATAAAAAGAATAAAAAGTTCTATCTCTGTGTGTTCCAACTCAGATTACTCAATGTAAGTATCACTTGCAGTGATTGTTTCAGTTTGTGACAAATTTTATGTGTATTACCTTTCGAAAGAGACCAAAACTGTCCAAACTCTCCAAAAGGTCCAAGAAGAGCATTCAATTTACTTTGGTATTGGGAATTTAGGAGAATTATACAGGAACGTTAAAAGGTTAATCAGGAAATGTTGGTTTGAGATGCAAGTGTGGCCACCAAAAACTAATATAAGTCAATATTTACATAAAAAGTGTCTGGTCTTTATTAGTCTTGGTTTACGGATCGATTGACCACCTGGGTCGTCAGAGCACCACTTACTGTGGTATGTATTGGGCAAATACAGCCTGGCAGTGCACATCTCTCTCAAGGCCAGTCTTTTGGTAGATATTTGCTTCCCCACATCAAGCAGATAGTACTGGTTTTCACGGTAACCAGTAGCAGGAGAGGCCTCCAAATATGACTCATATACAGCACCTTTATCACCTGTCGCTGTTGTTTTTCGGTGTGAAGCACCATCCCACACTTCAGAGATGAACCAGACCTCAGCATTGATGGGCAGCGGCTTGTGACAATATTAATACTGGGGAAACACTATATTGTTCCAAAATTTTGAGAATCACATCGAAGAACAATTATTTTGGCAATAAGGTTACGTCCTTTGATTTTGTGACATTTTAAAGGCTCAAAGACTCCTTGTCTTTTGAAGGACTTTGCATTTCGGATACTTTAAAAATATTAAAATTATATGAGAATTTTATCAAATAAATAACAAGATGGATACAAAACAAAATGGTTCTTTTGGAAATAAGGTACTGCGACTGGCTGACCACCAGTTCAGGGTGTCCCCTGAACTGCCTGAAGATGGCTGGGATGGGCTGAAGCACACCTGCGACCCTTCTGAGGATAAGCGGTGCAGAAGATGGATGAATGGATGGATGGATTGAAATAAATTACATGCATACATAAATAAATAATCCAAAAAGATGGTTCAATTAAAAAATCATAAATAGTGTGGGATTATTGTAAATGTGTAATGCATTAACTACAAATATTGAGCATGATAGAGACCCTTACAGTTTATAATTTCTTTACTCTAAAGAATCCTTTTAGCTTGTGAACCACTCAACTATGCATGAGGAGAACAGCTGCTTTGTCAATTTTGTCCTACGCCGGTCCGTTTGGTGTTCTTCGTTTTATGATGGTGTCCCCTTTGTTATGTATAAACATCCTTCCCCCAACAACTCTGTGACTGGTTGTAAGAAAATAGAGCTAGTCAGGTTATGGTCTGATCAGAATCAGGCTTTGGCCCTTACACATCTCCTCATGAGCTATATTGTTGTCCCCTGTCACTTATTGTATGTTTTATTCAGAGATCTAAGGTAATAGGCAAAAAGATAACTAAAAATTGGGTTGTTAGAAATAAATAAATAAATACATCCTTGAATGAATAATTAGATGTGAAACAAAGAGGTACCCTCCGAGCGACTGTCTGGACTCTATCAATAAATTCATACTTTATCAAACTGTTCCAAAGAATTTAACTCAGAATTTGCAGATCTAGGCTTCCGTATGGAATACAATCTCCGTATATAGTCATATTTGTCTTATAATTCTAAACATAATACATTTACTTTTTAGCAGATTTCATATATCAGTTTGTATTTCCATGTCGGTAAAGTAGATGTGCGTATTCAACATTTTATGTAATTTCTAACCTTTTTAAACAAAGGGAACTTGTTCTTGGAAAAATATACTGTTTTTGGCATGCATATATGTAAGATCACACATCCATATTAATGTCTTGTCAAAAGACTACGTTGTGACTCTCCCTCAGTTGCTGTCAGTGCCTGAGTACAAGACACGCCTGGAGTGCCTCCTCTTCAAATTTTCTCTGCAGGAGAAGACTGAAGAGCTGAGGGGAGCCTATGAATGCGTCACCGAGGCTTCTTGCCAGCTCCGCACCAGCAAGAAGCTTGCCAAAATTTTAGAGGTACAAGCCCAGTCACAGAGGTGTAATGAATTATTTCAAGGTTTTGTGACTGATGGCAGAAAACATATTATACAATTATGACTTGTTTTTAAGAAACGACATCCTTGTTAAAAAAAAGAAGAAATGTTCATTTCAATTTTGATTTTTTTTTTTTGTTATATTTTTTCTTAAGTTAAATATTTCTACAATTGTCTCATATGAATTCTAAATTCAGTTTACTCCACACCAAAAACTCTACACCAAAATATTTTAATGTTGTTGTTCTCTATGGCGAACTAAAATTTAGTGATACAGAATTACTGTGTTTACTTTGAATTCAAATTTGTGATAGATGTATAGTTTAGAAAACAATCAAAATCCAAATCATATAAAGTAAAAAGAAGTGAATGATTTACTTAACTTGCATCTGTCACCCTTTTTTTCACAGTTTGTGTTGGCCATGGGGAACTACTTGAATAACAGACAGCCAAAAACCAACAAGACGACCGGCTTCAAAATAAACTTCTTGACTGAGGTACCCTAACAGTACAACTTCACGTACACTAAACCAAGGGTTGGCAACCTTTTTACGTGGCGGGCCGTATTGGTTTAAATAAAATTGCATTAACGTGCACAAGTTGTGTAGAGGTAAGATCAGGACTAAAAAGATCCAGCCTTTCTCCGCCCCCTCTCGACGAGCACATACGTGGTGACGAGCACACACGTCAATAAGTGTGCATGCAGCGCTGCACAGATCCTCAACAAAGAGAAAAAGAACAATGACGCTGGAGAATTTAAAAAAAAAACTCAGCAAGAGAGAGGCCCAAACCTGCCCGAACCCAACATAATGATTGACATTTCAGGACCAATCCCGCCCGGAATGCAGGACGTTTTCTGGTTGGACTCAGACTTAAGATCTTACCTCTAGTTTAATTGTCTCATTGTTTATAAAGGGACCGTTTCATCCTATTGGTTTCCAAACACATATAATGGGGTACACAAATGTTCACATGCTAAGAAAACCAGATGAGTATTGTTTCATACAAATACTTCCATTTCAAATAATAAATGTCTATCTGATAAATGGTAGTCTGGATATACAGCTACAGTGAGTAGAGTGGCGCATGGCTTTAGCGACATCCAGTTGTAGAGGCCATGCCCCAGGCCAACTCCAATCACAGGGCGGTGACTAAGACTACCACTCTTGGCACGGACTTTTCGCACCTATAAAACCAACATGCAAGCTCCAAACTCTCTTCTTCCCGGCACATGCTCCTGCTCAACAAACCCTCTTCAGGCAAGGCCCATCCCCCCTTTGAGAAATTGACGGGAATGGGAGGTTGTGGGGAGAACATGGGCTGGTCTTCGTTTCTTCAGAAGGCCATGACTCCATGGGGGCAACAATCTAGAGCAGGCCGACACAACTTTTACTCATCAAACTCAAATGTAGACCAAGAAAGATTTTCCCAAAAATGGTTTCGGTGCAGGGACAAATAATGTGTGATTTCTGACACACTCTGAAAATACTTCCTGATCATTTAAATGAGATTATTATCTTAACCACGGGTTTTTGGATCAGTAATTTCATTATTGCAACACAATTTGGTCCAGTGCTCCTTGTTTGACTGGACCTCTTGCTTGCTTGGCTGGCTCATACAAACTGAACTGCCAAGTGTGAGTCATCCATATATGCTCTTATGGGAGGCTGGCGAACACCTGATCTGGATATTGGCCCTCTGCATTCCACTTTTTCAGTTTTGACTACCATGTTCATTGCCAAAGGAAAAAGGGGAACGGAGATGGTACAACCCGTTATTATGCCTTTCCCAAGGTGTTGCTAGTCTGATGTTACTGACCTGGAAGTGAACCTTAGCTTGAAGTTGTCATAATAATTTTTGCAGGGGTCATTAACCTTTGGTCTGTCCGATTGAAGATCTCATCCTCCCCCCTATCGGCATCTCCTGGGGGTATCTCTCTTTAGGGCTTTTTGTAGCTTGTTGGGGTTCCTTCTCACGAAAGATACAGGCTGGGGTGCTAACCCAATCTGTCCTGGCTGCCGTCTTTCCGGGCTGTCAACTGTCTCTCCAGTAGTCGACCAATCTGTTCTTGGTTGCCACCTAGTCTCTTCATAGGAGTCACTGGCTGTGCAAGCTTGTAACTTGAAAGAAACTTCTGCTGGATGCAACAGGGACGCATCATCAGTGATGTAAGAACCTCCTCATTTGAAAATGCCTTCTTTTACTTTATCAAAAATTCTGTGGCTCTAAAAGAGACTTTGGTGTCTTTTTGAGAGTTTTTCACCGGCCTTGTAAAAAAAGAAAGCTGTTTGCCCAAAGTTGTCTTTAACTCACGGGCGCTTTCTGTTCGTGGTGCGCTGCCGAGGGGGTAATTACGGTAGCATTGAAGCTCTTGTAACAAATGCTGTTGTGGCGCTCCATGTTTTTCAGATTTGCTGTAGCTACAATGCACCGCATGAGACACACAGTTTTCTTCTACATTAATAAAGCGTAATTATTCCACCCATTCACTACGAAATGTATACGGTGTCTTCCTTTTACCGCCATGTTGAAGTATGCAAAAATCGATTTGGACTCCTTCGCGACGTTCAAGATCGAGGCTGCGATTGTCATACGCACTAACCTCTGCCCCGTATTACATCACACTTCTCAGATTATCGAACTCTGCTACTTTGATTTTTTTTTAGGTTTTAATATATTTTTATACTTATTGTTTTTAATTCACACCACACAATCCAAGCTTAAAACACACTTCTATTCTATAGCATATGAATAACCTATATTTTATTTTGACAATATCTATATATCTGTGTATTATTTGCCCTCGTGTAGGTTTTAGATCAGGTGATGGTGTCATAATTGTCTGTGGTTTGCAATAACCTGTGGTCTGTGCAGCCCTTTGAGACCCTTTGCGATTAAGGGCTATACAAATAAACATGACTTGACTTGACACATTTTAGACATTGATATTTTGTGATTAGGTCTAATTTTATAACTGGCCCGCGGGCTTGTGATAATGCCACATGTGTTGGCGACCCCTGACCTAGAGACTAACTTCTTTTTTTGACATTTATGGCGGGCCGGATCCAGTCCGCGGGCCGTATGTTTGACACATCCGCTCTAATGCTCATCTAACCTATATTGACTTTTAGACGGAAAAAAAACTCAACATATTCTGCAGCGGTCCAAAATACATTTCACACAATGCTTTGTCATCCTTGCAGTTGAGTACCACCAAGACGGTGGACGGAAAATCGACATTCCTGCACATCCTAGTCAAGTCGCTGTGCCAGCACTTTCCTGACGTGCTGGATTTTTCCAAAGATCTCACCATGGTTCCACTTGCAGCCAAAGGTGCTTGTTGACATAGCAATCATTGAACATATAATTCAAAGTCGTTTCTTTTTCATCATTTTGTCTTTTGTTCAATGCAGTAAACCAAAGTACAATCTCGTCCGACATGGAAGATCTCCACGGAACCATCCAGAAAATCCGCTCAGCTTGTCAGAAAATTCCTGCAAGCACTGAAGACCGCTTTGCCACCGTCATGAGCGTATCTTTCTCCTGCATCATTGAGCCTTTCCACTGCAAAAGTCATATTTTAGTTCCACTGGCAGGTGTACTCATTTTATGTGTAATCAATTTTTTTTACCTTTGTTTCAACACACATAAAAATAATTTAAATAGGCACAATATGTTGGATAACGATTTCTTGAATACTGTACTTTAATGGTGACATGCATGTGGGGAGTTTGCATGTTCTCCCCGTGCACCTCGGTTTCCTCCTACATTCCAAAAACATGCATGTCAGGTTATTTGGCCGGACCAAATTGTCCCAAGGTGTGAATGAGTGAGTGAGTTGTTTGTCTCTGTGTGCCCTGCAACTGGCTGGCAACCAGTTGAGTGTGTCCGCTGCCCACTGCTCGAAGATGGCTAGGATGGGCTCCAGCACACCCGTCACCCTAGTAAGGATAAGCGGCGCAGAAAATGGATGGATGGAATATCGAAACATTTTAAATAAGTAAAGTTGTCTGACATTGAAACAAGATAATTTTATTCTTTAAGATGCTGATTTTTATTTTATGAATCCATTTTAATTTAACCCAGGGGTTGGCGAACTTCGACCCATAGGCCTCTCGCATCCAGTTAGGCTTTTAAATCCAGCCTGTCAACTGTTTAAAATGTAATAATACGTTGTATAAAAGGTTTTTAGCGCGACTATATCGAAAAGACCTATCTCCACTTTTTGTCATTTATTAATTTTTGCATAAATGGAAAGTTGACAAAAAGACCAAAAATGAGATAGACAGATAGATATAGATAGATACTTTATTCATCCCTGTAGGGAAATTCACAGCAGTATCCTTTGTTGTTTATTGTATCTCTTTGGCAGCAACGGTATAAGCAAATTTCCTGCAGAGGTATCGGACTGCAGGCGAATTGATTTGATTTTTTTTCTCCTAGCCAGGCCCTTCTGCCAAACCTTTTGAACCAATGGGGCCCGTGAAAATAAAAGTTTGGCCTCCCCAGGTTCCAACTAGACTTTTTTATCAACTGACGTTAAATCCACTATTATGTAATAATAACTTATTGCTTTTATGTGGCGCTCATGGATAGTTCTGAAGTCAGGAGAAAATTGTGGCAAGCATGTGGAGGTCCATGATTGGTTCCTGAAAGGTTGTGACCCTTGACTGACGAGGTCAGACCTTTCTTGAAAACAGCCACCCAGCCGTCCAGTCTCTGGAGTCTCTCCAGCAGAGCTCAATAGAGGAGTTTTTGCGAACAGCTTCCTTTTTTGGGGAGGACGGCAAAAGCATCAACACAGACGCCTTTTTTACCATCTTTACTGAATTCATCAACAAGTTCGAGGTGAGGGTGATTTTTTGAGTTGGAAGTTTTTTATTGGTCCCTTTATTTACTTAAATGCTTCATTTAATGGCGCAGGGATGAAAAACATTTTCAACAACACGTTATTTCAGCACTGAATCTTTTGGTCTACTGCTCGTTTAATTGCTACTTTCATGAACTGCGCATCCTCACGGACCTTTATTGCCTCAATCAACACTAAAGCACAGCTTTTATTAACTGGTGTTGCAATATAGTCAGACACAAAGTAAGGACAAAATCTTTGTCAAGGAATGTTGTTGCATTCGGGATTTACTGTTTGCGTGGCTACAAAGTATATTTTTCTATGTCTTTACCACAGAGGGTTCTGAATGATCAGCAGGCAGCCGAAAACCCAAAGAGTCCGAGGAGTCCACGACTGGCATCCCCGCTAGCCTGGTAGCTCCCCACAGAGAACATCTTCATGCAAACTGTAGCTGTTACTCTTTTGTTGTAGTATAAGGAATAGGTACAGTCTATGGAGGACCGAGCCTGCCATATGTAGAAATTAATGTATAAATACACATCAATATGTTATATACATTAACGAGCACAAACATAAATTACATAATACCTATATAACATAAAACATAACATGAACTATAGCAAATGCATCTATTCATTCCTCCATTTTGCCATATATTTTGTACTGTATTTTGTCGCAACAAATGTTATTCATGAGTTCTTACCAATTGGTTGATCGGTCGGTGTAATGGCCGATTTGTTCAACCAAAAGTTGAAAATTTTCTATGAGTTGTCTTCATTGTCATTGATATCAACATTGTGAAACATATGCGACAAGATTGGACATGGCACTCTATGGTAAACATGTAATACATATTTTAAAGAGAGAAAAAAGAGAGAACACTATCAGGATAAAAGGCTGAAAAAACATTCATAACGTAGTGCTTGAAGACTGGCCTAAGTTATACTAATAGTGCGATGTTTGTCAATGAAAAAAGGATAGTGCATTATCAATTAGGTGACCAAAAAAAACAGAATAAGGCACAATTTATATATTTTCAAAGTTTCCTGCAATAGATTTTGGCAGCAAGAAAAAACAATAAAGTCGCAAGATATAGCATATATAGGTATTTAACAATTTGTACATTTATTTCACATTATGGTAGGATTGGATCCTCCAAACATGTCGGCAAAGTTGGGCCCGTGACAATATGCTCTTATTTTGGTTTGCCTAGCCTCTTATGCAATTATCAGACAAGCACCTCCAATTTTTTGTGAAGTCAGATCAAAAATGTGTTTCAAATGAGGTCCTTGACTCAAGTTGAACATGTGGTTTCTTTGAACACTTTTGTGATTTTCACATTTCACTTTGTTTGGTACACCAGACTTATCCTAGACAACATTTGTAAATAAATCTCAGCCTCCTTCATGCCCAACCACCATGACCACGCACCCAGCCATAATAACGTTCATTCAAGCAGTTTGAGTAGTTTCAATCGGTAGCAAGATAATGCAGATGTATCTGACAGTTGACTGTACAGACGCTGTCCTAAAACGAACAAGATGGGTTCCGGACGATCGTTCGTAAGTTGTATTTGTTCGTAAGTAGCTTCAGTGCTATATTTTGTATGGAATGTATGTTTAAGGTTTATATAAGTAACCTGTATTGTTTGTACTGGAAAATAGACATTTCACAAAATAATATGCTCGATTAGGATAAAGTCAAGTGTAACTTACTTTTGGGAGATAAGCTTCAAGTATATTAGTGGCCGAAAAAAACGAACCAACCTTTTTCTCAACCACATCAATCTTTCTAATTCCACTTTCATTTCAAAAGGAACGGCTCGCCTGTTCTTTACACCGACGATATTGAATGGATGCACAAGATATTAAACAATAAAAATGTCAAAGTTCTTGGCACGCTGTAGAGACAGTGTAGTGTGTTTACACAAGAACTAGGAAGAGGAAGCCGGATTTCTTCTTCGGGGTGGATGCTAGGGGATCTCTCACAGCGCCACTACATGCCGGTAGCGGCGGAAAGAAGCACTACAGCAATGTCCTGTACTCGGAAAAAGGTGCACACAAAATCTAACTCACAGCAATGTCCGGATATTATTCGACATCCCGAATTTTTTTTTCGAATCTACCGTTTTCGTAACTTGAATGGTCGTAAGTAGGGGAGCGTCTGTATTAATATTTTGTAAGAATCACACTTTAGATCATTTATTATTAGCAACCATAGAGAAGCCTTTTTATAGTTTCATTTCCAAAGGCCAGCAAGCAAATTTAGGTGGAGGTGCACAGAAACATAGCCATGAAACCTTTTTGTCTAGCAGCATTCATTGATGACGACAAGTGGAATGGAGACAAAAAGTGCAGAAAACACTTGTAACTTTGTGGTAACTTCAGGCAACAATGTACATTTCTGAACAAGCCCACCATACTGAAGGTAAAAATCTATTATCTTATTAAAGTATAGTTATAACTGGTATTGTATTCCAAATTGTTCTGATGATTTCTGTCCTTGCGGGCAGCGTGCAATATGCTGAACTTTACCCTTTGGTCAACATGTCTACTAAGAGAAATGACACAGATGCATAAATGACGCTTCCTTTTAGGAACGGAAAGGTTTTATTTTTGTCCAGCTTTAATTTATGTGTTGACTTGAAATCGTGTAACGTAGCAGTTGATATGATTAGCTAATTTTACAAAAACTGTAAAGCTTTATAGAAAAAAATACTAGTTCACTATCTGTTATCGTTATTAACAGAATATATTTATTTACCTCTGTGTCAGGATGGCTAGCTAAAATGTGTAGCATTGTAAGAAAAAAAAATATTTATAGCTTCTATTATCGATAAGTATAGAAGAGGGTCTCTGTTTCATGAGAACACGCAGATAGTGTTTGAATCGACACCAAAACAGTATGCAAAATATAAATGCTCATCAAATTCTGCTAAATCGTTGAGGGAAAAACACATGACTGAAATCAATTTATTTTCCCTTTTCCTTTCAATAATCCTGATACACATTGTAAAAGTAAATTCATAATTATTTAGGAATTACCTAGAACACAAAGACGTTTTTGCACGGTATTACCACTTTACTCATTATTTCTGGCAAATTATCCTTAAGTTAGGAATTGTTTAAAGTTTTATCATAATGAAAAGACAACTTCAAAAATATATTGCCTTACTAAAAAGACCAATCACCATATTGTGATTTTTATTTTCACAAATTGAATATTTACAATGAAAAAAGGTGTACCAAAAAGCCAAAGATTTGAGAGGATTATTTATCAAATGGTGACGAAATGTTTGTTTCATCACCTAATTTAAATGATGAAATGTTAATATTCACATTTTTGGGATATAATTCCAATGAAATTCTCATAAAATGTGTTTCCACCTCCCTGAAGTTTCCCAACAAATGTATTCTTGTAATATTTGAAACTTTAAACTGTAATGGCGTCTTTATTCCTGGAATGTATTTATCTGATTTTGTATATCTTTTAGGACAATTTGAGAACATCCAAAATCTTTGCCGTGTCATTTCATAGCCACTGACAAGCTCTTTTTTACCTGATAAGAAATCTTCCTTTTCGCTTTGCTCTTCTCCTGCTGAGCATGTTTGATAAAATATATGTGTGATTTGTATGTGCCATCTCTAAGACCACAAATATATAAAGTCACTTTCTTTCCATGTGGCGACTTGTGTGCATTTACTAAAGTTGGTGGAGTTTCCTTAACCACTGTGGTCTTGGGGGAACCATTACCTGTGGTGTGTCTTGGGCAAGTGCTGCCTGGTGGCGCCCATCCCTCACCAGGCCAACAAATGCTTCCACCCGGTCTTCAACCGGGGATCTTTCGCATGTTAGGCGAATGTGCCAACCACTGATATTATGCAACTTTCGCATCGTTTATGTGAGTACTCGCAGTGATCATTTCTCGTACACTTCTTGTGTATGTGGGCGTGTTGTAGATGGACAATAAATCGATTATATTTTAACCAAAGCACGTGACGAAAGTGGAGTTTGCTCCCCTCCTACACGAATCCAGCTTCCATGTGCTTGTCCATTCAACCTGGCCAGACTCCTGTACATGTTTTGTGTTCTGTGTCGACTTTCAGAAAGGTGAGTTTGCTTTATTCCATATACATCCCAACACAAAATATCAGGGTTCGTATGGGTGCTTGGAATCTTTGAAATTTTGATATTGAGTTTTACAGGATCTAAAGGGCTTGAATTAAGGGTGAAGTGCTTGCACCAGTTCTCAACAAGTCTTAAAAATGGCGCCAACACTGATTTCTGGTGGCTTTCCTTTACCATTGCAAATTTCCATCATGATTAACGGCAGCTGGTTTAGTTTGTATGGCATTGTCCTATGAAGCATCATCGCCTCTTTCAAGTTGCTCCTAAGAGGACAGGTGTATGCCACACCTACCTAAACAGGGCACTATGAAATGTGTACCATTGCAAGGTTTACGTATCATTAATGGGTCATGCAAAATATTAAGTTGGCATTTCCCAGTGGTAAAAAGTCATGGGAATAACTTCCTGCAACTTAAAATGTATGTGGGATGTAACTGTAAATAATACCCACAGTGTAGCTGCCATCTATGCAAGTGTTTGTAAACTGGTGAGTCAGGACCCACTTTTGGGTCGCGAGTTTTTGCCCGGGCCAAATATTGCTAAAAAGAAAAAAAAAAACAGGGTCAATAATAGCCTGCTTAATCTCATGTTAATTTTTTTTGTTTTGTTTTATATCCTTTCTCTGGCCATAATAATATGTATCAAGAATGTTAATTAAACAGCAACCCAAAAAAACCTTCACTAGAGTAAGGGTTAGGGAAACTAGAACCATAGAAGGGGTCTTGGGTAGGAGAAAATCTTGAAGGGAAAAAAAACTTGGGAATCCCATTAAGAATGGCTAAAGTGGACATACTTGGGGATCTGAAAAGCTTGGAAGGAGTTGCAGGTTGAAGAGGAGCTAGATGAGAAGATCTTTCCATTTGAATGACTTTTTGAATGGAAACGATTAAGCAAAGCAATAAGGGAGGCTTTGTTTTTTTTGCCCAGCCTTTTGCAAGGTTTTGGGGGTACCTATAGCAGCAAGATGGCAGAAAATTATGTCCTACTCATTTTCCTATAAGTGAGGCTCATGTTATGTCAAATAAATGCAAATTTCTTGACTTTCAAGTTTATTAAAAAAATGCCCGTTTATATGATAGTTCATGGAACTTTGCTTATTATTCAAATCAATACTGCTTTTTTTTAATGGATGGAGTTTTTACCACAAAGAGACACTAAATAATACACAATTTCACTTTTTTGATGAGCCCAAATATTTCTGTATTATGAAAGAAATCCTGACAGAGTTTAAAAGTGTGATTGGATTTTTGGTTGTGAAAATGCACACAGAACCATGCAAAACTCATTTTCTTTTTGTTATCAAATTTTGCCACACTCTTAGATCCATTTTATTCATTAAAGACTGTTTCCAAATCTGCATTATTTTTATGACAGTTATATGATACATGCATTGTGATATTTTATTTCATTTTAAATATTTTAACTGCATACATTTTTAAAGGAGGGCAGCACGGCGGCGCAGTGGTTAGCGCGTGTGCGGCACAGTTCTGAGGTCGTGGGAACCTCCTGCGTGGATTCAAATCCAGCTCCTGGCCTTACTGTGCGGAGTTTGTATGTTCTCCCCGTGCTTGCGTGGGTTTCCTCCAGGCACTCCGGTTTCCTCCCACATTCCAAAGACATGCATTTCAGGTGAATTGGCCGGTCCAAATTGTCCCTAGGTGTGACTGAGCGAGTGAGTTGTCTGTCCCTGTGTGCCCCGCGATTGGCTGGCAACCAGTTGGGGGTGTCCCCTGCCCACTGCCCGATGATTGCTGGGATGGGCTCCAACACCCCCGCGACCCTACTGAGGATAAGCAGTGCAGCTAATGAGATGAGACATTTTTAAAGGTACACTATAATATTTGAGCAGAATAAGTCGCTGTATTGTGTAGTGCAACTTTAAACAAGTGCAAGAGAGCTCAAGGAAGAATACAGACTAAAAGTGACTTAACTGCAGTTTTATTCTAAATTTTCTGTCCAGCCTTTCACAAGGTACTTGATTTGTGGGGGCACCATTAGCTGCAAGATGGCGGACAATCATTTCAGATCATTCAAAATGAGCTTTATGTTATGTAGAAAAAATAAAAAAAATCTTGACCTGTGTGTGTTTAAAAAACAAAAACAAAACAATAAAAGGATTTTTACGTTTTGGCACTGGGGCACAATGCGCCTGGTAACTTATTTAAACGGCATGACACTGAATAAATTTATAATATTTTTTTACATCATTCAAATAATACATTCTAAGGAAAATATCAGGTTGGCAAGTGTTTCTTTAGAAACCAAAGAGGATTTAATTAATATACAATGTTTGTGTTTTAAGTTGCTCAACTCGAACATGCACATATACTTATTCCATATTTCAATTTGAAAAGTAAATGTTCATGATGTGGCACTTCATTTATATACCTGTATCGAGTATAATATTACTCCTCGGGGCTTTTTTTAACACGATTTAGATCAATAAATAATGGGAGCACATAACATTTTAACTGCAATTGTTATTGGGAAATGTGTGTTCCAGATGAGTTTGGGTCCTGCAGAAACCCAACCGGGGAGCACCATGCCTCCGACTGAGTCCCCAAGCGGGGAAAGTACTGCCTTAGAGGCTGTGGACATTGTGGTACTGGTGATCTACTTTATTTTGGTTCTGGCGGTGGGCTTTTGGGTGAGTCCAACATTATGCTTATCACAAACATGAGCCGTGTAATGAATTGTGACACGAGATCAGCCACACAACCAAAATGTTGTGTTCATTTACTGCCATCATTTGTTTATTTTGTGTTAATTCTCACTTGGAGTGGATGATTACTGGTATTCCATTTTCTAACTTCTGTTTCCAATAAAGGAAACCGTTCAAGGGATGGAATCAAATTTTAAATTCCCTTCCAAGAGCATTTTTTAAGGCATCCGATTAGATGGTGTGACAAGCTTCATCTACAACAGGGGTCTCCAAACTTTTCCCTTCTCTGATGAGGGGCCTGAGTTAGTTTGTATCAAAACAAGTGTGACGATTGCAGGAGTGCCTACATGTAAAAATGGATTGTTTTCATGAAAGCCACGGTTAAATAACCGTTCTGGATTCATTACAGAAAAAAAATCAGAAAATAAATAATTATCCTATTCATGCAAGAAATAATAGCTCTGTGGTTTCTTCACAGGTAAACAGTCATGGTACCAGAGACATATGTTATTTTCATTGGGCGTTTCACATGTTACAAGAAGTATACATGTAAATGGTTTGCATTTATATAGCACTTTTAACTTCCCAATGTGCTTCACACTTACCCACTCACACACACTTACATACAATTGGCAGCGTCAGCCATGCAAGGCAACTACCTGCTTATCGGGGGCGTTAGGGATCCAGTGTCTTGCCCGAGCACACTTCGACATATAACACAGAGGAGCCAGGAATCAAACCTGCGACCTCTTGATCCCAAGAAGAGTGCTTTACGTATTTAGCTACTGTCATGTAATATGTGAAATGCACAACGGAATTAACATTTGTCCCTCGTACATCGACTAAAGATATTGTGATAATGAGATAAAACCGAATGTCTTTGCATCTATATAACCGGTAGTCCAGTGGTAAGAGTTGGGCGGTCTCACCATGGCAACCAAATCCCGTTACAACCAAAAGACACATCCAGACTTTGAGTTCTTTTTTACGTAAAAAAGCGCATCAAAATGGTTACTAGTATTGTTCAGGGGGCCGTGCAGAATGTGGAAGCGGGCCATATTGGGCCTGTGGGCCTTAGGGTAGGGACACTGATATACTTTAAAACGTATCATTTGAGGTATTCAACCTTCCAAAATTTGGATTACACAGGTCTGCTTGTTACAGCCAGGAAGAAAGTCATTTTTTTAATTACCTAGCATAATACATTTTGGGTAATTGTCTTATTCTAAGAAAAGAGCAATAAGCTTCCCTGACCATTTTATTTTCTAAATGTGTTTGTAAAACAGGATTTGAGAAGCAAAAACTTATAGTTTTGTTCCCTCTCTAGCGATGGCCCTATTGAGAGCTTCAAGGGATGAAGGCATCAATGTTATACAGTAATAAGTTAAAACGTTAGAAGACCCTGAACACAAAGAGAGCATACATAAATGGATTTTGAACTTGCATGGAGGACAGGAAGAGAACCCTTCCGATAAGGAATACCCATATGTTCTAAACTGCTCCTAGGTTACAAAAGCAGGTCCGCCGAAAGGAGCGCGGAATTCAAAAGAACAACAAGGTTGGCGACAACGATGTAATAGTCAAAACAACGACAACAGTGAGCAAAAATGAACAAGCATCCTCTGAAATCTCCTTTGCAGTTGTCCAATATGAAAAACAATAGACGTTTCACTTATGTTTCAGCTAATGACAAATTGTAGCTCTTCAGGTCAACGGTGATTAGGTGTTAGCTGAGTCATGAGCGACTTCAATGTCATGTTAAAATGGCTGCCCCCAAAGAGGGATAAAAACAGGCCAGTTATACAAGCCAAGGACGTGCAGTCAGGAGGGGCAAGTGAGGCAGTACAAATCGAAATATATTAAATGGTTATATTTATTTAGCTATAAAGTTGTTTCTCATTTAACTTCACAATTTTTGGATTTTCTTTTTCAAAATCACCGTAACTCCACATTATGAATTATTATTATTAATACAGGCAGCACGGCCGTGCAGTGGTTAGCGCGTGTGCGACACAGTTCTGAGGTCGTGGGATCAAACCTCCTGCGTGGAGTTTACATGTTCTCCCCGTGCTTGCGTGGGTTTCCTCCGGGCACTCCGGTTTCCTCCCATGTTCCAAAAACATGTATGTCAGGTTAATTGACCGGTCCAAATTGTTCCTAGGTGTGAATGAGCGGGCGAATTGTCTGTCCCTGTGTGCCCTGCGATTGGCTGGCAGCCAGTTCAGGGTGTCCCCTGCCCACTGCCCGAAGATAGCTTGGATGGGCTCCAGCACCCCCGCAACCCTACTGAGGGTAAGCGGTGCAGATAATGGATGGATGGATGGATTATCAATACAATTGGTGTGTAACATTACCTTGTTGAGCAGCAGCAATTCTCTTGCCTTACAGCAGAGGGCAATAGTGAGACCAAGGATTCCGATTTGAAGCACAACTCATATCAAAACAATAGAATATGTGATAGTATTAGCAAGCTAAGATATCCAGTAATTATTTTCTCGCTTTTACAATGGAGGAATACCTATCTATTTAGGCTTTTATAGGAAAGAGGTTGTGCATAGACTCAATTTACTGTATAGGTTAAGACAATAAAATGCTTTTTTCTATGCTCCCTAATCTTTGATTAAAAAACACTTTCTCAGCTCAAACTGTCACGTACCAGGAACGGAGATGGGACCCAATTAAGTTTGTTTTACTCAGTTTTATTTAGAAGGAGAACATGACTTGCATCAACGATCCGATGACCGTCGGTCACGGGTAGCAGATAGCTGGAACACGGAAGTGGCACTCCCGCGTCGAGCAAAGGTAGTTGTTGACAACGAGAAAAAACAGGTCGATGGCCGGGGCGGAGGAGCAAAAACATAAACAGGTTCAGAAAAAGGTTGGCAACAGGAATCAGACGGAGAACAGGGCAGGATAGAGTCAGGAGTCACAAAAGTTTGCTTATTGTGTAGCGTAGGTTCACAAACAATCCGACAAGTGTTTTCAGGAAGGCGTTTAAAGAGAGTCCAACAGCCAATCAGGGTCCGTGGCTGCTGGTGCTGGCGCCAACGGGGCAGACTCAGGTGCGCCGCATCAGTAATCATGACACAAACAAAGTATTGTAAGTGGCAAAGGTTATTTAATATGCGCAGCAATGATAAAAACAATCTCAACTATGAACACAATACCAAAGTGAAATTTACAATGTCTATTTAATGTGCTTCAAAGCCCGATTCATCGTGCGCTACACCAAAGAGTTGTTTCCCTCGTTGTGCTTTTTTGGTTTTACTTATATCTTTCAGAAGGGCTTTCTGTTTTTCACCATTGCTTAACATTTGTACAGTGTATTTTCAGCTAGCTGATTAATTTCTGTGAATTTCAGCATGATCTGCAACTTTGAGATTGAAAGAGGCGTCATATGCAGAATGTTTCCTCTATACTGCACGAGTTGCCATTTTTCGGGTACCGATATATCAATGAAAATAACGTTATAACTCCAGATATTGGTAATTGCATCAAACAGCAATGCTTAACTCACTTTTCAGAGTGGGCGAGGTGAGGAGAAAAATGAAGAGGTACCTCACCTCTGTGTACAAACCTTTGAGAATTACTGTACTTATTATAAAACGTCAACTCAATGATTTGGATATTGTTACTAGGAATAAACAATAGGTGTGTTATGGGTTGAAAGATGTGGTTCAGGTTGCATTCAATGTTTTGCAATTTTTGTGAGCAATATTTTCGACTGATCAATCATTGTGCCAATATACTAATATTCGAAAATCTTGTGTATAGCGCGCACCCAAACTTCGAGTTCTTTTTTTTAGGTTAAAATAAAATAATGTGCGTTATACACATAGAAATTCGGTAATTTAAAAAGTGCTTCTGTGCTGTGTTTTGACTAGTAGTTTCCCCCAAAAAATGTTTTGTTATACTTCCTGGTTGTCTTAAAAAAAGATCCATACACTTTTACAGTTTTCTGCGTATCTTCTATTGTTTTCTTATGTATATACGAGTCCATGTGGAGGACAAAGCGCAGCACAGTGGATGGCTATTTCCTGGCAGGGAAGAGCATGACCTGGTGGCCGGTGAGTCTGAACAATTTAAGATATACCTTTCTCATTCGCCAGTAGGCCTACATTCGTGAGGATTCAAGCAATTGTGTATGTTTTTTATGAAGCATAAAGTAAGTCTTAAAGGACCAATTCACGCTTCCAATAGTTGACTTGCATTGGGCCTTATAAACCCCTTCCGCGATTGTAAACAAGTGTGATGTAGCTTAGCTGTGCTGCATTGTTGATGCATAACGGTTGAATACATGGTAGTTAATACAAGCAGATTGAAAGAAAAAGATCATGGGTCATGGATAGAAACATCTCAAATAAGCACAAAGTATGTGCAAGCAGCAAGACAGCGAATAATTATTCTGTAATCATTATTAACAATATACTAATGTATCAATATTAAGTATATATTATACAAAGTATACATTAATAATAACGCTAATAATGTTGTTATTATTATTGTTAGAATTATTATTCTGATAAAAAATATGTTAGCTACCACCAGTGGTAGCAAACTTACATTCTGTAGAAGGCTTTGGTAGCAAACACATTTCCCCGACACTTATCCTACTTAAACTTTCTAAGTCAAGTCTTGTTTATTTGTATAGCCTTTAATCACAAGTATTGTCAAAGGGCTGCACGGACTATTATTACACCATCCCCAGATCCAAAACATAAATGAATGCAAGGAAAAACTTCTCATTGTGAGGAAAAAGGGTTAAGGTTTAGGGTTAGGGTCTACAATTGAGGTCAGGGTTTAGGTTTAAGAATAGGATTAGGGTGAGAGGGTTAGGTTTAGAGGGTTAAGGTTAGGGGTTAGGAGTTAGACTTAGGGTTAGATTCCAGCAGTGGCAGGCAAGGGGTTAACCATCGGCACGCGAGCGCATGGCAAAATAATAATGATTATATTTTAAAAATGAACATTTTTACCTGAAATGTAGACATTTTTAGTTTCTGTGTTATTTTCCGTGTGTCAGTGCGTTTTTTTGCGCGGCGCCTCGCAACCCAGCCAACGAAACACAAGCGCGCGATAAATGAACGAATCATGACGGCTTCTCGAGTGAAAACATCTCGTTCTTTCCAGCCAGGGTGGACAGACAAATGAGGCTTTGTGCAAAAAATGACCGTGCTGTTTTATGCATTATGCCTCAAGAGCGTTGTACCTCACGCATCAAGTGTTAAATGTCATTACGAGACGAAACATGAATTCAAGGCGTAGACGTTAAAACGCGCTGTGTCCAGGTACGGCAAACAAACACAGACCCTGAAAACCTTTGTCACTGCTTAAAACACAACCACTGAAGCAAGCTATCACATTGCTCACTGCATAGCAAAGAACAGAAAACCATTTTCTGATGGCGAATATTTTAAAGAAGCGTGTGTGTGCGTTTACGCGTGTGCGTGTATGCGGTCCGCGCGCGTGTCTTCTGCTTTGCTGCTGTCATTTCAAGATTTGATATTTTCTGCAACAAGAATTCATTGATGAATGGTATGGTAGCTGTCCATAGCACTTGTTTTTTGATTGTAGTTCATTGTTAATGAAGAATCGTTCATTCTGGTTAATTCTTGTGGCAAAAAGTTGTAGTCATGGATGGCTACAGGCCTTTCCACTTGTTATTCACATTCATTTTTAGTTGATTAATGAACAAGAATTGTGGAAGATAAATTGGTCAGTTATACCAGTGCTTTTCAACCAGTGTGGCAGGGCACTAGTGTTCTGTGAGACCTTGTCTAGTGTGCCGCTGGAATTTGCCCAATTTTATCTTTCCAAAAAATCAGGCAGGCCATTATTCAGTATTTTTGCAATCTTCAGACGAGGAACTGTAATAGTCATCCATATCAGTAGGTGGCAGCAGATTTTATATACTTTTTATATACTAATTTTCTGCTCTTGGGGTAGCACAGTACATTTAATACTTATTCGTTTAACAAAGCGGTTTAAGATTGCACTGTAAAAAATAAAAATATAAAGCACATCATTCTTTTTTTATTTTAAGTATGATTTTCTCTTTTTATATACTAATTATCTGCTTATGAGGTAGTACAGTGAAATATTTGACACAACTTCATTTTCAAACATTTTCGACGGACGGTGTGCCTTTTTTATTAATAAAAGTGTACCTTGGTTCAAAAAGAGTTGAAAAACACTGAGTCATACGGTTTAAATGTATATCCATGGTTTATATTTGAAATGGTGTGAAATGACAGCTCTGTTGGATATTAAAAAAAATGTTGCGTGAGACATTAATTTTGGTGTGGCACACTGATGTTTGAAAATGAAGTTATGTCAAATCTTTCACTGTATAAATAATACTTAAAAAAGAATGATGTGCTTAATTTATGGGTTTTTTTTCACAGTGCAATCTTAAACCACTTTGATAAACAAATTATTAAATGTACTGTGCTACCTCATGAGCAGATAATTAGTACATACAAAGTATATAAAAATCTACTGCCACCTACTGATATGCGGCAGTAGCTCAGGAGGTAGAGCGATCGTTTTAGGATTAAGGGATCCCAGTTCGAATCCCGGCTTGTCTGTGTTACATGTCGAAGTGTCCTTGGGTAAGACACTGAACCCCCAATACCCCCAATAAGCAGGTTAGCGCCTTACATGGCTGCACAGATCACGGCCGCTATTAGGAAATGTGAAGCACAATGTAAAGTGCTTTGGGAAGTCATTGACTTGAAAAGCGCTATATAAATGCAGCATTTCATGATATGGATGACTATAACAGTTCCTCGGCTTCCTTAAATTTGTGATTTGTTAACTCGTACACACAACAGCTGGGCATTTTTTTTTCTAAATTGCGACTCTAAAAACTCAACTCAAATTACAAATCTCCTATTTAGTACTGCTACCCTTTGTTTTGGGTCAACAATGCGCACACATCCTGTGTTGATCTGCTAATGACGTAGGCTGGAAAGAGGTCAATACACGTTTCAGACAAATTCTTTTTTATAATCTTATTTGCTGACATCTATGTCCTTCACCACTGGGTGAAACTGGCCTTTTAAAGCCATATACTCTCAGATTCAGAGTTAAACCCTAGAACTCAGGTGTCAAACTCACGGCCCGCGTACAATTATATCCGGCCTGCGAAATCCTTTTATACACATCTACTATAACGGCCCGCGTCTATGAAACCCTGATAACTTTCAAATTATACTCGGATACTAAAAACCACAATGGCCGAGAAAATCATGTTAACTGACATTGCCGGTAAACCGGTGTGTCTTATTTGTGGAGGTTTTGTGGCCGTATTTAAGGAATTTAATGTAAAACGGCACTACAAGACAAAACTTCAGAGTAAGCTGAAAAACCTTGAATCCAGAGAAAAGATACAGAGAGTTGAAGAGTTAAAGAAGAATATGAAGATGTTTTTCACAAAAAGCAAATTCCCATAGTGAGAAGCACAAATTTTATTTATATTTTCTGTTATTTCATATTTTCATTTTTATAGTTTTGACTGGAGATATTTTTATGGCGAGCAACGATTTTTAATTCATTTAATATTTAAGTTTGTTTATTCTGGAATAATTATCCTGAATGTTTTAAATTCATATTTATTTATTTTTTTTTAAGGAAAGTGTATTCAATAAATATTTATCCTGTTCGGCCTGTGACCAAAGTTGTGGTTTGAGTTCTGGCCCTTTGTATAATTGAGTTTGACACCCCTGCCCTAGAACGTATGATGTTGAATTTGAGAGTATTCAATACCTTGGATTGAAGGTGCTTTCCACGTTCAGGTTGGCGCCTCGTTGTTCTCCAGTAACATCGGTAGCGGACACCTGATCGGGCTGGCCGGATCAGGAGCAGCATCAGGAATTGGGGCCATTGCCTACGAGTGGAATGTATGATAATACAAGTCATTTGCCAGGGATAAACATGAAACTTTTTGTTGACTCATCACACTGAAGCATCCTGTATTGTTGTGTGACAGGGACTTTTCATGGTGCTTCTGCTCCCCTGGATCTTCTTGCCTATCTATTTGGCTTCTGGGGTATGATGACACCACGGTGATTTCCCTCAAGTAGTTTTTCTAAGAACTTTGTTGCAACTTCCTCCCAGGTGACAACCATGCCGGAATATTTGAAGAAGCGATATGGCGGGAGAAGGACGCAGTTATTGATAACCGTCTTGTGCTTGTTTATTTACATCTTCACCAAGATTTCGGTAAAAAACAAAAGAAAATATTATATTCAGGTTCAAGTTTGCATAAATCAATGATTTCTCTTTTTCTGTCAGGTAGACATGTATTCAGGTGCATTATTCATAAAGCTTGCTTTGCAGTGGGACATCTACCTGGCGATTGTTCTTCTTCTGTCTGTCACGGCTCTCTACACCATAGCAGGTATTACGGTACATGGAATTTCTGACTTTGAGTATGTATGGCTTCCAAAAGTAGTGACTCTGGAAGTCAGCAGACATAAATAAAGAAAAGCTACCATAAATAATGTCTGTTATTGGCTAGAAAACTGTCCAGTGTGTCACCTGCCCACTGCTATGGCTACTTTGCACTTTGCGGGCTGAGAAAGACAAATACCTAAATAAAAATTTAAAAAATGTTGAACAAAAACTCAAGCCTTGCTGCTTTTGTGCTGATTTCTCGATCACAGAGCGCATTCGTTTTGTTGCGGCTGAAGCGTGCTCATGCGGTCACGATCCATAATCCCCAAACTATATTTGTGTGAGCAGTGACCTGCATAGCACACTTTAATCTGGCCGTCGGCTCTTTTCTTGCAGTTATTGCCACTAAAAATGAACTGCACTCTTGCGGCCGCGATCCATTATCCTGAACCCTGTGAGCATAGATAGCACACTTTTGTCGGGCCTGGCGACTCGTTTTGTTGTAATTTCCGCATAAAATAATTTAGACTTTTGTGGCCGCAATCTATCATCCCTATCCCTTTATTGCTCCAAGCGGAGACTGAAAGAGCACACTTTTGTTGGCCTAGACGACCTTTTTTTTTTTCAATCATTTCCGCCTAAAATCAACTGACATCTTGCGACACCAAAACATTGTTCCCAATCCTTTGTTGCTGCCAGTGGGGACTGACAAAGCACACTTTTGTCATTTCTGGTGGTCTAAATGAACTGTAGTCCCGCCTCAGCGATCCATTATCCCTAATCCTATATTGCTGCAAGCGGGGACCAGCAGAAGGCATTTTTTTCTGTAGCCGGACCATTTTGGACTTAAATAAAATGGCAATTAGGGCCATGATCACCAGTCGACTATTGCTGAGAACAAATGGCCGGCAAAGCTTAGGAGTCTGGTGCCCATTAACCGCAGTGAAGGAAGAATAAGTTAAATATCCCTCTGAGTTAAAGAAATTATTAAATGTACTGTGCTTTTTTTAATGATGTTCTAGTAATTTGGGATAGGATATTTAGGTGTATGCCTTAATCAGCAATATTAAAATAAGGTTTCATATTTAAGCTTGATGATGAATGCAGAATGTACAGTATAGTTTATGTATTTTTATAATTGCATTAGAGAAAACGTGACTTAATCACAATGTTATATTTTCTGAGACAGTCCTGTAAATTGGTTGTGTTTTTTTGTTGCACAGGTGGTTTAGCTACAGTTATCTACACAGACGCTGTTCAAACAGTGATCATGCTGGGAGGAGCGCTAGCCCTCATGGTCTTTAGTAAACAAACAGCCGTCACGTCTTTTTTTGTGTTTGTCACTGCCTGTATTTTCATTGCGCTCTCTGTTTAGGTTTTGTAAAGGTAGGCGGCTGGAATGCCTTAATACAGGGCTACCCCCAGGCCATCCCCTCCGTCCGTGTGCCCAACACCACTTGCGGTATTCCCCGGGAAGACTCCTTCCACGTATTCCGAGACCCTGTAAATTCTGATCTCCCGTGGCCCGGTATCATCGTCGGCATGACCATCCCTTCAATGTGGTACTGGTGCTCGGATCAGGTAAAGTTCTTTGTTTATTTTTGTTCATGGCTTATGATTACTCCTTCTTGTCTTATCAGTAAATTGTATGAATGATTGAAGATCATATTACAATTAGTGTAAATGTTTAGGAACATGAGGTGCCCCTCAAGGATTCCATTTTGGAACATTTATTTCCCCTTTATTGCCTCCTGTAAGAAGAAATATGTAATTAAGAACAAAGAAGTCACTTTGTTATTTAACTGGTCCGTTTCACAAGATAGCATTCCACCCTGCCTCAAACCTCTATCATCATCCCAATCTCAAAGAAGCCATCAGTGTTCAGCCTCAATGACTACAGGCCTGTCGCACTTATGCCTGTGGCCATGAAGTGCTTTGAGAGGTTGGTGTTCCGGCTCATCAAAGGTTACCCACCCTCAGACTGGACCCTCATCGACAAACGCTCCACCGACGATAAAACGCCGCTTTTCATGCTGTACTGAACCATTTGGATTAACTTGGGAGCTATGTCAGGATGCTCTTCCTGGACTTCATCTCTGTGTTCAATACCATCATCCCAGAGATCCTGGTGGAGAAACTGTCCCACTTGGGGCTCTACTCCTCCATCAGCTGCTGGAATATGGACTTTCTCTCCCAAAATCACAGCCGACACGTCTCTTCCACCCTGACGCTGAGCACCGGATCCCCCAAATTGGGTGCTGAGCCCTCTACTGTTCATCCTGTGTACATTGGACTGTTCACCAACCCATCCCATCCCACAAATAGATTGTGAAGTTCGCTGACGACGCCACTCTGATTAGCTTGAGGCGGAATAGAGGAAGAAGGTGGAGACTCTGATCATGTGGTGTTCGAAAAATACAACTAATACTAAACACCACAAAATCAAAGGACTAACAGGCTCAAAGACTGTTTCTTCCCCAGGGCCATCTCTATCCTAAACAAGAGTGCAAAACTGTGAAAATATATATTTTGCGACTTACTTGGGACTTTTGTTGTTGCTGCTAATTGTTATTACACTCATTTTCGATGCACTGCTGTTACAATGCACTATTCTTCAAAAAATGAAATCACCTTTGATATAACCGAGGCCAGTCTCTTAGCACTACATTACTTTGTAAATATTTTTGTCTATTTATCCTGACAGTTTTTTATCCCTTTTATCTTTAAAGTTTTTATGACACGTTTACCCCAGAGTGCATAGGAGTTGCATCCAATGTTTCACAACGTTGATATGAATGACAATGGAGACAATTTGATTCAATTCAAGTAAAATGTCGACATTTACACTGAGGGGTTGTGTTTCAGGTGATTGTTCAACGCTCATTGTCTGCCAAAACGCTGACCCATGCCAAAGGTGGCTCTCTGTTGGCTGCTTACCTCAAACTTTTACCTTTCTTTGCCATTTTGTTGCCTGGCATGATCAGCAGGATACTTTACACTGGTGAGACATTTTTGTTTTCAACCCTTATATGCATGACTTGGTCAAAAAATACCCCATGGGTTGTTATTCTTTAATATATATATATATATATATATATATACATATATATATATATATATATATATATATATATATATATATATATATATATATATATATATATATATATATATATATATATATATACAGTGGAACCTCGGTTCTTGACCGTTCCAGAACCCTGTTCGAAAACCGATTTGTGCGATCACCGAAATCATTTTTCCCATTGAAAATAATGTAAATCGTTTTAATCCGTTCCAACACCCTGAATATTAACCTTGAATGTTTAACGTAAACAAAAAACTAACCCAGGCTAATCCTACGTTCGCGTTATCGTAATCTTCCGTACGAAAGATAACGCTAACATGAACGTGTAAAAATTAAAAAAAAGGGCTAAAACACTTCGTACACCTATATTAAAAGCGAAAGCAAAACGAAGCACGTCCGCACGCAATAACAGTTGGTCACGAAAAGAGCGATCTAAACCCGTACACCGCTCAGCATCGCACCCTAGCGTACGCACTCACGCATTACCGGCGTTCGAACTCCGATTTTTTGACCGAACAGCGAAGCAAGATTTTCTCGAAATTTTTGGTCGGACTCCGATTTGTTCAAACTGAGAGGCGTTCGAAAACCGAGGTTCCACTGTATATATATATATATATATATATATATATATATATATATATATATATATATATATACCAGAGCCATATCAAGAACACATTCATATTTCTGACTCTTTCTGGGAGGTTGACACAGAGGAGGGGATTCCCAGCCCCCTCGCTCAACCCAACTGATGTGTTGGGAGTCATTAGGTGACCAAACCCCCCAATTCCAACCCCTAATGCCGAGCGCCAAGCAGAGAGGCAATGAGTACCAATGTTGTAAGTCTTAGGTATGACTCGGTCGATGCTTGAACCAGCAACCTCCCAGTTTTGGGGCGTGCGCCCTGCTCCTAAGGCCACCAAGCTTTATAATTTTTTTAAAAAGTTGTAATATTATCATATTCCAGGTATTCCTAACAAAACAGGTTTATGACATAATGCTATTATTTTTTTTCCAACTAGTTTTCAACCCCACTCATGAAAATTATATGTACTGGTAGGTCATGCATCCAAGTGCTAAGAGGCATCTTTAATTTAAAAATTAATTTAAAAAGTGCTTCTGTGCAAACTGCTCACATGAGTCAAGTCATGTTTATTTGTATAGCCCTTAATCATAAAGAGTCTCAAAGGGCTGCACAGACCACAGATTATTGTAAACCACAGACTACAGATCAGTAAATCGGGAAAAAAATCCCTGGAGAGTCACCATGTCGCGCATCTAAAATTTTCAGACCTTTGATATGTGACGTATTTACATTGTCTTTAGAAATCTCTTCCCGTATGCGTTGAATCTTCTTATTAAAGAAGACCATAAGGTCATGGGCCGAATGGGTAGAACTATCTGTAACTCATGAGCTTACTTTATTGTTATGCCTTTACTCTTTATACTTTGTTGTGGTAAAGTTTTTATGCTGCCTTATCTGTCTCGGTTGCTTAGTGCGTTGTCTATTTATTTTTAATTTTTTTGGCAGTCATCAATTGCTTTGAAAATCAGAATAAAATTAGAGGTAATCCTACATCCACGCATAATTCACAATTGGTTCTGACATGCCTTCCATGTAAACACAGAAATTATATTTGTTTTAAGTTTTTCATATTACTATTATTCATGTATTCGTTATTGTTCTCAGCATAATAATAAAGACAAAATTATCTAAGGGACAGTGTGTATTATTTAGCACCTCCCTGTGGTAAGAAAAAACATAATTCATTACCAAACAATATTGAATTAAATAATAAGCAAACATTTTTGATTCATGCTGTAGAAGGGTTTTTTAGATACTCATAAGTAGAGGAATTTGTATTTATTTTGCATAACACTAGCCTCACCTAGAGGGAACTGTCAGAATTGGATTTTTTTGTTTTTATGGCCATTGGCATCAACACATCAGATCAGACATGGCACTCCAGGATAAGCAGGTAATAAAAACTTCAGAGAAAGAAATAAGTTAACAGGAATGGCAGAATAAATTGGCAAACATGTTTAGTAGTGTTTGGAGACCGGCTTAAGTTGTAGGTGTATTACAACAATATTACAATGGAAAATAGTGCAATGGTATTGTCCACTATATTGCTACTAATGGTACCACCAAACCTAAAATCCTTGTAAAAGTCTGGGCAATGAAATTAAAAAAAAATGTTGCAGTTTGGGGACTTTCAGTCACTGTATTCTTCTTTGTGCTTTTTAGAGTGTATCAGGTAAGGTTTTTTGTGTAGTAACTACACAATATAGCAACATATGGTGGTCAAATACTACGCACTGCTCCTTTGATGGGTTATAATATATTCTACATTATTAAACAACTATAATAATGCTAAACACAAATTTCAAACTGTATTTGAGATGCAATTGCTATTTATATTTTAGTTACCTATTTAAATATTTCTTTTTGGCTACTTGGAGTGACCTGCCTTTGCATTTTGTAGAAATTAAGACTAAGTGATTTTGGTCGTGAAAGTTGAAGGCACGTTTTTTTGAGTTACATTTGAGTCAGCGGATGAGTGTTGGATGAGGTTCAAAATTGGATCTACTTTTCCTTGAATCATATTATTTGTGACCATATTTTTGTCCATCCAAAACAACTCAGAACATTTGACCATAATTCCTTCAATCATTTATCTAGAGGAAGTGGCGTGTGCTGATCCAGACGTGTGTAGGCAGATCTGCGACAACCCCATGGGATGTACCGACACCGCTTATGCAAAATTGGTCATTGAGCTTCTCCCTGCAGGTTCCTTCCACCTTGTAACCACTTCTACCTCTTTTTTCCCCCAGCATTAATCTTTAATGTGTTTTGCGCTTTTGCAGGACTCAGAGGTCTGATGATGGCAGTGATGATCGCGGCGCTGGTCTCCTCTCTCACATCTGTCTTCAACAGCGCCAGTACCATTTTCACCATGGACGTGTGGAAGACATTCCGATCCGGGGCTTCTGAGTGGGAGCTCATGATTGTTGGGAGGTGAAGGTATTTTTTGGATTATTTTTGGAACCATGCTTTGACTTTATACAAGATTAATTCATTCCTGAACAATACCTGAAAATAATTGAATTATGTTCTACCCAAAATCATCAATTTTAACCCTAAATAGCAATTAAACACAGCTTCCTGATCAGTTAAAAACATACAAATCGTGTCGAATAAATTTGCTTGAATTATATTTATTTAATTCAGAATCTAATTCGATGGTTATCTAACAGGTAGGGCTCAGGGTTTCCCATTCGAATTAATTCGACGTATACTCTGTAAACATATTTAAATGTTAGCTTTAAATTATTGATCTTTTTTCATAATGATTGATCAGTCCATAAGGAAAACTGGCTCTTGGTCGCCATTGTCCTCAGTTGGCCTAGGCTGGCGACTTAAAGGATTCGTGCACAATGAACCGTCTACAGTCATATGATTGGGACGAGCTGATGCTGGTAGAGAATAGTTTTGAGCATTCGGTTTTCTAGTGCAGGAATGTCAAACATGCAGCCTACAGGCTGGCCCTTTGGATGATTTATTCCGGCCCACCATCAATGTCAAGATAATGTGAATGAAATGAATGAAAACTTTATTTCGAACATTTAAATAAAAACAGGACAAAAACAATGAGTCAATAACAAAATAATGTTACATAACATGTTCGAAAATGTCTTTCAAAGGTGATAAAATAAATACAAACCAAATGCTCCCTCTGGCTGCTAGTATAAGTATATATTCTCTGGTTGAGTGGGCCAAGCCTAGTAGTTTAATATGATGTAGTCTAAACTTATTATGCATGCTCACCTAAAATATTTTTATATTTCTTTTTCATTCATTTCAAACCCGTACGACAATTAAGGCCAAAATGCTATATTTTTTTCATAGGTCCACTAGAGTTTGTATAGCGTGGTGAGTCGGTTCAGGTGAAAACCATTTACTCAACTGTTAAAATAGACTGGTTACTGCATTCTAGGTCAAACATGAATGTCATTTTTTTCCCATTGTTTGTGAAGGTCCGTGCTATGATTATATGTAGGGTAGGCTACTAAAGTAGGCAAAATGATTAAGTATGATATTGAAAAACTCTGGTAAGCCGAAAACTTAAAGTGGACATTATTCTACTGATCTGGCCAGCCTGAGAACAAAGTCTTGATCCAGCTCCACAGCCAAACTGAGTTTGACATCCATTCTCGTGACAGCATCTGGAAATTCTCATACCTAATTCTCATATTTTCACTTTTCGGTGCAGAAATCTTGCCAGACATACGTTTCCTATCTTGAATATCTCTTAACTAGAGCAGCTTGTAATTAGAGGGCTCACTGTACATTTTTTGGCAATAGTTTCTCTTTGTTGGTAACAAAAACTGCAGTACTAAATAAATAAATCTAATGAATGAATGTTTTCCAAGGTAGGGTGTTTGTGCTCATACTGGTTGTGGCATCCATTTTGTGGATTCCCGTCATTCAAGCCAGCCAAGGGGGGCAGCTCTTCATCTACATACAGTCCATCAGCACATACCTGCAGCCCCCTGTGTCTATCATCTTCCTCCTTGGCTGCTTCTGCACCAGAACTAATGAGAAGGTCAGTGTTGGGCACGTTACTGAAAAACAGTAATTAGTAACAGTTACTAGTTACTTTATTTAAAATGTAATTGTTACCACCCCGATTTCTGGCACCCAAAATGAGTGCGTTACTTCGAAAGTAACAATGACTGTATATACTTACATTGAAGCCGGCTCCCTAAAACTGATTAGAAATAGCTACATAGTAAGCTAATTATCATAAAATGTGTACTCAGCTTTGGAACCTTCAAATTTCTTGTCATATAAAATCTTGAGAGCTTGCAAACTAACAGTTGAGGCATTCCATATTTATTTTGTCCTTCACTTGAATATTCCTTCTCGATTTCTGGGTAATGTCCAAGATGTTGTCTTTTTTCTTCAGGCATGCTATTTGGTAAAAATAATTTTACAAATAAAAAGGCCAAAACTCCCATTTCCCTCATTCATAGTATAAGCCACGGCTACTCCCCACAATTTGCCTACCATTCGTTGTTCATGTTGCCGAATCAGAAAAACATTTCACATTGGTTGGCTTCCCAATTGTTCTGCCCATTCTTTCAGGGCGCATTCTGGGGTGTAACGGTGGGCCTTACAGTGGGCTGCATCCGCATGCTGTTGGACTTCATCTACCCGGCGCCGATGTGCTTTGAGCAGGACAGCAGGCCCGACGTGATCAAATCGGTCCATTACCTTTACTTCTCCACGCTGCTCTCCGTCATCACGCTCATTGTTGTCTTGCTGGTTAGTCTAGCCACAGAAAAACCCAAACAGGAGCAGGTGAAGACCACTCTTAGCTTTTATCTGACGTGACACTTAACCATGTGTGGGCAAACTTTGAGTCGCGGGCTGCAATAGGTTAAAATATTTTGCAAAGAGGCTGGGCTGAACGATGAGTTTGTAAAGACCCCTTTTCAGGGTGCGTGAGTATTGTTGACCCAAAACAGTGGGAGTTGCAGTACGAGTTCGAATGGAACAAGAATAGATTTTTATGTTGAGTTGCGTTTTCTAAAGTGGCAATTTCCCCCCCCCAAAAACACAAATTTAAATGTAAACCTTTTCAAAAGCACCATTGAAACTTCTTGATGCAAAGCATTAAAATAACTTAGTGGACCGGGCACATCATGAGATATGTCCGTGTTTGCGTTGCCCATTTCTTATCTGGTAGGTTAATGTGGCGATCTGGTTTAGATTTACTTGAATGGCCGTTGCCTTGTTAAGTGTAAGTAGGATAAGTGTCGGGGAAATGCTACCAATGCCTACTATAGACTGTAAGTTTGCTACTTCTGGTGCTAGCAAGTAGATCGATATAATAATGTTTTTTAACATGATCATTAATCTACCCATCCATCTATTTTCTGCACCGCTTATCCTCAGTAGGGTCGCGGGGTTGCTGGAGTCCATCACAGCCATCTTTAGTCAGTGAGCAGGAAACACTCTGAACTGGTTACCAGTCAATCACAGGGCACACAGGGACAGACAACCATTCATACGTTAACTCAATACCTGGGGTCGGCAGCTGGATTTGACCCTGGGACCTCTGAACTGTGGGGCTGACGCGCTAACCCCACAGCTGCCGTGCCGGCCATAGTATTAATCTAAAATTATATGAAATATATATTTTACAATAATATATATTGTTGACGGGAGGAAACCGGGGTGCACGTAGGAAACCTACGCAAGCACGGGGAGAACATGCAAACTCAATACAGGAAGGTTCCATGTTCTCCCCGTGCTTGTGTGGGTTTCCTCCCACATTCCAAAAACTTGCGTTTCAGGTTAATTGGCTGGTCCAAATTGTCCCTAGGTGTGAATGAGCAAACGAGTTGTCCGTCTCTGTGTGCCCTGCTACTGGCTGGCAACCAGTTCAGGGTGTCCCCTGCCCACTGCCCAAAGATAGCTGGAGTGGGCTCCAGCACCCCGCGACCCTACTGAGGATAAGCAGTGCACATAATAGATGGATAGGTATATTTTTAGTGATAATAATTATTGATTAATTCTCACCATTATTATTATCGATCCCATTAACACTAACAATGTAGTTAAGGTGGATGCAAGCCAGAACATCAAATGTTTAAGTTTGACTTATGTGTGAACTGAGCTCCTGTAAATATGAACTGGTCATCATAAATACATTGTTGTCCAATTTACTTGCTGGCATCGAATTGGACAGATTTGGACCAGCGTTGTATTGATAGTCCTAATCATGTGAACATCTGAGCAACGCGAGTCGTAGCGGCCAGGCTGGATGGGTGTAAGTTTATCTCATTGTTACTGTGATTGACATTTGAAATATGGCGATCAAAGTCTAGTTCGGCTGTCGGTAAAAATTCTGGGCTAAGTTACGACAATGGTGTACAAAAAAGATACGAGTGAGAAAAAATTGTGTGTTGTAGGGCTTAGGGTTCAAATAAGGCATTCTCTAGGACTTGTTTCAGCCAGCGAACTGCAGGAAGACATTTTAGCATGCCCAGGCAATACTCGGGGGTTGTATTGCGTTAATTTGGAACCCATCCCTACCCTTCACACACTGGCCAGGCTTTCGGGGATACTTAGGACTTTCTTTGGAGCTCATTTCATCCCCAAAATGGTGCAATAGTTTAGCCCAGGGTTTAAATGTATTGATTTACATTAAGAATTACTTTCAACTTTATTGTCAAAATACACAACATACTGCACAGATTTAATTACCTCCTCTTTCCCACGTGCAAACATGCAATTGATACAATACAAATAAGGAATGCTTATTATTGATAATAAATATAGACTAATAAAACTTATGATTGATGCAAATAATATAATAGAACTATTTTTAAGCACTAAATTTGATCATTTGCAATCAAAAATTCAACTTGCAATTGGGCTAGTTCCGAAGTGTTTATTTATTTCATAGAATTTAGTAAACGTTTTGATAAATACGATGATTAAGTTACATAGAAAAAAGAGCAAGGATAGAAAAATGCAGCCAGCTATTTGAATATTGGCCATGAGCGCAATGAAAAATGTAGTTTTTATGGGGGCACACCAAGGGCCACGGAGGATAAGCAAAGCTCAAAGAAAAAAAAACGTTTTTATTTGCAGTACTTTTTAAAAATATGTATATATGTTATCACTACAGCATATTTGTACTATTTTCATTTGTCAGGCCGGACTAAAATGCCATAATTTGCTCAACCTTGCACTAATAGCTTTGGGAAATATGAAAATTCTACACACCCTTTTTGAATGTCAATTTTTGGGAGACAGGTGAAATGTTTTCCATATTCACTGTGTTACGAGTACAAATGTACTGGGATGGTTGTACAAGTGTTCATGGTTCACTGATCCCTTCACAGATTATGGATGCAACAGTGACAAAAAAGAGCCAATCACAATCATAGTATTGTCAAATAGTCAGCACACGTGGTCAATGTTGTAAAGCCATTCTGATAACCCCGCGATACAAAGTTTAGATTTTCCAGCAGACTCTCTACGGATTTTCATATTGTTGCTGTGCAATAGATTTCCAACTGAGATAAACATCCATGTTGACCTTTGTGGATTTTCTTTTCTTCTTTAGATTGATCGTTTGACTTGGTTCACTAGATTTGCCCAAGTAGAAGTCCAAGAGCAGAAATTGGAGGAGGTTGTAAGGCAAGAGGGGATGGCCATTGAAAAGCAAGGAGACAACGGTAGCTTTTCAAGCTGTTTCATGTTGGTTCTTCCATTGCTTATTTGTCGTTTCCCTGATTTCCCAGGTACTTCAAGCTCAGAGTCCGGTGTGATGCCTCATTCCAGGCTTATGACGGTTGTCTATTGGTTTTGTGGGATGGAGCCACAGGAAAAGAAGGCAGAGAGAGGTCCAGTGACCCCTGCCACCTCCAACCTCAGTCAATTAAAAGAAAACCCACGTCTGAACCAGGTTGTAAATGCCAACCTCATCATTTGTCTCTCCGTGGCTGTGTTTATCATTGGCTACTGGGCTTGAGAGGCCGTCACACATCCCAAAGAACGTCTCATGCAAGAAAACTATTTATTGCCATGCTTAACCAATGATGAGTATATTTTTTTTAACGATAAAGGGCCATAACCCATGATTTGGCGCTCTCCGAATATGATTGCACTTTTTAGTGCCCGGAATATTTGTGTAAAAACACAAAGAATAAAATTGGAAGTACTGATACAATGTTTACTCCCAATAACAAAATTGGCTTCTCCTATATAAATGAATATGTTTTGGTTTTTAATACTGAACATATTCAAAAGAGATTTCATAGAATTCCAGTTCTTAATTTTGACTCACTGTTGTTCTTTTAAAGGAGAGTTTTGGAAGGGGTTGGAATTCTCTTGTCTCAAAGTGCCTCTCCTGGTCCTTCTTGCAAGTTCAAAATCCATTGATGTCTTCTCACCTAATTTTAAATGTCTACTAAAGTTTTAACTTAACAGTGAAGCATCAAAAAAAAAATCTGGTAGTTAGCACTGGTCCAATTGGTTGTTTGTTAGTCATTTAGTTTCCATCTAATGCAAATCTACTCTCACACATGTTTGGTACCAATGTTATTAAATGTGATTCATTACAATTTGTTTCAACTGGATATTTTTTAGCAGGGGTCTCCAACCGTTTTCAAGCTGATAGCTACATTTTGTTAGCCAAAAGACATCCAAGTTTTATATGCTTTTAAAAATATATATATATATGTGATACCCATGTTGTTATCAGGTTATTTATTTGCAGTAGGTTTATATAGACTCACTCAACCACTAAAAATGTTTTACTAGGAAATAACAATGACCCAGCACTGGTGAGCTATTTTTAGAACCGGTTTGCAGGCACCTCAACTGTCTTTAGAGGGCACCCCGGAGTGCCCGCAGACACCAAGCTGGAGACCCCTGTTTTATAGGACATTATTTCAGGAAATGGGTTCCGTATTCTGCAAAAGGGGTTAAAATAAATGCTTTAAAAATGGGCACATTATAAGAGTGACAACATTGTTAAACTTTATTCATCCCCAGTCTTGATCAAGCAACAGAATATTTCAGTATTACTGGCAGAAATAAACAACCGAAAAATGTTTCAAAGAAATATATTCAAAGAGCTGAAAAGAGCCCACCAAGGTAAAGATTGTCAACGAAATAAAGCTTTTCATAAATTTGGTCAAAGCTTTGAAATTTTGGAGTGGATTCAGTAATCAAACTGCATACAGTATAAATGGCCAAGAGATTTACAGCAATTGAGAGTGCACATCAACTATTTGGGGAAAAATACAATAGTGAAAGTCAAGTAGGCCTCCCATTTGAACTACATAAAAACTTTAACCAAATATGTGCCACTAGTAGACTGCGTGTGCTCGATATTGCACTTTGGTCAACAACCAACAGATGCCAAAACATCCCCTCATTTTCATCCTAATTCCGTTTTGCCCTTGTTTGGTCCTTTCATTTACACCCGCACATTCTCAACAGGCCCTATGTTGTATACATTTGTAGAAAAAATACTAGTTATCAAGCCTGCTGTCAGACCTATGTCAGATTGTCAATAAAGTGTCACACGAAGTCAAGTTAGAGCTCATGAAGAAGCTGCTGTTTTGTCACGCAGTGCTTGGACAGTCCTTTTGTTCAAAGCGAGGTGGTCTCCGGGTTAGGGTCCTGGTCACGTTGTGTAGGCGGGTCGGCGAGGGGCTCCGATTGCTGACCCACCATCACCCCAGGGATCCATGCTCGTCTGCCTCCTTTGAGTTCCAGACTGCCGTCTGCACAAGGGTTACAGTCAGATGCATCATAAGGAAGAACATTATCGGTTACAAATTCTATACGGTTATACACATTGTAAGACACTAAGGACTCCTTTAAAGTGATGCTTTCAAGTGGAAGTGACTCAGCTTTCAAGATAAGAATTACTGTTGTTCGTGTCACAAGCATAAATTTGAGGAATCGAGAGTTGAATTGTGGCAAGAATTCAACTCAATTCTTGTAAACGCAGCAGGCAGACGTGGAACAACTACATGCGGGTACTACATGCCACTCTCAATCTGAGGTTTCGGGTCAAAGGAAAATAAAAACAAAAAGCATGCTATATATTTAAAAGAAGGCACAAAACTACAGTCAAGTGTGTTACGTTTCTAGCATCCAACTATATATTTTTTAAAGCACACTTGTTAGTTTCTTTGTTTTCAAATGATGCAGTACAATGTTAATAGTTATAGCAAGTGATATTTTGGAAACCCTATTATGGTGGTATGTGTAAAAATGCTCCCAAACTAATCAGCAAATAACTTATCTTCAGTGGCTTTCCCCCAGAAGCAGCACATTGAAAATTGAATAAAATATATTCAATTTATTAAAGTCACTACTGTTTGTTTGTGTTTCAAGAGTCCAATTGGTGTTATGAGTTGCTAACATAGTGACAGTACAAATTCATCTTGTACCTTCAAGTTTCTCACTATTGAATTCAATATGTGACAAAGACTGTAAAAAGTATCCTTTTAATGGCTGAAAAGGATAAATCATGTGCTTGTCTTTTCAAATCAAACGGGACCTGTGTAACTTCAATGTAATTTGGAGTCCTTGGTGTGAATATGTTAAATATCTAACACACACACAGTCTAAGTTTACATGCAACAGAAGAGTCCGGTATTCAGGTTATGTAAAGCCATGTACGCAAGCGCAGAAATCTAATTAAGGTCTTAGTTTAACTGCAAGTTGTCCAATATAAATGGTTGGGTTCAACCCTTTATTTTCTGATGACTCATGTATCCATCTATCCATCCATTTTCCTTGCGGCTTATCCTCAGTAGGTTCGCAGGGGCAGCTATATCCATTCCAATAATCCGTCTACTTATACGCATTAATGCACTTTCCCTCATCAGGGATATTTTGGTGCCACAAAGAACTGTGGAATAACAGTACGGATACAAATGAGCCACAAATATACCTGCGATTTACATATGCATTTTTTTTCTTGCATGGGCATTTATCAAAACATGATTTTTAGATCTTGAGTAAATCGCAAACATATTTTTGGAGTTGAACAATACGTCTAAATATTTCTGAGACAAATCTCTCGCCTTTTAGGTGTTGGGTAAAATGACGGTAATATACTGTATAGCTTACAATTTCTCTGGGAAAAGCTACCTTGATTGTTTTACATGGTTCATAATAAATGTCCATAATTGATACATACTCCTTGCACTAATACTCATTTCATAGTGCCCTGTTTTAGGTGTATCATGTACCGGTTCCATAGGGGGCGATTATACTTCATAACACAATGCCATATTAACTAATGCCAGCTGGCGTTAATCACAAGGGAAGAAATTTTATAGAAAAGCAAGGCCACTATATAGCAGTGACGGCGTCATTTTTAAACAGACGTTTTGTGAAACATGGCAACACAATTTTTAGCATTTACATGCACTTAACCCAAAAGCAAAACAGTTATAATTCTTTGAAAGCATAACATTAAAATTCAAGCTTTATCAAGGATTTCAAGCACCCATACGAAAACTGACTTAAGGAGCGCGCGTGAAACCATCACGGTACTTTCATTTTTTTGAGTGACATAAAATAACATCATCCTGGATTTAATGTCAGAATGTAAACGCAGAAACGACATCTTTTTTGGCACATTGCCTTTCGGATCTGATTGCACGCAAACAACATGTATAGGGGGTTATTCTTTTATTTCTTGGCATCTAAGCGATTCATTTAGCTTGCTCCAAAAAACCCAAATCTGATCCCACACGAACTATTCCCTGCATGTAAACGTTGTCATTGTACTACATAAATCGAACACACAGAATTAACAGCACAATGTCGGTTTGGTCACAAAAAGTTATGAGTTAGTCGGACTTGACAACACAGTTCAACTACATGGGTACATACACATTTCTGTATGTATCCGGATAGAAAGTAGTTTACTGGAGCAGAAGCTAGATGACACATTCTTTGGGGATGACCGGACACAACTGGGCACACATGCACACACAAAACGAGACACAAACACATGCACGCAAACCAGGCCCATTAGCCAGTACGACTCTTACCATTGCCTGCCTTGCAAAGCCCGTCTTACAGGCAAGCCGCCACCATCAGACATCTGCAATGTTATACACACATCCCATCATGCTTCACTTCACCACAGTTACTATGAGCATGTTGGATGAAAGCCCAAAACCAGAAGGAATGAAAAAAGGCGAAATTGTCACCCAGGGAATAATGCATTTACATATGTTTAGTCCCTCCATTTGGACTTTTCAATTTAAGTTAAAAATAAACTCTCCAAACCCCCCTCGACAACCAATATCTGTATGCTTACTAACCCTTTTTTCCCTTAATTATGCATTATGTGTTTGAAAAACACAAAGCTACTCTTTGAAATAAATTCTTGCATTTGGTTAGCACCAAAATGTGTTGAAAACCTTTACATGAACTGCTCAAACTCTCGTGAACGACATGAATATGAACTCCTTAAGTTTGTTGCCGCAATTAGTAGTCCGTGCCACAATAAATCAAAAAACATCTAATGTTTTTCATCAATACAGTGATAACTAGTTTTTTCGCGGATGTCGCCTTCCAAAAAGGTCTCTGATGGTCAAAGCCCGCAAAGTCAAACCCTTTAAATAATTTATTTGTTAAATACACTACAATTATACATTGAAACCAAAGAACAAACCCAATTTACACTCAATTATAAAAGCACTAATTTGATTAAGGACACAATCCTTTTAACTTCACATGATACTTTGTTGCCATCGTGTTATTTTCCGGTTGCAACCCAAAACGCTGAACGAGCCATATTGGACCAAAAAATAAAAAATGTCTGGAGCTTTTCGTTGGAAAACATTAAGAATGAGTCCCTTTACCTTTTTACAGAATCCATACATTTTCCATTGTTAAATATTTAGAAAAAAATGCCAGGGAGCCAGTAGAGAGCGAAAAAGAGGCGCATGTGGCTCCAGGGGAAATTTAGCATGTCGAGAAGTCCAACGTTGTTGGCAATAGAGTCTCGTTCTGCCTTTTTCCCCAGCCGCCAGGGCTTTTGTCTCTCTATTACGTTTAATGGCTTTTAGAAAAACGTGAAGGTGAGAAACATTTGTGCATACATAATGTAAGTTTGTCAATCTGTTTTAAGTATTTTTACAACTCAGACAGCAACGTTGTTGACGTGCAGGCAGACACAAGCAGAAAAGGGGCGTGGCTACTGTAGCCAATCAGAATGCAGAGCACAATGCACGATGAATATAGGTTAAGTAGCTTAAACAGTGATTAAGTAAACCACAATACAGCAAAATATTATTGTAATCATAAAATTACATCCAAACAAGCACTGCCTTACCTGTGATGATCTTCGACGAGGAGCCCAAGAGGCCATTGCAACTGTCTGTTGCAGATGGTTGCGGCGGCGGAGGCATGTTTGGCCGTGGCCGCGGTTTAGGTGCCGGCCTCGAGGGACGGGGCAGCGAGCCGTACTGGGGAGTTGGCGGCTGCGATTCTAAACCGTTGTGAGGGGGAGTGTCTGGTGGCGTTGGCGTCTGTGGGGGGGACGGCTGTTCTCCCGGTGCCTGCTGCGGTGTAGGCGGTTGTGGGGGTGGATGGCTCGGAGCATGAATTGGGCTTTCTTTTCCCGGGTGGCGCCTGGGGGTGACGGGTGGGTGGTTCTGGGAGCCCAAAGATTGGTTGACGGACTGCGAGGCAAAGGGACTGGCTTGTTTGGGAGGTGCTGGCGCCTGTTTCTTAGTGCCTGCATTGGTCGGTAGGAGAGGGAACACATTTGGCCTTTAAAAATGTATTTTACGCACTATAAGGCCAATCAGGTTATCAGGCACACCTCTAAAAAATATTCTGTTGTGATTTTATATATATATATATATATACATATATATATAGGCAGACAAAATTAAAACATCTGTATGGGCTAGTGATGCAAATAAAAACAAAAATGTGACATACTTGCGCATTGATTGATCAGTCATAATTTCACAGATCACAATTGCATACAATTGCTTAACTTTAAATGCAAAGGGAATTCAACCCTGATACAGCGTAGAGTGGACCAGATCCCATCCACTAGACCAGGGGTAAAAAACTTTTGGCTGGTGAGCCACATATGGCTATTTTCATGAGTACATCTGGCTTGGAGATAAAATTCAACAGGCATAACTATTTACTGCATTGTAACATGCAAATGCGATTCAAACACGTAGAAAGACAGCAGGACCCTAAATATTCGATCGGTTCTGTCCAGTATATATATGGCACAGTCTCAACACAAATTACAGTTAATGTGTCACACAAACACCCCTTTTATATGGAAGGTCATTTAACAATCCATGTTCACTGTGAGACACTTTATGATAAAACCTACAGAACAAACTGTAAACACCCGAAAACTCCAGCTTAACTCCCAGACCAAGTTGATTGGGTGAGCACAGTGTTTGCACTCCTTCTCCACCCTCACCTAGCGCCATCTGCACTGAAGGTAAATATACTGGTATTTCACGCTATTTTTACAAAATAACTTGCTAGCTAACATTATTTAGGACAACAATAACATATCTCAAAATGAGCCTCAACACTCTTAAGTAACTGCGTGAGAGGGATAAGTTTTAAGTGTTACATTTATATTTATACAGGCAACACACAATCCCTGGCACTGTTATTTCATACATTTTATCAAATCATCACACGTAACACAGTGAAATGAAATGTGCTGAAGAATTAGCTTTGGTCTGGAGAGCGAGTTGGGCGTTTGTTTTTTATTTTGTCTGAAAATCTACGGTGTGGCTATCCCCCCCCCCAAAAAAATGGGGGGTGTATACAATTGTGGTTGAAAGTTTACATACACTTGTGAAGAACATAATGTCATGGCTCTCTTAAGTTTCCAGTTATTTCTACAACTCTGATTTTTCTCTGATAGAGTGATTGGAGCAGATAGTTCTTTGTCACAAAAAAAGCATTAATGAGGATTTGTTCTTTTAACACTTTAGTTATTATCGGTTAACAGAAAAAGTGATCAAATTTGCTGGGTCAAAACTATACATACAGCAGTACACTTTAATAAGGCGCTTTTGGTAGCCATCCACAAGCGTCTGGCAAGCTTTTGGTTGAATCTTTGATCACCCCTTTTGACAGAATTGCTGCAGTTCAGTTAAATGATGGCTTTCTGACGTGGACTTGTTTATTCAGCATTGTCCACAAGTTCTCAATTCTAGCCTGATTTAGCCATTCAGTTACCACTTTTGATGTGTGTTTGGCGTCGTTGTTCAGTTAGAACACCCAACTGCGCCCAATACCCAATCTTCGGGCTGATGACTTCAGGTTATCTTGAAAGCACCAGTTCCATTGGCAGCAAAACAGCCCCACAGCATAATACTACCACCACCGAGGTTGACGGAAGGCATGGTGTACTTGTGTTTAAAGGCCCCCCCTTTTCTGCTCTAAACATATTGCTGGGCATTGTGGCCAGATAGGTTGATTTTGTTTCGTCTGACCAAAGAACTTTCCTACAACAGGTCTCATCTTTGTCCATGTGATCAGCAGCACACTTGTGTCAAGCCTTAAAGGGGCCACTTTTGGAGATCGGGCTTCCTTCTTGCACAGCAGCTTCTCAGTCTATGGAGATGCAAAACACGCTTGACTGTGGACACTGACAACTGTTCTAAGCTTCTAATTATGGGCAGATCTGCTTTTTTGTGATTCTCAGTTGATTCTTCCGCCTCGTGACCTATTTAAATGGCCTCAGAGAACTCAAAAGCTATAGTCACTCATAATACTTCACAAGAAGTTAAGAGGCCATGCTATGAATCTCATTTCACTGACATAACTTTGTAAGTCACCAAAATTGCTAATTCGTGTTGCTGTACTAATGTTTGACACAGCAGATTTGATCACTTTTTCTGTTAACCCGTAATAGAGTCATAAAAGAACCAAACCTCATGAATGTTTTTGTGACAAAGAACTATCTGTACTAATCACTCTATCAAAGAAAAATCAGTTGTAGCAATAACTGGAAAATCAAGAGAGCCATGACATTACGTTCTTCACAAGTGTATGTAAATTTTGACCTGTGTATATATATATATACACATATATAACTTTTAAAATTTGTATTTAATGGATCTTTTGGTGTTAGGGTTAATATTTTCGTAATAGGTTAAACTGGAGTGATCAGTAAGAGAGGCAAATGTAGTTTTAGAATTTATTCACTGCAGTGGGCAGACGGATTCAAAAAGTCTCACCGTCTCACAAGTTTCCCGCGTTGCAACCAGGTTTTGTTCAAAAGCGTGCGCATGCGCAGAAAGTATCAATGACGTCACACATACGTCTACGGTTCAAAGTTCGCACATGCGCAGTAATAACCAACGACGTCATATATATCTTTCGGTTCAAAAATGGTACAATAGTAGAAAACGTGTTGTAATATAAATCAAGCTCATCTGGATTATTTGTAACATAGAAGACAGAGAAATACACAATTAACTAAATATGATTAGCTTTGACATTTGGTCAAAAATGTTTGTGAGCCCTGCACGTGACTCTAGGGATGCAGACGACGCATATAAGGGCATGAGGCCTTATCTCATCATCACACTATTTAGAGTTATCATTGGGCCGGGTCACGTAAATATTGTCAGTGGTTCAAACAATTCGCAATGTTTATGAAGCCTATGAGATCTGGAACTGAATGATGATTAGGGCATTCAATAAGGGCTTTGTTGGAAGTAATTTGGTCTTTCTGAACTGAATAAGGAGAATGGCACTGCAAAGAGTAATTCAGTCGTCCTGAATAATATAAATGCACGGCCGCATGTTATCAAAATGGTTCTCACTTACAATGCTAAGGAAAAGAAGTGCTATACAAAAAACATGACTTGACTTGAAACAATGTTCTCTCTAACATATCTGGTACCGTGACTAAAAATAGTGCGATAATGAGATAAGACCTAATGCCTCTTTCATGTGCCGCTGTATCCCTAGGGTCTAGTGACACTCTGCCGCAATCCGGGTTTGATTCCTGTTGCATTTGAAGTTATGTATATCCCTAGCGGCTTGGTGATTAAGAATTAGTGCTGGTACTGCCTTGTTACCATTAGTATCCAATTTGATTCCCATTGCCACCATAGCTTTCCCATTGTCGTCAGCGATAAAATTTATAGACTGAACAATAACTGCACAAACATGGTAATGCCTTTCCAATTTTGTCCGCATATAAGTCACAGCGGTTTGAAAGCCGCACTTTTAAATTTCAGGCCAATTTGGGGTTTTGGGGTAGTCTTTTGCTGTAGATGGTTATGATGCTCCCTCTAGCATCAAGTTTGGTTCTTTTTTTTTGAAATTGCAATCAATAATTGATTTCGTTCTTTCAGAATGGCATGAAAAAACAAAGAGCCGAAAGGCCATGTTTAGCCCCCTTACCTCTACGGGCCATGAGAGGACTGGGCCCCCTGGATCCACTCGGAGTCTGTGGTGTAAGCTGGGCTGATCCATTTCTCTGCTGAGGCGGCGTAGATGTGTGCTCCCGGGCTGGGCTGGGGACATGAGATTGTCTGGTCATGGAAAATGATTTGGACCCAAACATTCCAGGGATTGTGACACATCGATGCAAAGGCATGCGTACAAAAAAAAAAACAAATTAGCATAGAACAACATTTACACAGAATAATTAAACACATTGAGTACAGTACAACATGCTAAATGAGACCCAGTTGCAGATTTAGTACCAAACAAGCAGGCTTGATGAAAGGAGAGAAAACAGAAATAAATGACATGCAAGGGGGACTGAATCATCACCCGGAAGCAAGTATATTTGACATATCATACGTTTGACATTTAATGGGAGTCCAGGAAACACAAATGGCAAGGGACATCCGTGTGGCTGGGATTGGTCAAAAGCAGGCGACGTTGCGGGGATTATTTGAGGCTTCGTCATCTATGTCACACCTTACCTGCTCTCCTCTGGAGTGACCTGAGAGACCCACTGAGGTTGCACAGAGGCTACTTGGCTCCCAGCCCCAAATCCGCCAGCTGGGCCTGGTTGCTCGCCCTCAGTGTTGGCAGCCTGGGGCTGGGACTCAGAGGTTTTCTGGAGGGGCTGTAAGAGCTGAGTCGGTGATCTTAGAGGTGGCTGCTTATTAGTAATGGTGCCGGCTCTACGCAGACTGGCCTCTGGATGTTTGTTAACAGTGCTAAGAAATGAGGGAAAGGAGCTGTGAGACAGCAAACAACACACACACATTCTCACAACAGGCCCAGAAGATTACAAGAGGGAGACACCACAGAGCACAAACAGACACAACCAGTCGGAAAGCAGAAACCGAGACCAACTTTAAACCACATGAGCGGCTTGATGAGAACCCAACATTGCGGAATTAGACAAATGCCAGGAAGCCAACACATGAACAGCAACCTAAACGTATGAACTCGGCTTTAATTGCAAGTTCCAGGGACAACACAAGAGTACAAAATAGATTTCAGAAATATTGCTGTTTTTTTCCATACGTAAAAACTGTTTTGTTCAGCAGAAAACACAAAGGACTAAATTGAAATGTATGGAACTCATACAGGGTTCATGGATGCACCTTTGGGACTAGAGCACAGGCTGAAAGTTTGGACAGGGCAGGTCTTTGGTGGCCATTTCAGTGACCGTAATGGACTCATCAGCCACAACATAATGGGCCGACACCAGTGACCCCCGAGAATCCTGCCGGTCTGCTGATTTAGGACGGTGTGGGAGGGGGATTGGCAGGGCGAGGCTGAGGTTGGCATGGGACAGATACCTGTCTTTACGGGGAGGTTGAGTGTCCCCATCATGCCCCACAAGGCTGCCAGGCCGCTTCCTCTCCAGTTCGCTGTCCGATGTCGATGGATGGTTGGGCAACGCAAACATGCCCGACACGTTGAAATCTACCTCTGGAATATGGTAAGACAAAGAGCGATACAATTATGTTAGGAAAACTCTTCCATTTCTAGTACAGCATAATCTGGCTGGCTACTCTATGCAACTTTTTTTAATATCACTTCACTCTCTGATGATAAGCATCACCCTGCCATTTTATTTTACTCATGACAAGTAGAAGACACACCTCCAGGAAAGAACCAATCAGCATGCTGAATGATTGGCTCAATAATGGCAACTACATGGACTGAAGTTGCTGCAGCCATTTCTGCCAATGTCCTGCAGGAATAAAAAAGAAAGAGAGAAAGTAAGAAATCAATGACAAACTAAGTGAGGCTGATGTGAATGTGTTTTCTCACCCCTCTGTCTTTGCCCACAGTAGGTTGGGCCCAAGGACGATGGCAATGTTGCTCGGAGACATTTTGTTGACATCACACTCTTGAGCCAGTTTGGCCAAAAACTTCACCAGGTACCTGCAAGATATAATTCCACAATATATTTACAAATAAGCTAGTAAAAGGTACCAAATAAGAGTTGATCTAGTGTACCCAAAGTATTATTTTAACTACCGTAAATTCCTGACTATAAGCCTCTACTTTTTTCACAAATGTTCAGCCCTGCGGCTTATTCAGTGAAGCGGCCAATATATGGAATTTTTCTAATGGCCATCAGCGGCGCTGGAGTATAAAAGGTAAGATTAAGACCTTTAGAATATGTGCGCCAAGAACGACTGAAACCTCTAAGTTTATGTTTACATCGTCTGTTAAGTAAAGGTACGTTACGATAAAGAGGAAGACGCCCTTGATGGCATTAGTTGTGAGGAGGAAGTTGAGGACGATCTACAGTGAACTTCAAAATTACAGGATGCTTTCTTTTGACAGATACGTTTGATGCATTGCGAGCGTGATCCTACTAGCGTGTTGGTACCTTTAAAGGCACGGTTTGGGATGAAAGTTATATTATTATTATTATTAAAGCTTTGAAAACTCTCTCGGTGTACCGTCTTTCTTCGTAAATATGTGTAACCATGTATAATATGTATTTGCAACTGTATATTTTTGTAATGTATTTATTCTAGAGATTTATTCTGTTATGTGTTCTACGGGCCAATCAAAAAGAAGAGGCGGAGCAAACGCGGGCTGATGGGAATTGGGGTAAAGCTGAGTTACCGGCAGATCTGTCTGTTGTCGCAGTGGACAATAGTGGATATATATTTTTCCCCACCCTTAACTTTGGAAATAAACATTTTGTTTCCTTGGATTACTTTCAACGGGACCCGGACTTTACAAGTCTGCATCCTAATCCTACGGGTATCACTATCCATTTATGATGCCGACTGTAGTTCTAGGATTGTGCACTATTGACTCTTAGATTGTGTCGCTAGGAGGCTGGGGCCTTGACTCAGCCTCTTGACCGGGAGCAAGTGTGTCGGCCTATTGACTTTGTAGTGTATTATGATTTGACGAGTAATGAACAATTGATAAAGAATATAAAACATTTAATCTCTACAAAATCACAATCGTGGAGCTCTCACCCTGGTCTGAGTTAAACTTGTGATTGTGTCATAAGTTTCAATCCGGGCGCACGCGGCTTATACACCGGTGCGGCTTGTGTAAGAACAAAAGTGGAAAATCACTTAAAAAGTGGTGGGTGCGGCTTATAATCAGGTGTGCTCTATAGTCCGGAATTTACGGTAATGCAAGATCAGACAGCACTTACCTAAAGTTGGCTTTGTTAGTCTTTGGCAAGCGGTCACATGTCACCCACAAAGCTTGAAGTCTCTTGTCAGGGTCGGACATGCTGAAACACACACGATTATTGCCATCACATCATAAACACAGACTTTTTCAAGCATTTCTGTCTTCTTACTTTGACGCCTGTGTCCACTCATCATACAGGCCAAAGGTCATGAGAGGTTCGGGAAGTTCCCGAAGATACGACTTCAGTGCTCCTATTTACAAAAAATTATGTAGCGTTGAAAAAGGGATAGTAAGCCTTATTGGTTTTGTGAGGCTGTTATGAGCGATGTTAATACCAGCGACGGCGTGAGGGTCTGAGTAGAACTCTTCAAGCTGAGAAGTGGAACAGTCCAGTGCGGCTTTCAGCTTTTTTAGTTTTGAAGCTCCCGCTGCAATTCTGAAAAGACCCTATAGGGTAAATATGTTAGTATGTAAATGGAAGCATTCACATGGTGTGCTACATTAAACAACAAATGGGTAAATGAGGTTCAGTTGTGTTTAAATGCTTAAATTCAATTAAATATACATGCAAATGTTTGTAATGCTTGGTTGACATGGTGGGGCAATTAGCCTGATTTCTTCCCCATTTTTCTACCCCTCAACAATCAAGAAGACACACTGATGAAACTTTATGGCAACCATTGATTGGGCTGGCCACCAGTCTTTTGTCTCGCCCATGTCAGGCCCGATAGTGAAAAAGGAGATGAAGGAAAAAGAAAAACCATTCGTCCGGAATGCACATGTTACTGGCCTGTAGAGATAAAAGTCAACAAGAAAGAGCCAAAAATTGTGGTTATATATGATCATGCAACAACACAAAGCTTATTTATCTTTAGTATTTCATTTTTCTATCCTGTGCATTCCCCTCTCTTTTTTATTCCTCTTTTGCATACCTCTTCTTTCATTCCCGTCTCCAGCAGCATCATTACGCAGGCCTCGATAGGTAAAGCAATGTCCCGGTTACTTCGTTTCAGGTGCTCTTCCAGGGCCGTGCCAAACGCCGGCTTCTCCATCCAGGACTCTTCAAAATAATTTACCAAATATTTTAATGTGCTCATGTTTTTTTATTGGAAATGGATTGCAATACTGCTCACCTTGCTGTAATTGAATATTTGGAATAGCTTCTTCCAGAGCTGCTAAAGACCTTTTGTGGTAGTCTGCTTGAGCCTCTAATAACTGTCAATGATCCATATGTGGGCCTCTTTTTAGTTCAGTTGTCTCACTTATCATATACCATGAATTAAGTGAAACTAGGCATTGCTGTACTCACTATAAGATAATAGCGTGCGTAGTCTCCTTCTTTAGATGCAAAGTTATACATGTCTGCTGATAACTGGTCCTGCAGTGAACATACATTACAGAAAGAATTTGATTATTTTATGCTGTGAAATTTAGCGGAGTGAAAACCTACTTTGCACATTTCTACTTTGTTCAGAGCTTCTTCCATCTCATCTTTGAGGGAGTCCACTTTAGCTGCCATGGCTTGGTTGCTAGATTTGGTTGCCTGGTACCACCTGCACAGCCATCAGTTATTATTACATTATAAAAATGTCTCCCATGTTCCAAATGACCTGTTTTCAAAAGTGATGGATCAATCGTATTCTAAAAGTTATTTTCTTCCATTTTTGAGGCTATTGAATATTATCAGAAACAATTATTTTAGTCATCATCCCATTTATTTATAACAAAAATAAGATAATTTATTTTTACTAAAAGCAAAACAAAATAAACAAGGTACAAATATTGTAATTGTCCACTTGGAGTCACCTCACCACATTCTACGCAGTACAGTGATATGGATCTCTACTTGGCATGTGGGGTGTGGCCAAGTAAGTCAATGAATTAGAGAACCAAGTTGCAGCAGGCTGTTAGCTCACTGCTAGAGAGTTTGTGTGTTGAATTTTTCATTAGTTGCTTAATTAGAATTTAAGTGTTTAATGCATGTATATTTTGTAACCATATTTGTTATGTTCATCTTGTTTGAACAATCATAAATGTGCTGTTATGTAAACCATTCTGCTTAAAAGCAGGCATTGGTATTTTGTGAGTGTACAATGCTGTTAAACTTTGAGGGAGATATTTTCTTTCTGTTGAGTATTTAATGGCTTACATTGCTGGAATAGTTGATTTGAGTATATTGAACTAATAGTTGCGTTGTTTCAAAAAGACATACCTCTATCTTTGATTTATTATTATTATTTGTACACTTTTTATTGTAACATTCCATCAATGCAATAAGTAAAACATGACAAAAATGGAAAAAAAACAGCAACAAAAGAGGGAAAAAGCATGACTTGGCACTGTCACCCATAAACCTCACTGGACATAATACAGCATACTGTAAAATAAACCAATACAACCTTGTCTTAGCGGAGTCATAGTCCAGGACCAGTTTGGCAAGTTGCCGCCTCTGTTTTAGTATGTTTGGTATCTCAACCTGCGAAATTTTCAAGTATCACAAATGACAACTAAATCAGATTAAAGGGACCAAAAGGTAAACAAAACACTGATTGAAATCGATCGTTGTACTTCGGCCAGCGAGTTGAGTGGATCCAGAATGTCTCTCTCGATCTGCACTTCATGCAACATCAGTTCATTCGCCAACTTGCTCTCTGCCTCACCACAAACATCCATCATCTTGCTGCACACACAGATTAGATATTGATAATGAATATAGCTCATTTTTACATTGGACAGTGGTGTCAAACTCATTTTAAATCGGGGGCCCATATGGTAGAAAACCCCTCCACAGGGGGCCAGACTAGTAATATCATCTCATTAGCTGCACCGCTTATCCTCAGTAGGGTCGCGGGGGTGCTGGAGCTCATCCCAGCAATCATCGGGCAGTGGGCAGGGGAAACCCTGAACTGGTTGCCAGCCAATCGCAGGGCACACAGGGACAGACCACTCGCTCGCTCATTCACACCTAGGGAAAATTTGGACCGGCCAATCCACCTGAAATGCATGTCTTTGGAATGTGGGAGGAAACCGGAGTGCCCGGAGGAAACCCACGCAAGCACGGGGAGAACATACAAACTCCGCACAGGAAGTCCGGTAGCTGGATTTGAACCCACACAGGAGGTTCCCAAGACCTTAGAACTGTGCCGCACACGCGCTAACCACTGCGCCGCCATGCCCTTATATAAGATTTAATCTTTTGTAGTGTTTATTAACTATGCATGTTAAAAAAGTAAATTAATTTCTAACAAAGTTTATTAACTCTGGGAAACTCATGCAGACATAAAAGTGACAACAAATAGCATACAAACAGAATATTAAATGATTGATATAATAATTTGAAAGTCGTTCTGCTTTTTATTTTTTTATGAAAATGTTTACCCGAATATGGGATTTTTATGTTAGATTTCAAATCTACAGAAAGGAGCCAATGCCTATTTTTTGTATTGCCTTAAACAGGGCAACTTTTATTTTAAGTAAAATAATAATGTTTTCTGGCTGCCTAATGGCAGTCAGCAAATACAGCTACAGTGGGAGCTTAGCGAGTTGTGCATGGCTTTGGAGGAATCCAGTAGACATATTTAAAACTGCAAGTCATTGTTTGATGCAATAGGGCTCTTTTTTCTCTTGTACTTCACTCAGCATTGTCTTTGCGGGCCACATAAAATGATGTGTCAGGCCACATTTGGCCCAAGGGCCATGAGTTTGACACATGTGGCACAAAAGGAAACACAAATTATGTTTTATTTGGTTTATTTGCATCATTACTGTCACTTTTCACCAACTTCATCTTACCCGATCAGACTCTCATCTCCCAGCTGAGTCCCGCCTTCTTGCATGACCTGAGACAGTGCAGTCAAGGGTAACTTTTTCTAAACGGACCAAAAAAGGAAAAAATATTAACTCAGTCAATAAATGAATAAATCACTAAAAGATTCAACTCCGTCCCCATTTCATTAATTTGACTTACATGTCTCTTCTCTGTGTCTGTGCCTAGCTGCCCTTGCAGACAGGACACCAATCTCTTGTGTGTGTTATGCGCCATGAGGCGCACCAGCTCCATGCGTCTCTCGATCTAAGCGTAGACATAATTAGCATGTACTGTACGTTAGAGCGCACATGGCTGCCAGGCTTTATTAAAACATTTAATTATCAAGGAAACCGGTAAAGGCTTTAAAGCCAAACACAATGTTTTTTGGAACACATTTCATTTAGTCCATTTTGCAATATTGTTTATTTGTTACTGAAAGGCCGCAAAAGGGCATTTGTCAAGCTTGGGTGGTCGTCTCTCCCCTATACGGTTATATAATTGACAAAAGGTAATGAATGTGTAACATTAGATGACTTTCAGTTGACGTCTTTCAAAACTTCTAGTTGTGACAGTTTGTTTTTAAAATAATCTGATAAACTATTTGCAAAACCATAAATACATCATTACATTTGTTTCAGAAACGCTTTCAAGACAATATTTCTTAGTTGTCTAATCCATGGACATTTCTCTTTGCTATGTGTAGAAAACAATGAAGTGAAATATTTTCAGGTAGGAAAAAACCTTTGGCTCAAAACAGGGGTGGGAATTATGGCAAAAAGATCACACCACAATTTTTATTAATGACAATCTTGGTTTAAAATGATTCTATTTCAAATACAGCTAATATCTAAAATCTATGATACACAAAATAGTGAAGTCAAAATCAATACAATCAATACAGAACATTCAGTGTTTATGTATGCAACAAATGAAAGTGAAATTATAAAAATTGTACAGGATTTTAAGTCTAAAAATTGAACTGTTTGCAAAGACCTAAACATAACGGTTATTATACAAGAAATTGAGAACATTGGAACCCCTCTAACAAACATCTGGTATTTATCATTTATCATTAGGCAATTTCCTGAAGTTAAATACTCACTGCAGTTCCGCACACACGCGCTCGTTTCATATGCTTAATCCCTTCCATCAGGTATCACATATCACACTTGATGACGAAGAGGACAATACTAATTATAATGACAAGCAAATACCCCGGAGTTGCCGGGCCGAGGGAAGATTGGATTCGGCTGCCTGGAGTGGTCGGTCGTCCGGGATTCATTACCCAATTTGGCCGCCATAGGGCGATAGAAACCCCACGAAAGCAGTCCACACAAAGGTAGAAAGATATTGATTTTGTTGGTATTTATTGGGGGTGCATTGACACAAAACATAGCTAAAGACACTCGCGGAGGCCTAAAGTAAAACTACAAATTTTGACGAAAAATGGTTCAGCCTTTTCGGAGCAGATATGTCACTTGCTCGCATTTACACATGCACACACTCACACATGCAGGCACACAAAGCCACACACAAATCTGGATTCATAAGATAAAATCGCATTTTCCATCCATCCATCCATCCATCCATCCATCCATCATCTGCACCGCTTATCCTCATTAGGGTCGCGGGGGCATTTTATTTCATTGAGATTGTATTACTTATCTTATTACTGTTTTTTTCATGTTTAACTACTATTTGAGTTTGTTTTTAGTGATCAGAAAGATATGTTTCTTGGCTGACTTTTTTTTTGAGAGGACGGAAGTGGACCAATTAGTTTTTTTTTTTTAGTTTTTTTTATTACTGTATCTCATGTCGGGAAAATTTGCTTGTTACGTGAGTAATTTGAATTACCTGCACGATCCTGAAACAAATTAAGCTTGTGAAAAAGAAGTACGACAGGATCTGATATTGTTTAATTTAAATAAGCAAACGGAAAAATGGCAAACCTAGATTACCGGAATACCTTTAAAAGGGAAGCTATTTTCATGTAACCCAAACAATTTTTTTTTTTTCAAATGATTACAGTGGTTATTATATTTTTGTACTTAGTTGTTCTGATTGCAGGCCTTTGATCCTCAGAGTTTCTTTTTGAACTTTTAAAAGCACATCTGCAAAAGATGGCATCACCTAAGAAAACACTTCCTCTTCCTGTTTCAAAATAAACAAGCACAGCGCCTCATTTAATGATAGATTCCTATCTTATTATTTCTCTTCCAATTCTGACGTGTCAGACCTACACTATTTTCACTGCAAACCTAACCTGCCCCATTCGTAACAGATACCATCAGACCACGAATGAATTTCTTTGTCTGGATCCAATGAATTAACTGAACTTTGAGTATTCGCTGTTCACATTTCCACACATACACACCTCGAATAGCTCCAGACGGACAAAAAGCAATGTTGCGAAATTGCAGAAGCTTGGTGGACTACTGATGTGTCAGTGTCTCTTCAGTTTGAATTTGGCCGATTTTAACAGTATGGCCGGTGATTTTTTAAAATCCCAGCATTTAGTATATCAGGAAGATACTGTATTAATGAACTCCAAACAATCATTAATATTTTAGGGCGCGCACTAATATAACACATTATGTCATTTAAGCTAATCGCTGTTAACACTGCATGCATTTGCTTTTTCATTAACTTTTTTGAGACTACCCTGCAGTAGGATCACAGTCTTTATTTAGCTTATTTAAGTCTTTCTCAAATAAAAAAGAATATTTTTTTCTTTAAGTTCAATAAATGCCCAAGAAAACCCACAGGAAATGGTGCACCTACAACCTTAGTGGATAGGGGATCCAACCAACCAACCAACTATTTTAAGTTTCTGTAGTGCAGTGGTTAGCACATTCGCCTAACACACAAAAAGTCCCAAACATATGTTGACCTGGAGAAGGATGGGCGCCAACAGGCTGTACTTGCCCAAGGCAAACCACAGGAAATGTTGCCCCTACGACCACTGTGGCTAAGTGATCCAACCAACCAACCAAAATATATACATGTATGCATGACTAAAGTACAATAATAAACTGTAATTCTCTACTCATCCTGTCCATTTTGTGTCCAAGTACCTATTACAAACCGTCAAAACTGCAACACTGCTTTTTTTACACTTGTAAGTTCAGCTACATTCTCTAACTGTTTTGTTCTTCTTGCAAAATGAAGCGCAAAAGGCTATAGATCCTTAGAGTCTGTTGCATGCCAAATTATTGAATGTTCTTCTTTTTAAGTGCAGCTTCTGGTAAAGTTTTCAAAGAGAAATATTCTGTAAGATTAAGGTTGTTGTTATATATATATATATATATATATATATATATATATATATATATATATATATATATATATATATATTTCTTTGCGGACATTGTAAAATAATACCTCAGTCATAAATCAAAAGTTTAATATTGGAGCAACGGGGTCAGGAGGATATGGGTATCGATTGCAAATATATTTCACTCCAGAACATTCTTCCTGGTCACTTATCCCATCCAAGTACTGTAATTTTGCTGTACTATTTTCTTTACTACGCTAAAAGTTAATATAACTTTAGTAGGTAATGAAGTATAAACAAGGTTTTTACAGGAAGTTAATAGTAAACTGCTAACTGTTGAACATATTTTATGGATTCCAAATAAGCCTCTGTTTTGCACCGTGACTCCCCAGTCCTTCAAGAAGCACAAAAACACAGGCCACAACTCTTGCGCAGAACTTAGACAAGTTCATACATGATCCCTGCCTACACCAGTGCGAAACACAATGGAAAAAAATGGAAAACGACCACCACTGCAAGGAAATTGAAGTGTCACATTTCATGGCCACTGAGGAGGGGGGTTCTGATTGGAAAATAGAAACAGGATTGAGGTAACCACACTGCAGACAAAGTGACTGCTCGTGTGTGGATGGCGCTATAAACTTTAGAACACATATAAAGCAATGAGTCATTGTCACACTTCTCAATGAAGTAATTAATGTCCAATGCAGGACAAAATTCCTAACATCAAATAGAGAAAGTTTTTCTTTGGACTTTGCTTCTAACAATATTAGCCGGTATTTTCTGACTTTCAAAGGGATCTCAGCCTTAATTTCCGAAGCACGCCCTTCCCCACACAGGCCACACACTTGACCAACGTTTGAAGATAGAGCATTGCCTCGGTTCGCTTTCAGTCAAACACCACAAAGCCTCCTTCCCTGTAGTTATCATACACTGAACGAAAAGACTCGAGATGATGTTATAAATCAGAAATCGTAAACGTTTTACTTCAAATTTGGCTTGACTAAAGATGACTATAACAGACAGAGCTTTCAGGTAAAACTTCCTTACTTTAAAGTTCAAATATTTCCCCTTTGTTACATTACAGCTGTTTCTCGAGGTAAACTAGTGATTAAGTTCAACAAAATTTCCTTTGTAAATTGTTATTCTTTAAGTATTTTGGCTGGTTTGCATCCCATAGGTCATTCCATACCAGTACAGTACTCAGCCAAGACTCAAACAGAAGAAATGAAGTGGACATTTTTCAGACACAACAGAATTCATGCAAATATATTTCCATTAAATCAATATACTATACCATTTTGCCTTCATTACTTTTACATGTTTTAAATGATAATTAAATGGAATAAAGGATGCTCTGGTTTTGGGGCATGATGAAATCCATATAATGAAATACAATGTATTTGTTTCTAACTTTTTATACAAAAAAGGCACTCAACAGGTGCTGTATAAAAAACATTTGACGTGCATTAAAAACACCACACTTTCTCTCAAACCAATTACTCAGGCAATTATATACACAAACACATTAAAAGTGTGTAGGGATAGGAGCATGACACAGATAAAACAACCCAAAGAGATTTATCTGCTGTGGTCACACCATTTTCAAAATAACTTGAGCAATTTACTGAATGCTATTTAACTAACAATTTAAATGTTTTATGATAGGAAGGAATGATTCAATGGGCACTACAAGATAACCTGGCATTCACTTAAGAAAGTTCTATAACATAATTCTGGGACTGATTCAATTTTATCTTCCAAAAGAGGGGGTAATAAGTACAACACTTGTTGACTAAATATTATTGAGCGTGGCTACTAAACTTTAAAAATCTAAAAAATTTTCAGCATCGGTAAGATGAAATACCAGGAATTTGTAAACTCATATGCTTCATAAGTCAACATGCAAGGCAAGGTTAATTTAGAAAGACAAAACCCAAAAAAATATTGATAGATGGGATGGGGGGATCATTTGTTTCATTGCGTGATTTGTCTTTTGTTTATTAGATAACAGGCATTATAAGCCATAGTAAAAATCTCATGGCCAGACGGTTTACCTGCAGGAGGTCATCACTGAGCACCTCTGTCTTCTCAGCCCTGAGGACAGAAACCAAAATACATGCAATTAAAAAGGGGAAAACACAAACATTAGATTTCTACACTTTTTATTGCGAGAAAATTAATCTAAATTGTTTCGATTTCGGTCCATACTTGCATGAGAACCTCAAAGTAACAGATACTTGATTCTGTGCAAACAAGATGAAACGTTTAAATCGTGCTCAACCTGTCTTTTCTTTGTTTACAAAGCAGAATGTTAGAAAGTTTTCACACGAGTGACTTTAATAATAATGTGCAGAGTCAAACTGCATTTACTCGACAAAGCAACACTGTCAGCATCAGCTCTTTTCTCTGATGGAGCTGTCAAATTCCTCCAGCGTGTCCCAACACACGCTTCCTGTTGTGTCATCATGTTTGTTATGGCAACAGGCGAAGGTAAGCGAGTGTGCGCTGGAATTGACAAGTGGCTCAGTAATGTCTCAAAAGCCCCATTCATGATGATGACATCAGGTTAAGCTTCTCTGGGGAATGTACAAAATTTAGGCTGGGCGATATGACACAGCAACAAATACTCTTTGTACATTTAAATGAGGGTGAGTTCTATTCAAAGAAGAAAAAAATGTTAAGAGATTTATTTTTCTAAGGTACTCGCGAAAGACACACTACAGGAAATGGTACCCCTACGACCCTAGTGGTTAAGGGATCCAACCAACCAACCAATTCACAAAATATTGTAGTCCATAAAGTCTTTTGGGTATTTTGTAGTCAAATTAAGCATTACTTAAAAATGAATGTATAAATAAATGTTTAAAATCATATTTGAATCTCGCTGTGTTTGATTTCAGTGTGTGGGTTATTTCCCGGATATCCTAAGGTTATGGGCGAACTTATACAAAAATCCCTTGATTAGCATATAACAGCAGTCAACTACGATCCCGTATAAAGTTATACTGCTACAAGCTTCGCTGTTTTTTTTTGTTCTTCTATTGTGTAATTTGCACTGCATAAATGCTACAACATAAACTAAACAGATATATTTTCAGGCAGTGAAATTGTTTCAGTGACAACATTCAGACTATGAGACTTGACTCAAAATTAACAGGATGCCCTGAAGTCAAAAGCCATGTTTGTGTCGGATACACGACAGGGTTTGCGATGATAACTCAGTTAACATTGCCTTCTGTGGCTGAAACTTTACTTAATTTCTATTCAAGCTTATAAATGTAGCTCCTTGTTTTACAAAGAAAATGCTTGCTTATGAAGTTTTCATCCGCTACTATAAGTCCCCGTGAACCCCTTGTCCCCGCCCCCACTTGACTTCAACTTTTACCAGCTGTCAACATTCACAAAATGCTGACTCTACATAATTCTTCTGTGACCAACTAACCCGCCCTGAAAAACATAATCACTGGGGACACACATTCACCAGAGTTCCGCTCATGCCACTTTGGAGTGCAGTTCAGTGTAAACAGTAACCGGGTGTTAGCAACTCCTACGTTTTTCCGCAATGATTTAGGATCTAGTGTTAGTATTGTTACATGTCGCTGCTCGTCAATAGTTGGATGTTTTACACTGAAAAACCACAGTGACCAGATGATGAAGGTGCTGTATCTGAGTCAGATTGGGAGGTTTCTCCTGCTACTGGTAAGCATGGAAACTACTACTATCTGTTTCATGTAAGGGAGCAAACCCATACCCAGAGAAACAGCTTGGAGAGGGATGGGGACCGCCAGGCTGTACTTGCCAAAGAAATACCACAGGAATTGGTGCCCTTACGTCCCTGTTGGTTAAGGGATCCGTAAACCGTGAACACTTTACAACACAGAATCCCAATCAAAGCAGCAATGACCTCTGACCTGTATCCCGAACATTTTGAGGGATGTGCTTCTCATTTAATGAAATACATGAAATTATATCACAAGAAATGGTAGTGATGGGTAAATTAAACTAATACCTTGGCTTGAAGCTTGCATCAGACTTCCTAAATTAAAGTGTTTCGAAATACTGCTTCTGAGCTTGTGTCTTTCTGCCACATGACTGACGACGTCTTAAAAGGACGGCTTAAAGGTGGAGGCATTAGTAATGTGACAAGTAAAAAGCCAAGTTTGGAACCGTGTCGGGTTTATAATAATTAGTGGGAAGGGGGCGGGTTTATAATAATTAGTGGGAAGGGGGCTTTGTGTCTGACAGCTTGTGGATTATACATATATTTAAAACCTGGAAAATTGCTTGAACTGTTTATGAAGTTTCAGACGTTCATCGGTCTGGTTTAAATGGATTTCCAAAACCTATAGATTATTTTGAAGGCCTGACTTTGATTAAGCTTCAATACCAACTTTGGAACGCTGAATGTTTTAAAGGTGGGCTGCATAGGTAATAGGTATTTGAAAACATTAAAACATAATTAGGCAGCATGGTGGAGGAGTGGTTAGCTAGTCCGGAGCACAGTTCTGAGGTCATGGGGTCAAACGGAACATCAAACTGACCAAAACGCACCTTGTTACTTTTGAAAAGAAGAAAAAAACAAGCAAATAAAAAAAGAAAAGAAAAACATGACACATGAGAAAAAAAGAATCAGAACCAAAAGTGAAACTCAAGAAAAAAGGTTAAGAAAAATGAAAAAAAGAGAAAAATAAAAAAAGAAAAGAAAAGAAAAGAGGTTTGTGTGTTTTTTTCTCTTTAACTCCTTTCTTTTCTTTTTTTCTTTCTTATCCCCTACTTTTGTTGTATTTCCGTTTTCCTTTTTGCCTTTATATGATTCCTCAAAAATAAATCTTTTTCCTCTTTTTTTGTCTTCCTTTGAGAAAGGCTGTGTAAAAATTTGAAAGAGAAGGGTTTTTTTGTTGTTTACTTTTAGTCTCTGTGGTATTTAAGTCTACTTTGACTCATTTTTGGTTGCACTACATATTAGATCAACATCTACTGTGGTGATTTTCAACCACTGTGCCACGACACAGTAGTGTGCCGTGAGAAATTATCCGATATCACTTTTTAATATCTAAAATTTTATAAAACATTTATGAATCATTTTCTGCAAATGTTATGTCATTGTCAAGTGCCTGTGCTGTAAAAACTAGGGGTATTATACATTATATTATAATTAAACATACTGTTCAGTGTCATTTTATAACATTTTTGGTTTGTGGTGTGCCGCAAAATTTTCCCAATGTAAAAACGTAACCTGGCTAAAAAATAGGTTGAAAAACACTGATCTAGTGGACAAATATAGAACACTGTCCCTTAAAGAACAGCGGAATGTTTTTAACAGCGCGTTTTTGGGGGAAATCCTCCATTGGCCCAACCTCAGGGACAGCAATGCAGTCACTCCAGCACACACCAAACTGCCATTCCTCAAACCTAAAGTGTTCCGCCCCAAACAGTTCTGCTAAAGTAAGATAAACGCAGCTAGGCAAAGTGAAAAGTAAAGCATATAGGCACTTTGAACATAGTTGGGCATCATTAACGCATACTGTATTAGAGAAAATATTTAACTTTCGACTTTTTAGGCTAATTCAAAGGACGCACCCCACTTAAAAGGTAGATAGATGGTCGGTTAGGTGTGTTTTCTCGGAGGTAAGTTATGTATATGTGCTTTGCTAGTCAGATAGAGGGTGACGTAGACTGTCTTTACATTTCGTGAATGAATGTATGCAAGTACTAAAAAGAAAATTGTGTTCATTTAACTCCCCTAAGGTTTCCAAAATCTGTCCAACTACAATCCCGACTAAATTCCCACCCAGCCTACGTTTTTCGAAAAATCGCAAACTGACGTATAAAGTGTAAACGGTTCTATTTGGACTTGAAAGCTATGCGACGTAAAAGTCAGTTAGTTGTCAAATATATATGCTCTTGTTAAAGTCGATGCAAACAAACAATACTCACCTCCCGACTGTTTGGTTGGCAAGTTGCCTCATACGGTTAAACTGTTTCTTCATGTTGTTTGCCCTCTTTGTTGTGTTTTAATAAGACCAACAGCCCCTACAAAATAAAATAAAAAAACGACACCTCCGCAGAACTCGTATCCCTTAAGCCGTCTGAAAAGTTAGGCTAGGTAGGAGCCATTGTGCCTCAATAAATCCAACCCAGTCGCTCAATCTTCTCCTCAGAAAAAAACTTTGCAGTAAAAAGCTTGAAGAAACGAAAATAGAGTCCCGCTACTTTTGTTTCGACCAACTGACAACATGCCAGCGACGAGTCGTCAGTAAAGTTGGTTAGTGTTAGTGGGAGTTGCAAGGAGGAAGTGACTCGACTTTCCTACTGTACCACAAAGCACACGTGATACATCCGCAAGGGAACGACACTTCCACCGCATCAGCTCAGCTCCCAACGCTCTCTCTTGACTACTGTACCATTTAGGTATCATATTTACATTACTTGCACTTTTCAAAACTTTTACTTTTGAAGAAGTTTTACGTTAAACATACTCGTTGCCTTTTATTAAACATACATTTGCCTTTTGGTCAAATACAAATAAACAGATAACATACCTGTCAACCTCCACGGCTCCATGCCCTTACAAACTGTCATATTTTCCCTTACAAAATACAAAATAATCTTACACCATATTTTTTTTACCAAACGTGTTTATTTATGTAGTTTAACATGTTGTTTTGTACATGTGTTTCGTTAAATCATATATATTGTTAATGAACATTTTGTTGTGAGATACTGAGATGTTCGACATGAATGAGGTTTATTATTTTAAAAAAGTTCAAAAATTAAATAGCTTGGACGTTCACTGTAGAAGGAAAAATACATGCAAATATAATTAAGTAGAATTTTCTTATTCAAATTATTAATTCATTTCAAATTATTAAATCTGCATTAAATTAATGTTGGTAATATACTGATTAAAGGTATAACCACAAACCTGTCTTTTTTCATTTTCTCCTTTTATACTTCCTTTTTTTCTTAACTTTTTTTCTTAACTTCTTTTTACAACATAATAATTCGTAATATAATGCAACAAAGCAAGAGAGCCGTTTAATGAGTTGAGCTGAAAAAGCCGGTTCTCTAAAAAGAGACGGACTTCCTTTCTATACACAACTACCACGGAATGATGGGAAATCCCCAGGCGGCAGATGCATGCGCACAGTAGCATCAAACCGCTCGCTTCGTTTGCAACAGAAAAATCGATACAGAGATAGAGGCTACCGCGGCGAACTCGTTTGACTTGATTGATTTGCCGTTTCGTGATAGTCGGTGTATACTGGATGGTACCCATCATTGAAAAATTTGCGTTTTTCCATACAGATTTTCTTTTATGTCGTACACATCTTAAAATGCATAATAAACGTACTTTGTACAGCAAAAACGTACAGGTTGTCAGGTATGAGATAATAGTGAGTATTTTGAACATAATATACCATCAATAACAATAATAATAATGATAATGAAATAATAATAAAAGTAATCATCATCATCATCACGTGGCGGCACGGTAGATGAGTGGTTAGCGCGTCTGCGGCACAGTTCTGAGGTCATAGGTTTAAATCCAGCTACCAGGCTTCCTGTGCGGAGTTTGCATGTTCTCACCGTGCTTGATTGGGGTTTCCTCTTGGCACTCCGGTTTCATCCCACAATCCAAAAACATGTCAGGTTAATTGGCCGGTCCGAATTGTCCCTAGTGGGAATGAGCGGGTGAGTTGTCTGTCTCTGTGTGCCCTGTCACTGGCTGGCAACCAGTTCAGTGTCCCCTGTCCACGGCCCAAAGATGCCTGGGATGGGCTCCCACGACCCTATCGAGGATAAGTGGTGAAGATAATGGATGGGTGGATAATAACCGTTATAATGATAATAATTTTGACCACTGCATCTATTTGTCAAATCATGTAAGCTGTATTTTTTACTGTAAATAACCAACTATCTTTATCTATATTTTTTCAATGCAACTGTAATGTTTTTAACTCGAATAAATAATACATTTAGAGTGATTTCAAAAAGAATAGATATATCTATGTGGCCCTCAATGAAAATTAGTTTGGCAGCCCTGCTTTAAACAATCAGTTTTTTTATTTTTATTTTAATTGAATTTCTGTAGATACAATACTACGTGGATATCTGTTTACAGGGACACTGTATAATTTTGCAAATCCTCGTGGTAAAAAAATATTTTTTGTTTGTAAAAATAAGCAAAAATACATGAATTCTGATCTCAAGATGCATTTTTAAAACACTTGTTGTTTGAGAAATTTGCATTTATTTAACATAACATAAGCCTCAGCTAGAGGGAGATGACTTAATTGTCTGCCATCTTCCTGCTACAGGGTACCTGAAAAACCAAAGCCCCGCAAAACGATGGGCAAAAATGAAATTAGAAATAGCGCGATTTGATCACTTTAAGACTCCGTCATTTGTGTTTTTCCCTGTGCTTTTTAGCACTCGTTGCACGACGCTATACAGTAATGTGTCGCGTCAAATAATGCACACTGTCCTTTAAAACACACACAAAAGACAACAAATATTTGTGTGTGCCTAATAATTACATAAGAAAATAAAGTGATCAAACTAAGGTATTCTTTCTTATTTTTCTGTATTTAGGCTTTTTAGTACCACTTTAGGGAAATAACAATACTGAACTTGACTCACTTAATATGTTGGCTTATTTTTTTCCATATATTCCAAAACAGTATTCTCATCAAATATTTGTATAAAGTCACATTGGCTTCTGTCATTTAATGTTGGTTGTGATAAACATCCTTACAGAGAACTTTTTAGAAGTTGTACTTAAAGCAAAAACGTTTTTTTTCTTCTTCACAAGCATGTATGACCTATACATTATAGTAAGAGCACTTTGTCCGGATTTTTTTTCTGTAATTTTATTTGTGGAATCAAGCCTCAAGAACTAACTATTGTTATATTCAATGTTTCCTGACTGGAACTCAGTTGGCTCCACACTCATCGGAGAGGCTGCAATGTGTTGAGCTTTAAGCTGTCAAACCATTGCAAGAATTTTCCATACTATAAAACCCATTAAAGTTTTGAGAAGATTTTTTACGGAAGTATTGGAGAACACACAATCGTGTCAATAATCTTTTTCTATCATTACTGCAGCACTCCTCCATCCTTATCATCCTTATCTGGCCTCCTATTACAAGAGCCTGCCATGGTGGGATTCCTGTCTCTCGACCTATGGACCTTTGTTGTTAATCATGCAAGTCTTGGTTTGTGTATGGAGTGCATTCGGTCTATTGTACTTTGGTACTTGGGCAGCTAAGCTGATTTTAACCTGAGTGTTCGGCAAACTCTTTTAATCTTTTCTTAATGTGGGGAGGTTGTGGGTAGGACTTGTGAGGTGTTGTGAAAAGCACATTCCTAACTGGAAACATAAAGTGCAGGCCCTCAGGAAGAAACTCATGGTTACCATCTACAGGCACTTTGGGGATGTTGCAGCTATTTCTGCTTGCCAGTTCACGCTGTTAATTGCGTTTTCTTACATTCACAGTTTGAACTTCTTTTCTGGGATTAAGTATTTTTGTCATAAAATTTTCAACTAATTGGGATTAGACTACTTTGCCTGTCTCCAAGGTTGGGAGGGTTACTTTAAAATTCGATACAGTTACTAGTTACCGTTTGAAAATGTAAACAGTAACGTAATCCGAATACTATAATGTTGAAGTAATGTAACCTGATTATTTTTGATCACTATCAGATTACTCTGATACAAACTATGCAGATAAAAGACAAAATAAACAACCAAGCCATGTTTATTTGTATAGCCCTTAATTACAAAGAGTCTCAAAGGGCTGCACTGACCACAGATTTTTGGAAACCACAGATTTTGTTTAACATAAATGCAGACTGTAACCTTGAAAAAGAATTAGAGGAAACCAAGGTTAGGTAGTTGTCGTAATCCTACAAAAATGTGCACAAATTTGAACAATTTCTGGAGTTATTTAAGCAAAAATAAAACTTTCTTGCGAACGAAAACCGGTGCCACAAATCATGGCGTTGCAGCAAGATGCCAGATAAACATACTAGGTATGGATTCCGCAATGTAAAAGGAATACAAATTTATCGACCTATAAATACGTCTAAAAAAATAATATTACTATGATAGTTCATGTATTTCTGCATAATATTCAAATCAATTATTTTAATACTATATGAAGGTTTCTTTGAACCACTAAATATTAACAAGAGTCCCTTTAAGGGAAATGAAAAAAAAAACAAAAATAAATTAATTAGTCAGGAACTCAGGGTGCTCAGCACCCCCAAAGCTCTGAACCTAAAATTTCCCCGATTCAAACAATGACACGATTCGTCTATCGACACATTATGTATACGAGTTTTAAATACAATTGTAATCCCACAAAGTAATCCTTATTTCAACTAAATGTGCCTTTTATTTGATTATATTTTTTTTCTGTAACCTTTGAGGAGTACAATGACATTTTTTTGGTATCCTAGAGACGTAGCGTCATTACATGTATTTCGTTACTCGCCAACCGTGCCTGTATGTTGCTGACATAGTTAGATGACCGAAAAGACGTTATTTAGGGTGATGTTTTATTTATTTTTTATTTATATTTTTTTAGTTAGCCCCCATAGGGAAATTCATTGTCCCAGGGGGGTACAGTCAGTGCTGTCGCAGCAGAGCGTGTGCCAAATTACCAATTTACGGCACCTGGTATTCCAAGGTGGTCTCCCATTCATGACTAACCAGGCCCAACTCTACTTAGCTTCCCGAGATCACGTGTTCTCTGGGTGGCATAGCTGTATCATCTTTTGCCACTAATTTCTCTCATTAGTGACTACAGACTGGTAGTTATTATAAGTGTTGGCATGGCAACCAGTTGAACTAAGGCGTGTTATTTGTGCATTTAGCATTCTTATATCTTTCCACAGCTGAAACATGTTGGGACGTTCAGTGCAAGAGCGCTGCAACAGTGAGTCATGACATGTCAAGAAGAGGCACGATCTTGTTTGCAGTTTAATTCCTAGGTGGAACATAAAGTTCCCTAATTCTGGTTGACTTACAGTTTTTTTCATGCAGCAATTTTGTGTGATAATGTAACATTTTTGTCGAGGTTAAAACTATTTCGCTATCGTTTTATCTTTGTCAAAGCAAGGCCTCAACTGCCAAGCCCAATTTAATGCGATGAAGCATAATTTTTGGCTACCATAATAGAACTTCACTGAAATTTGTTTTAAAAATTAATCTTGGAAGCAGATTTTCAACTGTGCTACTAAAACATTTTCTAGTGTTGAATGAAACAATTCCAACCATGGACCAGTTGGGTTATATTGAACCGTTTTGGGCTATTGAATAGTACATATTGTCATTGATATCAATGTGGTGATTCGTTGTACACTACGAGATTAGACATGGCACCACAGGGTATACATGTCATAAAGACTTGAAAGAGAAAAAGCCTGTCAAGTTCAATAGACAATAGTAACATCATTACAGCCTCTGTCAGCTAATTCTTGATGCACATGAAAGTACAAGCTTTTTTTTAGATGCACTCGGATAAACATTTTTTTCATCTTTCTTGGGGTTTTGTTTGGCGTTTGGACTGCCTTTTAAGCAGGCCTCTTCTTACTTACACCATTTTCATGCTACACTAACAAATAGAAAGAAAAAACCTCCGGGTGTCACGGACCAGGAACGAAGACGGGACCCAATTTGCGTTCGTTTTACTCAGTTTTTATTAAGGAGAACAGTGCTTGCATCCACGATCCGATGATCATCGGTCACAGGTAGCAGATACCAGGAAGTGGCATTTCGTGTCGAGCGAGGGTAGTCGTTGGCAGCGAGAAAAACAGGTCGATGGCCGGGGCGGAGGGGCAAAAACAGAAACAGGTCCAGAAAAGAGGTCAGCAACAGGTATCAGGCAGGAAACAAGGCAGGATCGTGACGGAGAGTACAAAAGCTTGCCTAGCTGAGAGCATAGGTTCGCAGACGGTCTGACGGGTTCTTTTCGGAAGAAGGGAGTTTAAAAAGAGTCCAACAGTCAATCAGGTCCCGTGACTGTTGGCGCCAAAGGGGCAGCCACAGGTGCCCCGAATCAGTAATCATGACACCGGGGACGAGTATGACATCGGCTTCCAGCACTACCCCTTTTCCTCAATTCCTCCCGTTTAATATGTTCCGTCCCAAACATCTCAGCTATAAGTAAGATGAAAGCAGATAGGTGTGGTCAAAAAAAACATAATGGCTCTTTGAACTCAGCTGAGCATTATAAGCACATACTTAGTAGAGAAAATATTTTAACTTTCAACTTTTTGAAGACCCCTTCAACAACGTACCCCATCTTTAAAAACTGTGTTTTCAGATACTGATTGGTGTGCTTTTACTTCACTTTGTTGTTGTCATGTATTCTGAAAATGCATCTCAAGTAGTGGAAGGCTTCCTGATTGTTGTCAAACAACTTCTCGAAACAAAAAAAGAGTAGGAATTTTTTTTTTAAATTGAGGAAGCAAAGGTATGTATAACAAGTAAGAGAAAACACTATTTCAATATTACTGAATAGAGTTTTTCTTACTTAAAAACCATGCCAATTCTTTGACTGTCGAGGACTAAACCCAAAATTGAAGCACAAGCTTAAGACTATTTTAGAGTTGGTTGTAATGTAAATTATAAGAGATCATCCGTTTCGGGCAATTCAAAATATTTAACTTCTTCCTGGAATTATTGAAGGTACATTTAGAAACAAATGAGAGCGTTGTCAAAGTAGAATTATCAGGCATGTGCGAAACATCAGCGTGACTGATCAGAAATATACGTAAACTTGTGCCGACAGGGAGAGTCCTTGCTCAAAAGATTTTCAACCTGGGCAAAAATCAAATTATGTGCTATTTCACCTCAAAGCCTGCCTAAGCAGTCAAAAATAAAAGAAAGATTTCCAAAGACAAGCCGACATCTTTTCCCATCTTTGTGTTCACTGCCAACCCTCTAAAGGAGTCGTGGTCAATGGCTGCTCGCCACCTAAGGAACTCATGCTGCTTTCATATTGTACCGCTGAGCGTCCACACAGCAGTGGCCCACATGGGAAAGCGGACCAGGCGGTGGGATAAACCAATTACCCCCAGCGAGGGTGGACTCCTGCCGGCGAGTCATGCAACGAATCGGCGCTGAGGCCTCCTGGGTTCCATCCCCATGAGAGCCGGCTGGAATTCCCAGGGATGAGAATTGGGAGGTCTCGAGAGCCTGCAGAGAGGTTAGATTTTCTTTAAAAGTCTGACATTAGGGGGTGCAAAGATTGAAGGTTGGGGTGTGGGTCCCGTGATGATATTAAGGGGAGAAGATTTGTATTCAGACCTCTGGTAGGCTAAAATTTTTTTCATTGAAAGTTTGATTGATGTGCTACATTGGGTTTGTCGCTTCATTTGAAATCACAACTGGCAAACTTCAGGCTCGGGGTAGGGAGCCATTTATTTCACCATGTCATCATTTTTGTGAAACTTTTGTCTAATTGATGTGTTTTTGATTATTGTGTTTGAACTTGGTGTCTCTGAAGTATTACCTTATCTTTTCTTCTTTGCCATTCCCCATTATTAAATCAATGGTCAATCCAATCCACATTTTGTCAGGACCAGAACAGAAACAGGACCAAATTGCATAACATTTACCACAAGTTTTATTGAAAGAAAGGAAGGGCTGCGCCCACGATGCGGTTTTCGCTGGACGCGGGAAGCAAGTCGCTCTTGGATTCGGACTGTGATCCAAACACGGAAGTTGATCTTCCGTAGCGAGCGATGGCGGTGTCAGGGACGGAAAAACTGGTCGGCAGCCGGGACTGGGAGAGCAAAGCGTGGTCGGGGTCGGAAACCAGTTGTAAGCCGGAACGGGAGAGTAGACGTAGTCGGGGACAAAAAGAGGTTGTTAGCCAGGACGGGAGGGCAGACGTGGTCAGGATCAAAACAGGTCGAAGCCGGAGACAGACAGGAACTAAAACGGGACAGGCGGGAGTCAGGGTCGAAAAAGTCTTGCCTAGTATACAGTGAGGTTCGCAGGGGATTGACAGGACTGGGTTCAAATAGTGACAGGGAACCAATCAGAACCCGTGGCGGTTGGCGCCAAATGAGCGGGCACAGCTAAGTCACATCAGTAATCATGACACTTTTGGTCAATCCACTCCACATTTCGCGAGCATACTATTATACTTACTGTACACATGCACAGCATACTATACGGCGGCGCAGTAGTTAGCGCTTGTGCGGCACAGTTCATGTCATGGGAACCTCCTGCGTAGGTTCAAATCCAGCCCCAGACTTCCTGTGCGGAGTTTGTATGTTCTCCCCGTGCTTAAGTGGGTTTCCTCCGGCCACTCTGGTTTCCGCCCACATTCCAAAAACATGCATTTCAGGTGAATTGGCCGGTCCAAATTGTCCCTAGGTGTGAATGAGCGAGCGGGTTGTCTGTTTCCGTGTGCCCTGTGATTGGCTGGCAACCAGTTCAGGGTGTCCCCTGCCCACTGCCCGGAGGTGGGCTCCAGCACACCCACGACCCGACTGAGGATAAGCGGTGCAGCTAATGAGATGAGTTGAGATGAGACTTTTCAGTGCAACAACTAACAATTTGAAATACATCTTGACATTTTCATCCCCAAATCGTCTTTCTCCTTCGTATCACCACCAGGCAGGCAGTCGGAAAAAGACAGGACAATACAGCATATGAGGTGGGCATCAATCATAAGCTTTGGAATAGAAGTGTGTCTTAAGCCTCGATTTAAAAACTTCCATTGAGGTTGCAGATCTTATCTCCGGAGGCAGGGAATTCCATAACACCGGGGCCCGGATGGAGAACGCTCTCGAGCCTGCAGACTTCTTGGCTCTCGGAGTCACAAGTAGACCGGCATTTTCTGAGCGCAGACTCCGTGCAGGAACATAGGGGGAAATCGAATCAGAGAGATAAAAGGGTGCAAGTCCATGCAAACATTTATATGTTAATAAGAGAACCTTAAAGTCACTTCTTAAATGGACTGGGAGCCAGTGCAAGTTCAAGTCAAGTCATGTTTATTTGTATAGCCCTTATTCACAAGGTGTCTCAAAGGGCTGCAGGATGGAAGGAAGAAAGAGAGAAAAAGAGCAAGAGACTAAAGAAAGAACTAAACAAAGATAGGGCTGAAGGAAGAGATAAAAAAGACAGGATGAGAGGAAGAGAGAAAGAAAGAAAGAAAGGATGAGGGGAAAATAATGAAAGATAGGACAAAAGGAAGAGAGAAAGAAAGAAGGAAGAAAGACAGGATAAAATGAAGAGAGAAAGAAAGGACGAAAGGAAGGAAGGAAGGAAGGAAGGAAGGAAGGAAGGAAGGAAGGAAGGAAGGAAGGAAGGAAGGAAAGTTCACCAATACAAGGAAAAAAAACTGGTGGATTTTCTAAATGCCATATTTAGACTGGTATTGAACAAGCATCCAACATCTAGCCATCCATTTTTTGTACTTTTTATCCTCTCAAGGGTTACGAGGGTGATTGAGTCCGGCCCTGCTGACTTTGGGCAGTGAGCAGGGAAATCCCTGAACTGGTTGTGCATCCAACATACCATTGTCAAATACTTTAGGTTGCCTTCCACTTTAGGAATTAAGCATTTGGTCACTTTAGACACTTAAAAGTACAAATAAAGTTTAGACAGACACCACACAACCTGTGTGGTGCCACAAAAAAATGACTAATAACACACTAAGATGGCAGAGGTTACCGTTGAAATTGTAGAGCATTTACATTGTTATACATCACTGAATTACAAATATGCAAAACCACAAGTTTTTAGCAGCTGCACAAAGTTTTGCCTGTTTTGAATTGAACAGGTTTGCTCTTTTCGGAATTTAGTTATTCTGCTTCAAATGTTCACCTCCCTCTGCTTTGTGTAAATCGTCCAAGTTTTTCTTGTTTATCTCGTTAGTCAGTTTGTATTGTTTTCCTGGTTTTCCGTAAGTCCTTGATGGATCTGATTCCTCGGTATGTCTGCTATCATTTCATGTCCAGTTCATTATTCATGGCCCCTCTTGTTTTCCTCAGGTTTTTTTCTCAATTGCTACTTTGTTTCTTGATTTTGAAATCTTGTGTATTTGACCAAGCGAGTTCTATTTCTTTCTTTGCACCATGTTTTGTTAATTAAACCACAGCTTTTGAACACAGGCCTTCTTCCGCTCCTGCTTACCAGCAATTGTGTCGGCTACACAGTCATACAAATGGCAACACTATTTTTTTAATTGGGAGAAGCATAATATAATAATAATAAACGCAATACTAAAGAAAAGTTATTCAAAAATGTTTTCGTCAGACTTTGCATACCTCTGATGAGGTATTAATCTGTCGTAAAAAAAGACTGTTCACATTATGTAGTTCATGAAATAGATTGTTTTCTAAATATGTCAGAATGAAATGTCTCCTTGCTTCCATGTATACTATATATATATACAGTAATCCCTCGGTTATCGCAGTTAATGGGGACCAAAACCACCCGCGAAAAGTGAAAATCCGCGAAGTAGCGATGCCCCTTCAAAAATGCCAAAAATAAATAAATAAATAAAGATATTTTTCTTTTCTTTTCTTTTCTTTTCTTATTATTATTTTTTAGACCCGTGAAGCTCTGAACCCGCGAACGTGGAACCGCGAAATAGCGAGGTCCCACTGTATCTCATTATCGCACTATTTTTAGGCACGTACCAGATATGTTAGAGAGAATGTTGTTTCAAGTCAAGTCATGTTTTTATGGTGCATTCGCAATGATCGCAGCAAGGCTTTAAGGCTAGGACCTTAGCTTGGCCTTTTGGCTGAGAGTAAGAGTCCTGGCTCCTAGGCTTTGTAGCGTATTATGAACTGACCGATAACGGATAATGGATAATGAATAAAGAAGATAGAACAATAACCCCTTAAAAAAATCCCTCCCCCCCATGTTTTTTGTATAGCACTTTTTTTCTTAGCATTGTAAGTGACAACCATTTTGATTACATGCGGCCATGCATTTATATTATTCAGGACGACTGAATTACTCTTTGTAGTGCCATTCTCTTTAATCAGTTCAGAACGACCAAATTACTTCCAACAAAGCCCTTATCGAATGCCCTAATAGTCATTCAGTTCCAGACTTTGGGCAGTGAGCAGGGAAATCCCTGAACTATATATATATATATATATATATATATATATATATATATATATATATATATATATATATATATATATATATATATATATATATATATATATAACCAAAAAACATTTTGGGGGGGATAGTTTTTTTTACCTATGCCTTTAAACTTATGTTGAAGGCCAACTGTTTCTAAACTTCACAAAGCAGATTTAATTAATGTACAACCCTGCATGTTATCGAAAATAAAAAAGCTAGAGTAGCTGAAGCTTTTTGGCACCTCAAGCCCTGATGTTTTCAGTATGGCAGCAGCTCTCACAATGGTCATTATGTCTGCCGGGGGCCATGTCACCGCCGGGCCATTGTGCAGGCGCCATTCACCATGGAGTCATTTACCTTTTCATTGGCAGCTATTTAGTCCCCGTAAAAAGTTCAACGCACTAATTTGTGAGCCCCTCTCAGTTAGGGAGAGGCCCGGGATATGTTGTCAATTAATTGTTCCCCTTGGCTGGGAAGGGTTGGGGCTTTGGGGCCTCCCATCTGTCAAGTCATCTTATGCCAGGGAGGGGAACATACATGGAGCTCCTCCATATTCAGATCACATTTTTTCATCATAAGAAATATATTTCAAGCAAAATATCTTATGCAAACCGAAATACACACACACACGCACGCACGCACGCACGCACGCACGCACGCACACACACACACACACACACACACACAAACATTTTGCAACCAATAGAGCTGACCAGGGGACAGGGGACACCTTGTTTGCACACTCAGGGCACAAAAAGCTAGACAACCATACACACATAGTAAGTTTATCATTTACTTTCCAATTTTTATCGGTTGTATCCAGAGAAAGACAGTTCATACTGAGTTCATACACCTCAAATGTTTAGTCTAAATTCATTTTATCAAGTCTTCGAACTATAGGCAATTTTCAGATTCAGAGATGTATCCTTTCAACAGCCAGAAATGAGTACGCTGTTCAAAAATAATATTGGGTAGTCTGTAACCAACACCAATTCAAAGTATGAACATTTTCATTTATATACAACAGAGTTAAAAAATATTCAACCTGCAAATGCAGAAAATACCCTGCCAAAATAAACGCATTGTACAAGAAATGATTACAAATCGGTCATGTCAATGACAATCATTGTGGATGTTGTATTGTTTTGACCAGTGGCGAGCCGTGCATTTCACACCCAAGCCTTCAGTGATGGCCTTAAGTAATGTGCCGTTCTCAAACGACCCGACTTTAGAAACTGGCTCTTGGTAGTGAACGGAAGGAGCCAGCTCCCCACTAATTAAGAGCCGAGACACTTCTTTTTCCTCTTGTGATGGTTTAATATGCATGTCTTTTTTCAGGGATTCTCAAGGTCAAAATGGTTCTGTAATTAATTGTTTTTTGTACATTTGTAAATATTTTATTTAATGTTTCTTCTGTATTTTAGGTGTATAGTGTTTTTACATAAAAAATAAAGATGTATTTCATATTTTTTGTTGTTGCACTGAAACGTCAATACTTTTAATAGACGTTTTGTGTTTTTCAGAGATTCTGAGTTGCTCAACATCCAAGTTGCTCACTATGAAAAAGTTATAAGTTTGTGTTTATAAGTTTAAAGTTCAATTATATTATAATTTAGTAAAATGATAGATTTTAGACTTTGGCGCACTGACGCGCCCTAGCTGACGTTTCCTTACGCCTGCTAGAAGGATTTGATGTTGCCAACTCAAAATCTGATTAGCAAACCCAACATCGTTTTATCGTAACTTGTTATTTCTCAGGATGGCTTGCAGATCTGCTTGTGAAGGCCTCGGGGCAGATTTCTGACCCTGGCAATAATAACGGCTGAAATATGATTGGTTTGATGCTTAAATATAAAAGCACACATCTGGAAGCAGCACAACCAGAGAGGAAAGCAAAAAAGGAAGCTGACAGACAAGTTGGAATTATTTAATAAGTATTCATGGACAAAATATAATTCAACCACATCATTTTGATATTTTCAGGCCAGCAGAAAAGGTTTGCCGCCCTGACGGACCTCCATTGGTTTTGACAGTTTGGCAATTATTTACCACAAAGGCCAAGTTATCCCTCTTAAAAAAGTTTACTCATCCACAAAAAAACGTCCAAGAGGAAACAAGCAAAGTGGATATCAGCACAAAGAGCTTGCTTTTCTTCCACAAGTGAGTGCCACAAACATCCAAGACTACCACACAGATCCCCTATTTACAATAATTGCTGAAGATAATTGCACCTTCTTTAAGTGCTATTTTGACATGTTTGCAGAACTGTAACAGTAATTACAAAGTAAACAATTAATTTTCATTTTTGTTTGTTATTGCAACACCATATGGACAGAGAATAGTGGTAGTCTTTTGCATTACTTTTCTTAGTGTGTTACAAATGATGCAATCTCTAATGCCCTGACAAACTCCCAATTAAACTCGTTCTAATTTGAATTTCTATCAGTAGAGTGTTGAAAATATACATTTAGGGTTAAAAAGATGTAAATATTGTTACACAATATATTACAGAGCAAAAGCAATTGAAAGAAGAAAATCCTTCCGAATCATATCTTTTTGTCTAAACTAACAAACTTAACTCGAAAAAAATCTAGTGCATACAAAAATGCATATTATGAATAACGTACACCTTTTGCTTTCCGTAGGGGTAAGCAGGATTAAAGTGGGTTTATTAATCACTACTCTTCAACAAAATCTAACCTTTCCCTTTTAGGTGTTTTTTTAAATTTTGTGTCACATAAGACTGCACAACTGTCTAGTGGTCAACAGTTAAATTACACCAAATATGAACAGGGTCCAGAAGGATAAGAAAAATGTGAATCAGCAGCTATTTTGTTTGGATTGATTCCATCAATATACACCTATCTAAATAGTTAGTTTGTGTCAAAATCTGTCATTTTAAAGACATTTGAAAATTGTTCTTAACTACACGCCAGGGGTGGCCAACCCGGTCCTCGAGAGCCGCATGTCCTTTAACTTGTAAGCAAGCTGTATGTGAGCACTCCTGGTGTCAAACATTTAAAATAGTATGTCAGTCCAAAGGGAAATTGCAGGGATTCCGAAGCAACTCCTTAGCAGTCCGGTAGACTAACAGGAAGTGTTTGTAACGCGGTGCACAACCAAGCCAAGCGTTTCCAAAGTGTTCGGAGCCCATGAAAAGAAACTCTCCTTCTCCTGGTTTCACGCCACAATGGTGGTGTGTGTGAATAACTCCACGCCAAGATGGACTAGCACCCGACCATCCAGGACCCTTCGACCCCTGGCGCTCGAAGACGCCGCTACGCTGCCAGTGGACCTTCACAGCCAACACACCCACCAGTGAGATGCCGTGATAACGATCATGAAGGACGTCCTTGATGAAGCCTCGAACAACTAAGAGAAGACAAAAAGACAGGGTCAATCTACTATGACCAGACTTTGCCAAGCTGGCACGACAAATGGAATATGTGGTTTATAAGGCTTCTGTTGAGGTGACAGCTTACTGACAGAACATTCTACAGTCGGATTGACGGATTGATGATTATGTTTAGCACGCTTCATTTAAAGGAAACAAAAGTTAGGCTTTAAATGGGAAAGATTTAAATCAAGTGTGACTAATCCTATAGCAATACAGCCTCGTTTTACAGGTAAACCACATTATTAAATGGCTAACATCACAAGAAGACAGAATCCTTGAAGTTTTTTAGAGCCATTTCATGAATTAATTTTTGATTGGTCTTTTTAAATGAATAATTTTGAGGCATGTTCCAGGGTTGTTCAAGGCTGATGAGTTAGTTCACTCTGTTGTTTTTTAATATTGGACACCTATAATGGAAATTGTATAGGATGTCAGTTCATTATTTTTACTATTATTGCGCACTTTTACCAATCATGTTGCTGTTCTACGATTTTCACAGTTTCGGGCAGATCTTTTGTAATGTAGGAGATTTAATAGAAAGAAAGGGCTAGGGTGTAGGGGGTCTTTTAGAATATGTTGGAACCTCTCCTCTGAAGATTGGGTTCTCTCCCCTGTTCTCTTTGGAAAATCAAAATCCATTGATGTTTTCTCTCTTTATTTTGAGTGTCTACTAAATTATAAACTTTTCAAAAGCCTACCGGGTCAGTGTTGCCCATTCTTACATACTCACCAAAGTCGCTTTTGCAGACAGCCTTTAAGAGGTCTGTATCGTCGCATGGGCTGCATGATGCTGTGGATCAAACACAACAAAAGATAATGGATCAAAATCAACCAACACGAGACAAAGGTTTTTCTTGATCAAACATTTTTGGAAGTGTCAAACATCCAGGGAGTGGATTGCATTCAAAAGTATGAAGATTTCTGGGGGAGACGTCGTATCAAATTGACAGTGATGGATTGAGTGTCACGTCACCACTTGTGGCCCAACATCTGCCTTCTCCCAAATCTTTGTAAATGCCAAATAATAAGGAAAAGCAAAGGTTAAATGAAGGAATGTTGCAAGCCTTCCAGATTTCGCCTTGCTTCTGATTCCCGTTTGTTTCACTGATGCAATGTCATCACGGGAGTCAACCACTCTATCGTTCCTGCGCTGTGTGTTCTCCACAGAGAATGACAAAACAGAAGCGCCCACACAAGAGGACAATGGCTAGCAACATGACAAAGAATGTGTGGAATTTGCAAACTATTTGAGGTTTCAATTGGTGCTGTTTTGCCCTGGCGGCCTTCAGCTGCCGGGATGGTCCTTGCCCTCTGGGCTTTGTTGGCCATGGTGGGAAGCCGTCATCCATATAAAAAGCAGGTTGGCCAGCAGCTGCATCTTGGAACAAGACTGCTGCTATTTTTTGTGAAGATTATTAAGTTTTCGTTAAGAAGTTTATGAGTTAATTGCATCTACTCTGACATCCCCTCAAAAGTCAAGATCAAGATACAAATTTTTGTGATTAGTATCTTTGTATGTACAGTGGCTAAGCATTTGAAACATAACAAAAATGTCACACATGGACTTACGTGTGATGTACATAGTAAGTTTTTTCTCCAGTGTTGTCAAGTTTGCTCTGCAGAGCGCTGCTGTGTCGGGAAAACAAGCACTTGCTTTCAAAGACATCTTATGTGCGTCATGGTGTATAATTTGGAGGCAACTGGGCCCAGGAAAGATTTGGTAGAGTAACCTGAGAGAGGGCTGAAGGTGGGTAGAGGTGGCGAAAAGTCAGGTTTAAGCATGTATTGAAAAAAATGGCCCAAGTGTGATTCTAACCTTAAAGGGGAATACGCAGCTCAGATTTGTACAAGATACAACAAAAATAAGATTTTTACTTCACGGATTTCACTTATCACAGATTTTTTTTTTTTTTAACATAACCGCCGCGATAAGAATGGTTCACTTATCTTATTTAGTTTCTCACCAAATGGGATGTTTTTTGTCTGGATGCTACTGCAAGAGGAGCAATTGACCAGAAATTACTGTCAATGTTCGCTACAATAGTCAACATACTGCAGGTTCCGAAAGATGGAGCGCTCAAGAACTATCGCGCGTCCTCAGGGTCACGAGCAAGATATATTTCGGCATAGTTGCCTGGCACATGACGGAACTCCTTTTGAGGAATTCAAACATAGACACCTGTGTGCAGAAGGGCAGAGTTCCAAAGGTCCCAGGATGCATCGAGTGGTACCGAGCTGATCCCAGAGGCACGGGAGGGCAGAGGAGACCTAGCAGCCCTTTAGCTTGACCTTGCCATTGCCTATGGGTCTATCTCTCACAAGCTGGTGGAAGCCTTGCTTAATCAACGCCATGTGCCAGACAAGACCAAGGGCCTGATATTGGACTGTTACAGCTGCTTCAGTTTGAAAGTCACTTTTAGAGCTGTGACATCTTTATTCCATTGACTTAAGGAGACAACCTGATTCGATCATCGGGAGAGAATCCAGTCAAGAGCCAGTGGAAGATCTACAACACAACCTTAAAGGACAATACAGCACTCTGTGCGACATCTGAGGAGTTGGGAGGCTGGCTGACAAAGGTCTAAAAGTCAGGGCTACCATCTTGCCTTGACTCCTCTGGCCACAGCTAGTCAACAATGTCTCAATGACCACCATCAAGCACTTCAAGCGAAAGGTGAGCTCTTTTTTGAGGAAGTGGCCGGGCCTTCCACGAAGCCTCAGCAACATCGCACTGTATGGGAGGAACAACAAATGGACTCTGTCCTTCAGCAGTCTGAATGAGCAGTTAATAGTTACCGGAGCAAAAGAGTTGCTTCTGTATAGGGACTCAAGTGGCAGCAGTCTCTTCAGCTGGCATACAGGTGAGGACCGGCAGAAAGTGGTGCACTCAAGAGGCAGTTGACCAGGGTCAGTACCGTCTGCGGCACACTGAGCTGATGGGAGCAGTGGCACGCAAACAAGCAGGAATCAGAAGCATCCCAATACTCCGTACAAAAAGGCACATGGGAAGGAAAACCCCCTGCTTATCCAGAAAGAGGTTCGGGCAGGGGTGGAAGAAGTGTGCTGCAGTGGGACAGTAGGAATGAGACAGCAGGGGACGTGGACCAGGTGGGAGGAGGTGGATCAAGTTCCTCATCTAATCAGTCTATGACGTCCGACCAAGACAATCCAACCTCCACCACTGGGGCCTGGCTAAGAACCCACTGCGCCCAGTCTGCCAAAGGGTCGGATTGCTGGAGCATATCCGGAGCTGCTGCCCACAAGCACTGGGAGAGGAATGCTACCACTGTCGTTGTGACCAAGTTCTCAAAGATTATTGCAGTGACCACACTCAGGCCTGACATTATCCTTGTAGCAGAGACAACAAGCTAAAGGGTTCGGCTGGAATTGACCGTTTCCTTGTAAGACAGGATGGAGGAGGCTTTGAAAGGAGGAGAGCCTTGTATGAGGAACTGGCAGATGAATGCCAAAGCAGGGGATGGAAGAGGAGGTGCAATCCCATAGAGGTCGGTTGCAGAAGATTTGCCGGTAAGTCTCATATCAGGGCACTTAAGATGATGCGAGTGAAGGGACTGCACAACAGGCGAGCCATTATGAACATCAGCGACACTGCAGAGAAGGCATACAGATAGCTATGGATCAAGCAGGGATACACGTGGTCACTGGCTGGTAAGACACAAGTTGGTACTCGATAAACTCCGGCTAGGTCGGGCGTCTGTTGTGAGAACCGAAACACGCAGTGAACCCATGTGTCAACACTGATGAAGTGTCTTAGGTTGCACCAAAAGTTTACATTAGGACAATAAGCTCAAATAGAATTCATAAAAACTCATGTATTTCACTGTTGATAAGTACTATTACTGTGTCAATACAGAAAATAAAGAATACATTAAAACAAATTTAAGTAAGAAGCTTACTTATGTGGCGAAGACTCGTTGCTGTTCTCCGGTTGGCCATTAGCTCATACCTAAAACCCATCCAATGTGGGCTCCACGGTTCATCTCCGAGAAGGGTGGTCTGGATGTAGATGACAGGCACGTTCCTGTCTACTACGAAGCAGCTCACACGCTCAGGCTGCTTGCTATCAATCATTAGCAGCTTTAATTTTCCTCCTCGTTCAATAAACAGACTAGCGCCACCATAGCTCGGCGACGGTTTGATGCAAAGGGTGCTGCGCTGGTTGGACGAGAAATGGTTCGGCTCTAGGACCACCCGCAGAGCTTGGCTTGGTTTGGCCCACCGGACCAAGCCTTCTGTGCAGCGGAGTCGCACCTGAAGAATTATTCTGGAGTCTACACCATCAGGAAAGCCGCTGCACCAACAAGAAACATTTATTAGTACAGTTGAACTTTGACTTGGGAAGTAATTCTGGGAAAAATAAGAAAAAAACACAAGTTTAGTTTTCTTGATGGGTAACAGGATGACTGAAATCCAAACACAAAGAGCCAAACACGGTTTTCATAATCCAGTTGAATGTGTTCTTGAAAATGTTACTTAATAAGAAAATATGCATTGTAACCATGTTCCTATACTTAAACCAGCCAAGTAATATATACAAGCTGCTTGGATGATTTGATCTATCCCGCCAAATATATCTGAGAACAGAGATCCCTCGGTATCGCCGTCATTGGGGACCAGAACCACCCACGAAATGTAAAAAAACACACTTTCATAAAAGCTCCCAAAGGGTTAAATTCTCCAGACAAAATCGAATTTTTGAGCGCAACTTATTTCATTGTGTGAAGTTAGATGATTTGATATAAATTATGAAATAAGAATAATGCCAAAACCTGTTCCCCATATCAACAAATATACCACTTTAAACTTGTCTCCCTCCCACAATTACTGAAGCTTGATGAGGTTCATTTTGACCTTTTTTTTCATAAATAATTGTTTCCAAACAAAATTGCAAACAAAGTTATTTTGCAAAAAATCTAACAATATACAGGTACTAGAAACAAAGATACTTATGTATTTACATTTGGCACCGACAGCGCTGGGCAGACAGAATGCGCTGTGTGCATAGCTCTGCCCACCCTCTACCTGTGTGCCTGGCTGGCATTTATTTGGCATTATATCATAAAGTGTCCCAACAGTGAACCTATTTTTTTAATGAGCTTCCATATAAAAGGATTGGCGTTTAGCCAAAATGGGGTCTGTTGATATGAGACCGTGACTGTAAATTGTGGTGAAGAGTATACTCTTTATAAACTGGACTGAACCACTCAATCCATTAGCAGACAATACAGTTATGTCCGCACCATAACCAAAATTGCACCCCCTGGATTTTGAATGTTTTGAACGAGATTTATTTCAGTGTTATTTGATCTCCGACCCATATGTATTTATGAAAAGAGCCATACATGGTTCGCGAACCATATGTTCCTGACCCCTGAGCATTAAATGCCAATCCTTTTCATCCGATTGTGAATAAATGTAATATCCTCAGAAAAGATCACTTGTCATTGATGATTATAAAATGCAGGATTGCCTATTAAAGTAGGCTGAATGATAAAGCAAAGTCTGTACTCTATCCGACCCTGGAGGCAAGCCAAATTGAAATCTATCCAGAAAACTGTCCAAGAACTTGCCTCCCTTTTGTCAGAGTTCTAACCATCACATCTATTGCTACAATGGAAATTGGCAAAAAATAAACATAATCTTTTCAAAACCATGTTGATTTTTTTTACCAGGAGTCAGTACCAGTGAAAAGATAAACATCATAATGCACAATTCTTTTAAGCACGTGATGCTTCCACGTAATTCTGCTGGCATTAAAAACTAACCTTCCACTCCAGTTGCACAAGTTAGCCGCAGCAAACTGCATTTGATGGCTCAAAATGGATGCAACGACGATCAAGAGCGCACTGGAAAACATGTCGAGCGTATTCCAAGACATCCAAAGTCGTTTGGGGAAGAGAGCATGACTTGGCGGCTGACGATCAGGCCAGCAACGTGAAATGCAAATGAGAAACTAGACTTGGCCAACTATATTAGGCGCGCTCATGAGACACGCATTAAATGAATGTGGCGAAACAGAATTATGGACCCCCCCCCCCCTCCTTTTTTTTCTTCGTTTTAATCGCGTAGTGCACATTGGATTGTTTTAGGATGGTTATTTCTGAGGCGTCACAAATTGCATAGAGGGGTCTGTTTTAAATGAAGTAGGCTATTGTGGGGAATAATAATGATAATAATGATTAACTTTACTTAGCTGTAGGCTTTAAGATATTTGTACAAATAAAATGACGAACATCAATGATGTACTGTTTATCAAATCAAGAGATATTTGCGTGTGTCCATACAACGGCTGAAAAAAAATCCCCGCTGTTTAGGCAACATAATTAATTTGAATCTTTGTGGACAGAATGTGACAATTTTTCTTTTGGAAGCATTGGCAAAACCTTAACAGGAGCTTCCTTGTAAACCAATAAAATCAGTTAAAATTATAAAACATATTTCCAGATGATTTGTGTTTTTGTAAGAATTGCATATTTTTATTCGTGTCACATAGCCAGAAAGTGTCTGTTCTAGCTAAAAAGGAAAAATATTTGAATTTAATCCCTTTCTGCCCACCCGACGTCAGGTCTACCATGAGAATGACATGGGGTGGATGAATGAAGAGTTTTATTATTAATTAAAAAAAGTTATTTTCGTTCCTGTATAATATCCATCCGTCATATACCTCACTGACATTTTACACTTATACAATTTAAACTCCCAACAGTTATTTGTGTTTGCGGCTTAATCTAGTGGCTGAACGAGGAAACGCATTTTCACTTTCATACTGGGATTCCAATTATTCAAAGACGCAAAATGGAAACAGCTACTTATCAATCACTGCATAAAATATATTAAGCAAGATGTTACCACCTTGACCAATTTAATAAGAGTATAACGATGAACATGTACCCCTGCATATAAGATAACACCGCTGCCTGTACTGAAGAAGCATTAAAAGATTAAAAAGGCGTTGCAACTTGAGGACTCATATGTTCAAACATGAACAAAATCACAATACAGGTAAGCAGTAAATTTATTTTGTTTTGTTAGTCGCTTAATTCAGTGATTATTCTAAACATTTCTAGTAGACACGATTTAGGATATGTGTTTAAGTGAATTGAAAAGAGCGTATGAAACAATTGTTCGGAATGTGTTTCCTTTTCAGGTCATTTTATAAACAAGCAAGGCAAAGCAACGCACACCAAAAACAGAGTCCTTGCTTAGTTGTACATTTTTAAAGATTTCTTTATTTCATAAAGAATTTAGTCGAGGGCCCCTGATGGAAGAAATTAGATTTTTTCAATATCTGTCCCCACAGAAGCTATTTTGCGTCAGCGTCGACATCGTAAGTTTACATACATTTCCAAGCCAATTCTAACTATAAAGGGACATTATGTAATATGTAGTGTCTCCTAGTGGTCCAAAATCTTCATACAGTAAAAAAACTTTATTTGAATGAAAGGTAAGGATACATCAACTATCATACCAATATTAGTTTTTATAAATATTCATAGGTCGAGAAATTTGTATTCGTTTCACATAGCAGAATCCATAAGTAGTAGTCGCTGCCATGTTTGTCTGGGTCCTTGCTGCTACGCTGTGCTCGTTTGGCAACGGTTTTCGTTTTCATTAGACAATACAGTGCCAAATAATACAAAATGTACCTATAGGGTCAGAGTTATCTTCCATAACATTGAACATTTTTTCACAAAGTTGTCATAACTCACCAGAGTGATTTTGGGCCTCTTTATATGAAGACAAGATGTGGAAAAAATTGTGCACGTTTCTCATTTTATTGTTTTTTTTTAAAAAAAAAACAACGCCCTTCGATGTTTTCAACACGAATACTAACAGCGCGCATAGATAAATATAAAACTACGTAATCGTGTTAGTAATAGGGGAGCAGCGATATCTGGAGCATTAAAAGCAAGACAAATTCAATTTAGCTCAAGCTTAAACTCAGCATCTCTGGTGCATATTGGCGGCATGGCACGTGAAACGCTTGAAATAAGCCTACACAACAAAGCTATACATTGGCTATACATAACCCCAAAAAACAATAAAACAAGTGTGTTTACAGTCAAAACGACCACAAGAGCATTTTTAAAATGGCAAATCTTATGATGTGCAAAAAAAGCATTGTTATTCTTTAGACATATACAGGGTTTTTTTCCGGCAAAGACTCATATATATATATATATATATATATATATATATATATATATATATATATATATATATATATATATATATATATATCATCTCTCATCTCATCCATCATATATATATATATATGTGTGTGTGTGTATTACGACAGTAGACTCACTGTTAGTAGCTTTGTTAATTGGGCCACAGTATTTAGCTAAACCTGCACAATACAAATACATCGGACAAAGTAATCAGTGCTGGCCAAAAGTAGGAATACACTTTTAAAAACATTTTAAGTGCCTAAAAACAAGAACAGTTAAATAAAAAATATATCGAAGAAAAAGATATGGGATCATAGTAAGCAGAATTTAAAGGAGGAAGTTGGAAATAGAACGTATGACTGATGGAAGATGCGCAGGGTAGAGAAGGAATGACAAATAGTTGCGAGGTGCAAGAAGCAGCAGCAATGGAAGCTTTAATCGGGGAATAAACGAATGCACAAATGAGGAAGAGCCTTTTAGTTAAGTGAAATAAAAATCAATAACAACACAAGACAAAAGCCTACTAAACGCATGGGTGCAGGAAAAAGAAGGACACATGAGGAGAGAAAGGAAGGAATTTCGGAAGGATATAATGCTACAGGAAAGCGTTAGGGAAAGGGTGACAACAACAAAAGTTCTAAAAAAGAAAAAAAGGACGATGGGATGTCACGATAAATGAAGGCATAAGAAATGAACAATAACATCGTAGAAATAGACATATACAATTTGGGATGGAGGAGAAAGGAATGGGAGGTTAAAAAAGAAATACATAAAATAGCAAGTGGATGCGACGAAGGGAATACAGTACTGCTACCTAGTGGCATCTCTTAGAATTTTCAAATGTTTTACCTACTTTCGACTTGGTTAGGGGTGATCTTAGGTTTACAGCTTTAGGGGTGCTGAGCATCCAGTGTCAATGGTTAAAAACATTTTTTTCTAAATTTCACTTGAAGTGATACAACATGTTAAAGTTCATTATGATAAAATTTTAAAATATTTTGCTAGAGGCTTTTTATTTTAAAAGGCCACTTTCATCATTTTAATATTCATTTTGGGGCCGTTTTTATCAACGGAATGTTCCTTTTCATTTACTCATGATGGCATTTGTCACTGTGGTTTCAAACTTTGGCATTGTGCAAGTTTACTTAATGAAGTGACCCACAACTTTTAAGGTATGTCTAAAAAGTTCCAGGACTGCAAACACGAAAGACAGATTTTAAATCTCAATCAACAAACAGAGACATATTTTTCTTCACCGATAGTGAAGCAGACACAAATGACCATGCCAAAATTTTACAACACTTTGTCCTCAAGATGCACATTATTTTTGTGCATTACACAAAAGGCCTTCTCTTGTATACCATTTAAATGAATAAAACCTTCAAGCACTACATTCTAACCCCTTAAAAGGAATAGGTTTTAATATCAGGCCAACGGGGCAGCACGGCGGTGCAGTGGTTTGCGCGCGTGCGGCACAGTTCTGAGGTCATGAGATCAAACCTTCCAGTGTGGAGTTTGCATGTTCTCCCCGTGCTTGCGTGGGTTTCCTCCGGGCACTCCGGTTTCCTACCACATTCTAAAAATATGTATGTAAGGTCCAAATGTCCCTAGGTGTGAATGAGGGAGTGAGTTGTCTGTCTCTATGTGCCCTGCGACTGGGCGGCAACCGGTACAGGGTGTCCCCTGCCCACTGCCCAAGATGGCTGGGATGGGCGCCAGCACCCCCACGACCCTACTGAGGATAACCGGTGAAGATAATGGATGGATGGATTTGGCAAACCGCTTTCTATCCTGTTTTACATTGTAAAAATGTTGTGATCATTTCATAGAAAAAAAGGTTAGCGCCAAATAAATAATTAATTATGTTAACCTATGGTTTACTATGTAGCCATTGGACAGCATAATACAGTGATGCAGATAAAGAAGAGTTTGAAAACTACTGTAAGTGAATTAGAGGGTAAACAAATGCACTCTGTTCCTTTTTTTTCCGAGCGAGAAATAAAGAAAATGTGCATGTCAGTTTCGCTACACCGTTGCAAGGCATTGCTCGAAGTGCTATAATATCATATGACCAATGGTTACTCTTTCCTTGCCTCATTACTTATAGAAAGTAACATGGCTATTTGAAACATACCATCGCCAATGTATTTGTTTTATCTTTGTTGAATATTGTAATCTATTCAAAATCATGATTTGTCACAACAGTCCTGGAAATTTTCTGGCACACCTTAAAAGTGTTTCTCATCTTTTTCCTCGGAAAAAACCTTTGTCGGTGTAGTTCTCTCTAACGGTTACAGTAAGCAGGTTCATGGTGACGTCGGTGACCGTCACTGTGTCCATGTTTGTGAAACAAGGATTCCAAGAAGAGCTGGGCCCCGTTGGGGGGCACACCACTCCGAGTTCTTCTCCCTTCACGATCGGTAGGTTTCTGTTCTTGTCACGGTGCTTAAGAACTGCCAGGTAGTGAGTTCTGCAACCACGGTCCATACACCGGTCCATGATATCATAACTGGAACGTGGCGTTATGGTGGTCTCTTTCTGGAACCTTCTGGTTAGCTGGGCCAGACTGGGGTCAGAAGCTCCCCTGTCATGAGTTAAGCGTCTGGAGATTTTGGTGGCGGGTTCCGTGCTCTCATCATCATCATTATTATTATCGACGTCGTCTTCGTCCTCGTCGTCATAATTCAGACGCAATTTGGGCTTGCGTCCTCTCTTTCTGGGAACCAGTTCTTGTTGAGCATTTGCTATCGGTTTGGCCCTCCTCTCTAGTTCTAGCATGTGGCTAGCAAAACTCTCCCCGCTATTGATAGTGCTCGGGGGAAAGATGGTGGGCACCACAGCACGCAGACCTTCACGGGCCCTCGGTGTTAAGACGGGTTCTGGGACCGGGTAGGTGACCTGAATTGGCCGGACTGGCTCTCGTCTAAATTCATAAGTCTTATCTTTGGCTTTTGCCTGTGTGATGATGAGAAAGATCAGTCAAGCTTAACTGGTTTAGGTAGTGATTCTTTTGCATGTTGATGGAAGGAGCCCACATGTTAAAAAGGTGAATCAATGTACTCCAGCAACAGTTTAGGTTAGGTGTGAGTACAAATCTGAAAACAATTATTGAAATACAAACAAAGGCTTAGTGAACCAACCTTCAAGAGGAACGTCTCAGGCTTGGGTCCTCGCTTTTTGGGCCCAAAAAGCTCTCTCTCACGTTCCCTTATGGAAAAAAATATATAATGAACTGTAAACCACAACAGCAAATGAGAATTGTTAGATGTTTTACTAATGGTGAAATCTATCTATAAAGGGTTTTGCCTATGCTTTTGGCTAGTTAAAAGAACTAATGTAGCTACTGAGGTAGCTAGATTGTAATAATGGTCATGTTATATTTATTGGTTTTCTCATGTTGAGGTTTTTGAGTTTTTCCATACCGCTGTGTAGGTTTTAGGTCAAGGAATGGTGTAAAATAGTCTGCATTTTGCAATAATCTGTGGTCTGTGCAGCCCTTTGAGACTCCTTGTGAGTAAGGGATATACAAATAAACCTCACTTGACTTGACTTGGGCTAAGTTAGCTTTAATTATAGAACGCTGGGCATCTTTCAAATCTCAAATCTTTGTATTGTGTGTTTTGAAATTCGAGCCGACCTCATTTTTCAATGTTGTTTTGGACTCACTTCTCTTCAAAAGCTGCAAGCAGGCGCTCATCCAAGATGTTCTCCTCTGGCTCCCATGTACTGTACCTGGAACGCAAATATGCACATTTATCTTAGCACAAACACCACCCACTGACATAGATTTAGATGCACATTCACACTTCACCACCAGTTAACAAATATTGTGCTTTATGTCCAGTATACATTTGAGTTTAAGTGGGAATTTAACCGAAATAATCCATCTCCTAATGATAATTAATAGTTTGATTTACTCACTGCATTTATGGAGCTTGCTGTTGTCTGTTGTATTGGCCTTAGTAGGAATGTGATGTCGACACTGACCCATTTACATTGTCATCATCATCGTCATCATAATATGGAGGACTTTTATAATAATTGTTGAAAACGATTTGCATTAAAAAAGTATATTTCCTTGCTATAAGATATGTATACAAGAGAAGAAAAAAATGCAGATGATTTCATTCTGTGAAACAAATTCAAAACGTAGTTTCATTTCTGTAAACAAAGTTGAATTAAAATGGCCCAGCTTTACCGATTTTAAAAGTCATGTTGTAATGGGACAGTGTGTTTTTATTTGACTAATAGATGTTGCTGTACTGTGTCGTGCAAATGTGTGTTTTGGTATATTTGGTATATATTTTGTACTGTATCTGTTTCCTCCCCCTGACATTTTTTTATATTCTCTTTAAAATTTGGATTGTTTGTACGGTTTGGTTCTGATGTCAACACAGTATTGCAGTGTAATTTTGTATGTAGATGTCACGAACCCAATTGCGTTTGTTTTACTCAAGTTTTATTTAGAAGGAGGAAAGGACTTGCACCCACGATCCGGGGACCGTCGGTCACGGCAGATCGCTGGGAACGCGTTAGTGGCACTTCCGTGTTGAGCGCAGGCAAAGTCGAGAGCGAGGAAAAAACAAGTCGATGGCCGGGGCGGAGGAGCAAAAACGTAAACGGGTTCAGAAAAAGGACGGCAACGGGAATCAGACGGAGAACGGGGCAGGATAGAGTCAGGAGTCACAAATGTTTGCCTAGCGTGTAGCGTAGGTTCACAAACGATCCGACGAGTGTTGTCAGGAAGGCGGGGGTTTAAAAAAGAGGAAGTAGCCAATCAGCATCCACGGCTGCTGGCGCTAACGGAGCAAACTCGGGTGCCCCGCATCATCAATCATGACAGTAGATGCTTTTGTTTCTATAAAGCATTTAAAAAATATACAATGTCCTTTTAATTACACGGGTATGTGATTGGGCAAAAAAGAAATGGTTCGGAACCTGTGTAAAGCTAAGAGCAACACTACCAAAATAAGCAATATAACTGATGAGTTTAAGGACCAAAACATTGATTCGTCTAGTGCCATAGCATATGAATATTTTTAAAAGCAGTGCCAAAACGTGAAAAAACGTTTTTTTTTTTTTTTGTCATTTTCAAAAAATGATGATAAAGGCTTTGGTGCTGATGATCAGTAAGTATCATGCCTCTGGGAACTATTTCAGTATGATAAATCACCACTAGATAACCCAAATGGCTTTGATCAGATCATTGTCGGCGCATTGAAGAGCCCCCACTCCCTCGTGGTGCTTCCTCTATCCAGCGATTGAGTGTGGGCGGCCCCGAGTGACCAAAATCGTGTGATCACGTCCCCAGAAACATCGGACGATAAGAAGTTTTGTAACATGTATGCATGACTTCAGTGTTCTTGCAATAAAATGTTATTTTGTAAGCACAGTGCCTCTGTGTTTATAAACGAAAATGATATTAGAGGTATCACAAATGCAAAAAAAAAAAAGCACCGAAGTGAAAGTTCTGCTTGGAATGCACACTTTCACAAAAAGCTGTTTTTCTCAGATGTTTTCGAGCAAACAACTATTTTCAAAAAACTTGTGCAACTGTTATTTATTAAACAATGCTAAACGTTAGAAATATATCTTTCCCTCTGATAAAATATGAGGGTTGAAAATGTCTTTTATATGTCCTTTGCCTATAGGCTATAGCTACAGAAATACATTTTCTGTAGGCCTGAGAGGAAGGTCTGACATGAATGAGTTAAATTGGAACCTAAATGCAGGTCTCGCCGCTGCTCCTTTCAAGTAAACACGGCTCGAGCAGCAGTGAATTGATATTTATGCAGTTCCGCTTACAGCCACCAAAAGCCGCTGTCCCCTCCATCAGGTTTACTTTCGCTATGACGAAAACTGTGTACTGTACTCACTTGTGAGACCAGCCCTTCCATTTCACCAGATATTCCCAACGACCCTGCAAACCACACAGACACAAGAACGCACAAACACACGCACGATCCGGTTATAAACGCCGTCGGGTTTACTCTTCCGCCGCTACACAATCATGCGCTTGCGTAACAGGCGGAACTCAAAAAGTAGCCGAGGCCGAAAAAAACATAAACGCAGCAGCGGCGCTTGTAGCAGCATCGGCAGCACAGTACCCGTCTGATCCTTCGCTTGAGGATGGACTCTGCGGCAAAGACGCTCTCCCCGACGGCAGACAGCTCCATTACGAGACGCTCGTTCACTCGCTATCCTGGACTGGCCCTCGCTCTTATTTGCGTCCACTACCCCACGTCCTCTTCGGACTGCTTAATTCCGCACATCCCATAATACGCATTCTGGCGTGCACGACAGGGAGGGGGAGGAGGGCAGGGACGTCACTTGCTGTTGCCAGGCTACGTGCCGGGTAGGGGCGGGCTAAGACGGCGCTTGATTCGCTGTCTTGTTGCTATGGGTGACGGGGGCGTGGTCCGACTGCTGAGGAGTCCGCTGGAATGTGCGCAAGTGGTCGACTGCCTTCTGGGAGACACAAATTCTCACCCGGAAACGTTTGAAAGGAACATGTTTTTAATATATGACTTTTCAACAGTTTTTAAATACCCAAGTATTTTCTCGTCACAGCAAAATGCCATTTCCAATGGTAAATGGTATGAATTCGGTGGGAATAGAATAGAATAGAATAGACCCCGCGACCCTCCTTAGGATAAGCGGTGCAGATAATGAATGAACGAATGAAGAGAAGAGAAGAGAAGAGAAGAGAAGAGAAGAGAAGAGAAGAGAAGAGAAGAGAAGAGAAGAGAAGAGAAGAGAAGAGAAGAGAAGAGAAGAGAAGAGAAGAGAAGAGAAGAGAAGAGAAGAGAAGAGAAGAGAAGAGAAGAGAAGAGAAGAGAATTATCTTTGTTGTCATTGATATCATCGAGTTGGAAAATTGTATGCGACAAGATTAGACATGGCACTTCCGGCCAGCGTAATCATGTGATATTACATTTAAAGAGAAAAATCAGATAAAAGACTATTAGAATAAATAGGCATTTTTGTTGACAGTATATTTACAACGCCAAAGTTCGTATAATAGTGCAAAGAAAAAAATAGTGCATCGGAACAATGGTGGAATGAAAAGTGAATATAGTTGCAAAATCCTGTATGCATTTTCAGATTCAGATTCAGATCCAGATCTACTTTATTGTCATTCTAGTACACGTGTATACAGAACGAAATGCACGCTTGTTTAGGGTAAATAAACTGTCACTGAGTGTGTTTGTCCTTGTTTTAAAACACATCTTTAACGGATGGTGAAATGGGTTGCCCTGCTTTGGTATAGTTTTATCTAATGTAATATTATTAGTTTCAATAGTATTATAACAGTTATATAAGGGCGCTTCAGAAGTAAATTAAGTACTTTTAATTATTTTACACACATAGAAATATCTGTTTGTAAATACAGTAAAACAACAAGTGCAAAATCTTGCTTTTAATGTGTAAAACGTTAATAAAAAAATCAACTCTCATAATTTTTTTAAATGTGACGTTGCAGATAGAAGCGCATCCAACCGCCAATGCAATTAAGCACCCATTAGCTCGATAGACTGAGACATCGAAAAAAATCAAGATACAAAGAATGATTTTTGCTTCAAAATCGGTAAAACGGTCACTCCTTACTATTTAACGCAAGTGAAGTGTATAAGCAACGCATAGGGAAATTTCCTCTGTATTGTATATTAATTCCTAGTATCGTTATATTGACTTTCTCTTAATGCTTGCCTTAATTTAGGGGTAAGACACAAAAAACTTTTGTCCGAACATAAAGCGTTCAAGTGGTGTAGGAACATTTGATGTTATCATTTTATTATTACATACATTCATATGTAACGCCATAATGCAAAAAAACACAATACAATACAATACAAGACAATGGGTTTCTGCTCAACCTTTTTTTTTTGAGTATTTCTCAGATCATTTGGTAGGTTTTTCGTTCCACTTATTTGTAGTAGGTTCAAATATTTCCTGTACATGTTACATTTATTTTAGCATTTTGCCTTTTCGTGCTTTTTTAAAATCAAATAGAATGTAATTGACTAAAAATCTAAACAAACGAAAATGATGGTTGGAACGTACATAATGGTATTATTATTACCGTTGTTGTTTGCATCACACAATACATTTTGATGGAAACAGAACAAGATGCAGGTTCTTCCCCAGGGCCACCATCACCCTAAACGAGGGCAAAAAAATATAGACCTTGCGACGTATTTTTTATGTATTTTTTGTTGTTGTTGCTGCTATATGTTATAGCACCAAACTGTGAAAAAATATATACCTTGTGAATTGTTTGGGGATTTTTCTGTTGCTGCTAGTGTTATTGCACTTTCATTGTGCTATTGTTCTTTTTAATTACACTGTTATGACAACGTAGGTCCGTAGATATTTTTTGCAAATCCATCCTGACAGTCTTTTCTACTTTTCTATTTCAAGTACAGGTATTCATTAAATGTTTGCCCTGGCGTGCCATGTCTGATCTCGCTGCATACAATGTTTCAATACGTTGCTATCAATGAAATTAGGAAAATTAGTTTAATCGATTCAATGAGAAATGGAAGAACAGTTCGATCAAATTACGACATAAAATACAATCCGTGCACTCAGATATTTGACCTTGCGATTGTCGTTGAAATTGCGTTTTAATGTCCTTATTTTCTCGTATCTATAGGCACGGTACCGATGATGTCGTTCGGTTTATTTCCAAATATTAAATTACATTTTCTGTCCTTAGAACACTTCACCCGAACTGTATATTTTATCAAAATATTGATTTGCGAACAAGAATTAGGCCTAAATAACACAATTCCTCATCATAAAAAAATCTAACATTATCTCTATCCCATTTGTAGATGCAGTTCTCATCTTAAAATGTACCGGCAGCATAATACATGAATTATATTTTTCAAAGGGCGTAGATTCGGCATGGACGGGGGATGCATCCCCACCTATATCGACCGACATTGATTTCCCCAAAAATATTACGTGATCTCTTGCCCCAATTGTGTTATGTCCCCAGCAAACTGCGCCCTCGATTCCCCCCAACAAATAAATGACTCCCCCCTCCCCATATCTTACACGTTTTTTGATCTTTTCAAATTGTGTACTCCGTATTACATTTTTTTGGGCCGGGAAATCTTTTTTTTTTTTTTTTAAAGACCGATTTCGTCTTGCCTGTTCAGGCTCTAATGCAATGTCATCGTAGGTTGCTAATATTGTCTCGGTACTCTACATAGTCTGTCTTGCTCTGAATGAATAGGTGTGTGTTCTGTGGGTTAGGTTTATTATCGCTTCATAAGGGTAATTTAAATTATTAATTGGCTGAGGTTGACCGGTATGCAATTGGATTATGTTGCAGGCTTGATCTTTACTAACCAACATCTGGCAATAAGGAAGATCATTTTCATTGTTTCATACTGTGACAATGACGTGTGGTGAAATGCGTGGAAACACCTACAGTTCACACAGCAGCCGCGCCCCCTTCTGTGGAGGTAAACACGCACGCGCACATGCACTCAGGTCGAGCTCCAAATATGGAAAGGACTCGACATGAACGCCCTTTCCTGTGGAGCCGTAATGGCGGCTGACGCAGTGTAAGAGCTCGCCCAAAAATAAATAAATAAAATAAGATGTTTAAAAAAAAGGAAAGGGGGAGAGCACCATTGGCTGTATGGTTTCTGGGCAACGAATGTGAGCTTGCACAGTTCGCCAAGGCGATATTTTCTCCTGCGGCATTTCAAAATGAAAGGCAACAAACTGCGTCACGTTGCAGTGGGTCGCCAGCAAGTGATTCTATCAAATAATTCAGAATATTATGTGTAATCGAAAAAATATTTTGTGTGTGCACCTTCTCAAAACCATTTAACGCAGGGGTATCAACGTCAGTTCAGCTCTGGGGCCACATCGCGCAAAACCACTCTCACGGGGATCGGACCAGTGCATGCATGGCACAAAAGTGCTTCTCAGCAGGAAGGCTGGGGATCTTTCAGAAGCTCACAATTGAATTACAATGATTAAAAGATAAAGACAATTATAAAACGAGTATTGAAAGGTATTTTTCCTCAAAATTTTGTCTTTTACTTGATCTGTTGTGTTCAAACTGTGTATTTGAAAAAAGAAACCAACAATTGAATTCTTTTTCACTAGTATTTCTTTAACTCGGGAAAACTCATGCAAAATGGAGAACGACAAACTAGTACACAAACAAAGTACAAATTATTCTAATGGTTAATTTAATGATTCAAATCTATTTTTGCGTGTTTTATTTTATTTTAATTAAACTCTTTAATTGAATTAGGGAACTTCGCTGTTAGATTTATTATCTGTTATAGAAAAGAGCAAAATCATTTTGCATTTCTGCAAAGACACCCAGGTGCTATTTATTTCATTCAGTTGCTAATCAATCATTTCTTTGGGGATTGAAAGCGTAGTTTAGCAGAAATTGTTTCATTTAGGAGAGATATCATTGCACCCCAGATGAGGGGAAAATGCCTTAAATCATTGTTGACTTAAAGAACGCATCTGTGACTTCTGTTCAAGTAAAATAACATTGGAGATAAGTGTTTCCTGAAATATTTTTTGGTTGATAAATGGTATTCAGCGATTACAGCTACAGCGGTTGATTTGCTTTGGGGGTGGTGCCTATATTCAGCAACATCCAGTGGACATATTCAAAACTGCAGATCACTGTTCCTTTTGTGTCAACTCATTGTCTCATGGTTTGAATCTGTTCATGTTCCGTATGTTTGACACACCTGATTTAAGGAGTTTTGATAAGTAGCCTTTTCACGTATTAAAACGAGGCCACTGTGATCCAAAAGGGTTTCAAACGTGATTGGAACCAGTTCCGATGCTATGCAGGCAGGCAGGCCTTATTTGACGATAAAGGCGGAATGTGAAACATCACACTAGCTCTATAAATACTGTATGTCAGCCCGTTTTGTTGTGCACGCACACACCACGTGACCGAGACAATAAAGTCATGCTGCATGACGATAAGCCTTCTGTGCAAACAAACTGGAGCGACACACGTGACTTGCATAAAACTACAGCACATGTGATCTTTAAAAAGTCCCCTCTTACTCATTGTTGTGGCTCAGATTCACAGCAACAAACACCACGCTCAGTTTTTTAAAATTGTGCTGTAGAGTTTACTCGAATGGGCGTTATGAGACTGGATTTTGTTTAGACTGGTCAAAGTTGCTGCATCATAGTGTTAAAAAAAGTGAGGCGAAGAGTGAAGTGAACCTTGGGCCTGCCTCATGCACTCAAGCGTGTCTCAGGAAACATATTTGAAATGTCACTGGGTTGTTTTGACACTCCTTCCTGCTACAGTCTTGCGCGTGTTGCCCTTTAAAGAGTGAGGAACTATATTTGGTTAATAAAAATGTGCCTTCAGTATACATGGAAGCAGCCAACCTTCTGCACATTTTATTAATATACAGTACTGCATATTTTATGATAGAGTTTTAAGGGGTTTAGGTCAAAAGTCACCGATTTAATAGTGTGCCAAGTGAATGATTAGCACTTGCCTCAGTGGGTTAATGTAAGAAGGAAATATCATTAAAAATCATTTAATATCAGGAGTGACTGATTCAACATGGCGGCGCATGGATGCATGCATGCGGCTAGTTGCTCTCCAGCTAATCTTCTATTTATTGCCGTTCTCTTGTCTTTTTTGCTTTCACTTTTGGACACATGTGTGGCCAAAAATACTTACAGTAGGGACGAACTTATTCGGTTGGGTGGGCGTCTAAATTTCGACTTTTCGGGCACTTTTTATACCGCCTATGATATACCGAGCGAACTTCAAAGAGATCCGGCATCCTTGTGGACAGCTATTTCTCCTAATAAACGACGACAACGGCGCCGTAAGGACAGAAAACAGAAGCGTGGTTGCCGTGCAGGTAGATGTGTGAAGCGTGCGAAGTCTAAGGAGCAAGAAGGACGCGAGGATGTAACTATTTCCACCATTCATTCCTCGCCGGACAACCGAAGCTTTACACTCAGCGCACACGAACAGCCACAACGGCGGCATCTTTTGAAGATCTCTACAAAGACTACAAAGACTTCAGCTAAGTCAAATGATTCAGCAAAGCTAAAATTTGGTCTTTTAAATATTAGATCGCTTGCTCCTAAAGCTTTACTTGTTGATAACATTATTCGTGATTATAAACTTAACTGTATGGGTCTTTGTGAAACTTTGTTTACGCCCGGATGAGTATTTAGCGCTAAATTATGCTTCACGCCCTCACTACGCGAGTAGCCATGTAGCACGCACGTTGAAAAAGGGTGGCGGTGTCGCGCTCATTTCTGAAAAATCGCTCAAATTTAATCCTCGTACCTCTAATAATTACAAGGCGTTTGAGGCTCTTGTGATGCGGTCCTCTCTATTGTCAATTTATGTAATAACTATCTATCGCGCACCTGGGCCATACACAACTTTCTTAGACGAATTTGCTGAACTAGTAACCTATGCAGACAAAATTATAATTATGGGGGACTTTAACATTCATATGAACTCCCCACTCAGTTCACTTACTATTGCGTTTAGGTCTCTAATTGATGCATTTGGTTTTAATCAACTGGTTGATTTGCCAACCCATAAAGATGGGAACACGCTAGACTTGATTCTGACTCGAGGAGTTTTAACCTCAAACATTATGGTGTTACCGTGTACTACCGTTATCTCGGATCATTATTTAGTTACATTTGAGGTGCTAGCTAAATGTAGTGTATGTCCCGGTCCGAAGCCTACGATCTGAGAGTGCCGGTCTCCTGGTGATCCCAAGAGCCAAGAAGTGTTCTGCTGGTTCGAGAGCGTTCTCCATCCGGGCACCGGTGCTGTGGAATGCTCTTACCCCTGAGATCCGATCTGCAACCTCAGTGGAAATGTTTAAATCTAAACTTAAAACTCACTTCTTCTCCATAGCATATGAATAACCTACTCTTCTCGTCGGCTGAAAAATAGTCTGTGTAATATAGTGTAATAATCTGTGAAGCCCTTTGAGACTCTTCGTGATTTAGGGCTATACAAATAAAAATGACTTGACTTGACTTGAGTGATGTTTGTGCAGGATTGTTTTTGATAATGTGAAATCTCATAGCTTTGTAACAAAATCCAAACTGGAAGCACAAATTATACAAAAGTAATTATCTAAGTACGGTTACTAACGGGTATAAAAGCAACTAGATTTTAAATATAGGTTTCAAAAGCATTTTTGTAACCATGTTATGTATTTATATAACATGGTATAAATACATACTACAACTTTTCAAGCTAAGCGTTTATTTTATGTTGTCCAAGTGTTAATTGGATTACGGACTGGATGGTGCTTCTGCATTTGAGGATCATTCAAAGAGAATCAATAATATTCTTAAGTAATTTATTACATGTTCAACCCAGAGAGCCACATTGAAATATTGTTGTAAACAATATACATTTTGTTGTTATCAATGGTGAAGACAATTCTATTCTGTTATAAAACTGGTGAGCACATGAGGAAAACCTGGGCATGCTGGAATTTGTGATGGTGGACCTAAATGTGAAGAGACAGGAGCCAGAAGGCAAATAATCTTAGGAAAATGTGTGGTCCCGGTAAACAAAAGCAGGGATTACAGACACAAAACTGCTGCAAAATTACAAGTGGAGAGAAATGTGAAATGGGACCTGATTTGACCTACTTTGACCTGATTTGACAGAATAATGGCCAGACATACTGGTAAAAAGCCATGCCGAGGCCTAATTCACTTCGCATCCAGAACAAATGTGGTTTGGTGTCCATACGGATCCCGCACAGAATCCGTAAGACAACCATTCACATCGCATTTGATGCATCTGCGTCCAGAAATATGCAACGGGAGGAAGGTAAGAGGGGGTTAGACATAAGATCACGGAGTGATTGGACAAACATTAATTAAATATATGATCTGCAACCTCAGGGGAACTGTTTAAATTTAGGCTTAAAACCCACTTCAATTCTATAGCATATGAATAACCTATATTTTATGTTGACAATATCTGTGTATTATTTGTTAATGCAACATCCATTACACCCTGGTCATCCTGGAAGGGGGATTACCTCATGTGCGGTCCCTTCTCAAGGTTTCTTCATTTTCCTCGTGTTGAGGCTTTTGAGTTCTTGCCTGCCCTCATGTAGGTTTTCGATCAGGGGATGGTGTAATAATAGTCTGTGGTTTGCAATAGTCTTTGATATGTGCAGCCCTTTGAGACTCTTTGTGATTAAGGGCTATACAAATAAACATGACTTGACTTAACTTGTTACAAATTATATTTAAAGTATTGGCTATCCCACCAATAGTAAACCAAGCAGAACTAAAGGTGTAATTAATAAAAAGAATATCCCCACACACACACACACACACACACAAAAGAATGAACTAGATCCATGGGGAGGTTCCACAAGTATGACTCATTTATTTATGTAGAATAGAAAAACAACAATTTAACCTATTTCCCACCAGTGCATATAGAGGTATAAGTTGAGCTATTGATGTGAGCTTTTCTCCAGTAATTGTTGCATTTTTAATATGTATTCGAGTTTGTCTTTTAAAAGCCAAATCCATGTCAAGCCCTAAAGCTGGCGTAATTCTTGCAGCGTGCTGAAGCGGAACAGCAACAGACTGCATCCCTTAAGGTAGCAGTGTTTATTTACCTGATACACGCCGCATTCCGAAAGAATCAGGTGGAAGAAATAACAAGACACAATTTTCACTAAGAACTTTACAGTCTTTATTGTGAAAGTTCAGCAGACTCACCAACAACAATCCCTGTAACCAAGTGCAAGAAAAGATCAGCAAATGAATGCAAAAGAAAAAGACAGAAAAACAAAATTAGCAACTGGGCACATTGAGACATTTCTTAAAAGACATTTCTCCTCCCACAACAAATCCAATAAATATGCTCTTTTTACGCATCATTCTTGAAGGATTTTAGCATCCTTGAACTGGTTTAGTCATTCAAAGTGCGGATCGAATGCTGGTGATTCCCGCTGTACATCCAACAGACTGTACATTTGCATTCCAAGCAGCATTAGTACAAAAACAGCTTGCGCTCAATCTAGATTGCGTTCAGCGTGTACACCAAAGCTTCCGCGAGTCACATTTCACGGGTGATTAGCAAGCCCCAGACAAAAAGCAGTCGCAAAATATTCATCAGCTTAAACAAAGAATTGAGATGAACACAATATGTTTTGTGTTTCCTGGCTCACGCCTGTTTTATTTTCTTCTTCACATTTCCAGTAATGTGTATTGAAAATGAACACCTAGCAATGAGAGATATTGCAATTCCTTGATCAACGATCGACTTCTGTTTCCACACAATCAAGTAAAGTAAGAACAATTAATTCATTGTTCGGCCTATCGCTAAATTAAGTTAAAATTGATGTAATGACTCAAGTATGGAGAACAAAATTCTCTAATAATGAAGGCAAAGGAAAATATGCTAATTGATGGGTGAAGAAGAGGAATTAGGGGCTTATAATTTGACATTTGATCTTCAGAAATCAAACAAGTTCCTTTCTAAGTGCACCAAGCCCTGAATAATTCATCTAATCAATACAAAATACGTATAAACCTTCATACATCTGCAATTACAAGTTTGGTACAGGAATGAAACAATAGCATATGCTTGCATTTTTTTCACAAGTGAAATCCTGTTGATAGTATTAACTAAAATCCTCGAGGGCACTTGCTTGGCTACGTTTCAGAGTTGCGGTATAAAACATTGTATGAAACATATTAAATTTGAATTATAAATTATAGCTTTGCATATGTACAAAATCTCCAACTTTTTACAGTATGAACATATGAAGAATTGGTCGCCTTCTCAGAAAGAAACATACTCCTTGAAAGTGACAGTCAGACTGTTTGTTGTGACATCAGTGATGATGATATTTCCCATAAAAGGAGAGATCTTCTTTGACGTCGCTGTGTTGGCCTTACTTGAGATGTCCTCATTTGCCGCTGGTGTCTCTTGGGCAGTGGGCGTGGTTGGCAATTCATGTCGGGTTTCAGTTTCAAGTTCAGACTGAGTGGCAGGATCCGGGGTGATTTCTGTCTCGGTCTGATTCTTAGTCTTAGGGCAACTCAGATCCATGGGCTCCTCCTGGCCCCCACTGTCCACTGTCCCGAACGCCAAGCTGTTGGCCCGTTCGGTACAGTGGAGGTCCATGGGTTTGTCCTGAGGCGGACCGAGCAAAGCACCAGAAACGTTGATGTTCCTGGAAGAAGATAATGTCTTGGAAAGCCCGCGCTCGTCCGTGGGCTCGGAGAGTTTCCTCTTACGGCCGCTGGGGTAAGACGGAATTCTAATGTGGTCCACGATGGTCGATGTGGGCACGTTTGCGTCGGCAGGCCAAGACGTTGGCGGAGAGCTGGCTGTCAGCTGTAACGGGAGATCCTCCGGCAAGTCCGCCTGTCCCCGAGCGACTTCTGTGTTATATTCCTCGGCCGTACTCGGTGAAGGCTTGAAGAAATGCCTGTCCTTCGGGGAGCATTTTTGAGGGTGATCGGCGGCGGGGATATCTTTGGGGATGCCGTTCTCCACCATCTTGTTTTCCGGGGCTGGGCCGCTTTGTGTTTTCCCTACATTCGACGATTCTCCGTGTTTGGCCTTGGCTCCGTGGACCTTATGGCCATCCATGTACTTGCTCATGACAATAACAATCCGTCCGTTTTTGTTTTTGTTTTTTATAATCTTCATTTTACCGCTGGCACAGCTCGGGAGGGAGGCGTCCTTGGGATTCGGCTTGAGCGCTTGTTCACTTTCCGCATCCTTGGGGGCTGTCTTTCTCACCTCCACCGCCATCTCTTTGACTTTACTTAAGCAGCCAGTGTCTTTGTCACGAATCCATTTCTGCTGCAGCGCTAGTGGCAAGTTCCAGCCGGGGTTGGCGGGTTTACTGGCGGCTTCCTGTACTTTAAGCACTTTCTTAAGCTTAGAAGCCTGCGCGTCGTACATGTTGGGGTCAGGCTGGTAGTGGTGGTGCTTCTTGCTGTTGAGCTGGTAGATGTACTTCTTCTTGCTGTTAGCAAACTGGTCAACCGGAACCTCTTGGCTGCTGGGCTGGTACTGATGGTGCTTTTTGCTGTTCATCTGGTACTGCTGAGGTTGGGTGCGCTGAACTGGGTTGGCATTGGACTGGGGACTGTCTTCTACGTCCGCAGAGGAGTCCTCAAATCTTGCAGGGACGCTTGATCTCCGGGCAAAGGAAGGAACCTGAAACATTTGACAAGACAGTTTATATTTGTTCTTTCTGACCAAATCAAAACTTTTGTGCACTCTCAGTGGAATATGAGAAATAAAATACAATTAAAAAAATACACAGATACTCATCACTGAGAAAAACAAACAAAACAAAAAATGTTTTACCCCATAGTCATATAAATATACATACAGTATGACAAAAAATGCCTTTTCAGTGTATTTTTAAACTTCTTTTTTTCTGAAAACGAGAAATATAATCCTTCAATTGGATCTATTCAAATGACCTCAGAAAAGAATGTTTCATGGTCCACCACAAGTCCAAACATGACATTATGATAATAATGTTAATGAAGAATATGAGTTAGGAAACAAAATCCACCTCTGGATCCCCCATCTCTGGGGGTGGCCATTATAAGAGTTGGTGTTGTGGGACAATGGATTTGAAGTTGTCCAGGGCACAGATATCAACCAATCACATTTCATGTGCCTTCTGAAGCAAAACCATGATTTGTCATTAGTTGAAGACTGAGCAAGATTGGTGTCATCATCACTGGACACTAACTCTCAAAATGGCCGGCCTGCCGCAGAGGTACATCAAAAAACGTGAAAATAACTTTTTTATAAACACAAAATACTTTGGCTCATACAACATAATATTCTTAGGAAATTGGAAATCACTGGTGTAAAATTAGCAACATATTTAGATATGGCAGTAAGTAAAGATTGGATCATTTAACATAAATCTTATTAAAATAATACCGAAATAGCAAATGTTTTTGACATACCATATTCAATTATTTTGCGTTTATATTACTTTTTTAATTTAAAGGAAAAGCAAGATGACCAAATTGTTGTTTTTTTTTTAAAGTATAAAAATATCTGTTAGTTTGGCAGGTGTTTTATTCATTATATTAAGATTATTGTCTGTTGTTATTATTATTCTTTTCAAGTTAAAAAATAAAACGATTATCTAAAATTAGCATATCTGTCAACCAATAAAGCAATATGTCTTTTGCAAGGAAATCTCTTGTCCCCTCCATCTACAGAAATGAGTACACTCAACTTATGGAAGATTCTATGCCTTTAGCAATGCCTAGACAGAATGTTAAAACATGGAAACCCACATGGAAGGGATGGATGCACAATTCAGACTCTCTCCCACCCGCCATCCCTTTCTCCCTCCAGTATATACGGACCCCTCAGGCCCTCAAAGGGGCACTGCAGCGGAACGCTCAAAAGCCTTTGCCTGTGACCCGCAGGTCAGAGAAGTGCCACCAGACATGTCACACTTCATATCTGATTCCTGAGCACGTCTGGCTACAGCTAAGGAGTAATGCGACATTGCAAGCGCCCAATGCATCCAAATGTTCCTCATATCAAGGTCAACTACATCCGGGAAAAAGCGACAAATTGAAGCGCCACATTGTGATCGTTTCAGCCATTTTGACACAGGCTTGGACTCTCCACAACATGCTGACTCACCAGATGCAAATTGAGCTTGTCCTAAATAAAAACGAGCCAGCCAAACACAGAAAGGCCAGACAGTATAAGGAAATACAAAAAACAGCCAGATACAACAAGCTCCTTGAGGAGGAAATTGTATAACCTTGGGAATCAAACCGAGAACAAACCAGATCAAGACCATACCATAGAAGTGGGGGTTGAACGGAAACTAAAAATAACATCGCCAATAATAACAGCAGCTCGGGAACACCTGACATGAATCTTACCCCTCCCCCTCTTCTCCCCTGCACGGTCTGGTCTCTCAAAAATAGAGAGGAGTTTTTTAAATTACCTGCAGTAGAAGATGTTTTGGTTTCGGCCCCCGCTTACGATATCCCATCAGTTGCTCCTGCCTCTCCCTGTGAAAACAAAAGATAATTATAGCTTCTCACTTTGCCTAGTGTTAAAGTGACATGCGTTACGAAATGCCATTTCGGATGGTTGTCCACTTTCCTTCACCTATTCAAGGTCAAATGCGAAATTTGGCTATGAAAAGCCAGCAAGAAACCCACTAAAAGGCATTGTGGTGCTTATTTGCATAGCTCCCCATGGTAATAGTCCCGTTTTTTATTCTCATTATCCTGCAAAAATTCAATTAAGGTTGCAGCCAAGAGACTCTCTGCTTGTCTTTCTAACATCCTCCCTTCTGCCATGTCTTCACTATATGCTCCCACAACTGTAATTAGGGTCATGAGGTACAAGTCAAATGGGATAAATGCACGTGAATAACCCCAAGGATGAATCCAGGCTAGGAGTTTGGCAGGCAGGATGCATGTCACACAATTCTAAAAGAGAAACGGTAGGACAGAAAACGGATGATGTGGTTGTAATAGCAAGGTCACGGTGCCATATTACAAACAGGAATAAACCTTGACTAATCACTGACTCTTAAATAACCAGCAGTCGATGAAGGCTAGCCAACGCAGGTCTCAGCAGGTGAGCATACACATTTTAAAAACATAACATGAAGGCTGCGATAATAAACAGTACGGTGCGTTTCCAAAAGAAAAATCTGACAATATGACCCCTATCCACAGAAGATTTGGCAATTACAGGCTCCCTCGCCGGATCCCCTCCCCCATCCTTTGGGAGGAGGGGAATGGGGGAATACACACACACGCTGCACACAGGCAGCCCTCCATGACCATCGGGATGTGCAGGCTGCAAGCGTTACAGTGAGAAACATGCATGTCACGTGACTGCGTGCAAAATGCAAATTCTTTTTTTTTTTTACAGTGGGAGCGTCAGATAGTCCTGAAGCCTTTATGTGATGTTTGTGTGCATTAGTATTCATTTTCCTCTAACTAAAATGCCTTTCTTGGGTTTGCTTTTTAAAGGTGCAGTGCGTGGTGTTAACGATGCCCAACTGAGTTCAAAGAGCCCTCATGTTTTGTTTTCAATTGCACCTGTCTGCTTTTATCCTACTTTTAACAAAGCTGTTCAGGGCGGAACACATTAAGTGGGAAGGATGGCATTCGAGGAGGAAGCTGGAGAGTTATTTTGTTTGTATTTGTTAGTGTATCATGAAAAGGTGTAGGTAAGAAAAGCCCTACTTCAGGTATAACCCAAACACCAACCAAAACCCCAAGAAAGATAAAAAAGGAAGAGTTTATTCAAGCGAAACTATGAAATGCACATACTTGCACGCGCATCGTGAACAAGCTGAGCGAGGCTGCAATGATGACACAAGCCAGAAGATGGCTGCAGCGAGTAAAAAAAGTACTAATTCCTTAAAGCTCCTTTAGGTACGCCACCAACTGTCATAAATGTCTCTCTTTTTAAAAAAAAAAAAAAAAAGAAGCTTTAACTTGTTTATTGTGTCTGTCAGTTGAAAGCTATGATCAAACTAATCAACTGAATTCTTTAAACTTGACTAATTTAGACTTTTTAAAGTATATTTTCAATTAAAGGCTACTTAAAACAAAAATAAGTTTTATCTATTTTTTCAGGGGTAATGGTGGTGGTGTGTCTGATGGGTGGAAAGTCAGGCATCCAGGAAGGCCATTTTCAGCTATTTGAATTTTGGAATAAACAAAGGTAAAAATAAACACATACTTTTCCAAATAAAGTGACCATTGAATGACTGAATCAAATGTAGTTTATTTTAAACATACGTGCATTATAGCTAGGGTCTCAAACATGTGTCCCTCGGAATGATAGTTTGAGGCCCCCGCCCTCATAAAAAAGTTAAAGGGATAGTGTGTAGTATTTGACCACTTGTGGTATTTTGTTGTGCAAGCAAAAGAGAGTGCTAAAAATCACAATTAAGAATGAAAATTAAGGAGATTCAAAGTGACCATTAAGCACCATTTTTTTTGTCCGGACTTTCTGCATGTTTTTGTTTTACAAGTACCCAGAGCAGCAAGACGTCAGACAACTATGTAATCTACCTCTGGATGAGCCTCATTTTATGTAAAACAGACATTTCTCAAGCTAGGAGTATTTAACACAATGAACATCATGTAATTTAGCTAAATATTGAAATAAATGTTGTTGTTTTTTTAAATGTATTACATTTTTACCACTAGGAGGCATTGAATAATACACACTGTCCCATTAAGTGCAACCCTAGCTAATTATGGATTAATTTATCACTGATTGATTGATTTATTTTCATATGAACTATTAAAAGAGCTGTGGGGAATTTAGAACTTTTTTACTTGCTGCCGCAAATTCCTGGCTTAAAGTCATAATTGCAGCCTTAGTCACCTTGTTCATGATGCGCGTGCAAGTACGTGCATTTCTTAAAAGCGCTCGAATAGCCTCTTGTCATCTATTAGGGGGTTTGGGTTGGCGTTTGGACATTACTTCACGCATGCCTTTTTGTCTAACTGTCACCACTTTCATGCTACACTGACAAATAAAAAAAACTGCTGGGATAAGTATGAAGTCACGCTACCGCATCTCCCCCGCCCCTATTCCTCAAACCTAAAGGGTCCTGCCCCACACAGCTCTTATAAAGTAGGCTAAAAGCAGATAGGCTCATTGGAAAATTATCTTTTTGTGTAGGGAATTTGGTGCCCCCCTGGTAAAATGAATTGTCTTTATTGCCATTAATAACATAGTAGGAAGCAGGATTATACAGGACATTCAAACACGTAATGAGTGTGAAACTCCTGCATAAACCATTTCATATCATCTTTGTGGAAATTACTTTGACCCTTGAATGCATGGGGTCACAAATGAACCCACTAGTTGTTATTCTTCAAAATCTTTAAGTATAAAGAAAGTTGGAATATTGTTACGATCCGGGTAATCCTCATAAAACGTGTTTATGACATGCCATCAGCATTTTTATTTTTTTCCCACATTTATCTACGACCCAACTCATAAAAGAGTGAGTTATTGGTAGGTCATGCATCAAAGGGTTAAGAATGTATCCTTATATTATTATTAGTTGTTAGTTACATAATCAGTAAAGTCATATCAGTACCGTAATAGTATATTATAATTCAACTGGATTACCGTACATCCAATTACTTTTGCATTGCTCGAATACCCAATATGCTAGTAAAAGACAAAAAGAACTAAATGTTAATATAATTAACACGTTTTCATTAATATTTTGTTTAAGACAAATAAACAACGTAACCTTGAAAAAGAAATAGAGGAAACTAAGAAAGTGGTCAAATCATGTGCACGAGTTGCATTGTGTGTGAGCCTCATCTCTCTCTCTGTCTCTCCAATGTCAGCTTACACAATTATGATTTATGTCTCCAGTTAATGGTAAATAAAATTGTAATCCTGCAAAGTAACCCCTATTTTACTCATATACCTGTAGTTTTGATTACTTCTCATTTCTGTAATTGTAACGGAACACGATTACGCCTTTACATGTATCCCTAGCCTGTTTATTTCTCAGCTTTTTCTTCTGTCCTGGTTCGAAAAACTCTCACTAGTGGCCCTTTCCCAGGATACCAGCAGGTGGGGGCGGGGGTCTCAGAGCGCCTGAAGTGTGGCCCCTCCCCCGTGTCCATATAAGGTCACGGTCGAGTTCGAAGAGGCCTCTGCGTTCAAAGTCCAAAACGCGCCAGTCTCACCTGTATTGGAAGGCAACGACGAGACGAGGGTCAAGGATGTTCTCCTCCGGCTCCCATGTGTTGTATCTGCAAGGAAGACCCCAAATAACTGTCATCTTTCCCAACAAACCCCCAACACAATTACAGTTAATAAAAAAGACAGTTCTTTCCGCCATTTCAACGTCATGACGGGCGCTGCGGTGGCACGGCTTTCATAACAACACGCCCGTTTGACAGATGCAGTTAGCTTGTAAATTGGTCGAGGGAAATGTGTAATAGTCGATCGTTTGAACGGTTGTGGATGTCTTCTCGCGCGCCAACACACAGTCGGCCATTTTAACGGTACCGACTCTCAAATTCGTTGGCAGAGCAGAAATAATTAAAACCGGATTACATGGCTGTGTCTACCCTCCCTTTCCCCTTTCGCATAAATTAGTCAAGGCATCCGCCGATGAAACACTTGCCCACGTAGCGCCTGTGCATGCCCTCATCCCTGTTTTGTATTGCGTGTAGATGAACGTGCACGGTTAAGACTTACTTGGGAGACCACCCCCGCCACTTGACCAGGTACTCGATCTTCCCCTGCAAGACACGGAGATAGAAAAAAAACGTTTTTTCCGACGTTTTTAACGCACCATCATTATATACATGTGCGCCCCTCTGCAAAATAAGATGCGATGCGTGCAGACTAAACCTTGCGAATGCGCTTCTTTTCGATGCCCTCCACCGCAAAGACGTGCTCCCCGGCGGCAGGCAGTTCCATTCTCGCCGCAATCCAACCTCACGAGGCGCAAAAGCGATGCGTGCAAGAAATGTGGAAAGAAGCCAGACAGGGCAGGGTGGTCGCGATCGCCCGTTGCCTCGGTAGTTTTCCAGTGTGTATCCAAATCGGAAGTGTTATTCCCTTCCAGCTCGCGTAGTCCCTCCTTTGCACACTCGGCACACAGCCCTGCCAGTGTGCTCAGAGACAGTCACAGCCGAGCCGTCGTGAACTGATCCAGTCGTGCAAGAGCTCCAGCTTTGGCGTGTGACGTCAGAAAGGGAGGTGGAGACCTCTCCTGGTTGGGCTCCATCCCTTCTTCTCTGCCGACGTGTGGGAATTCAAATAAATCACTACGTTAAGTGTCACTGCTATGTGTTCTGTACCAGGATCCAAAGCAGGATCTGAGATGCAATTGGGACTTTGTGGATTTTTATAGAATATAAAATGTTGTGAGTGGAAGAGTAAACCACATAAAAAGAGTGGTCTGTGCAAGTGGAAATGGTTTTAGGTGTAATGGATGAATACATGTAAAAACAATCCTGTTACAAAATTATTTTCTTAAAAAAATCAAATAGGAAGTATTTTGTGGTGTCGACTTTGATTAGGGGTGGTTAGGGAAACTCTTGAGGCATTACAAGCACCGGAGCATGATTTCATAAAGACGCCGTGCCATAATTCAAATGAATCCATACGTTAAGTCTTAGTGGTATGTATGCCTGGATCCAAAGCGGGGTCTGAGATCATGGGACATTTTTTGGGATTTGTATAAAATATCAAGTATTGCGAGTGTATATCACATAAACAGAATGGTCTGTACAAGTGGGGCACGTTTTAGATGTATTTGATGGATTAATGTAAATGCAGTCGTGTTATTAATAACTTTAAATGCAAACAGGAGACCTTGTGTGGTATCAAATTTGATAAGAAAGGAAAGTGAGTGAAATCTGCAGGCATTACATGCGCTGGTGCAGATATTTGCTTTTTAACATGTCTTTTAACTTTAAATGTCAATTAGTACCATTGATTAGGTGCTTTCGCGGGGTCAGTGCATGTAACCAACTTCTAAATGCGCGTGCAATCCAGAGAAACAGTTATATGCTTTAAAATGGTTCGTATGAATTCGAACGGTACAGTGGAAAGTATTTATTCTGTATATTAATTTTGTGACTTTCAAGTTCTATTCAGTTTCATCCCATGGACCGCAAAATGATTCAGCCATGACAATATTACCAACGTGTGTCTTTCAGGAAAGCGAACTTTAAGTGTTCTATTCAATGTGCCACTTTATATGCCCAAACATTGTTTTTTTAGACTCAGCACTCAGCAGATCTTATGCCAAAGCTGCAACAGAATTCAAAAAGTTCTGTGACTTTTAAAATATTTTTGATGGGAAAAATATTTTCAGTTAAAATATTTTATTTTGTACATTTAGTTGAGGAAAAATGCACCCCTTTGTTTATAAAGTTTAAATGTTGCCATATTACAGCCAAAAATACTCGGTTTATGTCATTACTCTTACAAATGGAAATGATTGCCTTTGATTTATATTTAATTGATGGTTTTTGTTCTGGGTTTTGTTGAGATTGTTTCTCGGTCTGCCTCGTGAACTTCTATTGTTGTGTACCTGTGCTGGTTCCTCCTTTCCCTTGTCTTGGTGTGGCTTGTGCAGGTGTTTTTTTTCGTTTGTCCCGTTAGACCATGTGCATTTAGTCCCTGGTTTTCTTTTAATTCTTGTCGGTTCATTGCAGTGTTCTTGAGTGATTTGATTTGTGGACTTCCTGGTTTCGATCACGTAATTTTCACGTGTTACTCAAAGTAACCTACTTTAACATCCGTGTCCCTGCCTACCTGCATTTGGGCAATGTCAAGGCAGATCGGCCATGCAAGATTTGTAACCCACTGGAACGCTTTGCGGTGTAGCTTTGCACATGCCAGCATTGATCACCAATTTTGGGGTAAAGGTGATTTCATTCCCCGGCTTACCCAAAAACATAACGCCGATGCCCTGTAATGCAGCATAGAGGCTTACCTTTCGATCTGCTCAAAGCACTGAACAAATATAGGTCACACACACGCACACTGGCACAAGTCTCCCTCTCACAAACGTACAGATTGTGGGACCAGTGCATGTCATCCGGGCTCGACTGCAGTTATTTAATACATTATGAGAAGATAAATCAGCAGATTTTTAGAATTTGTGCGGTTTCGTTTCGTCTTTGATTTGGCGCGAGACATGAATTTTGCAAATGAAAAAAAAACACAGTAAATGAAAATGTGTCTTTGATAATGCACAAACAATAATTACTTAAAAAGGATAAGACATCGTTGGGACATTAATTAGAAAGTGCATTGAAGAATGCCACGAACCCAACGTGTAAACTCGCGATCCCCGTCAAAAAGAACATTTAAAATAACCCCCTTGACCACAAAGACGATCGACTAGCTTTAATGTACAAAAAAATTCAGCGTGAAAAGGGTTAAATGAAAGCTTGTGAATCTGAGCTGCAGCCTCTCGCGCGCAGACACGAGCTATCTCTGCCCTGCCATATATGGTCATGCACAGAAGGCAGCCAACTGCACATAAAGCGGCGAATTACACCGTCGCACAAACCGTAATTTGACTCTTTTGCAACGGGAAGCAACACAGGGGAAGCTTAAGACCCCTTTGGCGGAGAAATGGCTCGATTAGAGCGTTGCATTTGCGCCCAATTACATGTTTTCCCCTGCCCCGCACCCCCAGCCGCGTCCACGGAGCGCACACGCCCTGCTTCCCTAGCAACAGCAAAAAACAGGCAGTCGTGACACAAGGAGAAATTGAATTGGAAGGGAAAATGTGATCCTTAAATGTACAGCCTCTCCAAATGTGAATACATCATATAAGGAAATTTACACTGATAGCGTGAGGAAAGATGGATTTGCACCATTGCGTTTGTCAAATGAGTGTTGGTTGGTTACCGGCAAAATACAGTTGAATTAAGTGTCAAGCGTCAAATTGAGAGAATAAAATGCCACCATAGTTCAAATTTTATCCAGCAGATGTGAAGCACGCGTATTTGTGCAACTTAATGAGTAGTGGACGTACCCAGGATCGCACAAAAGCGAGATTTTATCTTAAAAAACAGCCCTTACATCTTTGCTTGGTTGAATAACAATTGTGGTAGAAAGGAGAGAAGTAGTCCCATAATGTGAATAGGGAGCTGGAAAAAACTGAATCAATCCAAAACATTTCGGGATCATGTGCAAAAGTCCACCTCCAAACATCGACACAATGATACGGGAGTCCAGAATGATACTGACAACTACCTGTACAAGCAGGAGAATGTGTAATGAGCCAAAGCCATGTTCATTTGGAAAGAAAGAAATACTGTAATGAATAAATAAAGAAAAGAAGTGTTGAAAGAAACAAAAAAGAAGGAAAAAAAGAAAGAAAGAATGACATAAGATGCAGAACAAATAGTCAGAATTTATAAAATCAAAATACATTATAATAACTATATAACTTAAAGGATATTATATTATATTATATTATATTATATTATATTATAAAAAATAAACAACAACTGAACTGATTCAATAAAATGTTAAAAACTCTGAAAATTGAATCAAATTATAAAAATTTGGATGAAGATAATTTTTAAGAAAATGAAAAAAGTAAATTTCATGGTACCCACCGCTGGCAGTTCATTTTTAAACATAAATCTTTATTTTACTTACTTTGAAAACGTTTCCTGCTTTTTTTGGGGGGAAGAAAGGGGTAGGGGTCGCTGAAACACACATCTGAAACTATTTGGTGAAGTTGACCGGCTTATACCACGCCTTGACCTGCAAAACATATTTCTTTGATAGAAAGCTATAGCTTCGTCCCTTTAGAGTGCCTTATTGTCAAATGTGGAAAATCAATGTAAAGAAAAATGAATATCAAATGGCACAGCCAAAGTGGTGTGTCTGACTTTGAGTGCCTTGTTGTCGTGGCAAGCGGAAAATATTCCATCAAAAGCTTTTAGGAGACATATATTCATAAGATCGAACATGCAACTTCAGTTACCTAGAAAAGTGGAATGGATATTCACACTTGACAGTTAAGCACAATCAACAACCCAAAATTGCTGCGCTTAACTTAATTTTTCACAAGCTTCATTTGATTTTCTGTAAAATTCATTTTTAATAGGCTGTTAGCAAGTCAAATTTATGTTGACTCAAAGGGGACCCCAATATGAGCCTTCACAGTCATTTTGGTTCCTCTCTTAGACGAGTTTGAATTCATGCCCAGACGTTTTAAATGTTTGGGAGGCAGTCTATTGTGTCATCCTTTCAATTTTGGACAATGCTAAAAATAATACAATAAACCAGATTTGATATAAGGGTTTGTTCCCAAATAGACATGAAAATATTCGTCTTCATAAAGAAGCTGTGTGGTTTCTTAGTGTGAAAGAACACCGATTAAAAGCTAAAAAATGTATCGTGAGTACAATGCCCTTGATTATCTCTTCCTATTTGAACGTGACTCTGAATACGGACTGTGTTCAGAATCTTAAAAAAACATGCCTTCTCCTATTGACACAACGTTGCAAACTTGGAGCACGTTGATTTTGACATTGTTGCAACACACCAAGGTCAGAAAGCAACATTTATCTTCTGTGCACAAGGTCTGACTGCCCCCCAGCCCCTTTTTATTTTATCTAGACGTGGCCTTCATTCGTTTTGACGAGGCTGTCTGTGTTTTAATGCAATGTAACCAATGGAAAGGGACCCTTTCTTGCATAACACCTGAGGAAACATTGTTAAGTATGAAATTATGAGCATGTGCGGGTGTTACAATGTTAAGTGTGTGCATATGTGTGTGTAAGAGGAACAGGGTTAAGTTATGTCATGATCTCTGCGAAGCTCTCTGCAGAAAATACAGATATTTCAACCCCACGACCTTTTTTTTCCCGTTCTTTTTTTCCTATAACCCCCCCCCCACACACACACACATATCTCCCCCACTCCCTAACACACATACGCACACAGCTGGAGCTCAATCAGCCTTCCCTCAAAAATAAAATGGTGGCTCGGGTAAAGCCAGGAGGCCTCCCTTCCTTTGGCATCTGCCACCCATGGAGCCAGGAGTGCCAGCTGAGAGAAGGGAGATATTTTGGGTGATGGGAAAGGGAGGGGTGTGTGCATGTAAAAGAAGGATTATAGTAAAGTAAGTTCAGAGGAGTAAGGGAAAAAAGGAAAAGGAGGAGGAAAAAAAGAGGAGGAGGCCATGATGAGCCTTGTTAGTATTGGGCGAGAGAAGCGTCCGATTCGTTCCTCCACTGGAATAAAGGAGTCGATTGGGGCCGAATGTAAGGATGGAGTGGAGGGGGGTGGGGTGTGCTGGTATTAGAAAAATGTTAAGAGGGCTGGAGAGCCTGGTGGTGCTCAGTGGGCGGTCATTAAAGTACACTATCAATCGGCGAGGACACGCAGACGCGCCGAAATGAAACACAAGAGCAGCGAATTCTGAGAAAGAACGCCTCTGTGCAAGCAGGCAGCTTAATTAGCTTTAAATCTGCTCTGTGGACAAATGAGGCTGGATGAGGGAGAGAGAGAGAGAGAGAGAGAGAGAGAGAGAGAGAGAGAGAGAGAGAGAAAGAAACCTTTTCCTCTCATCCTTGCTTCAGGTGCAGCAAGCACACAATCTATTACCAAACACACATTAATTATAAGGATTTTAACGAATGAACACAGCTCGAAGGCCATTAATCATATCAGAACTAACGCAATACAAAGAAACGCGTTCCTTGAATGCAAATACTTTTTTCGGTAATGAATACTAACGCGTTATTAATCAAATGTTATAACTCTACTGTCATTACTACATGGTGGTCAGACTGTAACTCTACTTTATAGATACAGATCATTAAATAGAGTCCTCTACTTGATAAGTCGTTGTCTCATACATCCCTTATCCGGTAGGCAGGGTTGAGTAGGGTTACTTTAACTGGATTACTTTCAATTACTTTTGGATTACTCCAATACCAAATATGCTAATAAAAGACAAAAGAAACTAAATATGAATAAAATTATGACTCTCCTGGCTTTGATCTCTTTGATCTCCGGCAAAACTAACATAAAATGCGACAGAAACAAAATTAAAATAAATCCAAACAGCTTGCCAACATCATTTTTGCCGTTCCATGTATTCCGTTACTCCCCAAACCTGCACAAAATTTAGTAATTTAATTCATATTTAGTTTTTTTTTACTTTTATTAGCATATTCGGTATTGGAGTAATCCAAAAGTAATTGAAAGTTATCAAGTTAAAGTAACCCTACCCAACCCTGCCGAGAGGGGATATTCCTGAAAGGGGAATGAGTACAGTTACGGTAGCAATGTCTCAAGCACAGAGGATGCTGAATTTATCTCCATGTAGATATTCTCCCTACGGTATGTACTGTACTTGTATCTAAGCCTAATTAAAATCTATAAAGTATAATGTTAAAATCAGGGGGTCAGCTAATATGCGCATATTCGGTTGCTTGTGACCAGTAGTATATACAGAACCAACAAACTAATGACAACTGAATAGGGGTAATGTAAGCGCATAATTTACGGTAAAATTGCGCAATTTGTAAAATTGTTTTTGCAATACATCATGTCGAGAGGATAAAACAAAACGTATTGCAGAGTACTCTGAAATGAAGAAGAACTCAAAGTGGTTTGAAGCTTAGAGACAAAATGGATATGGAGTGTCTTGGCTAAGTGTTCGTTTGCAAGCTCTAAATATTGGGCAAGCCAAGAAAATGGAGGGATCACGACTTTAGCAGGTTGGTGCACACGTTTTTTTCCCTATTGTTTTTTATTATGTGGCCATTTTAAAGCAGTTTAAGGGTGTCAGTTTCTATGCGAGTGTATATGGTCATTTGTAGCTTGTTAGTTACTTTTGGTGTCAGTAATCCGTGGGCAGACGTAAGACCTTAAGCCTAAAGCTGAGACTGACCCAATAGGGCTCCGGCCTATACTTTCAATCTTTACGTTCGGGTCAGGCCGGGCTTCTCTCTTGCTGCCTTTAAAAGAAAAATATCCACCCGTATTTTTCTTCCTTGTCTCTCTGCCATTTGCCCAGTTTTGAAGTGCCGCACTATATTTTTAAGGACATATTTCTGTTGTGGTTTATGGCTTGAACTGTCAAAATGATGGTCGGCCTTACACTGTTCTCATCAACTCTTGAAAAAATATTCAATAATGGTAAATTGTCAAGTAATGTAACCTCTGCAGACATAGAAATATAGACAATGTAAATTGGTTTAACTGAGATCTTGTCACAGGCTGTTATATGTTATCACAAAAAAACAAAAACACTCTCCTCCCCCGAGTCCTCACAAATAAAATGCGAAATTTCAAGTTGTTCAGGTAGTCGCAATTCAGTGTGCTGGGTGTGTTTGATCCTTTTTTGAACTCAATATCATGGAAGAAAATACATTTTACTTCCTATCCCCTTCATGGAACAATTTTAGGAGGACTTTTGGAGCCCTCTAGGCAATACCCCGTGTTTGTTTGGTAAGAGTGGTGAAGGGGGGGTCTGCTTCAGCGGAAATTCCTCCTCCAGTGTCATTGTCACATCCATTGTTGCAGCAAGGCGACAGGTCTGCATTGAGGGGTGTGAGGGGTGCTCCTCCGCTAGGGTGGGCTCCCCTCCACTTCCTCACATGCACGCCCTTTTCTTTCCCTACCACCCCTCGTCATCCCCCCAAAACCCCACTAACCCCGTCTTTTACCTCCCTCCCATCCCCGCCTGCAAGTCCGCCTCCGTGTGGGTTCATCCACCATATATATGCCCATTGATCTCTTGGAACCAGAGCGGGGGGCAGGGAATCGAGGGCACCGACTTCAAGGGAGATGAAGGGGTCAGCAAGGAGCTGCTGAAGATGCCTTTGCAGAATTCCATCAGAAAGGATATTTATCAATTCTGTATCGAGCTGAGGAAGACATACGGTGTGGGTTGACGGATGCGTCGTGCGTTCGCTGTTGACAAAGGCGGGCTCCGGCAAGAGGAGGCACACAATGAAAACAATAGCCGCTTAAATTCCGTATGCAGGCACAAATGCACAATTATTTTTTTCCTTGAGGTCGTAAAAGCTTATCGTATCACATGTGTTGTTGTTATCATCAACGTGGAAACGTCAACAAAATGTGCCCGTGAGTCTGCGTCGGGAGTTAGCTCCCCTCCAGTATAATGCCACACTAATGATGAGTGACACAGGCCTTTATCCTGAGAGCCCTTCCCTCTGCTCTCCCGCACCCATGGGCAATCTCCTGGGAGCAGCCCATTTGCCTTCTTCTAATTGCATTTTAATTTACATGTAAGCCGTGGGACGGGTTCGCATTTTATTTCTGTCTTCCGCTTCCTCGCCCACAGTGCATTCGGCAAGTGAAGCTAAACAGGAAGTTCAGAAAGGAGTTCGGCCGTGGTGATGCATTCACGGTTGACACAAGAAGGGAGTTCACCAAAACATGCTATTAAAACACCGCAAATATTGGTAACACGGTAAATCAAAACAAAACATTGTGTACTCAAAATACAATACAGTGGTTTCTTGGCATAGGAGTAAGAGATTGCATTTCGAGCCCTAAACCAAACCTTAATTCAATGCATTTTTGTTCTAATAATTTATAACATTTCCCAATAAATCTATCGATTGTAAAGAATTATTAAAATCTAATTGAAATGGAGGCACTACTTTCTGTGGTGAGTCTTGGGCAATTACAGCCTGCGAAGCCCACCCATTTCCAGGCCGTTTTTTTGGGTAGGGCTCTGCTACGTAGTGGTAAAATAATACACACTGTCCTTCTTAACTCAAAACAAAAACAAATATTTGGTTTTGCTAAAAAAATACAAAAAAATAAAAAATAAAATAAATGTAAGATCTATCCTTTCTTCCCCCCCATGCTTATAGCCATTTTAGTACCTTTGTTACTTTAGTACCTTAGTTAGGAACATAAAAATATTAATAGCATATTTCACTCCCTTGAAACTTTTGCTAAATCGTTGATCATTCAGCAGGGATTACAATGTGATTAAGAAAGGAGGAAGTATGTCATGTTTTTTAAGGCCCCTGAGATGATCTTGATTTATTCTTGTATCTCACACCAGGAATTCACGTTCAAGGTTCATGGATCCCATAACCACCTGGGTTGTAGAGGCACCACTTCCTGTGGTGTGTCTTGGGCAAGTACAGCCCAGCAGGTCCCATCTCACTCCAGGCTGTTTTTTGGGAAGGGGTTTGGCTCTTGCACATGAAATAGTTAATACTGGTAACCCTGGTTACCAGTAAAAGGAGGAGCCTCCTGATATAACACCTTGTTTGAATCTAAGCTTAAAACACACTTCTATTCCATAGCATATGAGTAACCTATATCTTATGTTGACAACATCTGTGTTCTTGCAACATCCATTGCAGCCTGGTCATCCTGGAAGGGGGATTACCTCATGTGCGGTCCCTTCTCAAGGTTTCTTTATTTTTGTCATGTTGAGGTTTTTGAGTTTTTCCTTGCTCTCATGTAGGATTTAGATTAGGGGATGGTGTAATAATAGTCTTTGGTTTGCAATTATCTGTAATCTGTGCAGCCCTTTGAGACCCTTTGTGATAAGGGCTATACAAATAAACATGACTTGACCTTTATCATCTGGTGGCTGTTGTTCTTCGGTGTAAAGCATCAAAACCGCTCTTTAGAGACGAGCCGGATCTAGGCGTTGACGAAATCCTAAATCACTGGGAAAAAAATGTTTTGTTCCAAAATTTAGTGTTGGGATACATTTTTTGCACTTTATTGTCTTTCACTCCCATTGTATTCAAAAATATTTGAGTTTGACTGAATGATAGAAAATTACTATTTTACCAGTGTTGCTGAAATAAGAGACTTTTAGTTATTGATGGTGCTCTTGAAGACTCAACGTTACTGACACAGCCATGAAAATATTACTTTATATATTAATCTTCTGATCCTATTGGCATATAATTGTTCGATTTTTAGTAATTTAGGTTGACGTACTATATGTGTCATTTTGACAGTTTTCAACATCGCATCAGCCCAATGTTTTAATTTGGCCCCCTTTGACACCTCGAAAAAATCTGGGTGATGAAAAACAAAAACAAAGGACCAACTATTTTTTATTGGCTAATCTGTCCTTGAATTTTAAGTCACTGGAAGAACAGGATAGACATTTATTGAATATAGTACACATCAACTTAACAAACAACTTCTGCAGACATAATATGAATAAAAAACAGGAAATAATAAGAAAATAGATAAACCTAAACCTAATATTTAAATACTTTGCTCCCAACAAAATATCTAATGCAAAAATTACGCAAATTCAAAAGGTGAAAAAATTGAAATAAAAAATAAAATCGTCGCTTTTAACTAAGGTGAAATAACAACAAATAAAAACATTCCGTTTCATGAATATCATGTCTGTGAAAAGAGCCAAGAAAGGAGGAGAAAGAACTCCCCAAAATTGTTGCTGGATTTTGTTTGTTTTATTATCATTGTTTTAATCCAAGAGTCTCATATTATTTTGCCATTGTAATGTACCTACTTAAAAAAACACATGGGCTGGTAAAAAAAACAGTTTACTCACAGAAATCAAAAATAGTAAAAATTTTGAAATGTCATGCAAAATTAATTCAAGCATTGTGAATGACAATAGTATAACTTGAGCATTAATCCCTTTGATAACTCAAATTGAAGACTTAATCGAGCAATTGAGGCAGATTACGAGTAAGAGTAGTAATGTCAAATACACGGTTTGCAGAATGATTAAACCGCCGTAAATTTCCGAGTATGTTAAAAAAATAAAACTGTAGTTAATTTATATCAAAAGTTATCTTAGGTTGATCTGTCTATCTACCCTGGTCTCCTCGGGAGGGGTGACCGACAGCAAGACAAACACATAAACAAAAACAAAGAAAAGAAAAAAAAAGAAAAAGTAGCAAAAAACACAAAAAACTTTGACCATGGCCAACCCAAATGCCCAAACACCCAAACAAGTTAGGCACCTCAGCACCCAAGTTGGGTATGCTTTCATCCCTCCAGATGAAACGGGACACAAAAAAGGGGCCATATCACTTGCGTCAGGGTGACGCAACACACTCTTCTGTTCAACGGCAGGCAGGGGTCATCATTAATTGATTTTTGGAAAAAAAATAATATTTAAGTGCGAAAAAATTAAAATTATTTTTTTTGCGGCAAGGCCAATTAATGGGTATTTATTGGATTTCTAGCCATTAATTGGTAATTTAATGGTATACTAGCCGTGTCAATATGGTCGAACAAACTGGTCCCTTTAATCTTTACTTTTAGTACAAAAAATATCTTCTGAGTTATTGGTGATCACATCAGCTACCGTCATGTTGGGGCTTGTTTTATAATTATAATTTGTCGATTCCTCCTAAGTTAATATGCGAATTGTCGGAACACTAACTGAGGTTAGATGAACAGTGAATGATAGAACATTCACGCCAACATTATCATGCGCAGTAAGACACCTTAGTAATAAGAGGTTTTGCTATTTATTACACATTCATTTATGAACAAAAATGTGTACAACATAGAAACATCGGAGATAGTGAAAATGTTAGAGATTTTCATTAGATGAAACGATGTGGGAAACAAATTCGCTGTCCCAGAAGCGGTTGTTAGAAAACAAAAAAAGTTGGGCTTCTAGGCAATTTGTTGACAAGTTGTACCGTTCATCTGCATAGGCACGTCCGGCAGCACTGAAAAAGCGTTCTACTATGTTGGAAGTTGGCAGTATAAATGTTGTATCGATAAATTGATCAAAGGTGGGCAGCATCATGTTCAGGCGGCGCCGATGACTCATCTATTGGACTTTCATCGACCGGTGCAGTTTCGGTGACTTTGAGAGCCTCCACTGCTTGATGCTCTTTTGTCGTAAGTTGACCATGTTTTTGGTTTTGAATTTTCACAATAGCCCTCTCAAACATAGGCGCTTGAACGATTTCGGCGTCGGGGCTGAGGTGATGGGCCATGGCAGGATAGGACGACATTGCAACATCAAAGAGGTACCTCGCCTCTGCGACTGTCAGATCTTCTTGCTGCAAAGTAAGCGTCAAAGAATCCAACTTGGCCAAATCACCATTGAGTTGAGTGAGTTTATGAACATCCGCTGCGAGAAGTAAATCCATCACCCTTGGGTCGGTGGTGAAAACTTCTTTTGCAAGAATTTTCTGCAGCTCGAAGAACCTGCGCACCATCTTTGCCGTGCTTGACCACCGTGTCTCATTTCTCGTCAACGGTCGAAGGTCTGTGTACTCATCCAGTAGTGCACTAAGCGTGCTGTATCTCAGGCGAGCCATCAAGGAGTTCAACTTACAGAGTACCTTAAAAAAGTAAAAGCAGGAAATAAGAAATATGCTAAATTTGAGCAGCTTAAAATCGCCTTGCGTAAAATTCCTTTGATAGAAGGCGTGGCCGCGTGGGGTATGTGAAAAAAATATTGTGGAACCGCTGTGACAGAGTGCACTCTGTCTTCAATATAGATATTGTGAGATATAAGTAAGCAGCATAGAAAAGAAGTTCACCTTTTCGTAGGGCTTCAAGAGTTCTTTGACAGCGAGGTTGAAGCGATGGGAGGCGCAGCCGACCAGAGGAACATTGCACTGCTTTGCAATGGCTTTGTTCACCTTGCAGTTGTCGCCACAAAGCGCCACCACGTTGGCCATAGACTTGCCGTACCTGCTAAGGATGTCTTCGATGAACACCAGGTGGTTTTCAGCCGTCTGTGCCTTGGGATCCAAAAGTGTTGAGAAGCCGAGGAGAGCACTTTCCCGACCGCGTGGGCTTATATACGAGGCGAAAACGCCAACGTAATAATCGGAAGAACAAGTCCATCCGTCGAATACCACCGCGAATCGGGATGGCAGATCGAAGGCGATTTTCTGTCGCACACCCTGTGTCACCAAGGCCAAATACTTCTTTAAGGTGTTTGTGCAGATTGGCTCCGTATTGCTGATGTCCCTGATGGTAGGCCGATCAACAACATTGAAAGGCTCCAGGTCGATACAAACCAACAGCAGCCACTTGAAGATTCGTATTCCTTTTCGGCAAACGGTTGAAGGTGACGACAGGAAATTTTCTATCGATCCAGGATTGGATGACTCCTGCTTCTTTGCATCACTTTCTTTCTGCAAGTGCTGACTTTTAATGTGGCTTTCCAAATTGCTCCAACCGGTGTTGCGCCGTTGGATGCGCTCGGCGCCACATGAGCAGCGCCATTTGCCGTTGACGACATCAATCTGTGTGAAGTACTCTCTAACCATTTTTTCCTTCGGTCCCATAACCGTGCGAAGATTACAATTAATACAGCGTAATAGTAGTGGTGTACAACATGTGCGTATGTGCATCCACGACGTATGTGCTTGAGGCAAAACGTGAGCTAATCAACAAGCCCGATTTTGTCCCGACCAATAAAAAGCTGCTTTGCAACCACACTATGTACGTACAGCTACCGTGTTTCCCCGAATATAAGGCCGGCCTTACTTCAAAATCATCGTCAAAAATTGAGGTTTTGAAATAAAAATATGTGCAAAAGTAATAAATTTTCGCTAAAAATTTCTTAGAAAAGCATTGCCGTTGTTAAATAACGTTGATATCTACGGTTTTCATAGGTAATATGAGCCTCTTATTTGCAGGAAGGTTGAATTTCATTTCTCATAAAAAGCTGGGCCTTATAATGGGGGAAACACGGTAGCTTACGCGTATGCATGCACTGTCCCGATTGTGCGTGTATGTGCCCTTGACCGCATACGAAATGCTCGCGCGACGAGAAAATTTGCACGTTTGTTGACGCAATCGACTAACAAAAAACCCGAATATTTTCGCAATTAATGGGTCGCAAACTCGCAATAATTGCTAATTATTTAAATTTTGCAATAAATGGATTTATGAATTTAAGCAACTATTCCATTAATTTTTCGCAATTAATGGCATTAATTTTTCACCAATCATTTATTGCTGACCCCTGACGGCAGGGCCCGACAGCTTTCACTGGTTTACCCTTACCGCATCATACAGGTGCCCTGCCCAACTCTACGAACACGTCTAAACATCCCACTATCCTTTTACAACACCTCTCCACTCATTCCTATCACCAACAAGAGCTCTAGCTTCCACTACATTTAGACCTCTTTCCACCAGTGCACTCAGGACAACATCCATCCACATCAATCGCTGCCTTCGTCTTGTTTTTTTTTTATTTTCGACCCCGATCCGTCCTTTCAAACACATGTGAAGAAAATTACTATAAACTCTTTCTTCCATCTCTGTAACATTGCTAAAATTCATCCTATACTTTCTCAGTCGGATGCGGAAATCATAATTCACGCGTTTGTTACCTCCCGTCTCGATTACTGTAATGCACTACTTTCCGGTCTTCCGATGACCAGACTCAAGAGTCTTCAGCTGGTACAAAATGCTGCAGCGAGGCTTTTAACTAGGACAAAAAAGTACGATCACATCACCCCAATTGTGGCTAACCTGCATTGGCTCCCTGTTAGCCTAAGATGCGATTTTAAGGTTCTCCTATTACTATACAAAATCATACACGGACTTTCCCCCTCATATCTTTCAGATCTGATTTCCCCCTATGTCCCGGCCCGAAGCCTTCGTTCCGAGAGCGCCGGTCTCCTGGTGATCCCAAGAGCCAAGAGGTGTTCCGCTGGTTCGAGAGCGTTCTCCATCCAGGCACCGGTGTTGTGGAATGCTCTTCCCCCTGAGATCCGATCTGCAACCTCAGTGGAAATGTTTAAATCCAAGCTTAAAACTCACTTCTACTCTATAGCATACGAATAACCTAAACTTCTTATATGTAATAACTTGTGAAGCCCTTTGAGACTATTTGTGATTAAGGGCTATACAAATAAAAATGACTTGACTTGACTTGGTCTCCTTCCATTTACTTCTGCTCTGTAGATCCTCTTCAACATTCGCTCCTCATCCATCCTCTCCATGTGTCCAAACAAACCGAGTACTCTCTTATCCACACGCTTGCTCAGTTCCTCTACTACTCCAGTTCTGTCTCTCACAATTTAATTTCTCAATCTGTCCAATCTTGTCAATCCTAGCATAATCCTCAAACACTTCATCTCAAATTATTTAACTTCCTTCTCAAATCTGCGTTCAGGATCCAAGTCTCTGCACCATACAACACAGTCGGTACAATCACACTCTCATACAGTCCTCTCTTTACATCCATACTCATACTATTATTACTCATCACTCTCCTCAAAGTACCCAAAACCTTGCTTCCTTGATTCACTCGGTGAAATACCTCGCACTCCATTACACCAACTGCAGCCACATCACAACCCAAGTACCTAAAGGTTTCAACTTCTTACAGCACCTGTCCATACAACCTTATATCCAACGCCATGCCCACTCTATCCCGTAAACATGTAATCACCTTACTCTTCCCAACATTCACACATAAATAAAGCCTATCACACACTCTTCCAAACTCCATTACCAACCTTCTCAACTTAAATTTTTAATTTTCAGTTAAGTTTTTTTAGATAAACACAAACCAAACACTCCCCCTTGCCACTAGGGGGCATTGAAAGTGGAAAAAAAGCTGACATTCAGCAATGGTTCTACCCATGTTTGGGACTACTATCTTTAAGAACTGGTGTTTTCTGTGATAAACCATAATAAAAAACAGAGATGAACAAACAAACATTGAAATGACTGGCTGGCAACCAGTTTAGGGTGTCCCCTGCCCACTACCGGAAAATAGTTAGGATGGGCTCCAGCACCCCCGCGACCCTACTGGGGATAAGTGGTGCAGATGATGGATGGATGAATGGATGACATTGTTAAATGTGCAGCTACTAAAGATTTGACACCTGATTCGATGGCCTTGTAAAGGCACAGATATGGTAAGTTTTAGGAGCCATCAGCAGCAAGAAGACTGCAGGAGTGTTTGCACCAGTGTTTAAAATAACGTATGCCTTGACGCCCGGGGTGTGCATCTTTTACTTTGGGCGTACAACTTACAAAACTTCTCCGCTCGGGTGGCCGACAACTTTTTCAAAAAAAAAAAATCCGAAAGTTAAGTTTTTTTTAAATTTATTAAAAAAAAAAATCAAATCAAAATTTTGCTTTATTCCGATTTCGAAATCTTCGTTTGGTTTGGATATTTCGGAATTTCGGTTCGTTTAGCAATTTGCATCCTTGGCAGCTGATCAGAAGCTCGCGTCGAATAACTTTGTGCTTCCGGACTTTCCCAAGCATTATTAGGTCGTTCATTTGCATATAATTTTTTTAATTTTAAAGTGTTGTTCTATTATATATTCTGATTATCCATAATACTTTGCTACAATGTTGTTATTTCTTTTTGCGATCAGTCGTTTTATTGTGTTTCAAGTTGTCAAAAATAGGGCGGGCAACTTTATGGCTGGGCAAGCAACTTTTCAGAGTTATAACTTTTTGACACGAGTTTCAGACACTGGTTTGCACATATTAGAAATGGGATTTATCTGGTTTAATGTTAAAGAGAATATTTTGCAGTACTTTCGCAGTTTAGGCCAAGACTAGTAGTTGTATCTGATGTTATTTCACGTTTACCGCTAAAATTCTTGTTTTGCATTTCTTTTTTATTTATAGTGTTTCAAAGGAGTATGAAAATTGAAGCAAGTGTATTTTATAAACCAGTGAAAGCTGTCGGTCCCTGCTGTTGAACAAAAGAGTGTGTTGTGTCACCCTGATCCGATTGACATGGCCGCTTTCTTGTGTCCCATTTCATCTGGAGGGACAAAAGCATGACCAACTTAGGTGCCAAGGTGCCTAACTTGTTTAGGTGTTTGGGCATTTTGGTTGGCCATGGTCCAAAAATGTGTGTGGTTTTTTTGCTATTTTTCCCCTTTTTAATTTTTTTTTTATTGTATGTGTTTGTCTTGCTGTCAGTCACCCCTCCTGAGGGATATGACCAAGATAGATAGATAGATAGATAGTTAGATAGTTAGATAGTTAGATAGATAGATAGATAGATAGATAGATAGATAGATAGATAGATAGATAGATAGATAGATAGATAGATAGATAGATAGATAGATAGATAGATAGATAGATAGATAGATAGATAGATAGATAGATAGATAGATAGATAGATAGATAGATAGATAGATAGATAGATAGATAGATAGATAGATAGATAGATAATTAGATAGATAGATAGATAGATAGATAGATAGATAGATAGATAGATAGATAGATAGATAGATAGATAGATAGATAGATAGATAGATAGATAGATAGATAGATAGATAGATAGATAGATAGATAGATAGATAGATAGTATTTTAGTCCCATTTGAGTTTGTTTAGTGTGGTGAGTTGTTTCAGATACAAAGCTGCATTTATTCAACAGTTAAAATAAATAACAGTCAATACCAAACATGAAAATCCTTTTTTTGTTTACTGTTTGTCAATTAAAAAATCCCTTTAAATTAGTGGTTTTAATTTGTAGTGTAGGGTTCAAATGTAGGCTGAATGTTAAGGCATTTTACTGAAAAACATAGCCTAATATTTTTTTATCATTATTATTAATTTCTTTTTTATTAATGATCAGACCAACCAGAGAACAGAAAGTGTAGATCCGTCCCCTGAGACATACTGAGTTTGACATGGCTAGGTTACATTGATAAAAAAAATCTGTGGGAATTGTGAAATCTCAAGGGGAAAAAACATCACGTTTATGAGGTCAACAACAGTCCATTAGAAATGAAGTGTCCAGGACAGATAGCTGGTAGAAGAGGGTAGGGGGTGGCCGTTCACGTCCCAGCCAAGCCGGCAGCCATCTTTCCATAAAAAAACACAATAAGAGCGCAAGTGGATAGCGAGCTTGCAGATAAGCAAGTTTAATGTGCATGTCTATCTATATGGAAATTCCGCCACACATGCATTCCTCCTTTTTCCGCCCCTCCTCTGTTTTCATTTATTTATTTATTGATAATTTCCTTTCCATGGGCTGCTTGAGCTAAGACGAAGTGGGCGTGTGAGGAGGGGCTGAACGATAAAGCGCGCTTTCTTTGCCTGAGCCGAGAGCGCAACACAGATTTGTATTAAATTTACAGAGATAATAGAGCGGCACTTGTCATTGTTTGCCTCAAAAAGGGAGAAAATAATAAAAGCTCCCACCAGAAAAGTGTCTTTGCTGCAGTTTGAAGAACACAACATACACAAGAAGATTTAGCGTCTCAATATTATCTTTTGTTTTCACACTTTTGTCCTGTGTTCATCACATCAGCATTTTCTTTGCCCTAGAATTAGTTGGTTAAAGCAAAACTACTGTACATAACTAGCAAAAAATATTGATGGCTCAATTGCATTTCTTCCAAACTGATACGAATATCGATACTACGGCTATGTGGATCAGTCGATACAGTCCTTTTGTCAACTCAAAAATTAACACTAAATGTGGGCCTAATACTAGGCTTGTTATGGACCTCTTAAGTAAAACTGATGTTTCCAATTGACGACAGTAATTTTTCTGTAATTTCCTGTATCACACTCACCACTGATACCAATGCTATATACTGAGGGTTTTGATTCCCTTCATGAAACACATTTCATGGTTACCATTTGTAGGAGGAGCCTCCTTACCTGACCCAGATCCAGCATCATCTGCTCCTAGTTGTTTTTGCTCTAGAATTCCTTCATTTATTCAGTTGCAAGAGTGCGTCTTCTTCATTTTTGCAGTTGGGTTTTATTTTGTAATGGAACATGGCTTGAGCTCATCCTGTGTTAACTTGTTTCCTCAGGTTTAGGGCCGCCCTCCCAGTATAAATGTCATTATCGGTCACAGTTGTGAATCCCACAGACATTGTCCTGTAGCTCATTTGTGCTAGGAATTCTGTGATGAAACTTCAAAGAAATTGCTCATCTTAACTTTTATTTTGACCATTTCTCAACCCAGATACAAAACAATCTTTCTCCTCCAGTTATGTTGCATGTTTCTATTGTTTTGATGGATTTTGTATGACACATCAGATATGCTAAATGATTCAAGCATGATTACATTATTTCTTGCTGTACGATAGCATTAGTGCTGAATGCTTGTCTCTCAGCAATGAACTGCAATGCCTGAGAATGTTCCTCGGACCAAAAATCGGCTCTTATGCTAGCGATGGCGGCCCCAGGCGAGTCTGTCGGGTTCTCGACATCTCGCGTTGGCAACGTGCGCCGCCGTCAATCAGCAGCCGGCACTCTTCCTACGCACGCTCATGCAAACAAATACACATCATCAAGCTGTCAGCACACAATTTGAGCATGTGTCGCTCGCTACATCACAAAAAGCTCCTTGTGTCCCCACAAGACTTGAACAAGCAGATTATGGCATCAGCCGGTTAGCCTCCCATGCGTGTTAGTCAGGCTTTCAAAGAACCTCCCCTGTATGTCACAGCTCACGGATCCCTTAACCGCCAGGCTGTCAGGGCACCACATCCTGAGGTGTGTCTTATGGAAGTACAGTCTGGCCATACCGATCTTCCTCCAGGTGTTTGTTTGGTAGGGGTTTGCTCCCCCACATAGAAAATACTGTTACCAGTAGCAGGAGAAGCTTCCTGATCTGACTCAGTTACAGCAGCTTCATCATCTGGTCGCCGTTGTTTTTCAGTCTACAGCATTATCCTGCTCTTCAGAAATTAGACAAACCTTGGCAATGGTGGGCAGCAGCGTATGTGTTACATTGCTGATACTAGATCCTACATCACTGGGAAAAAAAGAATGTTTTCTGAAATTTTGGTATCAGATTTTACAATAGGCTGTCATGATTACTGATGCGAGACACCTCTGCCCACTGCTTTAGCGCCAACTGCCTTGGACACTGATTGGCTCCCCTTCACTTTTTAAACCCCTGTCTTTCTGTCACCGGTTGTCAGTCCGTCTGCGAACCTCAGTTCACGCTAGGCAAGCTTTTCGACCCTGACTCAATCCTGTTCTGGCCCCCCGTCTGTTTCCCAGCTTCGACCCATTTTCTGACCTCGACCACGATTTTTGCTCCCCGGTCCCGGCTACTGACCTGTTTTTTCCGCTCTCGACACCGCCATTGCTCTCCACGGAAATACCACTTCCGTGTCTTAGCGACCTGCTCCCTGCGACCAGCGATCTCCGGATCGTGTGTACAATCCTTTCCCTTCTTCCCAATAAAACTAAGAGAAACGCAAGTGGATCCTACCTCCGTTCTGGTCCTGACATAGTCAAGTCATTTTTATTTGTATAGACCTTAATCACAGAGTCTCAAAGGGCTGCAGAGACCACAGATTATTGCAAATTACAGAGTATTATTACACCATCACCTGATCTAAAACCTACATGAGGGCAAGGAAAAACTCAAAAACCTTAATATGTGGGAAATAAAGAAACTGTGGGAAGGGACTGTATATGAGGTACTCCCCCTTCTAGGATGACCAGGCTGCAACAGATGTTGCAATAACAAATAATACACAGATATTGTCAACAGGAAATCTATGTCATTATTAAGCTATAGAAGTGTGTTCTGAGCCTAGATTTAAACAGTTCCACTGAGGTTGCAGATCGAATTTCACGGGGCAGAGCATTCCACAGCACTGGGGCCTGAATGGAGAATGCTCTCGAACATGCGGATCTCTTTTTGGCTCTTGGAATCACTAACTATACTCTTAAGTAGAATCCATTGCAAGATACAATTTTCCTATTTTTCCTGGTGCCTATGCAAAAGTCGGAGCAATATCTCTGGGATATGCATGTTATTCAAATATCCAAGTGAAGAGGGATCTCAACAAATCTGTAGAAATTAACTGAACATACATCATTTGCTGAGTAGTAAAGTCTTGGCGAGAAAACGACAATCAATTAATTAGCAAAACAGGCTGAAAGTTTCTTTAGATATTATCTAACCCTCCCAAGCAAGTCATCAAAAAACTAAATTACTGACAATGGGAATCACCAGCTCAAGGGAAATTTCAAAAAGACCATCCTCTGTTTGCAACTTGTTGCATCATTCTCTGCCACAGAAAAACTCAATTGGATATCTGTAAATACTTTTTTTAAAATTTAGAACTAGTCTGCAAAGTGAGGTCATGGGTAGGGAATTTCTCGCTTCTCCAAACCTCTTGCCATCCTTTTTGTGGTCTAGTTCATTTCCCTTCATGTTCCTGGTGTTCTTTTTCCAACACCAGGTTTGTCCTGTTTTAACCAAAGACAAACTTATATGTAGCTGCAAACTTTTCAAATGTTGGTACTTTGATTAACAGAGGATTAAATCCAGCCATAATAATTTGAGGATGACACAAGTCTGGTGGGTCTCATCAAAAATGGCAACAAGACAATCTACATTGTTAAAGTGATCAGGCAGGCCCAGTGCAGTGAAGACAACAAGGAGATTGTTGTCAACTTTTGGAGAGCCAACACTTAGCATGCCCCATTTACAATCAATGGTGCTGCAACGGAGTAAGTGAGCAGTATTAAGTTCCTGGGTGTGCATATCAGCAGGGACCTGTCCTGGAGCCAGAATATCATATACCTGTCAGAACCAGAACAGGGAGTAGACCCAAACGTGTAACGTTTCGCACAAAGCTTTACTGGAGAATCGAGGAAGTCAGGCGCTGGGAAACAAACAACAGCGATCCAGTGCTCACTGAGCAGGCGGAGCAGGAAGCACTCGCGAACAAAGCGTGGTCGGAGATCAGAAGCACATCGGGCAGCCGGAGAACAGAACGTGGTCGGAGGACGGCAGCAAGTCGGGCAGCGGGGACGGTAGATCGGAGCGTGGTCGGAGGACTGGAGCAAGTCGGGCAGCCGGGACAGGAGAACGGAGCAGGACAAGTCAGGTAACCGGTGACGATAGAGAAGCCAGGGACGGACGACCAATAAACAGGACAGGACGGGACAAACGGGAGCCAGAATCAAAAACTGCTTAACTTGCAGATGCGGAAGTTCGCTGACTGACTGACAAGGAGTGAATGAGAATCATGTGTTTAAATAGGGGGAGAACTAATTAGCGAACAAGTGGAAGCTGGGGCTTAACAGGTGAGAGCAATTGGCAAATCATGACAATCAATGGCCAAAGAAGCTCATCAACGCCTGTACTTTCTCCGCAATCTTAGGAGAGCATGTGCCCCGATCTCCAGCATGCTTTCATCCTGCAGAGGCACCATCGAGAGCATATTGACCAACTGCATCAGCGTGTGGTATGACGCCTCCACCATGTCCTGCCAAAAGACTTCTCCGTATCGTGACAACAGCAGAGAAGGTCATGGTGTCCTCCTTATGCCCCTCATGAACATAAACAACTCCTGTCTTATCCGCATAGCCACCAGGATTGCAGGTGATCTAACCCACCCATCTCACAGCCTCTGCAACCTGGTAGCGTCTGGGGAAAAGACTACCGAGTCTCTGAGCCAGAACCAGCAAGCTCAAGGACATGTTTCTTCCATCACAACTTTGAACTCCCTCCATGCCCTACGTCTCGCCCCCTCTGTCTTCTGCCAAATCGATCAACTTCTGCATTATATAGATTCTGGTGTGTACCTTGCATATTTTTTACCTAGTTCTTATTTTTTTTACTTGTATGTATTTGTGTCTTATTAATTGCAGGTTTGCACGCAAGATGAGAGACAATAATTTCATCTGTGATATATATTGTGCATATAGCATATTTAATGATAAAGTTAGAAATTACAATGACAATGAGACTAATTCTCACCACTCAAAAATATTTTAACATAGGTCCTACTAAAGTATATTTCTTGCCTTTATTATTTACTGGAGGTAATAAGCTAAATCAATTTAAGTGGGGTATGTGTGATACGAGGGATTGGGAATAGTGCGTCAAGAACTATGGTTAACTCTGTGTTATTTTTGCTATTGTTATATCATAACTGTTATTATTAATATCATTACAATTGTTGTTATATAATTGGTGTATTTAATAGGGAAGATGAAGGGGTAGGGAATATAAGCATTTGCGTCTGACTACCCCTTTTCGAACATATTATCTAATATTATTTTCCTGTTGAGTGATTGTTTTTGTTCTGTTTTTATTTTAATGTTCGAATAAAGTTTTCATTCATTCATTCATTTAAAAGTTAATGTATGCTATAGTTTTTGGTAGATTCTTCATGGGTATTCTCATCATAAAAATCAATACTGAAATAGAATTGTAAATCACCCATTGACATTTGGACATGTCTTCAGACCAGGGGTGGCCAACTCGCGGCTCTCGAGCCGCATGCGGCTCTTTGGCTGATTTCATGCGGCTCTTTAAGCGATATTCTGGCATAATGCATAAGTGTAAACCATGGTCAAACACACCGTAACAACCCCACTCAAGAGATTAAGTTACCCGACCGCTAGATTCACGAGATCCACCAACTTCAGCAAATACTGCACTATCGCCACATACGGCGCTGTACGGATCCACTGTCCGACCGCAAACGCCACTATTAGCCACAAATAATGCTCAGAACTGCACCAAACTTCATCAATAGTACACACAGGGTCCCAGCACGTAGTCCGAGCCGACAAACAGCTGCTAGTTTAGCCTGTTACCTGCACTCGGGGATCCACTCATTGGGGCTTCAGGGGCTTTCACATGACAAGCTTGAAAACTGCTTGGCTGGCTTTCATTTACACTAGGTGGCGCGCTGACCGGGTGAGCCAGTTTGAATTGAAAAGAAGAAGAATAACGTCTGATGTGATGCCAAACGCGCGAGATTATTTGAGTTGTAAATAGTTTGTTCAAGCGCTCTCAAAATGGCAGGGAAAAAATGCACAGCCAAACAAAAATATGAAGAAGAGAACAGGACATTTTTAACAGAGTGGGAGAATTTATATTTTTTTGTTGAACGTAATGGCAAGCCATTCTGCCTTATATGTCAGCCATCATTGGGGCATTTCAAAGCTTCAAATCTTCAGCGTCACTTCAACTCAATCCATCCTTACATCGACCAGGAATTTCCAAAAGGGACTGAACCTCGCAAGCAGAGGTTGTTCACTTTGAAAAGTCAGGCAAAAATGCAGATGCAGTTTTTCAAAAAATTAACAAAACACTCAAAAACCATAACTCTTGCTTCATATCAACTGGCTTGGAACATCGCAAAGGCTAAAAAAACCATACAGTGAAGGGGACTTCATAAAAAAATGCCTTAATGACGCTGTTGAAATCTTGTCTCCTGAAGACAACAAACTAAAACGAAGCATATCAGATGTCCAACTTTCGCGCCACACTGTTGAACGCAGAATATCAGACATTAACACGTGTGCCCATGTATGATGTGGCTCTTTGCAGTAACACAGTAAAAAAAGTGGCTCTTAGTCTCTGACTGGTTGGCCACCCCTGCTTCAGACAAAGAAGGTAAAGAGTTATGTTTATACTCTCAAGGTCAAGCACTGACACACATCTAAGTACATCAATGCTGACAAATTCACGCAAAGACTTTGGCATGTTGGATGAATCTCCCACAATAATAAATAAAGGAACGGCACTCTTAAAAGAAAGAAGTAAAAGCCTGTTTCAGCAAAGCTTAACATAATTCAAAAGACTCATCTACCACAACCAGTGCAAAAGGCAGATTGCTTCACTAATACGCTGCATCCCATGTGTTTGAATTTGATAGCTTTTGCCAATGATAAATCTGTCTTGTCCTCATGTGATGCTTATTTAAAAGGAGAGCCATGGATTTTTCTCCCCCATGCAACATAATGGCAAATCAATACGCGGTGCAAACACAAAGACGGCAAGCGCATTTCATACAGCAAGCTAAAGGATTGGAGACTATATTGAACACGAATCTTTCTATGAGACTTTTTGAAATTGGATATGAAAAAAAACTGTGTGTGGTGTATTTTATATCATATGACTATCTATTAGCCATTATATGTATCTATATATCTATCCATTCGCCCCCTTTTTGAACTTTTCAACCTTTTGCCACATTTCAGACTTGAAACCTAAAAATTAGAAAAATATATTTTGGTCAAAAATCCAGTGTGACAAACTTGTAAAGTAGAGCAAATTTTATTGGATATTTTATACTCTTTCAGTGAAAATTAATTGGACTGTGAAATAATGTTCTGTCCTTTTGCTTCAATCAATACTTTGTTACACATTAAAGCTGCAAGTCGCTTGGAATATGTCTGTTTTGCTTATTGAGAGACTGAAAATCTTGCCTGTTCTTCTTTGCAAAATAGCTCATGCACAGCGAGGTTGGATGGAAAGGGTTTGTGAACAGCCGTCCACCAATCTGCCCACCAATTCTCAATTGTACTCAGGTTTTGTTTTTGACTTGGCTGTTCTTACACCTGATATTTTTCATTTGTGAACCATTCCCTTGTAGATTTGGCTTTATGTTTTGGATCATTGTCCTGTTGGAAGATAAACACCTGTCCCAGTTTCAGGTATTATGCAGACTTCAAGAGCTTTTCTTACGAAATGGTCCTGCATTTAGATCCACTAGTCTTTCCATCCATGCTGAAGAAAATCAGGCCCAAACCATGCGGCTGCCACCGGCAAATATATTGTTTTGGTTTCTGGCCAATATCTTTGTTTTTTTTTTTCATCCGACAAGACCACCTTTTTCTACACGTTTGTTGTGTCTCACCGCTGGCTTGAGTCAAATTCTGAATGAGACTTTTTATGGATATCTATTAGAAATGTCTTTTCTTGCCTAAAGGCCAGATTTGTGCAGTGTCCTACGGACAGACTCTCCCACCTCAGCTGTTGATATTGTGGTTCTTTGGGCCTCTTGACTGCATCTCTGATAAGTATTCTCCTTATTTAGGTGCATTTACATTGAGACTTGCTTACACACATGTTGATTCTATTTATTATTATCAGTCATTTAGAACAACATTGGACGATTCAGAGATCCTCACTGAAATTTTGGAGTGATTTTGCTGCAATGATTTTAAAGGGAGTGAGTTAAATTGGAAACCCAATTTTCAGTTAATTTGTTGATATTGAGCTAAATATCCCATGTATTTAATTTCACTTAACGATTGTGTCCCAATTAAAGTTGTCTTGACTTTTGTAGGGTACTGTATGTATCTGTCTATGTATCTATCCATCCATCTACGACCGACCTACCGACCGACCAACATATGCCACCCATCTGGCCACCCACCCATACCCACCGACGTACCGACCCATCCAACCTAACCAACCAAACCTACCTACCTACCTACCTACTGACCTACCAACCTACCTACTTACCTACCTACGTAAACCATCCATCTAAACACAAATCCACACATACTCAATCAACCCACACACCTACCTACCTACCTCCCTACCTAAACCACCCATCCAACCTAGCTACCTACACCTACATATGTGTGTGTTTGTGTGTGTGTGCGTAGTGAAAGTATACTATTTTTAGGTCAGTTAAGGATTTTTTTTGCAAAGCCCATTAACAGGTTAGTGGTTACTGAGTCTACACGTATGGTCAGATAAACAACACCCCGCTAGTTATACAGTAAGGGGGCTGTTTGACTTGGCCCTCCCTGAAAAACAAGCTTGTTTTGGAATATCAGCTCACCTGTGTTGCATGAAGACAAGGTCCCCGTGGTACATTTGTATATACATAACACACTCGTGCGTGTGTTTCTCCATGGCAAAGTGAAACACACACACACACACACGTCTGACATCATGTTCCGATCACGTGGGACTTTTCCGTCAGCAGCAGGGAGGCCGGGGAGAAAACTGTCATGACTTCGACATTGCACAGCAGCAGGTTGAAATGGCGCGGCAAAAGCAAGCGGAACAAAAGCGTGAGGAGAAGAAACACACGACACAAACTGATGAGATGCCCTCAGGTGTTTCCATTGTGTCGGCGCTGTCCTTATCTGTGACTCATTGGAGGGTTGACTCACCTCAGATTGCTTGGAAACCGGTGGTGTGGAGTGGGGGTCGGGACTGTGGGGGGCGGAAGGTTCAAGTGCAAATCCAGTTTAATCATTCCACCATCACGTCAGCTCATGCAGTTTATGCCGCCCCTGAACATGCAGAAAAGCTGGGATGCCCTGAAATGGACATCCACACTCACTTTAAAAATCCTTAGCTTTTATTTAAACATTAAATTAAAACATCATGAATTGAAAAAGAAAGCTTGGTTAAAAACCCAAAATCGAAACACTCAACAAGTTTTAAAAACCCACTTTCAAAGACTAACTGAAGATTAAATCTGTATTTTTGAACGAACTTTGTTTCGAACAAATACTGAACAAAATCTTGAGTAGTCATCAGTTGTCTTTCCATTGACCACCCTATGAAATTCGCTTTCCCATTTAAAAGATCACTGTTATATGGTAAACTATATGGTCAATTTGAAAATAAGATAAAGCATCTTTGAGTGTTGAGTAAAGCTGCATAAAATTATCATGAACTTAATATTGCAACCCACCCAAAAATTTTTTTTCAGTGTAAACAAATTGTTTTGCTTTGATATTTTGTCATTCTCAAGTGCTCATCCTTGGTGGAATGTTTTTCCTCTTCGAGGTGTGCATTTGGATGTTAGTGCTACTGTCAAATCAGATTTTACCTTTCAAATGTTGCTATGGCAAATGTGCCCAAAGATTTATCCCTGTCAACCTGTACGTTTTTGCCGTACAAAGTACGTTTATTATGCATTTTAAGACGTGTACGTCGTACAAGAAAATCTGTACTGAAAAACGCAAATTTGTCAATTATGGGTACCATCCGGTATACACCGACTATCACGAAATGGCAAATCAATCAGGTCAAACGAGTTCGCCGCGGAAGCCTCTATCTTGGTATAGTTTTTTTGGTTGCAAACGAAGCGAGCGGTTTGATGCTACTGTGCGCATGCGCCTGCCGCCTGGGGATTTCCCATCATGCATCATTCCGTGGTAGTTGTGTAGTGAAAGGAAGTCCGTCTCTTTTTAGAGAACCGGCTTTTTCGGCTCAACTCATTAAAGAGAGCCGACTCTCAAATGGCTCACTTGCTTTGATGCCTTATATTACGAATTATTATGTTGTATAAAGAAGTTAAGAAAAAAAGGAAGTATAAAAGGAGAAAATGAAAAAAGACAGGTTTGTGGTTATCCCTTTAGTCAGTATATTACCAACAATAATTTAATTCAGAAAATGAATTAATAATTTGAATAAGAAAATGTATTGTTCTACTTAATTATATTTGCATGTATGTTTTCCTTCTACAGGGAACGTCCAAGCGACTTAATTTTTGAACTTTTTTTAACAATAAACCTCATTCATGTTGAGCAACTCAGTATCTAACAACAAAATGTTAATTAAGAATATGTATAATATGACGAAACACATGTACAATATAACATGTTAAACTACATAAATAAACACGTCTGAAAAAAAAAATATGGTGTAAGATTATTATATATTTAGTAAGGGAAAATACGACAGTTTGTAAGGGCATGGAGCCGTGGAGGTTGACAGGTATGAAGACTCCACAGTCAATAGTGTCGGCACATGAAAGTTTAGCGTTTCCATCGAAAAATGGGCACTCCATAATTACAGTCCTTTCTATTCTTTGATATGTTAGTCAGAGCAAAACTGAAAATATCTGGAACAATCCACACACATTCATATAGTTAATAATCAGTGTTGGGTGTGTGACTGAAAAAGGTAATTAGTTACAGTAAAGAGTTACTTCATTTCAAAGTTAATTATGTTACCCCCCAGATTATTGGAACCAAAAACTAGAGTGTTATTTTGAAAGTAATTATCTCGTTACAAATTACAGTATATACTCCCATTGATGCATATCCCTTGAAACTGCTTAAAAATTGCAACTTAATGAAATGTATAGAATAAAATGTGTAAACCAACCTGTGGAAACAGTCAACCTATCACTTTGTGCAATCTTGAGAGATTGGAAACTAACATAGTCGAGACACTTCATATCCAATGTGTCTTTTGGCTTCAAACCACTCAAAGATTTCCCTTTCTAATTCTGGGTAATTTCCAAGACCAAATTTAGCACTTTTTTACCATAAATTCTGTGCTCACTTTCACTCATTGATTACATTATTCCTGTAAAAGCCACTCACCCTCCCCACGCACTACCTACCATAAGCTACTAGTAACACACAACCAAATATGGGCATATAAGATGACTCCCTGATTTCAGTGTTTTATCTCAGAGTTATAAATACAGCTTAGGTGTGAGTAGATAGATAGATAGATAGATAGATACTTTATTCATCCCCTAAGGGAAATTCACATTTCCAGCAGCATCCCCTGAGCTGAGAACAGTACAATAATAAAGCCAAAAGAATACAATATACCAGTGTGACGTGCAAATGCCCACTGTAGCGTGTTATATAGAGTAACTAAATAGTGCTACACAGAATACATATTGCAGTAAGATTCGGTAATATCCAATGTAGGTGGTGTGGTTTAATGTGGGCCTTTACTCTGCCGGGTGGAGTTAAAGAGCCTCATGGCATGAGGAAGAAAAGATCTCTTCAGTCTATATACAGTAACGAGTATATCAGGAGAATATTCTCTGTTATATTCTCTTGAGAAAGTGCCACTGTAACTGTATTTAGTTGTATTTTGTAGGAATATATAAACATGTCAATCTTTTTTGCAGTTGTATAAGGCATTTTGTTGCCGCCCGAATGAGTGTTGAACACTACTTTGTGAGTGAAGGAGGAACCTTCAAAGAGCAAAAGGCATGGTAAATCATAATCTGTTTTTAAAAAGTAGTTGAGTACTGTACTTAGTTGTAATGACAGTTGAGTTACAAATTTTTATTTATACATTACTCATTACAAAGAAAATTAATAACGTTCCAGAACGCATTTCGTTGTAACATGTCCCTTACAACACTGTTAACGATGGGTATCCAGGACTATTATGATGTGTTCTACTCATGCTTTTTACGTTTGTGACTTTATTTGAATATCAACTGGCATGACCTAAATATCGTTGTGTCGATTGCAAGATTCATTTTCTCTTCAGCACTAGCAAACAGACTCTTTTCTCTGCAGACGTCTCCTTGTGTCAGTGTGTGTGTCAAAGAGTACACGTGTGATGTTAATCTAACACGGTAAGCCTGAGAATGAAAAACAGTAGCGGCATTCACACTTTCACCACCTTCCCTCTCAGTGTGACTTATCACCTTTGCAACGTGTACCCACTCATGCTTGCATGTACCAAGCAACACACTGCTTTAGCCTTTTTGTTGCCACTGATCGAGGATGTCTAACACAAGGGACAGGGCCACATTGGGACTATCACGTCAAGACATGTTTATTTGTATAGCCCTAATCACAAAAAGTCTCAAAAAGCTGCACAGACCTCTAGGCAAGGAAAAACCTCAGGATGGGGAAAATGGTGAAAACTTGAGAAGATGCCACGCGTGACCAAGCTGCAATGGATGTTGCAAGGGCATTAACAGACAATACACAGACATCATAAACATTGAATACCGTATTGGTGATAACAGAATGTCCAGTTGACAGCTTCCTCTCCCAAAACCTTGACCAATGCAACAAGTTCGCAATGTTGCCAGACATCAGGTCCAAGTGCTGGTACGATGGCTCGAAATGCATGCAAGGTGCAAAAACCCGGTTCATCCTTCTCCCTCAAAGGCAAGAAGATAAGAGTGTGAGATCAACATAAATCATAAACTATTGAATGTAAGTGTGTCTTAAGTATAGATTTAAAGTCTTCCACTGAGATCACAGATCGAATCTCAGTGGGCAAAAAATTTCAGTGCACAGGGGCCCTAATGGAGAATGCTCTCAAACCTGCAGATTTCTTCTTGGCTCTTGGAATCACTATTAGACCAGCATCTTCTTAGCAAAGGCTCCAGGCGGTAACATGAGGGGGAATTAAATCGAAAAGATACGAAAGGGGCAGGCCAGTGCAAAATTTTGTATAATACTGAAATAACCTTAAAATCACACCTTAAACTGACAGGGAACTAGTACAGGTCAGCTAAAATTGAGTTATCATGATAAAACCCTCTTATTCTAGTTAAATGTCTCACAGCAGTATTTTGTACCGGCTCCAAACTTTAATGCCAACCATCAGGATACTACTACTACGTTTGAGAAAGCAAGATGGGACGTAAAAAAACGCATGAATTATAATCTCGGCATCAGATTGGGACATAACGTCAACGCCTTAATTTGGAATATCTAGATCAAAATTGTAAATTTTCAATCCTTTAACAAATCTGAGGAAAAATGTGTTTCTAAATACTGTCTTCATTTAAGCGCACCATAAAAATTCATTCCTACCCCGTAGGCTAAAAACTAATAGCTCGTTTTGAAGGGAAGTTGTGATATATGACGAGTAGATTCTACTGTATTGTGTAGTGCAACTGTGCTACAGAGCACAGGTGAGAATAATTTTGGGCTCGGGGGATTCAGGGGCTGCAGTCTCCCCAATTTGCCTTCTCCGCTCGGTCTCTTTCATCCTCCCCTCGGTAGGGAAAACACCTCTGATAAGGCTGGTGGTGGGGTGGGCTGTGGTTACCAAAAAACGGATGATTAAGAGGGAAAATGCATATATAAATTGCACCAGAGTATAAATTGCACGCCCAGTCAAACTATGAAAAAAACTGACTTATAGTCCGGAAAATATGGTTATATTAACCAAAATTACCAGCCAATACGGTAGGAATTTGTTTTTTACAGTGTAGACAAAAAATCTATTTGTAGATATTTTCTTTATTGCCTTTTATATCTAGAGATGGCCATTCTGACACGAATAACTATTTTACTGACAAAAATGGATGCATGCCATTCTTTGTTGGTTTTACAACAGCATCAGCCCAAAAAATACTTTCCCTCATTTTTATCTTTTGAATGATTTAATTACAAATTTAAAATATATAGTAAAACATAAAAACAAGGAAAATAAGTCCCAATTTATACAAGGAAAGTCCTTAAAAGATAGACTGATAAATATTCTTATTTTGCTATAAATTAAATAATTGTGAATAATGAATAACAATAATAAATAATAACAATAATAATGATAATTATAATAAAAAATAAAATTGAATTAGAAAAACTAATCAAATGAGCAAAACAATCTAACATCTTCCATATCATAAAATTATTAAAATACAATGAAAATGAGAAATAACACATACAATAATAAAACTTTTGTGCCTGTTATTTTTTTATTGCAACATCCATTGCAGCATGGTCATCCTGAAAGGGGGATTCCCTCATTTGCCGTCCCTTCTCAAGTTTTTTGAGTTTTTCCTTGCCCTTATGTAAGTTTTAGATCAGGGGATGGTGTAATAATAGTCTGCGGTTTGCTATAATCTCTGGTCTGTGCAGCCCTTTGAGACTCCTTGTGATTAAGTGCTATACAAATAAATAAGGCTTGACTTGACTATATGGTAAGAATTACTTTTTTGGTATTTTTGATGGAGTATAGCAGTTTGGTTGCTTAGGGGCCGGTCACACAGCCGTTTGCAGCTGAATCACGGCTAAAATTTTGCGGGGTTTTTTTGCCCGTGGTTGCCCGCGATGGAAAATACGCAAAATTGGCCAACCCGCTGTTCATCGGTGGTATGCCCGCAAAACAGACGCCGGCGACTGTTCTGCTTCGTCATCGCGTCATTTCTGCGTCATTTTCTCGTGTGGACCACGGGTATAAAAGCTCCCGAGCCGGTGTTGTGCCCAAATCCGACTCCTACGCAACACCGCCACCCCTCCACCCCCTCGCGTGAACGCGCATTCTGCTGCGATCGCTTTTGTTGGAATCGTGCATTGACGTTGGTAACTTTTTCATCCGCGTTAACAAACGCATTTTGTAGAATATGATCGCACTTTATTGTTTAAATAAACGCGTTATATAGACTAGGATCTCCCAATTGTTATAATTAGCTCGCTTTATAGTTTTAGTAAGCTATTTATATAGAATACGATCGCTTTCGTTGGAAGCGCAGCAGAATGCGCGTTCACGCGAGGGGGGGAGGATTTACCGTTCGATTACGTTCACAACAAAAACAAAGACGGAATGGTTTAAGTTGTATTACATTTCCAACAAATGCAAGATGAAGTGGTTTTGGTTATATGTTCGCCATTACATTCCCTAAAAGTGAGATAAAACGAGGTAAAAGTGGTTGTAGTAGCGAGGGGATGCAAATCTCGGCAGGGATGCATTTCTCGGATAACACCGGGCTGTAGAAATCATAACCGCTCAAGACACAGTCCCGTGAAGATCAAGATTTCAAGCTATGGCATCATTTTTATTTTATTATCTGGAAAAGAAATGTCAAGAAATAAAAATGGATTAAGACGAGGTCACTACGCTGACGGGGATCCATGTTCACCCCCTTGACGTCTCGAGCACAACTGACGTGTGCTCGGCAAATCGCGCTGTATATACGCGGAGAAAGGCGTTTGACTGTCACACGCGTAACACGCTAATTTCACGTAATAACACCGCGATATAGGCGCAGAACATGCTATTACCATGCTCCACCCACGATTACCCGCTGAAATTTCCCGTCCTACCCATGTGTAACCACGCCCTGGCCGCGGCCAGAGCACGTCGTTCCGCGTCATTTCCGCGTCATTTCCGCGTCATTTCCGCGTCATTACCTCGTGTTGACCACGTGTGCGGCACGCGGTTTAACACGTGCTCAAACTTTTGAGCAGCTCAAAAGTTTTGCGCGCGGCCAACCACGTGTGAATTTCCGACCGCGAGTAAAGCACTGCTGTATCTCGTCTATATGGCGGTCTCAAAACGTCCAACAGCGCCCAACAGCATCCGCTTCACGGCCAGAAATTTCCGTGGTTCAGCCTTGATACGCTCGTGAAAGGCTGTGTACCCGCGCTCTGAAGAATTGAGCAGCGCCAAACTTTTTCGCGCTGCCACCCGCGCGCGAATTTCCGACCGCGTGTTAAGCACTGCTGTATCTCGACTGCAATGCGATCTCAAAGCGTCCAATAGCGTCCGCCTCACAGGCAGAAATTTCTGGCCGTGATTCAGCCGCAAATGTCTGTGTGACCGGCCCCTTAGAAAAAATGTGGACGGACAATGATAAAGGAATGCAGAAAAGTATTTTGTACAATGGCCACTTGTACCTCATTCAAATTTGAATTTATTTGACTATATAAATAACACAATCAATAACAACGACAAATATATAATTAATGATGAGGTTGGTATACATTAAATTGTAATTCATTACATACATTACGGTCATAATTGGATCGACAGAGAGCAACTTTATCTTTAGAGCGCTTCTGTCTCATTGCCACTGATGATTAAATTACGAAAAAATAGAATAAAAAGACACACCCTTAGGAAAAGGCCATTTCGTGTCATAAATTGCTCCGTTGCTACATCCCAGAATCCCTTAATGTGCCTACATTTTATTTCAGGAGATAAAATGTCAGAGTTAATGGAAGAAAAGACACCTGAGGGAGGGACATGGCTTAAAACAGCTTGAAAAATTGAAAAAATATTCACTGGCAAACATGAAAGGTATAATCTATAGGTGAAATATTGTTTGAGGCATTAACAGTTTTCCATTGTAATTAAATTTGTGCTTTCAAGTCCTTACTGAACAATTCGCCTTACCAGTCGCATGCCTCAAAAGTACTGCAAAGAGTAGAAAAAACATTAATGATCGGTGCATTTATATTAAAGGGACAGTGTGTATAATTTGAACACTAGATGTCGCTGTATGGTGTAGTACTATTGAGTGCTAATAATGACAAGGAACAATACAAACTACAGAGACTCAGAGTAACCAAAACACACCATTTCATTTATTTCTTTATATTTTTGCTCAGTCTTTTTGAGGTTTTTGGGTACCCATAGTAGCAAGTTGGTGGACAATAATCTCAGCAATCTTTAGGGGAGGTTCATGTTATGTAAAATAAAGGCTAATTTCTTAATATGTGAGTACTCTTAAAATTGCACGTTTAGATAAAACAGAGCTGTCAAATTCATTTTAGCTCGGGGGCCACATGCTAGGAAAAAAAATATTTTGAAGGCCGGAATAGCAGATACAAGGGAAAGAGGGAAAGGGAGAGAGAGAGAGAGAGAGAGAGAGAGAGAGAGAGAGAGAGAGAGAGAGAGAGAGAGAGAGAGAGAGAGAGAGAGAGAGAGAGAGAGAGAGAGAGAGAGCAAATGAGAGCAAGAGAGAGGGAGAGAGGGAGAGATGGGGAGAGGGAGAAAGGGAGAAGGAGAGAGGGAAAGAAACCGAGGGAAAGACAGATAGACAGAGAGAGAGAGACAGAGAGACATACAAACAGAGAGAGAGAGAGAGAGAGACAGAGAGAGAGAGAGAAAGAGAGAGAATAAAAGAGAAAGAGGAGGAAACAAGAGACAGTGTTTTAACCACTAGGAAGCTGAAATATGACACGCTGTGCTTTTGATAACAAAAAATGTGTATATATATCGTACATCGCCAAATGTAATACATTTAATAACTCCTATTATAATATATAAAAATTGCTGAATGCAGTCGTAAAGTTGTCAATATTACGTGATTATTCATGAAGTGATTGAAAGATTTAACAGCTTTTGTTTCATGAGGCATTTTTACTGCTCCTGTTTGTTCTCAAATGAAGCAAGATATATGAATGATCCCTATGACTGATGTAGGCGTCCCAATAATACAAATGAATGGAGCCTAGGGGTAAGCCTACAGGAGTCCATCCACACTTGCTTTCCACATATTGATTGAAACGCTGAAAAGAACGATTATTGAAGGCCTCTCACACAAACAGTGTAATTAAGCTGTCCCTGGTGTACACGCCTGGGTCACTGCAACGACGAAAAGCACATCGGGAAGGGTCAACAGGGGAAAAACCTGCAGTGTGACATGGGTGTCTCTTTTGGGATTCCTTAGCTTTACTTGTTCCTTCGCTTTACTTGGCTTAAATTTGGGGCGGCAGTAGCTCAGGAGGTAGAGCAATCGTTTTAGGATTAAGGGATCCCAGTTCGAATCCTGGCTTGTCCGTGTTACATCCCAAAGTGTCCTTGGGTAAGACACTGAAACCCCAATACCCCCAATAAGCAGGTTAGCGCCTTACATGGCTGCACAGATCACGGCCGCTATTGGGAAATGTGAAGCACAATGTAAAGCGCTTTGGGAAGTCATTGCAGTAAATGTTTAAGGCCATAAAATAGTTATTGAAAATGTGATTGATTTAGACGTAGCACCATTGAAGGCCTTGGTGTTCAATGCACAGCCCGCAACTGGTTTGAGCATATCCATTTTGGGTGATTAGCTAGGCAAGAAGATTTTCTACACTTTACCTATTGTGAAAATTGAATTTTAGGCTGCATTTCAGTTGACATCCAATATGATTTCTGCGGCAGTAAAAAAGCTCAATTAAGTTTATGGGTATTAATTAAGGAAATCGCTCTGTGATTTAAAAAACAAATGGAAGACAACAACAGCAGAATATAGCCCATTTTACTGAAATGGCCTGATTGAATTCAGTAAATATCCAGAAATTTAAAAATCCCTAATGCCCCCATTAAGCAGGTAGGCTGATCCCTATTGGAGTGTGTGTGTGTGTGTGTGTGAGAGAATGGGTAAGAGTGAAGCACATTGAAAAGCGTTTTGGGAGGTCTTCATTGACTTGAAAAGCCCTATATAAATGCAGACCATTTACTATTTACCAGTTAATGTTCTTTATTATGGAATGGATGCATTTACTTATTTTAAAATGACGAACTCGGTCACATATTCCAAGCCTTTTAAAGTTTTATCACATTTGCATTAACTGAGCCCATAAGGCTAACTTTGTTAGGATTTTAACATGAAGACGACATCAAAAGCACATACGTCTTCATATAAACGAATTACACATCATGTGTAATGCACTGGCACATGTCTAATATTTTGGGCCCCACGGGTGTTTTTGATGGGGCTGACCTCTTCCGTCACTCGTGTGTGAAGAAGGAGTGCGATCTCCATTTTGACGCTGGGTGTCATCCATCTCGCCTCGCCTTCCATTGTCCCACGCTGCGTTTAAATGACAGTGATACATATGGCGCATTACGAAGACAAAGGCTTTGACAACTCGTGGTGGCCAATCCTACCTCCCACCCCCTCACCTCACACACACAGATCTGACACTTTAAAGTGAATCTTTTGCATCCGCATCTATTCCACTAAAATTGGTTGGTGGTGGTGTTTGGGGATTTCGGGAGGACAGACATTTTGGGGGTGAGCAAGCTTGTAATCATCTCTCATTCCTCTCAGTCTTATCTGCAGAGGATTTGGAGGATCCTCCCTCCCCCGTAGCTCCTATTAATATTCATAGAGAAGATTCCCAGCTCGGCGCTTTGCCGCCTGTAGCACTCGCACTGGAGAGTGTAAAATATGGCCGGCAGGCTGCAAGCAAAGAGAGGCCATTAGGATTTTCATATGTCGCTTGTGGGAGCTCATCATGCTAACATGGTACGCAGTATACATGAAAAGTGGATTCAGAAGCGAATACCGCGCTCCCATTTCTAATGTATGTTGTGTTTTGCTAAACGGAGACAAGAACGACTAATTGGTCTGTTGCCAGCCTGGGAGGTGGTTTTCTCATGTGAAATGAAGCGGGAAGCTGATGGCGAGCGCCTTGGACAATTTCCCCAACCTGGGATGACAGCATTTCACATCCTCTATGCAGAAGGCACACTTCACTTTTCCCAAACTTGTGGCTACAAGCTAGCAAACGCTTGTCAAGAAAAACAAGAGTCTTTCCAAGTCTCGGTTTGCTTTTGACGATGAGGCCTGGCAGGATTTTGGCCTGCATGTACTTTGCAGCTCACAGCATTACTTGCATAATCCATCCATTCATCTTCTGCTTATCCAGGGTCGGGTCGCGGGGGCAGCAGCCTTTACAGGGAAGCCCAGACCTCCCTATCCCCAGCCACTTCTTCCAGCTCATGCGACGGGATCCCGAGGCGTTCCCAGGCCAGCCTAGAGACATAGTCTCTCCAGCGTGTCCTGGGTTGTCCCCGGGGCCCCCTGCCCGTAGGACATGCCCGGAACACCTCCCGAGAGAGGCATCCAGGAGGCATCCTTATCAGATGCCCGAGCCACCCCAACTGGCTCTTCTCAATACTGAGGGGTACTGGCTCTACATAGAGTCCCTCGTGGAGGACTGAGCTTCTCACCTTATCTCTAAAGGAGAGCCCAGCCACCCTGCGGAGGAAACTCATTATAGCCACTTCTATCACCAATAGTACTTAACCATTGTTTGTAATGTTCACGGTTAAACGATCCCTTAACCACTAGGGTTGTAGGGTTCCTGTGGTGTGTCTTGGGCAAGTACAGCTTGGCGGCACCCATCCCTCTCCAGGCTATTTATTTTGGGTAGGGGTTAGCACCCTCATATGAAACAGATAATACTGTTTTCCGTAGATCACAGGAGAAGGAGAAGCCTCCTGATCTGATTCAGATACAGCACTTTCATCATCTGGTTGCTGTTGAAGGGCAGCAGCGTGTGACAATACTGATACAGGTAAAAAAAATTGCGTATCAAATGATTTTCACATTGTACAATACGCATTGCATCACTTGTGGCTGTCATGTCTTTGTTGGAAAACAAACTTTGTGGCGAAGACATTACGTTTTTTGCTTTTGTAAAATGTTTAAGGCTCACTGTTCAGTGAAGCACTTATTTTGTAAAATTAAATTATTTCGATGTTTTTCAACTGACATGCTCACGTATCCCTTAACCTTTTACAAAAACTGACCATTAAGAATGTAACTCCAAAGCCTCGTGCAAAAAGATAACCAATTTGGGCTTCTACTTCTAAAGAAAATCAAAATAATTTCTCATTAAGAACATAAATGTTTAAAACCTTTTTACCAAGTACTGTTGTCTGTGTCCCTAAAATAATTGCCTAGTATGATTTCATGAGAAGTGAATCACCTTGACATTTTGACCAATTGATTACAAATAATAGTGTCACTTAGTCATCAGACACTCAACTTATACTATACACTAACCAAAGTAAGTAAAACTCAACTTTAGGAGAAAAATCACACACCAAGCCCCATTCTCATCAATCGTAACTGAATAGAGAGTCCACTCTTTCAAGTACCTGGATATGCACATCTCCGATGACCTCTCCTGGTCTGCACTAAAATTATAGCGGTGGTAGGAAAGGAGGAAATCATTCTAGAACACGGAATCATGGTGTGGTATGCTGCAAGCACGGCAGTGAAAGGAAAACCTTAAAGAGTTATTAACTCAGCCCAGAAAATCACTGGGTGCTCTCTATCGACCCAGAAGGACATTGCTGGCTTGTGATATCACAGCAGTCAACATTAGGACTCCTCTCATCCTGGCCCTCTATGGGTCCCATTAAAACAAGTACGAAAAGCCCCAGAAACAGTTTCTTCCCCATGGCCATCGCCACCCTAAACAAGCGCACAAAATGTTGAAAAAATATATAACGTTCTTATGTATAGAAAATGGGTTTTCATATTTGAATTCTCGACTTATGTTGGAATTATGTTGCAGCTAAAAGTCATTGTTCTACTTTTAGATGAAACATTTTCTTATGGTTTCTTAGTTTCCCGCATGCTCAAGTATTTTGAGCTTTTTCTTGCCATCATGTAGGTTTCAAATCAGGTGGTGTTGAGACATTTTGTGATTAGGAGCTTAACAAATGCTGTAAATCTGACTTGACTTGGTTGTCTTGGAACAAAACCTGAAATAATAGGTTTGTTGACCCTTAACTGTTGTGCACAAGATGTTAAAAACGTGCACAAAATTATTTTGCAACTGTCTTCTTGAATAAGTTATGATTGAATAGTCCATTGCATGAGATGAAAGAGGGGGATACTCTAAAAGATCATGACTGATGAAACAATTTTGTTGGTTCTTAAGGGCAGATGAAAAAGATCAAGGATATATGACTGTGTCAGGCCAAAATATTGCACCTCCAAAACATTTTCTTTTTATGAGACCCTAAACATATCATCTTGATTCAACCAAAAGAGCAGTCTACCGTGACAACGTTCTTCAAGGTGCGGAATTGAGCCACCTGGCTTTTTCTCGTGGAAGAATACTTTCCTCACTCTGTGCCGTGTGTGGTCAAAACGCACATATTTGCCGTGTTAAAGTGCATTAGAATTGACCTTGATAAATCAGACTTCTATCTGAAGTGATACATGGGCAGCCATTTATTTACAAATGGTCTTTATTTGTGTTTACCCGTGCTTTGTTTCACCATTGGATACTTTATTTACTATTTTTTACAATTGAGAAACACCCCAAAGACAATTTTACACACTTGATATTGAACAATAAAATCTTTAAAGGGACAGTAAATAATATTTGACCACTAGAAGTCGTTGTCTCGTGTAATGCAACAGAAAATGAGTGCTAATGAGCACAAAGAAGAAATCAAATTATGGAGAATCAGAGTGAGATAAAAGCACAATTTTGATTGTATTTCCCTTTTCCCCACACATTTTTTATTTTTGGTTACCTGTAGCAGCAAGATGGTGGACAATTATGTCAGCCCCCTTTAGTGTAGGCTCAAAAAATGCAAATTGCTCAACCTGCAAGCATTTAAAAAAATACATTTATATGACAGATCATGTATTATTGTTTATTTTTAAATCAATATATATTTTAATGAATTCAGCTTTTTTTTAACCGCTAGTAGGTGCAAAATAATACCCACTGTCCCTTTAAAAAGTATATCACCCACAAGTTACAGTACAATGGGTTTTTAAAAATAAATATAAATTATTTTTGGACTGATATATGCTTCGGATTAATTATATGAATGGTGAAACTTAAGCAATAACAATACTAATACAAACAAAACTATTTTCTCACAAATTCACATTTTTGTGTATATTTTCGGCCGTGTAACCCCCCCGAAAAGAAATTCTTTATACTTTTAATGAGCTTGCGTCACAAAACAGCTCATTGGCCCCGATCCCTTAAAATTATTATGATGAAACGCGATGCAGCAGGCCCTCCAATCCTGCAAAGGCCTTTCTCATCAAATGAATGTTCATTTGGAAGGGAGGGCAGGGTGGGGGTCTCAAACAGAAACAGGTTAAGTCCTCATATGGGGACAGAGCAGATCTCTCCACTCCACTCTCTTGCACATAAATGGCCAAAATGCCAGCCAAAGCTTCTGCAAACATTTGCCTGGGCCCGCTCTGACCCCTTCCTCTTCTGCACAACCCTCTCCAGCCAGCAAGTGCACTGTGGCATGCCGGAGTGTCGACGCAGGCCACGTCTCCGGCCGCCTTGCGCCTTCTTTCACATGTAAATGAGACTTTAATCTGCGCTGCTCTAATGGGCAACCATGGCAACGCAGGCAGGCCTAATGAGGGAGAGGTCGTCGTTCAAACGGGGCCACATGCACCCGCCACTCAAACAGTCAACAGTTTAAATGCGCGCAAACTCGACCGGGCGTATGCTCGGCCACGCACCGGGGAATACAAATTTTCAAGTTACCCAGTCTGTTCTAAAGCAGCATTTGTTCGTTGTGCTGGTTGCATCAAGAAGCAGGAGAAAAATTCAAAAGGTAATTCAACCTTCAATGAAAGTCCTTCCATATACTGCACCTTTGCTTATGCCAAATGCTCCAGGAGTCCATTTGAAATGAATCTAATAGAAAACGTTCACTTCGGTGCTTATTTTTTGGGGAATTGTGATAACTTCAACATCCAAACACTGCTTCTCCATTTCCACCTTGCTTGCAAAAAAAACATTTTATTGCAAGAACACTGAACAGATGCATGAAATTTGCAAGACCCTTTCGGTGCCAGTTGTTTCCGGGTTACGAGATCACACAATTTCGGTCACTCAGAGGCTGCTACACATGCTCAATCGCTGGATAGAGGAAGCAATCACAAAGAAGAAGGGGCTGCTCAATGTCTGGACAAATATCTGATCCAAGCCATCCCTGCTATCTATAGGTGATTTATCCTACTGAAATCATTCCCAGAGGCTCGATACTTACTGATCAGCAGCACCAAAGGTTTAAAAATATATATATTTTTTAAACCAAAAACTATTTTTCAGGTTTTGGCACTCAGGGACAATGATTTCGCAACATATTTATACTTTATGGCCAGGGTTGGGTAGGGTTACTTTAACTTGATTACTTTCAATTACTTTTGGATTACTCCAATACCAAATATGCTAATAAAAGACAAAAGAAAGTAAATATGAATAAAATTACTAAATTTTGTGCAGGCTTGGGGAGTAACGGAATACATGGAACGGCAAAAATGATTTTGGCAAGCTGTTTGGATTTATTTTCATTTTGTTTCTGTCGCATTTTATATCAGTTTTGCCGGAGATCAAAGAGATCACAGCCAGGAGAGAAGGCTTAACGCGTGTTGTGAGTCATAATTTTATTCATATTTAGTTTCTTTTGTCTTTTATTAGCATATTTGGTATTGGAGTAATCCAAAAGTAATTGAAAGAAATCAAGTTAAAGTAACCCTACCCAACCCTGTTTATGGCACTGAATGAGTTAATACAAATATTTCCAGAGTCTTGATTCTTACTGACCAGCAGCACTTTACAAGAAAAAAAAAAAAAATGTTTTTACGTTTTGGCACTCAGTGACAAGGGATTCTGAAAACATATTCACATATTCGTTATGGCACTGAATGAGTTAATTGAAAATATACAACATTTGATATTTTGTGTTGCCTCTTTTCTTCCACTACATATTGAAGGATCATAAAAAGTAGTCGAAGCAATTCCACACAACCATGTTAATGGTGGATTCCGTCATTTAAGGTGTCCTTATAAAAGCGAAAGTCGAATATATATCTATTAAGTATGTGTTAACAATCACCCACTAAGTTCAAAGAGTCCTTATTTTTTTCCCGCTTCACCTGTTTGCTTTTATCTTACTTTTATTGGAGCTTTTCAGGGCTTGCAACACATTAGGAAGCAGGAAAAGAGGAGGCGGCGTGGTTGTTGACTGATTTCATGCTCGTGCTTGCGGTTTTCTGCTGCTGTTGTATGAAAATAGTGAAAGTAAGAAAAGGACTGCTTCTAATAAAGTCAAAACGCCAACCCAAGCCCGTAAAAAGATGAAAAAAAATATTTAATTTAAGCACATCGAAGAAATGTATGTACTTGCACGTGCAACACAAGCAATTTGATAGAGGATGCAATGATAACTATAGACAGAAGAGGGCATCAGTGAGTATAACATGTATAAAACAGACAGCACCTTCAAGTCAAGTCAAGTCATTTTTATTTGTATAGCCCTTAATCACAAAGAGTCTCAAAGGGCTTCACAGGTTATTACACAGACTATATTTTTCAGACTATTATTATCCCCTGATCTGGAACCAACATGAGGGCAAGGAAAAACTCAAAAAACCTCACCATGAGGAAAATGAAGAAACCTTGAGAAGGGACCGCACATGTGGTATCCCCCGTCCAGGATTACTAGACAGCAAAGGATGTTGCAATCACAAATAATACAGGGTAAATAGAAGGTTAGCTGGACAGCAACTAGCCGCATCGTCCATACGCGCCACCATGTTGGATCCAACCGTCAAGTATATAGAGTACCCTATAAACTGTTTTGATGTAAAAAAAAGGCAATTGCCTCAAATCAAAACATACAGGGCATGTCTTCTGCACAAAAACAATCTAAAACAAACATTTGCATTCATAACCTAACAAAATTATTTTGCGTGCATTATGCACAATTCGACTAAACCAATAGCATCAGATTTTAGGAGACCGCCAAGAAGCCATTGACAATTGTCTTATCACAGATTTTTTTTTTACTGGAATTTAACAAGTACACACTTGTTTTGTTTTTTTAACAAAAATAGTTTCAGAATAGTTTCCTGTAATTTTAGATGAGAGTTTTCTAGATAATTAATTTCATCAAAACTATTACTTTCACAATTTCAAGTAGTCTACTTGCTCCTTTGGATAATTAAAAATAAGCAGTGTATCAGGCCAACACAGTGTGGTATGCTTGGAATAAGGCCGCAGGCGGAAAAACCTTACAGAATCATCAATACAACACAGAGAATCATCAGCTACACTCTGCCCAATCTGTATGAAATCGCCATCTTAGCAGAGCCATCAACATTATGAAGGACACCTGTCACCACTTCTTTAACCTGCTGCTCTTTGGCAGATCCCTTAAAACACAGGTGTCAAACAGGCGGCCTGCGGGCCAGATCAGGCCCGCTAAGGGATTGAATCCGGCCCGCGAGATAACACTCAGAGAAGTGCAAGAGAAAAACAAGCTGCAGGTTGAAATATGTCGACTTGATGTTGCCAAAGCCAGGTGCCTCGAACAAAGACGCTGTACTTGTATCTATTTCTCTCTCTCCCTCTCTCTCTCTTTTCTACCCCTTTTCTCCCACTCTCTCTGTCTCTCTCTTTTCTCCGACCGTTTCCGTCTCTTTCACTCTCTCTTTTCCATCCCTTTTCTCCCACTCTCTGTTTCTGTCTCTTTCACTCTCTCTCTCTCTCTCTCTCTCTTTTCCACCCCTTTTCTCCCACTCTCTCTTTCCCTCTCTGTTCCACCCCTTTTTTCTCACTCTGTTTCTGTCTCTTTCTCTCTCTTCCACCCATTTTCTCCCACTCTCTGTCTCTCTCTCTTTTACACCCCTTTTCTCCCACTCTGCCTCGGTTTCTTTCACTCTCTCTCTCTCGCCCCCCCTCTCTCTTTTTCCACGCCTTTTCTCGCACTCTATGTCTCTGTCTCTTTCTCTCTCTTTTCCACCCCTTTTTCTCCCACTCTGTCTCTGTCTTTCACTCTCTCTCGCTCGCTCGCTGAGGGAAGCACAAAAACCTGCTGCAGGTTGAAATATGTACACTTGATGTTGCCAAAGCCAGGTGCCTCTCACAAACGATGTACCTGTAATTCTTTTTCTCTCTCTTCCACCTCTTTTCTCCCACTCTCTGTCTCTTTCACTCTCAGTGCCTCTCTTTTTCTCTTCCTTTGTTGGTCTTTGTCTCTTTCTCTTTGTGTCTTTTTAACTTCTTTTGCTCCAACTTCATTTTTTCCTTTTCTCTTTCTCTCTTCCTACCCTTCACGCTTTCTTTTCTCTCCTTCTGTCTTTCTATTTCTCTTTGGATTTCTTCCTTCCTCTCCCTTTCTTTCCCCCTCTCTCACGACTTATCTTTTCATCTCTTTTGTTTCTCACGCTCTCTCCCTCTTTTTCTTTCTTTGTCCCGCCCTGTCGCTTTTTCTCTACCTCTCTTTCTTTTATTTATTTTTCTTTCTCTTTAATCTACTAGTCCGGCCCCCGGCAGAATGTTTGTTCTATCGTGTGGCCCTCGAGTTAAAATGAGTTTGACACCCCTGCCTTAAAACAAGAACCAGCAGGCCCAGAGATAGTTTCTTCCCCAAGGCCATCACCACCCTAAACAAGCGCATAAGACTATATATAGGATGAGTATTCATATTTTACTTTTTGGCTATTTCGGGACATATATTGCTGCTAATGTCATTGCGCTATTTTTCATTGCACTATTGTCCTGATGCACTAACAACTTAGGCTGGCCAGTCTGTAAGCACTACCGTGTAAATATTTGACTATTTAGCAACAAAATAATAATCTTATTTTTCTCTTTTTAGTCTTTAGTATGTGTTTATCCCGGAGTGCCGTATCTAATCTTGTAGTATACAATTTTCACGACTTTGTTGACATTGACAATCGAGACAGTTTTATTTCTAATTGAGTGCATGAAACACATTTTTTAGGGGTGGAAGCAGCCTTTTGGTAAATGGCGGTCCTTAAAAGGCTACTGAGCCATAGAATGGACACCCCACAACTGGATGTCTGACCCTAGGAGGACCGTAACAAAAAAGGAAAGAACAGCAACAAATGCGTAGTACCCTGGGACTCTTGAACCGAATTGAATTACCAGCTTACTGATTCACCCGCTCCCACCTTCTTATCGAACCAGTTTTAAAGTAAAGCATAAATCAGCAGAGCTAGCGGTTAGCTCAGACCTTTACACATAATTTTCAAACAATCACACCTTAAACCACGAGTAATCTCAACCACCTAGGTTGCTCTAAATGCGCTTGTCTCATTTTCAGTCACTTTCAAATGCGCTAGTGTGTTTTGCATAAAAGCTACATCATAGCATGACCACGAAAGGCATTATTTGCATAATGTCAACTGCTAAATTGTTGAAGTGGAAATCATTAGCAGGTGAGTAAATGTGCATATGACGCACGAGATGAGGTTTTCATAGGAACTCACAAGTTCTTTGACCTGCAGAAACACGTTCTGCATACACGCTACTAACCTTACAAATCAAAGGAACAAATGCGCACCATTGTGTTACCTTTCAAATGACACTGGGGTCTAAATTGGGATCTGCTCCAAACAATAAATACCTTCAGGAAGTCTTTTAGTGATTTGTATTCATGAGTCATTTACAGAAATGTTAAGGAGCAAGAATATTAAACCAGAAATGGTCCATCCTGCTGCAAATTTATGCATCATGTCCACACAATAACCTCACAATTAATTAGTACAAACCGGGATAATATTAATGTGCTTATCGCCACGTTCACACCTATCATAAACAAGGGATTTGATGCCCTGGTCCAGACCTTGGTGGAGATCCCCCAGGACACCATCTTTTGTGTCATTCGGAGCATGCACCAATGTTGTCAAGCAAGCATACAAACAACGGAGAATCATTTTAAGTCACGACAATGACATTTAGGCAACATGGATGAGTTACATCATTTTTTCACTCTCCTTTTTTGGGTGTCTTTGATTTCTCTCCCCAATTATGTGGGATCATTTTGTTCCCAAATACATCACCTAAATATCAAGAAACAATGTCATGATTAAAAATCCCCCTAAAAGCCCTCATCTGAGCCCTTTCTTTGTATTAACTCCAAAAGGTGAAAAAGATCAAATCCGCCCTACAAGGTGTGGAAAAGAGAATAGCAAACTTTTATTGGCTGATAGCAGTGTCTGAAATAACGTCTGCCCGGATGGCCGACAACTTTTTCAAGGAAAAAAAAATAAAAATAAAAAAACTTTCGATTTTATTTTGTTTTTTTCAAGTAAAACGCTTGCTTTATTCAGATTTCAAAATCTTCGTTCGGTTTGGAAATTTCTGAATTTGAGTTCCTTTGGCAATTTGCATACTCGGCAGCCAATATGATGCCTGCATCGAAAATCTTCGTGCTTCCGGACTTTCCCGAGCGTTATAAGGTCGGCGCATTTGCATACCATTTTCCAAAGTAGACGCACAGAGAACACAAGAAAAATGGATAAGTGGTTAGGAATCAAGCTAAAACCTCAGCCCCAGAAGAAAAATTCCAAAGAAGCTAACAAAATTTATGATGCTACAAAACGTAAACGTACATTAAAAGCATCGTGGAAAGAGGAGTTCACATAGCTTGTTGCAGACGACGCAACGCAACCATCGCATGAATGAAGATGAGTAAATACAGTTACATACTGATGGCAGATGGAAAACACCAATGTCATATACATGCAATGAATGTTATAAGTAGATTTATAATAAACTTAATTTTAAAGTGTTGTTCTGTTATATGTTGTGATTATCAATCCTCAATACTTTGCAACAACGTTTTTTTTTTTTTTGTTGCGATTTGTCGTCTTATTGCGTTTCAAGTTGTGAAAAATGGGGCAGGCAACTTTATGGCTGGGCAAGCAACTTTTTAGAGTTGTCCGCCCAGGTGTGTGGTAACTTTTTCGCATGAGTTTCAGACACTGCCAATAGTGACGATGATATAAACAGTGCATAACAGTCAAAATAACAAACAAATATGAAAAAGTCAAAATGATGAACTGGCATCCAATACAATTCCCTTTTCAGGCGTCCAATATTAAAAACAGAATCAACTTAGCTCTTCAAATTTTTAGGATTGCATAGTCTTCAGTATCATGTACAAAACAAAAAAACGTTCTTAATTTTTCAATTTTTTGCATTTACAGAATGTTTACCTTGTAAGAAATGCAAAAATGGCCCTGAAAAATAGAAATATGACATGGACCGGTGCGTGTGTGTTTTTGTGTGTCTGGAGCGTGCTACTGAAAAACAGTAATTAGTAATAGTTACTAGTTACTTCATTTAAAAGGCAATTCAGTTACCGGGAGATGAGTGAAATCAAAAAGTAGCGTGTTACTCTGAAAGTAACTATTCAGTTACCACATATACTCTCAAAGAAGGCGAACGCTTAAAACTGCTTCAAGATAGCCATTTATTCAAAGAGCTTAGCTTATTGCTCCAGCGAAGGTCGGGGGGTCCCGTCCCTGTGCGTTGAGCCGACCAGATGAACCAGGTTTTTCCAATGCTGGCGGTCTTGTGCCAGCTGTTCTGCATCCTCTACGGCAACTCCGTGTTGTTGGAGGTCGCCCGCAACGACGTCGAGCCATCGAGTGCGGGGTTTCCCTCGTGGTCGTCTCCAGCCTGCGGCCTTTGGGTCAAACTGGAGAATGGCTCGTGTCGGATGGTCTGGTGGTAGACGAAGGACATGGCCAAACCAGCGGGTGCGGCGTTGTGCGACCAAGGAAGATGCTTGGGGCTGGCACGTGCGGGCTCTGAGCTCTTTATTGGAGACTCGCTGGGGCCACCTGATGTTCTCGATGGTTCTGAGAGCTCTGCTATCAAAACCATCGATTCTTGTGGCCAGGGTGTTGTTCAGGGGCCATGTTTCTGAGCCATAAAGCAGGATAAAGAGTACGGCGAGGTTGTAAATGCGGAGCTTCGTCTTGCGTGCGATGGTCTGGTGCCGCCAGAGTGGTTTCCAGAGAGACTGCAGAGCAGATGCTGCCAGGGCTCTTCTGCGGAGAATCTCTGGTTTTAGGTCCCCATTGTCTGTCACCATGGACCCCAGATATACAAAGCTCTTGACAGGCTCTACGATGTCGCTACCAATTTGGATGGGAGGTGGATCTGGTCCATCACCGACATACATGAACTTGGTTTTCGTCCAACTCACTTGCAGGCCAAGCCGCGCTGCCTCTTCGCTGTAAATGCCCAGAGCGTCTCTCAGCTGGCTGGAGGAAGTGCTGAGAATGATGGTGTCGTCAGCATACTCCAGGTCAATCGGGTGGTAGTTGCCGAAAGACACTCCGGGGATGCGCTCACTAACCCTGAACATCAGATGGTCGATGATGCAATTAAAAAGGTCGGGAGCAGCCACGCAGCCTTGGCGAACGCCGCTGGAGATAGCAAACCAGTCGGAGTCAATGCCGTTGATACGGACACAGCTCTCTGCGTTGCTGTAGAGCAGCTTGAACAGGGCTATGATCTTGGGTGGTGCTCTGAGAGCTTGGAGGATGTTCCACAGTGAAGAGTGGCAGACGGTGTCAAAGGCGGCCTTCAGATCAATGAATCCGATATATAGATGGCGATCTTTACGGAATTCACGGGTCTTTTCTATCAGCAAACGGACGGCAGAGATGTGGTCCGTTGTGGAGCGGTTGGGCATAAAGCCAGCCTGCTGGGGACGGCGGCAGCTTCTGATTGCTGGAAGGGCACGGCTGAGCAAGATCCTGGTAAAGACCTTGCCCGGGATGGAGAGTAAGGTTATGCCTCTGTGGTTTCCACAGACAAGCCTGTCGCCCTTGCATTTCCAGAAGGGCAAGATGACTCCTCTGGTCCAGTCGGTGGGCAGCTGCTCCGATTCCCACACCTGGTTGAATAGGCGGGTTAGCCACTCCACCATGCCATCACCGCCGGCCTTGAGCATCTCGCCGGTAATGGCACAGATGCCGGGGGCTTTCTTGGTGTTCAGCTTCTTCAGAGCAGCTCTCACTTCCTCGGGTGTTACAGGGTCTGTGCAGCAGGTGTCGTTAGGAGGTGCTGTGCTCGCAGCCCCTAGGAGGGTGGGATCAGCCGGGATGGTGCTGTGCTGCAAGAGGAGGCTAAAGTGCTCCTTCCAGCGCTCGAGGCAGTTGGCTTCTGTCATGATGAGGTTGCCGTCTGAGTCCTTTACCAGGGCTGTCTTTATGTGTGGGCCGCTACGGGCTTGGCGTAGTAGACTGAATACGCGGCTCATGTTGTTGTTGTTGGCCGCGGACTCAAGCTGTTGGGCTTCTGCCTGCCAAAACCTCTCCCTATCTTCAGCAATGGCCACATTGCGCAGGCGATTCAGTCTCCGATACTCTGTGAGGTCGCCTCGGAGTCGGGCCTCACGCCGCTGGTCTATAATGTTTAGTGTCCTCTCTGATATCCAGGGCTTTCTCGGGGAGGATCGCGGGCGTCCGAGGACATTGTGAGCAGCCTGGAGGACACTTTCCTTGAAGGCCGCCCAGTCTGTCAGCTTGTCAGGAGCCAGGGTAATAAGAGAGCGGCGGATGGAGCAACTGAAGTCTCTGGCGATGTTGGGGTCGCTGAGTCGGGAGGAGTCGGGGCGAGGCAGAGTCTTGTGCTGGTTGGCTCGGAGCTTTAGCTTGAGCTGGGCCACCAGCAGACGATGGTCTGTGTTGCCAAGCTGTGCTCCTCTGAACACCCGGCAGTTGGTTACAAACGACTTCCAGCGTCGTGATATCAGGATGTGGTCCAATGCCTTCCTGGTTCTGCCATCTGGGCTGTACCACGTCCAGTGATGGATGCATTTCCGGGGAAACCAGGTGTCAGCAACACAAAGGTTGTTTTGGTGGCAGAGGAGGAGGAGGCGGTTGCCATTGTCGTTTGTTGTGCTGTCAACGAAGGTGGTGCCGACAGGTGAGCCGGGGGACCGATCATTGCTGGATAGAGTGGCGTTGGCATCAGTGAGGATGATGGTGACGTCGTGTGGTGGGGCTTGGTTGACAGCCTGGTGGAGTTGGTCAAAGAACGCGTCCTTCGCATCCTCATCAGCGACATCGGTGGGGGCGTAGGCGACGATCACTGTCATCTTGCCGTGATGGTGGAGGAATCGAGCAGACAGTAGTCTGTCGCTTATTGGTGTCCAGCTGATGAGGGACCTCCGGAGGGCTTTTGGAATGGCAAGAGCCACACCGTAAAGGCCGGTCCGACTCTCGGGGCCACTCCAGATGTAGCAATGGTTGCCAGCTGTTGTTTCACCATTGCCTTGCCATCGTACTTCACAGAGCCCTGCCATGGTGATGTTATAGCGACAGAGCTCTCGGGACATCAGGGTGGCAGCTCCGGGGCGAAGGAGTGTCTGGACATTCCAGGTGGCGACACGGGTCTTATGACGAAGATCGATCCGTACTCGTTGGTCGGGGGCAGGCTGGGGTCCGTTACCGTGTTGGTCAGTCCGGCTTCTTTCTCTGGTCAGTTTCGTAACAAAGTGTGTTTCTCCTGGGTGAGTTGTTAGCTCTCCGCAGGATAGTCGGTTGGTGGGGCTGCCACCTCACAGCGTACCGACACGCTGGGGTCTTTGTTTGTCTGGAACCTACCCCGGAGACCGGCCCGCCATGGGTGACCCTACCAGGAGCAAGCTCCCGACGGTATCGCTCTCCAGGGTCACTGGAACACGCAAGCCCCCTCGCCGCATCAAGGCCAGACCCATCCGAGGGGGTTTATTCAAAGAAATAGAAGAAAAATGTGTACATAAACCTGCGTAAGCAGGGAGCTTTCATATTTCTTGTCTTGTGAAAACTTGAGCACTTGCAAACGATCACTTAGCTGAGACACGCCATATCCATTTTATTTCCAGACTTCAAACCAATCGACATTCTGCTTCTCCATTTTTGGGTATAGTCCAATATCTCTTTTTTTCACTTGGCATGGTGTACTTTAAAAGTAAGCACAAACAAAAATATATTTTTTATCGTAAATCCTTTGCTCACTTTTGGCCCATTGATTTCCTGTTGGTTTGTTGCCCCTGACTAAGCCACACACCTTGAACCCCATGCGCTGCCTATCATTCGCTTGTGGTGACACACAACCAAATATGTGGAAAAAAGCTTACCCCCTGATTTCAGTATTTTATAGTTGTACATTCCGCTTGGATGCCAGAATATATGATAGGGAGGATATCTTCATGAGGAGAATTTCAGGAACCTCATAATCTCTGCGTGGGATGGAATTCAGTTGTTAACGATATTAGTTAATGATATCTATTATGTCAATAAACATTTAGAAAAATGAACTCTCTTTCTTAAAGATAAAATAGGCTGAATGGAAACATTCTTTTTCATATTTACTTACTAAAGAGCGCCTCTCCGAAATGCAGAAATAAAGACAAATCGAGCGTCACCTTAACCCGGCCGCCCATCTCGCCCACACTCGTGCGGCAGATGTTGACACCATCTTTTAACACCTCCGCTTGTAATTATTCTGTGCGCGCAGACACACAGCTAACTCCTGCACAGAGGTCTTTTGCTACAGCGCCCTCATTAGCAATTAACAGTTATCCAGCTATAAAACAACGCCCAGCGGGATCCACCGGGAGGGCGTTAAAGTCGACAAATAAGAGAATAGAAAAACAGCCTGCATAAGGAAATATCCAAAGAGGGATCAATGTCATAATTAAGTGGGAGAAGACGGAAACAGCAGAAGGCTTTTAACACTGCAGCATTGTCACCGAGACACTTGCTGCCTTGGGTGAGATGTTATTTTTCACCCTGAGGCCCAACACAATTAGCACTCTGCCAACTAGGAGTGTGTGTGTGTGTGTGCAGATGAAGCAGCTTTATTGTGTTTAATAATTCAAACAAATATTACCGCTTTTCCAACACAAAACATGTATTTTGCCATCATAATGAGTGCACATCCATTCCCGCGCCGGGATTGCTCGTGACCGCCGTGATCCTAATTAATTGCCCTGCAGAGGCTAATGTAACATAAATTCCAATAAGAAACGAGCACCCAACCACAATAATCCTCCCAAATGACTCACCCAGACGCGATTCCGTCATATTTGGCCATGTTTAATGTATCATTAAATCAGTTCCACCCCCTGCGAAGAGAAAGAATAATGCAGTAAAAGCACAAAGGCGTTGAATTTATGACCTCTGTCATCCCATGAATGAAATATGAGGAGAGGCGGGCATGGAAGCACAAACCTTCCCGTGGCCTCGCAGGCCCTACTCAGAGGGAAGGAATGTGAAAGTTGTCCGTGTCAAAACAAATACAGGAGGTAGAAAATAAATGGGGAATCAAAAGCAGTCAATTAAAATAATCCCCTCCCTTCTCCCACTCTAAAAAAATGTGAAGGGATTTATCCATGTGGAGGGAAAAAGCAGCACACCTTTTCCATGGCATCCAAATGTCTCCGAACAATGTGACTCCACATTTGAAACCTATTCAAGGGCTTTTCAGGAAATGCTTCGTATTCACATCATCAGCTTCACTTTGCAAATCAAACCTCATGAACCTCCCGTAAAATGAAAAACAATTCCTTCGCCCAGATGCGCGAAAAGATGCACAATGTAACTCGGAGGTGTGCAGATCTCCCTTCTTAATCCCGAAATGAGGCGAAGAGGGATTTGGGGCTGTCACTGCTAAGCTTCTTGTCCCCGTGCAGTGTGGCAGCGACTGCAGGATGGGGAAGAACAAACGCGTAGGAAGACGACAACGGCCTGAGCTTATCTTTGCCGTGCATCGTAGCGGGCGAGTTCCAGGCGGCCATCTTGAAAACAGATTTGTTCTTTTAAGTAAAAGTGAAAAGCTTCATTCAACTTGCTTTGTGTGCACTTCAAAGGAGGAAATGTACAATGTACTGCACAATTTACAAACATGTTTTTTCCCTATTCTGGCAATATAAGCTGAATTGCCACACAAATCAGAATTTACGTCCAAATGAACGGTCAGGAGGTTTGGTTCTTTTCATGAAAACATCTAGCTCGGAGATAAAATTTTCTTATTCAACGCATGAAGTCCCAAAATGCACCACTGTGTTTCTACCACTAGCAGCAGGAACGCTGTAGCGCTTTTCTACCTTTAAGTAGGTAAGAAAAAATGGCATCACATTTTTTTCTGTGTCTCTTTGTCAATGAGATGCATCAGAATGCACATGTAAGTGTTACATTTGCCTTCTACTATTTCTTAAATATTACTTCAAGGGTCGTTTGCGCAAGTTATAACAAAAAAAGATATACCAATGATCAACGATGCGCATGAGGACTTGTAGGGCGAATATTTGTGGATTTCAAAGGTGGAGAAGATTCTCATCTATAAAACACAGTGAAGGACGAATAATGACCATTGTATTCCTAAGCTTGCAAATGTGACGGACTGCATTGCTAAAGGTAAATATATCCGTATTTTTCTCAGTTGCAGTATTTCTTGTCATTTTTACGGAAGAACTCTATTTGCACCTACTTTTGGAACTATTATTCACAAAAAATGATGTAAGAAAAATGAACTTTAAAGCTTTTAACTAACTGCGAAAGGGAAACACATTTTAATTGGGATATTTGTTGTTATGGGGCTCAGGTATCATTATTATTATAATTTCATGTATGTTACAAAAACAACAAACCTCACACAATGTGTAGTAAAATGCACTGAACAATTAATTTTGTCTAGTGAGCAGGTTTGGCGGTTTTCGTTGAGTAAAGTCTTGAAAAACATTGAGGCTTTCACGGTAAACAAGTCTAAATATTTTGCCTTCACAGCTCTTTTGAGTCAAAAAGTCTAAATGAATATCAAAATATTTTATATAAAAATGTAGCATGAAATCAGACTGAAGTTGCTTGGTATGATGAATGCAGCTAAAGTATGCCAAAAAGACTATGTCACATTTCAGTAGATGGGATGACAATAACGCCAGTTTTCAGCAGAGAAGAAAAAAGCATTTTTTTACCATGGAAAAGGAACAAGCTGAAGACAATGATGCTTGTTTTCAGCGTAGAGTGTAGCGTCTTCACAGCGAGGAAAAAACAAACATATTTTTTAGCGCACTCGGAGCTCAATGTAGCATCACACATGTGCACAAAAACTACTTTTAATGACATCTCATTATTTGACGTTGCCCTTAAATTGAAAGCTATCCTTCTGTCCAACCAGGACGGAAGTAAGGTAAGTGAAAAATCTAATCTGGAAATTACATTAGTTCCTTTTTTTTTTTTTATCAAGGGTTTGCTGTACTGACCAACATTATAATGCTGATAACAAAGTGGCATGTTAGGCAATCTGCATCGATACGTCTTAAATCAAGTATTATGTAAATTAAGGATCCCTTTTTGGTACATTATACGTGTTTGTAAATGATTTCTCCGGAGTACAAAAAGAAGCTATTAATTCCCAAGATGTGGAGACTCCCAAGATTGCCAACTGAATGCCACACTATTGAGCTAATGGTGGTTTGTGAATTTGCTGTTGTGTAGGAACTTACATTTTTTTGTATGTGATTGTCCTAGCAGATTTATTTCTAGTCAAACATTGTCACATGCTTGAGGCACCGTCAGAACTTTGGTCTGTGAACTCGTGACCTGCTGATATCTGTGAGGCGTGTTGTTACCAAAATAAAAATGACTTCAAGTCATAATCACAGTCGGTCTGTGTTACTGTGGTGTGCCGTTTGCCAACTAAATCCTCTTTCATTAATGTAGTTTGATGTTATTTTTTTTTACATTCCAAAATAGTATTTCATAAGATTACTGCTTCTGTGCTACGTTGGCAAAAGATAGTTTTCACTTGACGTCATGTGCGTCCCCAAATCTAAACAGTCGGCCGTATTGGATGGGTCTAGCAGACTCAGTTTGATGTTGACACAAGGCTACACTTTTTAGTTGATGTTCAAATGAAGGGGAAGATGTAAGACGCTGTTTTTCATGACACAACCGTGTTTTTTTAAAGTACCATTACTTAGTGAGTGGAAGGTAGAAGGAGAACCTCACTTAGTCAATGTTACTTTCGTTGCGCACCATAAAGCCTAGCAACAAAATAGTGCGCTGGTGTTTGCTTGAAATAAAACCCAGAGTGTCCATGAAAGCCTGGTCAAAAAGAATGAGTGGATATCAGACGTAGGCCCCCAAATTAATGCAATGCAACCCAGGATAGCCCAGGCAAGTTAAAACACCAAATATAGTACACTGTTCGCTAACTGGAACAAGCTTCAAAGACATCCTTAACTAAACCCTAACCCCAAACCACACGCTTTTCTTTTTAACATGTATGCGTCCTGTTTGTGGATCAGTGAACAACTGTTGTCATAGCGTATCTTGGATCGTTTGTCAGTTTAGACCCAACCAGAGCTTTGCTCGCCATATTTCAAAGGTAAATAATAATAACCAACGATTTAACATACAGCGACTCATCCAATACGGCCACCACTGCCCAGGTTGGCCGAATGCAGATTACGTGATAGGAACTATCAATACGGGCAATATATTAGAAGATGTAGATGATGAAACATCTGTGACTCATTAAAGAAACATAATAATGTGCAATAATTAAACTAGGTATTTTATTATTCTAAATGGCAATTACTATGCAGAACAAGTGAGGAGGCAGCCCGATACTGTTAGTCTGATGAAAAGAATCGCAGTTTGCAAGCAAGCCAGCAGGTAGTGGCTGGCAGTTCCTATCACAGTGTTGAAGGGACGCGGCTCACAAAGATTTCAGCAGCTCTGTTTTAATGACTGAAACAGGAATGTGAGGGAATAAAACAAAAGCCAGAAAGCATATCCATTTTTTAGCAGTGAACACACCCACAACGTTCCAACACCAAGACAAAAGCTTGACTTTCAACCAACACACCATAGACTCATTATATATTCCTGCCAATGTTCAAATTTGGCACGGTTGTTAAAAACACTTATCCCCCATGTGTGTCTAATTTATAAGACAGCTATTTTACAACGACGTCAAGGAAAATGGCAGTCGTGGCATAACTGGCTGTACAGAAAAAGAGGGAGCAAAGGATTGTGACATACATAAGACAAGAGCTGTGTACTGGATGGAGTGGGTCGCGGTGCTATTCATAGAGTCTGCTGATAGCGGCTCGGTTTTGTCTGGAAGTGGCGAATTGAAGCGGGGGGAATGGGGGCTGTGCAGACGCAAGACAAAGGAGGGAGGGTGTGGGGGAATTCACCTGTGGCAAAGAAAAGAGAGATGATGTTTAGCAAGGGATAATTAGAGCACGTAAACACACATTATGTGTCAGACACTTATGGCTTGGCACGTGATTGTGGATGACAGGCGACTCTGAGGAGGTGGGGGTTGCCGCAGAAAAGGCTGATGGAGTGAGACAAGAACACGTGTGACGATGGAATGCAAAACAAACACAGCATACACATTAGAACCGGCAGTTCTCAGGGGAACAAAATCCGAGCCACAATACTGTATCTCTTCTATGAATTTGGCTGGGAAATGAGGTACAAGTTCACTGCCAGAGAGAATTACTGTAAATGTTATGATTTGGAAATATCACTAGCTTCTGGTACCTAAACACATTACAGGAACATGGAAAGCACAGAAAGGCTAAACCTTAAATAATATGTGCAAGAAAAAACAAAAAGAAGAAAAAGAAAAGAAAAAAAACTATTGTGCATTATGTACAGTCATATGTAAAAGTTTGATCATTTTCAAGCTGTTCCTGTATAAATGATTGGTTTGTTTGGATGAGTAATTTCAGTAAAATGTTTTATAGCAAACAAAAACAGTGATACTTGAGAAGGTTAATCAGTTTAGGGGGTTTGAAAAAGGAGGCAAGTGCATACATTTGGGCACCACAACAGATAAATTACATAAATATTTTGTAGGCCCTCCTGTTGGCAGAAATAACAGCCTCCCAGTCAGGCATGTCAAACATATGGCCCGTAATCCAGATTCTTTAAAAGATTTTATCCAAATTGTCATAAATTTCTGAGTACGTCAAAAAAGCAGGGATATAGGTAATTTTTATTAAAAAATATTTTAGATACATAAAAGTGAAAATGCTTTCTTATGTTGAGTTTGTATAGTGTGGTGAGTTGGTTCAGGTGTAGTACTGATTTTACTCAACTGTTAAAATGAACTAGTTTACACATTCAATGCCAAACATGAAAATATGTTTCCCCCAATCGCTTGTGAATAAATGTGTTGTGTTTAGAAAACATCCATTATGATCTGTGATTATAACATGAAGGGTAGGTTAGCAACGTAGGCTGAGTTATTAAACATAAAACTGGAAAACAAAGCTAAAAATGTGGAGTTGACATTTAGTTACTGAACCGGCCCGACCGAGACGAGAAAGTCTTCTTTACAAAAAATCTCCAGTTCAGTCATGTTTGATGGTTTTGAGGATGGACAGCATTTTTAAATCACACCACAGATTTTTTAAAAATGTACTTTAAAAACCTAATATTTAAAATGAGCATTCGTCTCTCAACTGACAAAAAATATATATATTTTCTAGTTTCTATATTTCTCGTTTTGATGCCACTTGCAGTGTTACCTGTGTAAATTCCAGATAAAGTTGGTGTTGGTTTTACAGGCTGCCGGGACTTTTATGCCATACTCCTCAGGCTTACTTTCATCTAAAAAGTCTTAAGTGACATTGCTGCCTGGAAAATACTCAGATGACGAACTCTTTACTGATTTGAGCTTACATGTTTCAAAAAGGCTTTGTATTATCATTGTACAGTTAACTTAAAAAAACTGGCAAAATGAAGATCCCTTACAACTCGACCGGCTGTCATTGGGTTGACTTTCAGTCCACTTAAGATTTCAGTTTTGGTGCTAACAATACAAATGTAGCCATTTCAGTTACAACATTTTTAATGTAGCAAAAACAATTTCTTACTATATTTAGTTGAAATAGACATTACTAACAGAGTAAAGAAGCCTCCATGCAGATTTCATTGGAATTGGTGATTTGGAGTGACGCACATAGTTTGGTAAGCATATTTTTCATGCAAGAGTTATCTGAATAACTTAATATGTTACGTCATTACTAGCATTACCCGGCATGTCAATCATGTAATACTATCATACCACACACTTGTTCAGCCTGTCGGTCTCCATTTATTTTCCTTTTAAATAGAATTTTAAAATGACATCTATGTATTTGGTGTTGGATTTTATCTGGTAAATTTCTACCAAAAACTTCAGGTACGACTAATATAGGTTTTTTACTTCTTAATTATGCATTTTTGCCTGGCTCTGGTCCAACACAGTATGTAGTTTGTGTATTCAATGCAAACTGTCGAGCTGGTCAGAATAAGTTTATGGTTGAGATTCGAGGCCAGACCACGCGAGTTATATTTCCTTAAAACGAGCCCTCGTTGCTCATGTTTTCAAACCGGTATGTCTTTGAAAATTCACTCGTAATTCCAAAGTGCTGTGCCAGGCGTGCCAGGAAATTTCTTGCCTGGCTGCATTCCTCGACCCAAAACAAAGCTGTTGCTGTTCACCAGATTGCAACGGAGACCAGGTTGGCCCTTGACTGCCACGGTCAAAGATTCTTAATTCCAATGCCTCAAATAACAACTTGCCTCTCTAGCACACTTGCCATCACATTTTTTCCTGTGTTTATGTCTGTGCGAGGCCTTAAAAACAGCCATCATTGCTTACACATGTTTAATTAAGCTCAATGTCGAAGAGGAAATGGAAAATTCAAGCGTGTGGTAATTAAAAACAGGCGAGACGGGAGACAACAAATGACTTTTCTGCCCTTCAGGAAGGATTTTACAAGTATGCGTGGAGATTCGTTATCCCCCTGACCCTATTGGAAAGACGATTTGTGCTCGATATTGCAATTAGCGCCGCGTCCCTTTCTCTTCCGTTTCACTCCCACTATATGCTACAGTATCTCCTGACCCAGACGTCTGTTCATAACCCAACCCTCCCACTCGCCTGATTCCTGAATCATGAAGGAATGTATGTTTTCAGCCACAATTAACATACAGCATTTGGAACATCCACCCACACACAACACATGTACACCTCGCCTAATAACGCCATCTTTATGAAGGGCAAATATTTGCTCAAGCAAAAACTGCCTCCGAGCAACTCTGTGAATGAGCAGGAGGCGGGAAGGTTGTCGGTCAGGGGGTGAAAGGAACCTGAGGAACATGACCCATACTGTGCGGATTTACGGTAATCCCTTATATTTTGTGGGAGTGGATTCCAAAAAGGGCCCATGATAATAAAAACTTGCAAAGTAAACACTTGCATTTATATATAAAATACTACATTAAAACCAAAGAACAAAGCCTACATACAGGATCAAGAATCTGTTTAAAAATAAGTACAGTACTTTATACTTCATTTTTTATCTTAATCTTTTTAGGAATAACTTCTCCGCTGTCGAAATATAATTTTAAAATAAATCTTGATGTTATATTGCATTACTGGTTCCGAAAAGGGATGGAAATTATTTCAGGATACCACTTTTTTACTTCAGATATTTTGTTACCATCATGTGGGTGTTATTGGAAAACAAAAATGCGGCATATAATGCTTTTACCCTTCTTTAAAGCATGTCAAGGTTTTACATGGTCAGTCAAAATAGATAGATAGATAGATAGATAGATAGATAGATAGATAGATAGATAGATAGATAGATAGATAGATAGATAGATAGATAGATAGATAGATAGATAGATAGATAGATAGATAGATAGATAGATAGATAGATAGATAGATAGATAGATAGATAGATAGATAGATAGATAGATTATTATTATTATTATTCATCCCCGCAGCAAAATGTTTGTAGTTTTAGATTTGTATATTATTCTTGAATTCCAGATGCGCTTTAAATACTTTTTTATCCGTCTATCTATCTACCTTGGTCATATCCCTCAAGAGGGGTGACCGACAGCAAGACAACACATACAATAACAAAGTAAATAAAAGGGAAAAAAATAGCAAAAAACACACACACAAACATTTTTGGACCATGGCCAACCCAATTGCCCAAACAAGTTAGGCACCTCAGCACCTAAGTTGGTCATGCTTTTGTCCCTCCAGATGAAACGGGACACAAGAAAGCGGCCATGTCACTCGGGTCAGTGTGACACAACGCACTCTTTTGTTCAACAGCAGGGCCCGACAGCTTTCACTGGTTTACCCCTGCTGCATCATACGGGTGCCCAGCCCATCCTTAAGAACGCGTCCACAATCCCACTATCCTTTCACAACATCTCTCCACACCTTTCTATTGCCAACAAGAGCTCTAGCTTCCATAACTACTTTTTCATTGTAACTTGGTCCTTATTTTTTATTAATTTATATATTAACAAGGATACATTGTTATGCGTTTGTGTACTTAAAATTTCATCAACAATGCTATTTTTGTCTCGTGCAATTCTTGAGGGGGTGGGGCGGGCAAAAGGTTTTCTTCTTCTTGGGGGAATGACATAAAATAATTAAGAAGCTCTTTTTAAAAGGTCAGCGTGTAATATTTAATGCCTTTGAGTGATACACAAATCTTTCATAAAGTTTAAAAAAAAAAAAAAAGCTAAAAGCTAAATACCAGGCAGAAATACATGAACAATCACACCAACATATATACAGTAGTACTTAGGAGTCATTGCCTTATTTGTCATCTTGCTGGATTTGGCACTAGTTTTCATTGGTATTAGACAATACAGTGTCATCTGGTGGTCAAATATTATACACTTGGGCTTTAAAGGGACAGCGTGAAATATTAAGTGCCTCCTCTTAGTACAAAAAACTTTCGGTAAAAAAACAAACATTGATTTTAATAATAAGCTAAAATACATGAACTATCATACCAATTTAAAATTTTATAAAAAAAAATACTAGGTTGAAAAATATCTAATGGTATTTTTTTTACATCGTGGAATCCCTACCAAGGTTGCTGCTATGTTTGTCTGCCATCTTGTTGCTTGCTGTGCCACCGGTTTTTGTTCGCATTGGACAACAGGGCCATCTAGTGGTTGAATATTACACACTGTGGCTTTAAGGACACCTCAAATGACACACCCCACCTTTGGTTGGTTGGTTGATTGGTTGAACCCTTTAACCACTGGGGTCGTAGGGGCACAGTTTCCTGTGGAGTGTCTTGGGCAAGTACACCCTGGTGGCGCCAATCCCTCTCAAGTCCTACATACTTGTTGCTTTTATGATCGTTTACTCTTATCATACCAACTTTGTATTACTATGTTATCAAATAGTTGCTCTCTAAACACAAACGTGCAATCCTGGCAATCAGATGTGGGGAACGCAGGAACGTCAGGGGGTGAGTTAAAGTGGGGGTGGAAGGTGCGAGTCTGGGAGACAATCATTTATTTGCAGGGTCTGTTTTCAAAAAAGTGAAGCAGTACAAGACCACCACAAAATAAGAGGAGCATGGCACTGGTTCTGTTCTCCCATTCCCCCTCAAGACTAGCCCTCCCTGCTGCACATCCACACCACCTCACACGTTAAGCCCAGCTGTCTGTGTGGGGGAGGGGGACACTGGGATGCAGAGATGCGGGGATGGCGAAAGAAGCCAGCAGAAAAGAACAGACACGCAGAGATGAAGCTCGCGAACATCGACAAAAGGAATGCGGATGAAAATAGTGTGCCTGTGTATATGAATACACATGCGCACACAAAGTGAAAGAAAAGACGTGTCTAGACGCGAAATTTTGACACAGAATGTCTGATCAATGAAGGTAGGATGTCAAAAGTGGTGCTATACAGATATAGAAACATGTGCTCACGCACACGCCACAGATACGTGCACTATATCCAGCCACTTGACTCAGCAGCGTGCCCTCCATCACTATTCATTACCTCTGTGCAGCTCGCTCACGCACACGCGTTCACGCACACACGCATGCATTCCGACAAAGCGCAACGCCCCCCCCCCCCCCCCCCCCCACACACACACAGAGAAATTATTGGAAAGTCAATAGCACAACACACAATGCCGTGTGTGAAAACCGACACCAGTACGTGCACGCACACACAACATGACATTTTGTGATTACAGTATTATCTCGATTATCGCGCTTAATGGGGGGCAGATCCCTCCGCGAAAATACGCAGTGTAGCGACGTCCCAGCATCAAAGACCCCAAGGGTTAAACTGACCTCGAGATGACGTCCTTATCGACGGACAGACTACGACTATAAGAAAATAAGTATAGATTTACAGATAAAAATACATAACTCAAAATTGCAGTTGAATAAATAAATGGTCTTTATTGTTATTACACAAAAGTACAACAAAACTGAAGGGCTATGCCCCTTCAGTGTAAGAAAGCGATTTCGAGAGCGGCTGGTAAGTTGCACTCTAGCATCGGGTATTCTCGAATTGAAAAAGCTGTATGGTGTTTTTGTCAAAGGGAGATTGTGATATTTGGCGCATTGTCATAGTAAAAATACTTAATTCATCAAGAAATAATAGTGTTTCGAATAATAACATACATAGCAGTTTATTGACTTTAAAAAGCGATAGATATTAATGCGCACTCTATTTTTATGCGCGAAACACAATCTGTCTCCAGAGTATTAAAATGAAAAACAAATGACTGTTTAACAACACGTGTTGCTAACGTTTACAGAAACGGAAATCTTATCACAATATAATTGAAGCAGTTTGTTCACGCACAAACTTAGTCTTGCTACAAGATACAGCAGTTGTAGCCTAAAAATACCAGCCTCAGGTCAAGTTTATTATTTTTTATGTTTTCTATTGAAAAATGGTCCATTTTTTTAAATTGGTGGGGATTTTTAAGAGGAGAAAAGCAGTATTCTAACGCATAAAATGGTAGTGTTGGTGAGTATATAATAAGCAAAAATACATGAACTATCATATAAATGCATTTTTTTAAAAATACACTTTTTTTAATGTATTCTATGTAACACGAGGCTCACCAAGAGGGGCTGACATGATTGTCCACCATTTTGTGGTTACACGTACCGCCAAAAGCAAAAACCCTGTGAAAGGCTGGGCAAAAAAAAAAAAAAAATAGGAGAAAAATACTTCGGTCACTCTGAGTCTTTGTAATGTGTTTTCTTCCTCCTGTTAGGATCTGACATACCTCCTATGACCATAGGGCCCCAACCAAGGTTTGAACTGAGCACAGGTGTGCGCTATCACCACACACTTGTGTCCAATTGTCCCGCACCAATTGATCTCCACACATGTGTTTGGTCATTACCATTTTTCATTTCGACTGCTATTGTCACTCTTGGTTTTCATTTCCCTTATCATATCCACCTAAATGTAAGGTAAGATTGTTTCTTTGTGCCCTGTCCGGTTTTTGTGTTTGTTGTTTAAACTTTGTCAGGTTTGGTTCTTGTTTTTTACTTACTTATTATTAAATACAACCTTCTTTTTGAGCACCCCTGCCTCCAGTTCCTGCTTTCCCCACATGGGTCCATTCATATAAGATCAAATCATAACAACTTGTGCTTTCTAGCACTCGTTTTCAGTTGCACAATACAGCAACATTTAGTGGTGAAATACGACATACTGTTCATTTAATTATACAGTATTCAAAAACCCAAAGTATTGAAATACTACAGAAATACTTAAAGTGACAGTGTGTAATATTTAGTGCCCACCCATGGTACAAAACACTTTAAATCAGTTAAATAAAAAAATAAATAAAAAAAAAACCTGGTTTGAATACTTGGCAAAATGCATGAACTATCATAGCAATGTTATTTTTATAAAGAAAAATCATAGGCCAAAGAATTTGTATATCCATACCTAAAAGTTTCCGCCATGTTTTTCTGGCATCTAGCTGCTTCGCTGTGTTCTTGGCACTCGTTCGCATTAGGCAATACAGTGCCACCTAGTGGTCAAATACTACACACTGTGGCTTTGAATTAACAAATTATTGGTAGCCCATGAGCAATTTAAAACAATATAAACAAGCATAATGGCCAGCTGTTGCTGGGCATGGCATTGCTGGGCATTATACTTGGGCGAGGTTGTTGGGGCCGTGGTTTGTTGAAAAAGCACCAGGGAGCCACTAGGGAGTGCCAATAAGCCACATGACTGCATGCAGCTCCATAGCCGCTTGTACATGATAGATGAAGTTTATCAATTTTGTTGTTAAGGTTGCTTTGACACGAAACCAAACTAAAGACACTCCCAGAAGCCTAAAGTACTACAGTGTAAATATTAATGAATAACTCTCTCTCTCTCACACACACACACACACACACACACACACACACACACACACACACACACACACACACACACACACACACACACACACACACACACACACACACACACACACACACACCAGGATTTATATAATAGTCTAGCTAAATTATGAAAATCAACACATTTTTAGGGACCGACTTGTTTTAAAAGGACTGAAGTGGAAAATACGAGGAAAGACCTTTATACATGTCGGTAAGTCATGAACGTTTACAATTCTAATGGGTGAGGCGGTACACAAACACATTTTAATTACAGCCATGAGTCATACTTGGGCGTTGCTGGGTCCCTTGCAAGATGCTAAATCAGTCTACACTCTTATTTATATTGTTCTTAGAACCTTGCACAATGTGCAAGTCTCTCCTACATAGAAACACTAACAAGCCCTCGAGCAAGATACAGTTTTTCAAACGCAGCAAACTAAGCATTTCTAAAGATATCATTCTTATTTCATCTTACTGACTGACTTTGCCACAGGGGAATATTACTCAATTTTTGGTACAAAGGGACACTTTGTAATATTTGACCAAACGGTGTCGCTGTATCATTTAGTGCAAGCAAAAATAAGCGTTACAAAGCACAAGGAAGAATACATACTACAGAGACTCAAAGTGACAAAACCACACCGTTTTTCTTTTCCCTTTTTTTTGCTCAGTCTTTTACAATGTTTTGACTGGAGTTGGTCCCAATAAAGTAATATGTATAAGAGCGAATAGTAGTGTGTGTATGAGAGTATAGTAGTTTGTGTGGGTATAGTAGTGTGCATGAGAACATATTAGTATGTGTGAGAGTGTACAGTAGTGTGTGCAAAGTATAGTAGTATGTGTGAGAGTGTATAGTAGCGTGTGCATGAGAGGGTACTAATACGTGTTAGAGTGTACAGTAGTGTGCGCAGAGTGTATAGTAGTATGTGTGCAGAGAGTATCATAGAATGTGTAAAAGAGTATAGTAGTGTGTGCTTGAGAGTAAAGTAGTATGTGTAAGCGAGTATTGTAGTGTGTGCATGGGTGTATACTAGTATGTGTGAGAGTGCACAGTAGTGTGTGCAGACAGTATAGTAGTATGTGTGAAAGAGTCGTGTTTGCATAAGAGTAAAGTAGTATGTTTGAGAGAGGTGAGAACTGTGCGCATGAGAGTATACTAGTACGTGTGAGTGTAAAGTAGTGTGTGCAGATAGTATAGTAACGTGTGAGAGTATAGTAGTATGTGCATGAGAGTATACTAGGATGTGTGAGAGTGTACAGCAGTGTGTGCATTAGAGTAAAGTAATATGCATGAGTGTGTAGTCGCTGTGAATGAGAGTATAGTAGTATGTATGAGTGTACTAGAGTTTGTGCAGGGATATGACAGTTCAGATGTCATCTACCTCAGCACGGGCTCCCCCCAAGGCTGCGTCCTAAGCCCCTTGCTGTTCACCTTGATGACACACGACTGCGTCCCTAGGTCCGCCACAAACCACATCGTGAAGTATGCTGACGACACAACAGTGGTGGGCCTCATCAGGGATGACAACGACCTGGCCTACAGAGAGGAGGTGGAGCAGTTGGTGGGCTGGTGCAGGGACAACAGCCTGGTCCTGAATGTCGACAAAACTAAAGAGATCATTGTCGACTTTAGGAAAAACCAGCCCAACCATGCCCCACTTTGCATCAACAACAAGGCTGTGGAGGTTGTCAGCAGTATCAAGTTCCTAGGGGTGCACATTACAAACAAACTCACCTGGTCCGTAAACACTGCATCACTGGTTAAGAGGGCACAGCAGCGCCTGTACTTCCTGCGGAGGATGAGGAGAGCCCACCTGCCCCCACCCTCCCTCATTACATTCTACAGGGGCACCATAGAGAGTATCCTGACCAGCTGTATCTCTGTGTGGTGTGGAGGCTGCAGCGCTACCGACTGGGGTAGTGTGAGGAGGGTAACGAGGACAGCAGAGAAAATAATCGGGACTACACTTCCCTCCATTCAGGACATTGGCCAGAAGCACTGCCTATCCCATGCTAAAAACATTACCGGGGACCCCTCTCACCCCCATCATGGACTGTTCACTCTGCTAGCCTCTGGGAAGAGGTACTGCAGTGTGCGGTGCAGGACCACCAGGCTCCGCAATAGTCTAGTCCCCCTGGCCATTAGACTGTTAAATGGTCAATCTAACATATAGTTAACTTAAATCTAAACGGCTGCTAATCTGACTTTTGCACTACTGGCAGTTTTTTTTATAGCTTGCCACTCCTTGCACATTGCTCTCTGCACTATTGTAATTACAGCGTTATTGTTACAGTGTTAATGTTACTGTGTACCTGACTTGTTAACCTGACTGCCCATTTTGCGCATCTGGTTAGCTACTCTTCTTGCACTATCGGCACTATGGTAAAATACTATACGTAGCCAAAATACAATACAACATTATTTATATCTGTACATTCAAGGAAACTGTGGGGGTCAGATGCATCGACATTTCGTTCTGTATACACGTGTACTAGAATGACAATAAAGTAGATCTGAATCTGAATCTGAATCTGAATCTGTGATTATAGTAGTGCATGTGTGAGAGTGTGACTTTATATGTAAGAGCAAGTATGATATACTTTTAAACGGCCTTTCATATCTGTTTAGTTATTATTCAAATCAATAAAATAATTTATTAATGAATGACCTTTTTACAAATTGGAGGTGTTATATAATACACAATGTCACTTTAAAAAAAAGTAAAAAAATTAAAGCCACTTACAAATGTACTAGACAGCTTCACAAATATAACACGCCATCAACTAAAGTTACTTTACCTCCAAGATTCAATATGAAACGTTGATCATTTTTATACTGGCTGTAAAGCTTCCGGAGTTGTTATTGTTTATCGAATCAGATTTGCACTTTTTTGTGTTGATGTCCCGATGTACTGTAGTTTTCATTATGAGGTGTGAAAGCCTGCATGGCATCCAATCATTATCCACGGGACTGTTTCCCTAACCAATTTCCAACTTTCTCTTTACAGGGCTAGTGCTCAATGATTACAATATTTCCCTGTCATTTTATTGGTTTATAAGAGCAATTAAAGAATTAATGGCCTTCAGTGTCATACAAGTATACCGAATTTAGCGGTTTCCTCTTTTCAGTGACAGAATAACAAATTGACACATTCAGTGCCATAATGTGTATACGTTTAGAAGCATTGTCCCTGAGTTGCAAAACATAAAAATACATGTTTTTTGTTTTGTTTTAAAAACTATAATAAAAACTTTGGCGCTGATCAGTAAGTATCAAGCCTCTGAGATTTTTTTCAGTATGATAAAAATCACCACTAGACTTGTATTTTGACTTTGTCCGGTATCCTGCTCGTGTATCCAGTATCTGGTATCGATCCCGCCTGTCTTGTCTTGTCCGGTATCTTGCTCCAGTCTCCAGTATCCGGTATCGATCCCGTCTGTCTCGTCCCATCCGGTATCTTGCTCCAGTATCCGGTATCTGGCTCGTGTATCCAGTATCCATTCCGTCTGGACTGCCTTGTCCGTTATCTTGCTCCAGTATCCGGCATCGATCCCGTCTGTCCCGTCCTGTCTAGTATCTGCTCCACAATCTGGTATCCTATATCGATTCTGTCTGTCCTGGCATGTCCGGTGTCTTGCTAGTGTATCCAGTATCTGTTATCGATTCTGTCTATCCCGTCCTGTCTGGTATCTTGCTCCAGTATCCGGTATCGATCCCGTCTGTCCCGTCCTGTCCGGTATACGGTATCGAACCCGTCTGTCTTATCCTGTCCGGTATCTTGCTCCAGTATCTGGTATCGATCCCGTCTGTCCTGTCTGGTTTCGATATCGTCTGCCTCTGACTTCCTGTTTTCTGGCACCTGACATCTCTGTCTCACTTCTTTCGCCCAGCGATCGCCGAATCACTGGCCTATGTGTTCACGCGCATGACTTCCCCATTTCCATAGAATAAAGCTTGTGTGAAAACGTTACGCGTCTGGGTCCTCCGTCTGTTCGGGTTCTGACCTTTATATTTGAGAAAAAAGTCTGACAATGAAAGAGTTAAAAAAATATGTGTTAAGAAATGTACACAGGGATAATATGTAAAAAAAAACAACATATTTATCATAAACAATAAATATGGGCAAATTCAGATTGCCGACCTGAGTTTGAAGGGAACGCACAATTGCATCTAAAAAATGCAATTTAATGATTGGCCGTTGTTTCTAATGATAAGTTTTATAGTGCTTTCGAAGAATGCAGAACATGACGTGATCCTAGTGCTATTCGGAACAGATGACATCCAGTAAGCAGCCGTAACAACACAATTATTAATGTGGTTTTGTTTTACAAGCAGTGTCCAATTTCACTGACAGCAAGTCGCAACATTTGGGTTAGCCGCAAGCAGACGGCTGGAGCCATCCGATGTTACTTTGGACTCATCCAAGACGCCATCTTTATGTCTAGCTTCCATCATTTGCATACATGCTGCTGGGAATTAGTGATTCGTCGTTTTCGAACGAAACGGCTCTATGAACTGTCTCTTTGAAGTGAAGGACGAGAGCCGGCTCCCCACCGATTAAGAGCTTGGAGACGCTTTTTTTCTCTTTTGATTGGTCAAGTCAAGTCAAATCATGTTTATTTCCTTAATCACAAGAAGTCTCAAAGGGCAGTATGGGCTACAAACTACCATGACACCATCCCCTGATCTGAAACCTACATACTAGACCCAAAGACATGAGGAGAATGAAAAAAACGGTCAATAATCTTTTTTCATGGATTCTGTATCGTGGGCTATACATTTATTTGTTGAGTATCTCGGTTCATGTTCGGTTCACAGGGCGGCATTAGCTCAGGAGGTAGAGCGCTCGTCTTGGGATCAAGAGATCGCAGGTTTGAATCCGGGCCCTCCGTGTTACATTTCGAAGTGTCCTTGGGTAAGACACTGAACTAATGCCCCCAATAAGCAGGTTGGCCGCCTTGCATGGCTGCACGGCCGCTATTGGTGTGTGAGTGTGTGTGAATGGGTAAAATGTGAGGCACTTTGTAAAGCGCTTTGGGAAGTCTTCATTGACTTGAAAAGCACTATATAAATGCAGATCATTTCATTTCAGTCACGATCCTCTTAACTGCCCAGATTTTAGGAGCACCACTGAAAAAATTCTGGACAGCTTTCTGCTGCAGAATTATTAGGCAAATGAGTATTTTGACCACATCATCCTCTTTATGCATGTTGTCTTACTCCAAGCTGTATAGGCTCGAAAGCCTACTACCAATTAAGCATATCAGGTGATGTGCATCTCTGTAATGAGAAGGGGTGTGGTCTAATGACATCAACACCCTATATCAGGTGTGCATAATTATTAGGCAACTTCCTTTCCTTTGGCAAAATGGGTCATAAGAGGGACTTGACAGGCTCTGAAAAGTCAAAAATAGTGAGATATCTTGCAGAGGGATGCAGCACTCTTAAAATTGCCAAGCTTCTGAAGCGTGATCATCGAACAATCAAGCGTTACATTCAAAATAGTCAACAGGGTCGCAAGAAGCGTGTAGAAAAGCCAAGGCGCAAAATAACTGCCCGTGAACTGAGAAAAGTCAAGCGTACAACTGCCAAGATGCCACTTGCCACCAGTTTTGCCATATTTCAGAGCTGCAACATCACTGGAGTGCCCAAAAGGACAAGGTGTGCAATACTCAGAGACATGGCCAAGGTAAGAAAGGCTGAAAAACGACCACCACTGAACAAGACACACAAGCTGAAACGTCAAGACTGGGCCAAGAAAAATCTCAAGACGGATTTTTCTAAGGTTTTATGGACTGATGAAATGAGAGTGAGTCTTGATGGGCCAGATGGATGGGCCCGTGGCTGGATCGGTAAAGGGCAGAGAGCTCCAGTCCGCCTCAGACGCCAGCAAGGTGGAGGTGGGGTACTGGTATGGGCTGGTATCATCAAAGATGAGCTTGTGGGGCCTTTTCAGTTTGAGGATGGACTCAAGCTCAACTCCCAGTCCAACTGCCAGTTTCTGGAAGACACCTTCTTCAAGCAGTGGTAAAGGAAGAAGTCCGCATCCTTCAAGAAAAACATGATTTTCATGCAGGACAACGCTCCATCACACGCATCCAAGTACTCCACAGCGTGGCTGGCAAGAAAGGGTCTAAAAGAAGAAAAACTAATGACATGGCCTCCTTGTTCACCTGATCTGAACTCCATAGAGAACCTGTGGTCCCTCATCAAATGTGAGATTTACAAGGAGGGAAAACAGTACACCTCTCTGAACAGTGTCTGGGAGGCTGTGGTTGCTGCTGCACGCAATGTTGATCGTGAACAGATCAAAGCACTGACAGAATCCATGGATGGCAGGCTTTTGAGTGTCCTTGCAAAGAAAGGTGGCTATATTGGTCACTGATTTGTTTTTGTTTTGTTTTTGAATGTCAGAAATGTATATTTGTGAATGTTGAGCTGTTATATTGGTTTCCCTGATGAAAATAAATAATTGAAATGGGTATACATTTGTTTTTTGTTAAGTTGCCTAATAATTATGCACAGTAATAGTCACCTGCACACACAGATATCCTCCTAAAATAGCTAAAACTAAAAAAGCCCCACTCCAACTTCCAAAATATTCAGCTTTGATATTAATGAGACTTTTGGGTTCATTAAGAACATGGTTGTTGTTCAATAATAAAATTAATCCTCAAAAATACAACTTGCCTAATAATTCTGCACTCCCTGTATAGCTGTTAAAGTTTTTCCTTGTATATCAAACTTTATTTGTTGTTGCACTGAAAGTGAATACTTTTTTAATTAACCTTTTTTCCTGTCGTGTATTTTTTTTTTCATGGATTCGGCGTTGCTTGGTTTTATAGTTCAATGTTTAAATTGGCTAAAAGTTCACTGAGAAATGAAAAGATTATCAATTGATTATTTCAGATTATCAATTGATTTTTTTGCATCTTGTCACATTGTTATCGGTTTAATACCAATTAAAGGGACCCCTAAAAAACAGTATTTATTTTTTTTTCCCCCTGGCTTTCTTCTTGCTTTTTTTTCAACATTCTTCTCTCATTTTCCTTTCTTTCCTTTTTTTTCCTTTTGTTTCCCTCTAATGTCCATAATGTTATATAATAATTTGGTATATATGTAATAAAGCAGGGATCCTCAAACTTTTTCCTGTGTAGGCCACACAACCTTTTCCTTCTCTTACAGAGGGCCTGGAATCAGTTTGGAGCAGAATAAGTGAGACGATTACAGGGGTGCCTAAATTTAAAAAAAATATTGTTTTCCAGAAATCCACAATCTCTAGATTCTTCGCAAACAAAAATCAGAAAATAATAGCTAACACGGTTCATGAAACAAATAATAACCAAATAACAATCTGTGGGTTTCTTCACAGAAAATATGTAATGGAAGATGAACTTTTAGTCTTACCAGGTCCAATTTCAGGTTAGTTGTCAGAGCACTGGACTACCAGCGGTATTTTGATGAAAAGGCAGTACAATTTATACCATTATCGCACTATTTTTAGTCACAGTACCAGAGACGAATGTTGATTTTGTTGTCCTTTTCACGTGTTACGATGACATTAAATTCTATTTTATCATTCTATTCTTTTCTAAGCATTGTAGGTGACAAATTTATTGTTATTGTATCATGTGAAATGTACAATGAAATTAACATTCGTCCCTAGTACTGTGACTAAAAATAGTGATAATAGGATAAAATCTACTGCCTTTTCGTCACCTATACCACTGGTAGCGGGGTGTTAGGAGTTCAATGCTCTCACTGTAGGACCGGATGAAATGTCAAGGCGGGCCATAGTTTAGAGACCACTGGGTTATAGTGACAAAAACAATCCGAAGAATTGTTTGGGAGCCGAAAGAGCCGACTCTCTAAAAAGACACGGAATTCCTATCACTAATGGGAATGAGACGTCTCTAACACACAGACACACACACACACAATTGCCGACTGCCTTATAAGGCAATTATCTCTCCCTCCCTCCTCCGTCGGTCCATCCTACCATCCCTCAGTCCGACTCTGCGTCTCCCTTTCGGCGGAAAAGGGGGTCGGTGGGATGGAAGGATGAGTGGTTTCAATTATGAGCAACAAAGAGCAAATTAGGCACCTGGCAATTCCAATATGGCCTCTTTGTCTGCATGGAGTACATGGAACCCGGTTGCCTTTTTTTTATCACACGTTCATGCTCACAGGCCAAAACATTAGGAACAATTTACAGCTCACATTTTGCAGCTGTAAATAAGCAAAACCTCTGCAGAACGGTGTAAAATGTGTAAATATCAGAAATTAATTTCAAAGTGAATATTATGCAGCAATTCATGTGAGGATGTGGCAGAGGTTATCGTACGAGAGAGTTGATAGATTGATCTTTTCCACAGTTTGTACGTTAAGGTGTGGTGCGTCGTTTGAGGTGTCTTTAAAAAAGTTGAAAGATAATATATTCTCTGATACGTATGTGTTAACAATACCCAATCGAGTTCAAATATCCTTTATTTTCCACTGCACGTATGTACTTTGATCTTACTTTTGGCAGAGCTGTTCGGGAGACGCACCATGTTAGGTGAAGAATGACGTCCCCGCAGGTTTCTTTTCTTTTCTTTTTTTTCTATGTTGTTAATGTAGTGTGAAAATGGTTAAAGTAAGTAAAGACCTCCTTCAAGTAGAGTTCAAATATCCTTTATTTTCCACTGCACGTATGTACTTTGATCTTACTTTTGGCAGAGCTGTTCGGGAGACGCACCATGTTAGGTGAAGAATGACGTTGTCCCCGCAGGTTTCTTTCCTTTTCTTTTTTTTCTGTGTTGTTAATGTAGTGTGAAAATGGTTAAAGTAGGTAAAGACCTGCTTCAAGTAGAGTTCAAACGCCAACCTAAACCCCCAAAAAGATGAAAAAAAAAAAGTTTATCTTGAGGGCGTTTAAGAAATGCACGTATTTGCACGCGCGTCATAACGAGCTGACTGAGGCTGCAACTATAAGTCAGGAGCGAGTAAAAAAGTTCTGAATTCCGTGCATCTCCTTTAAGATAACTGATAATAGAGACAAGTAGTCAAAACTAAAACAAAAAGGATGGAATTAACTGTATTAGGAATATAATGTTGTCGGTTGATAACATTGTTGCTTTGCACCTTAACTGATGTTTTTTTAACTTTGTTTAGGCCTCTCTGCAATGCATTAGTGCAGGTGAGGGCCACATATGGCCTGCCAGGCTTTTAAGCCTGTTGAATAAAAAGTTTAAAAAAGTACTACCAATAATAAATTGTTTTTTGGGTGCCAGTCTTGTCCCTAGTGTCCCTTGGCCCTGCCCCATAAAGTCAATTTTTTCGAAAAGCATTAATGTGTAATGTGCCAACATTCAAATCATGTAATTTTTTCTCCATATGCAATTTCTCATGTATTGACTTTATTCATCAATACATTATTCAAAGTTTTTAATATATGTTGTAAAATTTTGTAATGAAAAAAGGGGCATAATGTTAATTATAAATGAATAAATAGTAAGGTGCACAATAGTATACAATTGTAATCTGAAAGATGCATCAATTTTCTCTGGATGCTCTGCTGGCATTGTATGGTGTGTATAGTTTGTTCTGTGTGTTTTCATAATAATGTGTCTTAACAGTGAACATACAGTACATTGTTTAATGAGCTTTAATTAAAAGGATTTCTTAGTGATAAGGTCTGTTTGTGTAACACCTGATGGTTTGAAACTCGGCCCTATATATTTTGAACCAAATGCGTGATATTCCGCGTCACTTCTGATTTGCATGAATAAAAGTTGGAAAGTCACAGAACAGATTACTTAGACGATTATTTTATCTTGGAGCCAGATGTACCCATTAAAAGAGCCGTATCTGGCTCGCGAGCCATATGTTCCCGACCCCAGCTGAGTGTGCTGGTATGCCTGACCAAGTGATGATTTGCCAAACTTTGGTAAAGCTTTAGGACCAATTATCTCTCCCAAAATGAAGAGAGAACACCGAACAAAAGAATAATTCAACTATTGCTAACTGCGCCCCAAAAAGGTTCAGCAGCAGGCAGCCATTGATCAGCACTTTGCGAGCCATCGTTGATTTTGCGATCAATAGTCACCGATTACTGCCGAAACTAAACGGCGAGTGATGTTTTTGGCGACGTAGACACAGGCACTTTGATTTTCACCACAATTCCTTCCCATGCGCCCGCCCACCCAGGCTTTAATGTATAAAGGCATTACCTCGGTATGTGGATGGCCTCTCTAATGAGGGCTGGCAGTTTGCAGCTGCACGCTCACACCCCCAGAGGCATTTGTCACTTGTGTTGCTTTTGCGCGGTGCTATGGAGGCTCTTCGGGGCCCAATGGCGTCTGCTTGGAAACTCGTACCTGGGGAAAGCGGGAAGCGACTCATCGGTGAAAACAAGATGAGAACGTTGGGGGACAATGGAGGTCTGCCGCATTAACTGTATTTTCTGGACTATAAGGTGCACCGCCCTAAAAATAGTCCTTTCTCATCTATTTTTCATACATATGGCTCAGCGCAATATAAGGCGCATGAAAGGGAGAGTTACCTTTGGGCTCTTTCTACATTTAATGCATATATATCAGTGCAATGATTAATCAGTCATTTAGTATCAATGATTAAAATCGCAAATCCCTACAGTAAGTCGACAACAGTTTACCCATTTGACCATCAGTGGTACAAATGACATAGAAAATGGTAATAGAATTTATCTCATAATCACACTATTTGTACTTAAAGTGCAAGAACACTGACTTGCATAGTGTATTCAGATAGATTAAACAGTCTCTCCACTTCTTCACTTGTGCGACAATCTTCTCTCAGTTTAATATGCTTATGTACGTAAAAGAACTTGTATTTTATAGATGTTTCTGTCTTTTGCAGAATTATTGATGCACAGGTGTAGAGGTGGAGAGAGTCTTTAGTTTAATCAGACTGTTTAATCATTGTTTCTTCAAACTTGTGTAGACACTCAAAATAAGGCAAAAAGACATCAATAAAGTGAATCACAGCGGCTGAGTGATAAGCGCACAGCCCTGCGGGGCAGAACTCTAGGATTCCAGCTACCGGCTTCCCTGTGTGACATTTGCATGTTGAAATGAAATGAAATGATCTGCATTCATATAGCGCTTTTCAATTCAATGAAGACTTCCCAAAGCGCTTTACAATGTGCTTCACATTTACCCAGTCACACATACACTCACACATCAATAGCGGGCGTGCAGCCATGCAAGGCGCTAACCTGCTTATTGGGGGCATTAGGGGTTCAGTGTCTTACCCAAGGACACTTAGACATGTAACGTACCTGCGTGTGCTTCCTCTGAGCTCTTTGGATTCCTCCCACGTTCCAGAAATATGCATAGCAGGTTAGTTGGCTGGTCCAAATTGTCCCAGGTGTGAATGAACGAGTGAATTGTCTGTCTCTGTGTGTCCTGTCTGGCAACCAGTTCAGGGTGTCCCCTGCAACACTGCCTGAAGATGGTTGGGATGGACTTCATCACCCACTGTGACCCTAGTTAGGATAAATGGTGCAGAAAATGGATGAATGGACATCAATGGATTTTGAAACAGGAGAAGGACTCTCTGATATGAAAATTCACCTCCTAGTCTTCTCTTTCTATTAAATCTTTTAAGGTCACAAAAACAGATCAACTCTAAATGGTGTGGAAATTACAGAACAGCAACAAGATTGGTCGACAGCGCCAATGATGCAATCGTCAAAAGGCAGAACAACAGTGAGTCCCATGAAATCTCCTTTGGAGTGGTCCAATAGTAAAAACCTTATAGAGGAATGTAAAAATAGTATGAGAATGAGCTAACCTCTAATGCCTTTTCATATGCCATCTGTACCACTGGTGGTCTAGGGTAAAAGTGTCAGCGCCCTCACCTCCACAACCCGGTTTCGAATCCCGTTGCACTTAATGTATTGCGATTTGGGCCAGCAATCACTCAAATTTGAGGGTACTGTAAAACCTTGTGTGGTGACCCACACTACCTTTTAAAGCGCAACATCAAATTACTGGTCAATTTGAGGTCTTTAGGTGCTGTTCTTTCAAAACCTATTTAGAACGCAGAGGGCTCCGTGTTCCTCACAAGAGGCAGAAGAAAAAGGCTCTAAACCACTGATCTGCTCAGGAGAAGAGTGCTGACTTTGCCCTTTTTCCAATCGACTACCTCCCCCCATTTCCTTAATCCAACCGGCTGCTGGTCTAGGGGAATAATCCAGGATTATGAGGTCCTCCCAACGGCGCGGGGTTTTTCGCATGATGGGGGCCTCCCACCATCGCCGGCCCCCGCCGAGGCCAACATTGCCCGAGGCGGAGCGTCATTCATATGGCGAGAAACATCCAGAAAGAGGCAAACGCTGCGTGATTAGGGTTGAATTGCTTGAGAACGCGTGTTGTCGCCCCGAGGGGAGCTGCGGAGGCATATAATGCTAAAGAGGGATAATACCACACGGGCCTGCTGATATTACGCGGGCTTTTTTTTAGAGCTCAATAGAGATACTTTGTGGCTAAAGCTTTCGTATTGTTTCCATCCGAATTTTAGCGTTTATTCTAAATTGAAAACAATAAGAATTGTTGGCCTGACTTCAGATGTGGTGCAAAATACGCGCGATGTTGGAATTTGGTCTTGCCTAAATGCACCTGATCCAATAGTGCAGTGATTTTCAACCTGTGTGCTGAGGTACACTGGTGTGCTTTGTAACTTTCTCTAGTATGCCGCAGAAAATTGCCCAATGTCATCTTGGCAAAAAAGCATGCCATTGTTTGGTATCTTTGCTTTCTTAAATGCGCAGAAGACGTCAGCAATACCAAAACTATATGCACCCGTGCCAATCAGAAGCCCTGGATGACTGCTGAGATACGCAAACAACTAAAAGTACGGAACCTTGTCTTTAAATCTGGTGACAAGGAGGCACTGAGATCAGCGAGGGCTAACCTGAACCGTGCTATCAGACTAGCAAAGCGAACGTACAGTCAAAAAATCCAGGAACGTTTCCTCAATAAAACCAACACCAGGGATATGTGGAAAGGCATTCAGGCCATTACCAAATACAAGCCAACCACCGCCCCAGTGCAGGACACTAGCATGGACTTTCTGAATGACCTCAACAAATTCTTTGGAAGGTTCGAGGCACAAAACGGCACCACTGCAGCGAAAGCGGTTCCAAATCAGGACGAAAGAGCACTCCACCTGGACTCATCTGACGTGAAGAAGACCCTGAGAAGGGTCAACACAAGGAAGGCTCCAGGCCCGGACAACATTCCGGGGCGGGTACTTAGGGAGTGCGCCGATCAGCTGGCTTGTGTACTAACAGACATTTTCAACACCTCGCTAGACCAAGCCATAGTACCATCATGCTTCAAATTTGCCAACATCATCCCAGTGCCAAAGAAACCCCAGATCTTATCATTCAACGATTACCGGCCGTTGCACTGACTCCTATCATAATGAAGTGCTTTGAGAGACTGGTTAAAGAGCACATCACCTCCAGTCTCCCCTCCTCATTCGACCCCTTTCAGTTTGCCTACAGGACAAACCGCTCCACCAGGGATGCCATCTCCTCTGCGCTTCACCTGAGCCTGACACATCTAGAGGAGAAGAACACCCATGTGCGGATGCTGTTCCTGGACTTCAGTTCAGCATTCAACACCATCATCCCACAACATCTGGTAGACAAAATGAGACTCCTGGGTTTCAACACCCCCCTGCGGAACTGGCTGCTGGACTTCCTCTGTGACAGACCCCAATCAGTGCGGATAGGTCAGAACAGTTCAGATGTCATCTACCTCAGCACGGGCTCCCCCCAAGGCTGCGTCCTAAGCCCCTTGCTGTTCACCTTGATGACACACGACTGCGTCCCTAGGTCCGCCACAAACCACATCGTGAAGTATGCTGACGACACAACAGTGGTGGGCCTCATCAGGGATGACAACGACCTGGCCTACAGAGAGGAGGTGGAGCAGTTGGTGGGCTGGTGTAGGGACAACAGCCTGGTCCTGAATGTTGACAAAACTAAAGAGATCATTGTCGACTTTAGGAAAAACCAGCCCAACCATGCCCCACTTTGCATCAACAACAAGGCTGTGGAGGTTGTCAGCAGTATCAGGTTCCTAGGGGTGCACATTACAAACAAACTCACCTGGTCCGTGAACACTGCATCACTGGTTAAGAGGGCACAGCAGCGCCTGTACTTCCTGCGGAGGATGAGGAGAGCCCACCTGCCCCCACCCTCCCTCATCACATTCTACAGGGGCACCATAGAGAGTATCCTGACCAGCTGTATCTGTGTGGTGTGGAGGCTGCAGCGCTACCGACTGGGGTAGTGTGAGGAGGGTAACGAGGACAGCAGAGAAAATAATCGGGACTACACTTCCCTCCATTCAGGACATTGGCCAGAAGCGCTGCCTATCCCATGCTAAGAACATTACCGGGGACCCCTCTCACCCCCATCATGGACTGTTCACTCTGCTAGCCTCTGGGAAGAGGTACTGCAGTGTGCGGTGCAGGACCACCAGGCTCAGCAATAGTCTAGTCCCCCTGGCCATTAGACTGTTAAATGGTCAATCTAACATATAGTTAACTTAAATCTAAACGGCTACTAATCTGACTTTTTGCACTACTGGCAGTTTTTTATAGCTTGCCACTCCTTGCACATTGCTCTCTGCACTATTGTAATTACAGCGTTATTGTTACAGTGTTAATGTTACTGTGTACCTGACTTGTTAACCTGACTGCCCATTTTGCACTTCTGGTTAGCTACTCTTCTTGCACTATCGGCACTATGGTAAATACTATACGTAGCCAAAATACAATACAACTTTATTTATATCTGTACATTCAAGGAAACTGTGGGGGTCAGATGCATCGACATTTCGTTCTGTATACACGTGTACTAGAATGACAATAAAGTAGATCTGAATCTGAATCTGAATCTGATCAGCCGAGGTACTGTAACAGTCATCTATATTTAGCAGGTAGCAGCAGATTACAATTTACATTTTTATCAACTAATTATCTAGCAAGAACTAGGTGGCACAGGAAATATCTTTTAAAATGCATTTTGTTTAAGATTACCCTGCATTACACGTGAAATGCATAAAATTGCTAATTTTAGATATTGCTTTTGTCATTTTTTTCACGCAAAACAAGATAGTAATAGTAAAAATGGAAAAGGGTTAAAAATACAGTAAAATCCAACATAAAGAAAAATCCTTAACTTCCTGAGGCACTGCGATCACACATAATGAGAAAAACTTCATATTGCCCATTTGGACATTGTGAGTTTCAGCCCTGTAAACAATTGTTTGTTCCCATGGCATATCATTTTTGCTTATTTTAAGTATTATTTAAATATTTGGTATTTATTTTTTTTAGTTTGTTTCTGGGGTTAGTCAGATAATTACTGCACATACCTATTAGTGAATGAACGAAGGGTCACTCAAAAAACCCACGGACCAGTTCTGAAAATAGCTCACTAGTGATAGGTCATTGAGCCCGAACAGACAGAGTACCCAGACGCGTAACGTTGTCACACAAGCTTTATTTGACGGGAATGGGGCAGTCATGCGCATGAACACAAACAGCAGTGATTCGGCGATCGCTGGGCGTGAGACAGAGAAGTCAGGCGCGGGAAAACAGGAAGCCAGACGCTGACGAGATCGAAACCGGACAGGACAGACGGGATCGTTACCAGATATCGGATACTGGAGCAAGATACCGGACAGGACGGGACAGACAGGATTGATACTGGTTACTGGAGCAAGATACCGGACAGGATGGGACAGACGGGATCGATACCGGATGCTGGAGCACGATACCGTACAAGGCAGGACAGACTGAATCGATACTGGATACATGAGCAAGATACCGGACAGGATGGGACCGACGGGATCGATACCGGATACTGGAGCAAGATACCGGACAGGACGAGAAAGACGAGATCGATACCGGATACTGGAGCAAGATACCGGACAGGAGGAGACAGGCGGGATCGATACCGGATACGGGAGCAAGATACCGGACAGGACGAGACAGGCGGGATCGATATCGGATACTGGAGCAAGACACCGGACAGGAAGAGACAGACAGGACTGATACCGGATACACGAGCAGGATACCGGACAGAGTCAAAATACAAGTCTTGCAAGGGCAGAAGTTCGTTGATAGACTAACAAGGAGTGAATGAGAGTAATGAGTTTAAACAGGAAGGAAGCCAATCAAGCAACAAGCAGCAGCTGCCGCCAAAAGGGCAGGCCCAAGTGAGGGCAATGGGCAACAGTGACACATGGCGACTTTCTAGGAAATCTGACTTCCAATAGTCATAAGAATTCATTCATCAATTCTTCTAAAATTTGTTTTAAAATGAACCTATAATTGATGGATGACCAAGTGATATACAAGGCAGATGTTTTAGTGGTGGAATTAGCCTATTTTAACCATACTTCTTATAATAACAACTCAGTAAAAATAATAACATAGTAACAACATAGTAATAACATAAATTGTAATTTTTAGAATTGAATATCAAAATGCTAATCAGTTAAAAAGCAGCTCTCAGCTTTAAAAAGGTTGATGTCCCCTGCTCTATGTTGTCAATTGTGGCAACATGATAATTTAAGCTTTAAAAAAATAAACTAAAACTGGGAATTAACATTTAAACGTTGTCAACCAACCGTGTTTCTCGAAAATAATTAATCAAAAAAAATCTGCCTCGGCTCAAAAGGGGTTGTGAAACATTCCACTAGTGAATGTAATCTCGTGAATAATTCATGATCAAATTTTGCATTGCGTGTGTTTTTCAAAGTGGTCGTAAAAAAAACCAAAATGACTAGGTACGATAGTACATTGATTAGGAGTAGAACATTTGTTTAAAGGTGACTCACACTTAAAAAAAAGACCCATCTATCTTTAGCGGTATTTTCATCACAATCTACAGAGAAGTCAATATATGTTTGATGATTGAGGCTAAACATCACCGTCATTCTGTAAGTGAAAGGGAAAATATGAAATAGTGGATCTCAGCACGCACGTACATGTTTATTTACCTTATCAGCCACAGAGGAGTTGTCGTTGCGTCAAGCTGAATGTCCCAGAGGTCTGGCGAGGCCCAGCAGAGACCCAAACGTATCATTGGCAACATCATTAACACTTATCATGATGACATAACCTAAAGAAAGATTACCTACACTATGCACAGGACACTGGCTTGCATTTACTAAGCTTCCTATCATCACATTGCTTTAAACGGTGCCTTCAATTTAGGAATACATGTATACTCAATGTTCATTTATTGTCAAATATGCCATTTGCAGAACACACAGCAAGAATTCAATTCCTTCCTCTCATCCGGCATGCAAACATGCAATAAACATAACACAAAATACAAATCACACCAGGGTAAAAAAAAAGGGTAAGAATATAAGAATCTTAGAATATGGAATAAATTAATTTGGAATAAAATGTGAGTAAAATATAAGCCAGAATCTAAATAGTGCAGTTGTGCATTGAATTGGCTGAAGAAAGAGAGTGTTAGGGGGAGGGCAGAAAGAGAGTTAAGAGTTCTGACAGTGTGATGGAAGAAGTTGTCCTTGAGCCTGCTGGTTCCCTGGAGAGTCAGTAGGCCTTTTCCTGACTGCAGCAGTTTAAAGAGGCTGTGGGATGGGTCGATGGGGTCACATGTAATCCTGGTGGCTTTGCGAGTGAGGTAGGAGTTGGAGATGTCCGGGAGGCGCGTGAGAGGGACACGAATTACATTCTCCAATGTTTTAATGATGTGCTGCAAAGTTTTTCAGAAGGACAGGATGGAGACGCCATACCGCAGAGTGATTCAGATACTCAAGATGCTCTCGATTAGAGTAAAGGCATGATGGGATTCAGGGCTCTTGCCCTAAAATTGCAGAAAAAGTACGGCCAGGGTTGTGATGCTATAACTCCAGGACCGGTCCTCGCTGATATGCACACCTAGGAACTTGATACTGCTTGCCCTGTGCTCTGTAGCACCGTTTAGTCGTAAGTGGGGCAGGCTCGGTGTGAGCTCTCCTTCTTCACATTTGGGTAAATACTGTTGACTTTAAACCACAGGACTAGACTGCTCACTTCATCCTTGTAGATTGTCTTATTGCTGCTGTTGATGGGACCCCCAATATAATAATAATAATAATAATAATAATAATTTCCTTGTATTGTCATTCTGTGTAACAATGTACACAGAACGAAATGTCGATTGCACCTGACCCGTTGTAGCGAGCCGATGCAGCCACAGCCAACAGAGGGCGCCGCCGACCACTTTTTAAGTCTTAGGAATGACTCGGCCGGGGCGCGAACCACCGACCTCCCAGTCTCAAAGCGATTTATTACTCAGAGCACCTGAAAACCCTTTCCCCTCAAAATGAACGGAACGGCCCCGGCAGGGTTCCCTCTTGGACAGTGTGTATTGTTTAGCACTTTCTAGTCCCATGCCTGAAATGTTAAAAAATCCCCATAAAAGCTGCAGGCCAATCTCTACATAGGGCGTCATCCTATGTTGTTAGCAAGTCCCTTAAGGAATGAAGCTATAAACGTTGTTTTAAATGCTGTTTTCTGGATTTTAGTTCTTTCTTTGGAACCAAGAAGTAAACATCAGCTGGATTTGGCAAGTTTGACACCTGTATTGTGTTTGTTGAAGTTAAATAATGTTTACTGCAAGCACCTTAAGCAGTGGTGGTCAACCAAAAATGCAACCACAGTGGAGCCCAAACACAAGAAATCATTGTTAATAAGTATGACAATTACATGTTCTTCCCATACGTTTTCCTCATATTCAATACGTTTTTTGATCATTTCAACTTGTGTACACCGTAAAACACTTTTCTCTACGGGAAATTGAAAATTTTAAAAAGTTTTCCGTTTGACCGATCTCTTCTTGCCCATTTCGGCTCTAACCCGGGTCGTCTCGGTTACTGGTATCATATGATAACGTCATCGTCGATTTCTAATAATTTTGCAGAACCCTAGCAAATTTTATCCTCGATCAAGTCAAGGTTTTAGGCTGGACCCAAGAGAAGGGAAGCCTGCCTTGCCACAGGGGTTCTCAAAAAGAGGAATGGTATTTTATAACAAAAGAAGGTACAATGTGAACAACAAACAAGGGTTCTCAAAACAACGAAATGTCGGAACAAGACGAAACCAGACATGGTCCAAACCAGAAACATAAATCAAACCGGAAAGAGAGATGCAAGGAACAAAGTAACAACCAAACAAGTAGGGACTTAACTTAAAAACAAAATTAGAGGTAGCAATGACAGCGTAATTTAAAATGATCCGACAACGAGAGCTGTGCAAAATGTTATTGGAAAGAGTGATGATAATAGGGGACACATCTGTGCCCAGTCCCAAACTGGGTTGGCATTCTTTGGTGGAATGAAGCGTACCAGACACCAACAGGTCACGCATTTATTTGGTAGATAAATGATCTTGACATCCAAATTATCTTGGCTTATGTTTTACATAATCTGTCTTGCTTTGAGTAAACGGGTACCGCATTGTGTGTGTATGGTTATTTATTGAACGTTAATGATGGGAGCAATCGGCTGACGGGTATGTCTTCCAGTAATTGACCGAAACTTCACTGACATTTCTTTGTGAATCGTCTACCTGGTGTTTGCTCAAAGACGTTTGGTAAACAATGTTTTGCTTGCTACTCAAAAAAAAAAAAAAAAGAAGTTGCTGTTCGTTAAGCTAAAGTAACATAACTGCTAAATGCAGTGCTGCACGTCAGGCCAAATCAAAGTCCTTTAAAGCTGGTAATAGTCAATCATTACTGAAAATGGTGGCACCATTACAGTTGCCGTACAGTGGAAACTCTGTTTTGTCATTTACGTCGATCCATCCATTCCCTGTAGTGCTCGTCCTAATTACAGTTCCGGGTGAACAGTAGTGGAAGCCAGCTGACTTTGGGTGGTGGAGGGAGGGGATACATTTTCCAAATCATGACAAATATTTTGGAACTAACATCAGCTAAATGTTGGATTTGAATTTAACACAGTTAATTGGTCTCCGATAATAAAAGACCAATATCCTCCCAATTTGCGCGTGTGTGTGTTCGTATGTGGCTTATAGGCGCCGAAACGGCTGGTATGATTTTTGTTAAGATTTACACTGTAGTACTTTAGGTCCCAGGGAGTGTCTTCAGCTGAGTTTCTTGTCAACACCTCCAATACATACCAACAAATATGATAAACATCTGCTTTTGTTTACAAGCGGCTCTGGAGCTGCATGCAGTCATACTGCTTTTCGGGGCTCCCCAGTGGATCACTGGCGCTTTTAGAACAAACCACGGCCTCGACAACCTTGCTCAAGTAGACAGCGCAGCAATGCCAAGCCCAGCAACGCTGGGCCATTATGCTTGTTGTTGAATAGGTATTGTTGGGAAGCCAAAATTCTGAGAATTTGGAGTATTTCTAAATCAAAAGGTTTTAAATAAACAAAAATAGTTGGTAAATCATCTGAGCATGAATTAATTGACAGTTAAAGGTGTAACAATCATTTCGTTTCAATGCAAAACTCAGAGTGCCATATATACTTGCATAGCCTAGATGGTAGTGTGCCCGCTTTGAGACTGGGAGGTCGCTGGTTCGCGCCTCGGCCGAGACATACCTAATTGGTATAATGGCGGCGCCCTCTGTTGGCTGCGGCTGCATCGACTCGCTACAACGGGTCAGGTGTATCGACATTTCGTTCTGTGTACATTGTTACAAAGAATGACAATACAAAGGAAATTATTATTATTATTATTATTATATAAAGTGAATGAAGAACAAAAATACAACATTGAAATACAAATGAACACAAGGGGGTGTAACACAAGAATAGCCACCCACGGTCGTGTCATGTACTCATGAGCATGCTCAATCTCTTCTTCATGTTCAGTCAATTGGAGCCGTCTTGATTATGTTTGAGTGGGACCACATCTCACTTTATTGCAATTTACTGCTAATATTGTCTTTTTTGTCCATAAAATTGGTCCCAAAAAGTTAGTGATAAAGTTGGGGAAATTGGAAAACAGTGACCATATTGATCAAGTCACAATAAATGATTGTGAGATTAAAAAAAATGCCCGCCATCCAAGTGCTTCTTAAAAGGTACGGTAAATGGTTTAAAATTGTTTTATTCTTATCTATATTACTGGTATATTGATCACCATCATCAACACATTTAAATAAGTATCGTTGTTTAGGTACATCATATTTTGGGTTTTTCTTTTAGGATGAGGCTACATAAAAGGATTTCTAGACTTCTATGCGAGTATATAATCAGTAAGAAGCGATATTAAAATGATATTCTGGTATCATATATCAGGGTTCAAGTAGTAGCATCATAGACAATTATTTGGAATATTATGGGAGGTATTTGCGTCAGTGCTTGGATACACACACTATATTGCAAACTTAATATGTCAGATAACGCCTTGAGATGTGTTGAGAGCCACAGTAAAACAACCCTCAAGCTTGATATGCAGACACACCTCTTGTGCATCTCTTGCCTGGAGCCATTGAACGGGAAAAATAGATTTTCATTTGCATCACTTGATGATTTAGCGTTCATGAGCCTTCCCGACAGTGGAGCGGCGCATCGTCTACAAGCTATTGTCATGATAAGAGGCCAAGTCAATCCATTTGCGTCAGACGTCTATTTTCGGGGCACATTTCCGCAGACGAACGGGCACAGAGCAGATATGATAGCGTCATTTTGCATGGATGGAGACGTCGCTCGGAAAAAGAGAGAAAAAAAAGCTCTTGATCTGGTGGAAGAATCTATATGAAGATTGCAGGAAGTCAATTTAAAGACTGAGATGCTTTTTCATGCATTTTATTATAATGCGCCTGGTTCATTTGAGTTCCCACAAATGGAAAGAGCACACTTGTCAAAATCGTTCATTTGGTTTACAATCTGATTGAATAGACAGCAGGGATATTAAAGGACCGCCAACGGATATAATTCGGCCTGCAAGACACCGCTGAGAGAAGCGCAAGAAAAAAATAAGCTGCATCGCATTAAACACTTAGTTGAATAAACTAATTATTTTAATTGTTATTTTGCTTTTCATTCAAATGCACAGTTGATAAACATCAAAGGATATTACAACTTAGTGAGGGGAAAATAGAGTCAAGTCATATTTATTTGTATAGCCCTTAATCAGGACAAAAGAAACCCTGAATAATCGTTTCACAATTACATCTCATACCCCTGAATCATAATTTGAATGAGAGCCTCTCAAAGTTCCCCAACCCTACAGCCACTCCCACAACTTTGTGCGAGCCATCGGGTGTCTAGCCCCCAAACTAAGCGCTTGTGCCACTGGAAGTCTGATCTGTTTTTTGGTGGGAAATACTAATTGTACCCCTCCACACATCTGATACGCTCCCCTTGAGAGTGAGTCTTCCTACATCAAATGCACGTTTTTATGCCATAAATTTAAGATTCCTGCCCCCACGAGTTTTTTTTTTCTACCATTTGGCTCCTAAGCTAAAATAGGTTTGACACCCCTGGTTTAAAGAACCCTAAATGTGACTCTTTCAGTCTTTCTGTTTCAACACAATGGCCACCTTTGAGGGAGCACATGTTGCTTAACCCAGTGCATGATGTTAGAAAGTGATCAGTATGAGGGAAAAGGACATTTGTCTGTACATCAAGTCCAGATAGAGAATCTGGCCAGCATGAGTCTTGCAGCAAGAAATGCTTGAAGGCCCTTAATGAGAAATTGAAAAGTACCTCGCTTTGCCCACTCCAATAAAGTCGGACATGGACCCTAATGTGCTCGAGCTCATTCACAGCTGAGCCCGCCACAAGTGGAAAAGCCGAGGCGCATAATTGGCCATTAGAAGGCGACAGGCCTGTCTTGTTTAGCTTGGCCCGTGACATAGGAGAGAGCGAGAGCGTGACATTTAATTGGCAGAAGCCACAATTGACGGCGGGGGATGCAGCAAAGATTGCCGTATAGGTGGAAAATAAAGCTAAGTGAACTTCTCATGCAGTTTACAAATCAACGTCCGTGCACTTACAGGGGCATGCATTGAAAACGATGTATAGAAAATAGTCGCATCGCTTTTTTTCGGCCACTGTCTAACACGGAGGAGGACCTCTTGAAGCTTATCTTCCCAAAGTAAGTTACACTTAACTTTATGTATCTTTATAGAGCATATTATTTCATTAAATGTTTATTTTTTAGTACAAAACAATTCTAGTTACTTATACAAGCCTTAAACATATTTATACAAACCATAAACATACAAAATATAGCACTGAAGCAACTAACGAACAAATTCAACATCCGAACAATCTCTTTCGTAAGAAGGGCATCGTCTGTAGTTGTATTTGATGACTACCATTAATTGACCAGAGAACATTGAGGAAACCCATCGCAATATCATTTTACTTAAAATAAAAGCCAAGGCAATATGAAAAATACAAAATTAAACATAGCAGCTGGGTGCCTTTGCAGAAGTTAAAGATGCTTTAGTTTCTTTCAATAGTAACTATAAAATCTAACAATGAAATTCCCATATTCACGTAAATGTTTTCATAAAAAGCAGGAATACTTTTAGATCACTAAATCAATCATTTCAATAAATCGTCGTATGCTATTTTTTGTCACTTTCCAGTCTACCTGAGTTTTCCCGAGTTAAAATAAAATCAACCTTAACCAAACAATGGGAAGACCCGGGGTCACGTAACGGGAACGTCATTGTGGGTAATGGGCGCATTTTGTCCATAAAGGTTCCTTATCATCCGGTTGTTTCCCTATCCTGGCAAGGTCCTCCAAAACGATGGTATTCAAATCCTCAACAAAGTAGCAAAAATAACAATAAAACTGTCTGGGCCAGAAAATAAAAAACAAACCTAACAAACCAAGGTTTGTAAAATAAAGACGATGACCCCACAACGAGTGCTGTCCGAAGTGTCCATATGAAGGCTCAGGATGATTTGGGACAGGTATGTGATGCTTGGACATATATCTCAGAATTCCAAACCCATTAGGTGCCCTCTGGTGAAAGAGGGTGCACCAGACTCCAACATAACCTCCCCCCGCGGGGCCGAATCACAGAGGGCCGAAGAGAAAGAAAAAATGTACACAGTCCTTATTCATGTTGATTTGGGGGAGATCTTCCGATGGAGGAATCTGCCACACTAAACTGTGGAAATTTGGAGGCCTGCTCACTGAGGTAAAAGAATTGATGTCACTGGTGCTGTGATGCTTCCCCCTGAGATTCGATCTGTAACCTCAGTGGAAATGTTTAAATCTAAGCTTAAAGCACACTTCTATTCTATAGAATATGAATAACCTACATTTTATGTTGACAATAGCTGTGTATTATTTGTTTTTTTGCAACATCCATTGCAGCCTGGTACTCCTGGAAGGGGGATTACCTCATGTGCAGTCGCTTCCCAAGGTTTCTTCATTTTCCTCATGTCGAGGTTTTTGAGTTTTCCTTGCGCTCATGTGGGTTTTAGATCAGGGTATGGTGTAATAATAGTCTGTGGTTTGCAATAATCTGTGCAGCCCTTTGAGACGCTTTGTGATTAAGGGCTGTACAAATAAACATAACTTGACTTGCTTCCTGTCCCCCTTTCATTCCAAAAATTGACAATTTGGGGTAGTTAGTTGTCCCAGTGGTGCTTTTAACATTAGTTTAATAGCTACCTATTTTCTTAAGCTGTGTCATGATCGTGATCAGTGCTGTATCCTGAGATACAGGCATCTGCCACTTGTAATCTACTTTGCTCTTGCAAGCTTTGCTAGCATTTATTCTGCGGCTAGCCAATCATGTTCAGGACTAGACTGCTGTCTACGGTGGCTGTTATAGTATGTTATAGTATTGTTAGCTTAAGAGGCTTTTGAAGTACGCTTGCTTATTTTGCCATGCATTTTCTGGGCTAGTTCACTATTTGAATTCACACACTATCGCTCCATTATACAAAACAGCAAATTTTAGGCTGAATCACACTGCAAAACATAATGCTCAATTCCAATTTTTGGGGTGAAATATAGTGGGACCTCGCTACTTCGCGGTTCCACGTTCGCGGGTTCAGAGCTTCGCGGCTCTAAAAAAATAATAATAATTAAAAAAAAAAAAAAATTTTTTAAATGTTTTTTTTTTTAAAGCATTTTTGTAGGGGCGTCGCTACTTCGCGGATTTTCACTTTTCGCGGGTGGTTTTGGTCCCCATTAACCGGGTCTAAAAAAATGCTAATAAAATAATTAAATGTGTCGTTCAGAAGGACTTTAACAGATGAGAGACATGTCTTATCTCATCTCATTAGCTGCACTGTTTATCCTCAGTAGAGTTGCGGGGGTGCTGGAGCCCATCACAGCAATCATCTGTCAGTGGGCAGGGGACACCCTGAACTGGTTGCCAGCCAATCGCAGGGCACACAGGGACGGGCCACTTGCTCACTCATTCACACCTAGGGACAATTTTGGACCGGCCAATCCACCTGAACTGCATGTTTTTGGAATGTGGGAGGAAACCCACGCAAGCACGGGGAGAACATACAAACTCTGCACAGGAAGTCTGGTAGCTGAATTTGAACCCACACAGGAGGTTCCCAAGACCTTAGAACTGTGCCGCACACGCGCCAACACATTTTCCTTCAGTGTGAACCTTGCCTTAGTAGAGAATTTTTCACATTGATTTTAAGCAAAGGCCAGTACACCAATTATTTTAACCTGTGTCAGTTTTTAGCAGGCTCAACCAGCAAATATGGGACAACAATCATGAGCTAATAATAGTTGGATTCCCATTTATTTCCATGAAAATTTGACTTGGTGTTCATTAGTCCTTAGAGGGCTCATCATTCGGGGGCAAATATTGGAGGGAAACGTATTGAGTCTCAGCAGAGCACAATAATCATATGTAAAATTGCTTACGATAAATGAAGTCACCCTGAGGCAGTGTTGTTGGTGCAGGTTAGTCATTTCCTACTTATTTTCCCTCAGAAGGCAAATTGAACAACGACATGCATGAATTATAGTCATGGCATGAAAAAGGGCAAACATCATACAGTAGCATGGTTGCAACAGGGCTATCATTTTAAAATATTTTGCTCAAGTCTGGTTTGGTTCAATTATTAATTCTATCTATCAATCAATGAAAGACTTGATGGTGACACCCGTAGCCATAATGACATAAATTGAGTCGAGATGTAGCAAACTCAATTGTGAGTTGATTAGCAAAAGAACAGTTTCCATTGATTCATGGAAAGTTGATTTTTCATTTTCTACTTGTATAAGTGGTAGAAGTATGAATATTGTGACTATTGTTTTTTCTTCTACAGCACCGATGTGGCAGCTGAGAGAGTTAAAGAATGATAATTCTGTCCGAAAAAATCATACATGCGTACTACAGGAATATTTCAATTTCTTAATAGAGTGTAATTCAATTCAATAGAGAATGCCAAGAATAGACTAGTTTTGATGAGTGACGCAATGGAACTGGTTGTAAAGTCAAATGATAAAACTGTAAATTCACTGAGGACTTGGAATTTCACCTTCTTAAATAGAGGCAGTCATTCAAACTTGCATTTTGAAACCCTTGCCCAACGTTGGAAGAATGTATAAAACATACATTTTGCATTTTTCTCATGACAATCTCTGAAAGTTAGAGAACATTACTTTGGAGATTTACGTTTCACACAATTTTACCTTGACTTCGTATAAACTATACCATCATTTTAAATAGGGAATTTGATAAAACGTGAAAAAAACATTTCCATTTGAAAAATGATGCAAAAGAGAACCCAAATGAGAATTGCTAAGAAACGGTTAAATTTATCCACCAGCTTTTCAGATCATTGAAAATGAGAAGGCCTTCTTCTGAAGATCAAAATAAAAAAAATAAAAAAGAGAAAAATAAAAGGGTTACGAAGGTGATTGCTTAAATAAAATACCCGTCTTATTAAATCTGGGAAACATTATCTGTAAAACTAACGAAAGAAATCTCTGTTCCCATTACATACTTCTGTACTTGGGGTTTGTGGAACTTGCTGAAATGGAATGGCCAAGAAAAAGACCCCAGAAGCAATGTTGAAATTGCAAGTTTCTATTTAACAGGAACCGGTACTTCCTTATAGTAAATTTTTTAAATGATGGCGCAATCCCGAAATAAATACATTTTTAATATATGTAATTAATATATAGAACCATAGCAGTAATGTGCTGTCAGGGGAAGCAACATGGAAATACAAAATTAAAAATACATTAAGTGGTTATATCAATTTAGTATTAAAGTTCCTACTCATTTAACAGTTTTTGGATTTTCAAAGTATGAACGTTGTGACTAAAATTAGTTTGTATTATATTACTATGCTGAGTAAGGCGCGCATCTATCAATTCTCTTGCCTCCCGTTGCATCCAATGTGAGACCAAGGATTCGGATTTGGAATAAACCTCAGCCCGAAACAAGAGTTAGGGATTTTGTCCAACTCCGCCCGCCCGCCGCGTGACTGCTTCTGCTGAGCGTGAAGGTATCTCTGCGCAAATCCCCCACAAAAAAAAAATAAACAAATTACGGGTGGATACTTTATAAAATCGGCGAGAGAGAAGCCCAGCCCGAACCAGACAGAATGATTGACATTTTAGCCCAAGCTTAATATCGTTAAACTTAATACCTTTAGCGTAGACGTCATTTCTTTCATTTTTTTTTTATTTTTTTTGCATGGTACATTTTATATATTGCCTTCTTGTTCTACCAATCAAATGATGAATATGGTTCCGTTATTTGTAAATCTAACTGCCTCACCAGACACAAACCTCACCGCACATCACTATAGCATAGATATGATCATTATGAACTAGTCATTCAAATAGTGATCGTCCAATGAATAGTTTTACTTAGACGTGAGAATTGTATGGATAGTTCCATATTTGAACCTGTTTTGTTTTATCAGAAGTTCAAGAGTGAAATGTAGAGCAAAGCTGCTCAAATGTTGCACGCACACAGCAGGACGCTTTCCACACCCAGCTTTGAGAAGGTCGGCAATAAAACGCTCGGTTTTCTTCAGCTCCATCTTCACCGTAATTACAGAGTTGGAGCTGGGGGGCTGTGGCTGGGAGGGGGACTTCTACGCTTCACTTATTACCAGATGTTTGAAAAGGTCACTCAAGTTTACACACATATAATAGCGAGATTGAGGATGTGTGAGTAAAGTAACCAAACATTTAGACATGAGAAATGCGATCCACTGTCATTTAAAGTGAGAGTCAAGCAGAAGCCGATGGGTGGCTTAGTTGTAAGGGTTAGATGAGAGGGGAAATATATAACTTGAGGGTTTGACACACTCCTTTATTGACATGTCTGTCCGCACATGACATTATGCATTTTTAATAGGCATTTTCCAGTCGCAGGCAGTGCATTTCACAACTAGGCCTTCAGCTCCAGTCTGAATTTGAGATGTGTTGTTCACGTACGAACCAGCCCTGGGAGCTGGCTCTTGGAAATGAAATTTCTCATTTTTTTATAAGGACTCTGAAGTGATTTGGGCTCGAACCAGCAACTCCTGTCAGGGAAATTGCTTTGGTGGATTACCGCCTCCTAGCCAATCATAGTTTGTGGAACCAGTAACGTTTCCCAGGGCCGCTAGCAGGCACTGACAACACTTGGATTCTGATTGGCTAAACCCAGAGCTTTATCCAATACTGATGCTACTGTAAACGGCCTTTAGGGTTTTTTGGAGCGGCCTCAGCGGAGGTTTCTGAGCCTAGCTACAACTAATGGCAAAAATATGATTGTTAAATGCTTAAATATGAAAGTACGCATCTAGAAACAGCACAACCAGGGAGAATCAATAAAAGGAAGCTGACAGACGTTTGGAATTATTTAATAAGTATTTAAGTATTAAACATAATCAACATAATTGATTCAGCCATTTTAAGGCCAGCAGAGAAGGCCTTGCAGGCCACGACAGCCCACCATTTCCTGTTTTTATTTGCTCTTTTAGACTGCTGTGCATCTTTTCGACCAAGATTAGATGTCAATTGACCTTACACTTTTTTCATCGTATTGTAGTGTTAGGGTTATTAACGAAATGGACCAGATACCATTTAAACATTCACATTGGTTTCATCAACTACCAGGCAGTGCTGCTTGTATTATCATTATCGAGACACTTGGACGTGTATCTGTTGATTATTGTTATAATAGTTTTTAATCTACTGCAAGCCACATTGTGAGTAATAGAGGAGGCTTATCATAGCCAACCAATGTCAGGTCCAAGATAAGCTCCAGCGATCATTTTTCCTTACACATCTTAAACTCAATATTCAGCTTATGACAAAATTGTATGAGAGTTTGTGCAAACAAGATATAACCAAGTGTACGATTATTTCACATGCCGATAGGCTCCTGTTTGATAAATTTCATACAAGTCCATGTTTGAGAGAATGCCCAATATAAATGGAGGCAAATGTGGACTTTCACACCTTCATCAGCAAACATAGTACATTCTGTATGCACTCTTTGGCCACATTGTATTTTCTTAATGGTATGATTTTGCACCCCAAAAATAAAAAAAAATAAGTACAAGTCCTCAGTAAATACTGGAAGGTGAATGACACAGCTTAGCTCTCACCATTTAAAAACTCACAGCATTGCTCAAAACGTGACATTTAGTTATTCAAGATTGTCCTCAAAAATGTAAAAAAAGAAGTTGGACCACCAGTAGGCAAATGAAGGCTCATGGGCTATTTATGTCCCGACTATCTTTTTAATCTGGCCCGCCTAACAAAAATGGTAAATGTACAATGGCAATAAACAGTATATTATGGCAAAACATTGGGTGACTTGCTTGTCCCCAGTGTTTTTATTTTTATAGTATATTATTTTAAATATCAAATTGCGTTGACTTTCTTTCATGCATTAGTATCGAATTTACTACTTGATGAAATTATTCGATTTATCAACAAATATGAAATTACTATAACGTGTAACTGGGTAGCCTACATTTTGTTTCTTCCTCATGAATCATTAAGTATCGTATTTGAGTCTTTATCGACAGATAAAAAAAGACATCTAATCAATTAATCTTTTTTCCTTCCTGGCCCCTCTGCCAAATTTCTTAATCCAAAGCATTCCGCGACTTGAAAGGTTTGCCCACCCATGAGTTAGACACTACAACTGGGGCAAAGTGAGTCCAGTATGGCAAACAGTCCAGGTAAAAACAGATGAAAGATGAGTTGCTCATTGGTTTATAACATGGTCTTGTGTTTGGGAATTCAACATTCTGGGAAATGCTTCTCCAATGAGACAGATTCACAGATTAGAGTGCCTGCATCAAAGTAAATTTCTGAACATACCCTATAACTATCACATTAAGGGGTGATTCAAATTTGACTGAGGCGGCGCTCACACTGAGACCATCATACCTTGCCTACTAAAATCTGGATTTCAGTGCCAATGTGACCCCTTATTCACACTGAATCTGGAAATTCAATTTGTGTTTATCTAGCCTTGCTCTGTCTAAAAAGAGAAGACAAACCACAAACTAAATCAGGGAGGGATTTCCATTCATTTAAGATCTCATTTCTTTATGTATTTTGTCAAACTAAACTATTGAACACCCTATAAACAGAAAAATATAAGTATAACTACTTGTGTAAGCTTCGTAATGATTTTTGTAGAAGGTTTACCAAAATTACATTTATTTCCCCCTGTCTAAATCCACTTAAAAAATCAGGGGGCGATTCACATACCTTGTTATGAAAAGCATTGTATTTATTCACCGAAAAACGTGGATATTTTTACTGGAATTTGACTTGTATATCATGGGTTTAAAATTGTGTTGTATTACAATTTAATGGAGGTTTTTTTTAAATCTTTTGAATGTCCGACTGTGTAAAGCCACGCAGTAAGCTGGTTTTGCACGTGGCTTTGACATATAATGAATCCAACTCTCCGTTTTGAAAAACAGATGTCAAAAATAATGCTGCAAAACATTTAAATCAAGTGTTACCTTAACTCGATCACATGATGTAGTCAGATGCCAATTTTCTATGGTTACATAAAGAACCCAACTGTCACTTGTGGTATCATCATGTGACGAATCAGGTTACTTAAGCACACCGCTAGGTCCCATGAGGAGAAAATGAATGTTTGGAAAAAATGCATACGGTAAGCTCTTCCTTTTGCTTTTGGAATATTGCTTCGAAGGTGGTAAGGCATATTTATTTGCTGTACATTCAATAGATCGTATTGCTAACTAAAGTGTGTACGAACGGACATGTCCTATGTAAATTACTCATCTACTTCCTTCATTATAAAGTTTGAGAGTCTGTTTGGAGATTGATAAAGATCCATCCATCCAGTTCTGTTGAACTCAAAACTCATATGTTACAAAGGCAAGTTGGAGCATATTTGAACTGAATTTACAGTATGAGAAAGACACTCTGGACTGGTTGCCTGTTGATCAAGTAGAAAAAAAAGCATTCACTCTATTGAAGAGTAAAATCTTTGAAACCAACAAGCACACAGTAAAGTACTTCCTCTAAGAGTTCAGACACAATCTGTAGAATAATTATAAAAAAAATATCCTTCATTCTTGACAAATTCTCCTCTATCTAGCACACGCCATTTTGAATATAATACTGTTTTTAAAGTCTAATAAAAGTGATTCCAGGTCAAACTTTTTGTGTAAGTGTAAGGTAGAATATGAGGAATAACCATAATTTTTGGGGGGGTACAATGACCTTGGGTGCCCTGAAAAGCGCTCTGATTAAAATATATTATTTTTTATTGAGTGTGGTCATTTTCAACTTTTGGTCATAAAGAAAAAAAAATGTTGGCATTACTTAAACGTTATTTTTTTCTTGCCTGGGTAAATTCTAGAATACAAATCCTGAGAACAAACCAACTGGAAACTGTTGCAGGGTTTATTTCTTCTGCCATGTTTTTACATTTAGTCAAACTTATCCCAATTTGGTAGACCTTTAGTCAGTTTTATGTAAAACCCTTTGGGTTTTTTGTTAAAATAATCAGATTTTTTTCATTGTGGTCTAGTTTTAGTCAGGGTAGAGATTTCACACTTTTAATTATTTGACAGCAATATTAGAGTTTTCAATCTGATAGGAAATTAATTTACATACGTTTTTCCTTTTTCATCTTTTTGGAGAAAAACAATGTTGTCAAATAAAACCACAAAGTAACCGATTCTTCCTTGTGGTGTTGTTTGAAGTAGGCAAAATTAAAAAAAACAATTCCTTATCGTTATTCATAATCTCTATCATTTTCCTCTTTCTCTTTATTACAGGGTTCATACACCTTTTTCACGGCCAGATTCAAGCACTTTTTAAAGACTTTCAAAGCAAATTTTGAATTTGTTCTTAAGGGACCAGTATATTGATAGGGTAACGGTATGCTTTTATTATCACTGGTATGTACAATTCTTGCTTAAAGACGGTAAGTGGTGCAAATTTACATTATTTTTGTACGAGTGATGTTGAAGATAAAAATGGTGGATGAATTTGTATCAACACAGATGAAATGAAATAACCCAAAGAGGCTGGGTGGTGCCTTTTCAAAAATAACTTCTCTAATAAGATATGCACATATAGATAAAAAACACAGCTTTCTAAATGTGGAGATAATTTTAAAGCTATATTGGTCTTAATGATTTCTCAGTGCACGGTTTTGACCTGCGCTGCCCAGAGTCCGCGGTAACAGTGGCTGTTCGCCTCCGACCCTGACGCAACCTCGCGCGACCCACAAAAGACGGTGGAAGAGGGCCAAGCAGCAACATGAGATCACGGCGTACTGCCAGAAGGGTCCTGATTGTCCGCTGCGCTTCAAAAGGGGCGAGAGAGGCTGCGCTGACGTCTGGTTTTGTGTGACGTTGCACCACATAAAAGGCTCGAGTGACAAAAATCTGTCTTCAGTACACGATGACAGAGTGGTGGAAAATATTCCAGGAATTCTGTCGCTGGGGATGTAAATAGTGGCTCTCTTTCAGGACTGTTTCTTAAATGTGAAAATGTTCCGTGATTTGGCATCTCGCGAAGGGTCAGGGGTGCAACTTGGTGAGGGTGTGCATGACGGGGCGGGCGAGGAGGGCAGCGGCGTTGAGGTACCCCCATAGGGGCAGCTTTGTAAGTCCGGGTGCTCACCAGAGCACTCCACAGCAGGGATGTAGCGGCTATCCCACATCCCGGGCCCGCATAGTTTACACAGGTCATGGAGGCTGCAGGGGATTCTGGGTAAGAGGCGAAACTGGTAGAGAAGGCTGCGCGCCTGCAGGAGTGAGGGGGAGACCAACATGATAAGATAAAGCCGGAGAGCTTTGAAGCTGTGGATGCAAAACAGCTTGTTGTGCATTTTCATAACACACCGCTTTAATATAATCAATGACCTCGAGGGGGAATAAAAAATGTTCAAGGTCATTGAGCTTGTCGGGTGCATAATAAAAATGCGGAAAAAAATACATGGCATAAACAAAAGCGGAACACCGAGTGCATGTTAACGCGATGCCTGGCACATCCATAAACATGAGGATGCAGGAGGCGGCGCACGCTCGTCATAAATCCTCACCGCCAGACGCACCACAATAAGGCCGGTAACGTCTCACACCTTGCGTGGGCAGCTTGTGAAGCACAGCAAAAGGTGACATAAAACAGGAATTGTATTTTATTGTATCATTTAAAACAATGACTTAAATCAAATATATTTTAAATTGGTGGCTTTAAAAGATAACAATTGGAAAGTGGCTTAGAATTAGCAAGATAAACCGACAAGTCAACATTTGTTCATCAAGGATTCCAATTACTATTTTACGGTTGTCACCTCATTGTTTCTTCAGCTGCAATGGTTGTCCAGCTATTTACGTTTAGCGATTGTGCTTCATGGCATTACGTCAGGCATTAAGTTTGTGGCACAATTACTTACACGGAAAAAAAGTGTCAAACCGCAGTTCATCGCGGTCATGAAAAAAAAATGTTTCTCCAAAATGTGCTTGTTCATTATTTGAATCAGGAATTCAGTAGCTTACCCTACATAGTATAATCTGGATGACAAGGGATTTCTAAGCATAAGACATTTATTCATAAAAATGGGGAGAAAAAATGATTTTCGTGTTTGGCATTCAATGCGCTAACTGTTTGATTTTAACAATCAAGTTAATGCAGTTTTACACCTAAACCAACTAACCGCCCTCCAAAAACCCAAGTGGGAGCTAAAAGTGGGGAAAAAAGAAAATAGCCTTAATTGTCATACCGATTTGAAATGAATAAAAAATGAATACTAAATAAAAGTTTTAGCAGTGCATGGGTAATAAGATTAGATTAGATCAGATGAAACTACTAGGGTGGGTCTATCAGGCTAAGAGTATATACCTTACTTCTCTATAGCAGCCAGAGAGAGCATTTTGTATGCATTCATTTAAAAAAAAAAAAAATCACATATAACCTTTTTTCATACACTCAGAAATGTATGGTGGGCCAGATTAAATAATCCAACAGGTCAAACCCAGCCCGCGGGTCATATGTTTGACACGCCTGATCTAAATTATCCCTCAAATGTTTATTTTATAGTTTTTGAATGAATATACATATATATATATATATATTTTTTTTTTTTTACAAAGTCTGTCAATGAGAAATCTATTGTTGCTTTTATGCTGACAACCAAACATTACATTTCCCATACCTGACTGCCTGCATGGCAAAACAATGAGCAAGTACTGCTATTTGAAAGGTATTGTGTGTTGCATCACCTTGCGGAGCACCAGCTCTCCATTCATGTGCATAGACAGGTTGCTGAAGTGCAGCAGCATTTGGTCGGTGGCAAGTTGCTGATCCGAAACATCTTCGCCATAAAGGACAATGATGGCCACACACAGAAACAGGTGGAAGTAATCGGTCTGGGGAAAGGAGATGTTGGCTTGTAACGATTGACTTGCAGCTTCTCCAACTGGCAAATTAATAATTGTTATTGTGGCTACTTTTGGGTGGATTGTTTTCTCAAAATACAGCTTAAAATCGATAAACTCCTGGCAACAAAGAAATCAAATTTTTAATCGAAATACTTAAAGGGACACTGTGTAATATTTGACCTCTAGATGTCGCTGTATAACGCAATGCAACTGAATACGAGTGCTTCAAAGCACAAATAAAAATACAAACTACGGAGACCCAACGTGACCAAACGGGACCATTTTACTTCTCATTTACTTGCCCAGCCTTTTCAGACTTCTCAAGCATGCAAAAATAAAGCTTTGGGGTCTTTGAGTACCCATAACAGCAAGATGACAGACAATTAGATCAGTTCCCTCTAGGTCATGCCCATGTTATGTAAAAATCCAAATATGTCAACCTATGAGTAAAAAAAAAGTACATTTATATGATACCCAATATTGTTGTTTTTTTTTTTGAATGAATGAAAGTTTTTATACCACGAGAAGGTTCTAAACAATACACAATGCCCCTATAACATACATTTGAAGTTTATTTCTAGCTATTCAATGCCCTTTGTTTGTAAAATAAAATTGTATTGAATTAATTCAAACAAATGGTAAATGGTCTGCATTTATGTAGTGCTTTTCAGACCTCCCAAAGCGCTGTACAATGTCCGTCACACACACACAAACACACACACACACACACACACACACACGCACGCACCGAAGGCGCCTACCAGCCAAAACTCACCATTTTTCTTTAGACTTTTTGCGCATGGTTTTTAGGGGTACCCTCAGCAGCCTGATGAGGGACAATCATGTCTACTTCTTCATTGTATATAAAATAAATACAAATGTCCTGACTTACGAGTATTTTTATGAAAAAAATGAAAAAAAAACACGTTTGTGTGACAGTTAATGTATTTTTTCCTTCTTCTTCTTATTATTATTATTATTATTATCATTTTTACATGAATGCTATCTTTTTTAACCAAAGGAGACACTAAATAATACACATTGTCCCTTTAATCAAATCATGGTTAAAGATGACGCATGTATGTGTGTTTGTCAAGGGACATTGAGTCTCACCTGGTAGTGAGCCCAGCAGGCCTCCCACATGCGCAGAGCGTCCGTGTCGGGGAACTCGCGCTTGAAGCAGAGGAGGATCCAGCGGTGGCAGAAGAGCAGCTGGAGTCCATCCTCGCCCAGCACCATCAGGTGCTGGTGGAACTCGGGCAGCATGAGGCGCAGCAGCTCCCGAAGGTACATCTACATGCAGACATCCACACTTCCTTAATTAGAGCTCAACATCCTGCATCAGGTACACGAAACACTCGCTACCAGCTGTCTCTCCATGTCCTCGTCCCGCGGCGAGCTAATGAAGATGGTGTTCTCCATGAGGCCCACGAAGCACCAAAAGGTGTCGCTTTCGTCTTGGATCTCGGTTAGGAGGGGAGCCACAAGGTCTGACATGCCCTGGCAGTAGCCCATGTCGGGGTTGAACACGGCGTAGTTAAGCAGGATACGTCTAACAGAACAACAACAAAAAAATCTAGTAGAAGGGAAAACAATAAAGTGTAAATAAACTGCTTTAAATTTGCGGTAAAAGTCCGTCAGAGCTGACAAATCTGAATCTATTTCTATGTGTAGTTGTTACGGGGCTTCTGACTTCCTCATAAATCGCCAACATTTTGCATACACCCTTACAAGGTTAGCGTCTTTGGACACCCAGATGCCATGAACATAACTATGCATAGAATAATTTAGACCCTTTTCTACTGACTTTTAAATTAAGTTTGCATAATCTGGAAGAAATGATATGGCTATGTTATCCGGAATATCGACTGCATGTGATAGATGGATACCATAAATATCGTGAGCGTGGCTTACCGCTCGCTGTCAGATGTATGAATTGCAACTAGCTGGGAAAGAATTTCTTGCCAGAAAACGTGTCATAACAAACTTTCAGCTTTTGGTTTGAATTATGTCTGTAGTCTTATTTGCCCTGTATAAATTTATGGGCATGTCCACAACACAGTTCTGAGTAACAAAATCTGACATAGACGTTGTTAATGTTCCACAATGTGGTTCAATGCCAAAAAAATGCATTCACACACACGCACGCACCCACACAAACACCTAACTCTATGTTAAGTGGTTGCCATGCCAAACCCTATGGCAACAGGGAGCTATTTAATGATCTTTCTTGTGTGCGCGTGCGCATGTGTGTTGTTTTTATGGATAGTACTTTAAAGTGTCTCTGGTAGCACTCATGCATAATTAAGTTGTCTCCAAAAACCAGAAGGAAAGCCTTGAGGACATTTCTGTTCATGTCACAATATGAAAGCGCGTCAAGAAAGGGAAAACACAAAGCGGCCTCAGAGACAACTGAGGGGTGCAGCCTCTTCAGCAGTTTGGGTGATTAAAGATGCAATGATAAGCTTGGCATATATTTTTGTAGAAGCTGTATGAAGATGTTTTCTGTTAAAACCCTGCGCCACAGATGAGCAATACAACTGCAGAAATATGTAACATGAGCTGCTCTGAAATTGGAATCTTTTTGCTCCCAGTTCAGACATTTCCTTTGAGTACATGCATGCTTAAGTATTTTGCTAAGTCAAAGCCAATAAAGCATGAAACTCATTTGTGGGTCCCGTGGGTACCAAGGATTGAAGCCTCACCTCATGATTTCCACATTGGGGTTGTTCTCACCCCTGAAGAACTGGTTGCTGCGGTCTGTTCTCACCACGTCCTTGTCCACAGTAAACTGGACCTTCCTCCAGAAGTCACTGTGTTGCTCTGGACTCATGGATAACCTGATGGCAGAACAATGCACAGTGTTGATGATCTTCTAAAATGAATGGGAAGATTCAACTTCAAATACATGCGACAAAGCCGAAAAATTCAAAGACCGAAAATCAAGATAACCCGCTGGCCTCTCACTGTAGAGCGCCTATTTGTCAGCTGTAAGTGCATACATGTCACAGAGGTAAAAAAAAAAAGAAGTTTGATGAGTAAACCAAAAAATCTTGCGAGGACGTGACAGCCTTGGAGTGCTTTGTTGTCATAATATAGAAAGCCATTCCAAAAGCTGTTGTGAATAATTCCAGACTTTAAATTGTATTAAAAAAATGGGAGATAATTTTTTTAAGATCTATTGGTCTGAATGGTTTCTGATTAAAAACTATTGAGATTAGGTTGATGCTTTGCAATCTTGAACACCCTTATTTTATACTTTAAAAGTTTAAAAATGTTTTGCGCAGTAGTGAACGCCAATTAATTATTTTGTTGTGTCAATTGTATATGGCTTACATTTTACATTAAATCTGACTTTGAGGGCTAATGTAGAGTAACACAGTGCTCAAAGCACTACATTTAACAGTAAACCTTTGATTATATCTTTAACTATTAGTGCTCAAGCAAAACATATTTAATTAACACTGTTTGTTTTGCATGTAGCCCCACTAGAAATAATTAGCAGACACCTGATGCAATGCCATGCAACTTTGTGGTCTGTTTGTGTCGCCGGGTGCGTCCCTACGACACTCATGCTCCCATGCTATTTTATTGCTAAGCAGCAATGATTCAGCTAAAAGTATCTATACTTAGAGGGAGACTCAGACGCTTATTTGTGAGACAGACTGGGAAAATGTAATTAAATGTTCTCACAAAAAGATGCATGGTCTATATTTAAACGATATTATTGGCTTAGATTTCAGTCCATAATTATTTTTGTACTGTTAGTAATATCCTAAACAGTATGTCATGGTTTTTTATGTATGCACAAAGAGAGCCTTCAGAGCACGATGCAGCTCCTGTGGCATTCTGGGGTTACAAAAGAGAACTTTAATTTATCTTACAGGTGTGAGAAACAATACCACATATACTACTTTCTGTAGATATGCAAGTGTGTAAAAATATGTTCTTCATTACCACGTTCTGCCCGCAGCATTGTTTGGGGCCATGTAGGTTATGTAGTTTACCATAATATATATTTCAAATGTGGTGCATGCCTTGAGTATATTTTGGTTGTGACACAATCAGGGAACAGATAATATGATTAATCTATGTACTGTATATGCATGCGAGTCTGCAGATGTACCACAAAAGCTCATAAAACTATTTGCATCAACAAATGGGAAGCTGAATAATGCCTGAATATCAATTTTTTTAGCATGATTGAAAAAGGGTTTTTTATGACAAATATTTTTCACAAATAACGATTTTGATGTATTGTAAACATACGTACAACAATGTTTATTATTATGTTTTGTTTTTCAGAAATGCACTGAATATTTTTAAAGTCGTGTAAAATAGAATTGTAGTAATTTTTAATCACACAAGTTCTCAATTTAAGCGATAGTTCAATTGCAAATTCAAATCGCAATTTCGTTTTCCTCTCTAGTCAGGCCAATACCAGAGGAAGAGCCAGTAAAACAACTAGAGCATAATAAAATAATGTAGTTTTGTAAGACATTGAAGAATATAGTACTAAATGAAATTCAATATATTGCTTAAACAACCGTATTTTCCGCACTATAAGGGACACTTAAAAGCCTTCATTTATTTTTAAAAGCTGATGATGCGTCTTATTTATGGATCAATATTGGAACGCAACAGGTCTCGCAACTACGGTAAGCAGCTGCAGACTCATTTCCCCCCGTAGAAGTAGTATCTGGTGCATGCTGGGATATATACAGTAATGGTGTTTCATTTCTTAACCAATGTGTCAATCATCGTTGGGGTCGGTCACAATTGGTTAAAGTTATTTGGAGATAAAGAAGGCGGGTCCTTTTTAGCATTTACAAGCTCATTTAGGCTAAATCAGGATAAAACAAAGCCGGCTTTTGGCAGAAACACATGTGAATCACAAGTTAGGTTGGTCTACTGCCTAGAGAAAATCATTTTATGGGGCTAAACAGACAGCTAGTAATGTCCATCGATGCAGAGATGCTTTTTGGCGGATTTTTAAAAAAATCTGTCAGCATAATCACGTGTTTTGTAGTAAGTAAATATTTTACACAGTTGGATTCATTACATTCATGGATATACGGGGACCATGGTTGCATATTATCATGAAACGTGATGGCTACAAAACGAAGTCCTCAGTGAGCTACCCTGGCTTTGTATTTTTCGGGTATCTTGTTTCAGACTGATCGTGATTATTTTTTGATGAGTATATTTCCAAATGATCTTATCTGATATCTTGATTCCCAAGAGTTAAGCTTCCCAATGATATGTGGCATGACATATTTCTATAATTGGTGACATCGTACAGAGACCGTATCTATAGGTGGCTAGGACACGCACCTGCTTCTCAAGAGCCTGCCGGATCATTAAGGTCTTAATAAAGTTTGACGGACCTATCTGTTTTGTTGATGTTCCTACTTGTAGCGCCTTATAGTCTGGTGCGACTTATGTATGGAAAATATATGACAAGAGACTATTTTTGGGGGTGCGCCTTATAAAATTCTTTACTATACGCTGTCGTCACCTTGATTGACTGCTTTATTTGGCTTGAAGTAACTTTTGGAAGGGAGCAAGGGGCTATAACAGCTGCTGCTTTTACGCTCAGGGTCGTTTAGCTTTCACAGGCAAAAAGGACTAAGACAAAGAGCCGAAAGAGAGATAAAGAGACATGCATCCTTCGCGCTATTTACTGTTGCGAGGCCCTGGAAGCTGCTGCTCTTCACCTACAGCCTTTTAAATGGAATTTCCGTACAAGTCAGAACAAAAGACCCTTAATTGGGTTGATGCGACTCTTGAACTCTCCATGATAACAGGCCACACAGATTAAACATGTCTAATTATCAGCCTCTTTACGGTTATGCAAAATCACCTGCAGTTAGGGTGGAGTAGCGGCTCTCCTGTGTGTGTTCATGCAAACCACAGCTGTTTTCTTAACTCTCATGACAGGAGAATATGATCTGATAAGCGCTGACATGTTTTTTCTCCAGGGACCTTTTATTTTGCACCCGCCGACTTCCGTTAACACTTCCCACATTGTTCCTATTGATTGCTTAGCGCCTGCATTGGAAAGCCACACACACTCACATATGGATTAATGTTTGAATGAGTGAGCATGTGGCAGCCAATAAGACAGCCATGTGACAGTTGAGTCAGCCATGACAAACTGCAAAGTGATGACAAAAAAAGCACAATGTTTCACCTCTTCTGCTGAATATCGTGGTAGTTAGAGCGCTTCTGCAGCCGCCACGCCTCCCTTTGCTGCGAGGTCGAGTCATAGCTGTAGTAATGCAAAAGGAAGGGCCACACCTCCCCGCGGATGGATGGGTCGATACCTCCGAAGAAAATGGCCTGATTTGTGGCAAACACAGTGAGCACAAAGAAGCTGGTTTCCAGGGGGTCACTAGGGAATTGTACAGAGCGTTATCATAGACTGAAGGTATCCTGAATTACGAGCGCAGATTTTCTGTCTTCATCTTATCTTGTTCAGTATTCAAACATTTAAGTTAATGCAACAGTTCTCTATTTTTTTATTGTAATTAAATATATGCAACTATGGCTTTTTATTTAAGGAGAGAATGTAGCAGTATTTACAGTGGCTTGCGAAACTATTTGGCCCCCTTGAACTTTGTGACCTTTTGCCACATTTCAGACTTCAGACATAAGATATAATACTGTAATCTCTTGTAAAGCATCAACAATAAGTATTTATGAAGTGGAACACACTATATTGGATATTTCAGACCACTGAAAATCTACCAAGATTGGGCCGTCCCCCTAAACTTTCAGCTCATACAAAGAAAAGCTGATCACAGATGCAGCCAAGAGGCCCATGTTCACTCTGGATGAACTGCAGAGGTCTATAGCTGACGTGGGAGAATCTGTCCATAGGACAACAATCAGTCGTATACTGCACAAATCTGGCTTTTGTGGAAGAGTGGAGAGAAGGAAGCCATTTTTTAAACATATCCATAAAAAGTGTTGTTTAGAGTTTGTCACAAGCCACCTGGGAGACACACCAAACATGTGGAAGAAGGTGCTCTGGTCAAATTAGACCCAAATCAAACGTTTTGGCCACAATGCAAGACGTTATGTTTGGCGTAAAAGCAGCACAGCTCATCACCTTCAACAAACCATCCCTACAGGCAAACATGTTGGTGGCAGCATCATGGTTTGGGCCTGCTTTTCTTCAGCAAGGACAGGAAAGATGGTTAAAATTGGTGGGAAGATGGATGGAGCCAAATACAGGACCATTCTGGAAAAAAACCTGATGGAGTCTGCAAAAGACCTGAGACTGGGATGGAGATTTGTCTTCCAACAAGACAATGATCCAAAACATAAAGCAAAAGCTACAATGGAATGGTTCACCAAAAAAACATATCAAGGTGTTAGAATGGCCAAGTCAAAGTCCAGACCTCCATCCAATTGAGAATCTGTGGAAAGAACTGAAAACTGCTTTTCACAAACGCTTTCCATCCAACCTCACTGAGCTCGGGCTATTTTGCAAGGAGGATTGGGCAAAAATATCAGTTTCTCGAAGTGCAAAACTGATACATTCCCCAAGCGACTTGCAGCTGTAATCGCAGCAAAAGGTGGTGCTACAAAGTATTACCTCAATGGGCTGAATAATTTTGCACACCCACTTTTTCGTTTATTTGTTGAAAAAGTTTCAAATATCCAATTAAGTGTGTTCCACTTCATGACGTGTCCCACTTATTGTTGATTCTTCACAAGAAATTACAGTTTGATATATTGATGTTTGAAGTCTGAAATGTGGCAAAAGGTCACAAAGTTCAAGGGGGTCAAATAGTTTCGTAAGACACTGTATATGCAAGCAGCTATAAGATAAATATTTCTGGGAGGGAGGCTTAAACCATAATCCTGAGGGCCCTTGGGCAGTGGGTTTGAGACCCTAGGTGTACAGTATTACAACATTCAGACAGTTAGTTTGGGTCTTCCTCAAGGGCCATAAAAAAGGTGTCCTTCCATTTAGAGAAAAAAAAGTCACCACATAACAAAGTCTAAGTCATTGCAGTAGTGAGTCAAGCCCAGAGGTCTGAAATGATACATTAGTTGGTCACCAGCCATGAAACACACATTAAGTGATGTTTCAGTGCTGGCTAAAAGTGTAAAGCCACAGCAAAAGTCAGTGTGAAATTGCCGTTTCATTACATGTTTGGTATGAGGTAAAAAAAAAACACACCATAAAATCTAATTAAAAGCAAATTTCGCTTTCAGGAAACAGTAGTGGGTATTTTTACACAAGAAGAATCTTTTATTATTGGCGGCAGAACAGTCATTGAAGAGAAAATGAGCTGAGCAAGTTTAAGGATAGGTCGACTTTGTGGATGAAAAGCTGGTAAAATGGATGATAGACTCATTTTTATTGGACCCCAAGGTCAAGATTGTTTTTTCTGGAACAGGATTCTATAAACCCTCTTACCGTGTCCACGCACAAACAGGGGCCGCTTACAAAAACAAAAATCTATTCCCATTATGTACAAAGACGCACACCTTTCGCAGCTTGTACTCCTCCTCCACCTGCCCGCTTGGATTGAGGTGTCGTAACCAAGTTGTGACATCCAACTTTCTGTAGAGTTTCTCCTCAGGGTGGCTCTCGGCCGACGGCAGAGTGGACCTCTGAATGGAAAATTGCATGCAGGACTTCTCATCTGAGACCTGGCGCATAGGAGGACAAGCAGGGAATAATAGGAAAAGGACTGAACAAGTGAACAAAGCATCAAAATGAGGAGGAAAGAGATGAAAAAATAAACACATTGAATTGAAGTAAGTGCAGCACCGCAGATGAGGGGTTAGCACGTAAGAGGCACAATTCTGAGTTAATGGGATCAAATCCAGCTACCAGGTTTCCTGTGCGGAGTTTGCATATTCCCCCCGTGATTGCATGTGTTTCCTCTGGGCACTCCAGTTTCCTCTCACATTCCAAAAACATGCATGTCAGGTTAATTGGCTGGTCCAAATGTCCCTAGGTGTGAATGAGCGCGTGAATTGTCTGTCTCTATGTGCTCTGCGATTGGCTGGCAACCAGTTCAGGGTATCCCCTGCCCACTGCCCCAGGACGGCTGGGATGGGCTTCAAAGCCTCCGCGTCCCTATTAAGGATAAGCGGTGCAGATAATGGATGGATGGATGAATTCAAGTAAAACAAAACAAAAATTGAGACTCAATAGAATAGAATGGAATAGAATTTACTTTTATTGTCATTCTTTGTAACCATGCACACAGAACGAAATGTCGATACACCTGACCCGTACAGTTAAACTGTAGCGAGCCGATGCAGCCGCAGCCGCAGCCAAACAGGGCGCCGCCATTTTAGACCCAAATGCTGTGGTGGGGGTCATTAGGTGACCAAACCCCCAAATTCCAACCCTTAATGCCGAGCACCAAGCAGGGAGGCAATGAGTACCAATGTTGTAAGTCTTAGGTATGACTCGGCTGAGGCGCCCTACCATCTAGGCTACCAAGCTACCTAAGCCAGTATTGCTAAGCCTCCTGCCGTTTCCATTGAGTGATCGATTTTTTTTAACTGCACTTGCAGAACTGCATCACTACGGAGGTCTAAGATTAGCTGTAGTGGCCCAGGAAAACTAGACTCAACTAGCAATGAAGAAAGTGATAACGGGAAACTCATTCTATTCTTTGGTTTTATGCAAACGAGGCAGATACACTCACCAGCTGTCAACAAAGTCATAAAATGGTCTATATTTACAATTTGTTCTGGTGGATACATTTGTATTGAAATTAGGATGGTTAATAAATTATTTTAACAAATAGTCAATCGACATACTAAATTGGAGAGGCAAGTCTATCACTTTTACATACCCATCAAGTCTTTATGGAAAATGTATAACAGGAAAACTTGTGACAACCGATTTTAGTTATTCTGGAGAGTTCACTACACACAACTTTAAGTGAGTTCTTTTCTACTATTTTACATAGTTTAATATACTTTGATTAAGACACACACACACCCTCAGATTTATAGAGTTTTCTTTTACCAATCATCTACAAAAGAAACTTAGTAAACTTGGTGGCTGGAGGTGGCTTTCTTTGAGGTCACTGCGTCGCACCGGTTTGGCTGCTGGCTCAATCAGGCTTGGACATTAGCTCTGGCAGGTTCTCCTGTTGCTTGTTAAGTTGGGACTTGGTCATGACCTTTTTGATTTGGTCCTGTGCTGCTTGTTTAGCTGGCACCTGGCTCGCTGGCTTCAGAGAACTCTTTTGGCCTCTTGTAAGCTAGAGCTATTGCCTCTTTGCTGTCTCAAAAAGAACTGAATTACAGTATCTCAGGCTTTAGCACCCACCCCTCCGACCGCCCTGATTCTTTGTTTCTCACATGCAAGATAACGGATATCATGGCCAGGTGATATCAGATAACTTAGTCACTGTGAATGACTGAATTTAAGCATTCTAATAACATGTTCTGACATTGTTTAATCCATTTTTTTCAACATTGCAAAACAGAATTCTGACCCAACGTTGAATGCGCTGCACATTTTTAATGATTATTGTGGTTCCCCAGCCCAATATCATGGCTCCCACTTCAATGATGTATGAGTCAGCTGTCACAGGGCCTTGAATACCAGAGAGTGAGGATGGTAGGCAATCGAATGACACTTGGCTCCAAATTATATGAGCGTTTGCAGCAAACTTTGCATGCAGGTAAACTGATGTTCATATAGAGATTTTTCTATTTTATTGGGATACAAACAACAAGGTAGAATTATCAGGGAAATTGCTTATTTCCTTGGTCCCTCCCTAAAGGGACAGTGTGTAATATTTAGTGAGTCTTAAAGGAACAAAAAAACTTGATTTGAATATTAGGTACGAACCAATGTTAATCTATATAAAAAAGAAATCACAAGTCAATAAATTTACATTTCTTTTACAAAGTGGAATCCCTACTTAAGGTCCCAATCATGTTTGTCTGGCAATTTGCCACTACACTTTGTGCAGTGGCACTGATTTTTGCTCACGTAAGACGATACAGTGCCATCTAATGGTCAAATATAACACACTGGGGCTCTGACAATAACATATTGTTTTTGTCCATTGAACTTTCCTTACCTGGTCTTTGAGCTGTGTCTCCCTGCAGCACTTCCACTGCTGAAAAACTTCAGCCAGCTTGTCCAGACCAGCGTGGTGAAAGTGGAGGATCTTGTACTGGCTCTCTCGGCTGGCTATCACCAGTTGACCGCTGGTGCAGGCTTCATCACTGCAACGGCGTAAGGAAAAAAAATATTCTATCTCGATTTAGAAATTTGCATTCACCTCACACTTTCCACAACAAACCTGAAGAACAGACGCAATGACCTCATGTGACCTAGGTCCACCCGGAATACAGCACATAGTTGCTCCAGCACCAGCACCTTCTGTTGCTCCTCCCACCGAGCTACCTGCGAATGGCTGTTGCTCTCCATACTGGAGGCGGAGCTTACTGACTGGTGCATCAGTTCCTCGGACAACTCCCTAGGAAGACACACAAAAAAATAAGTTCTCATTAATTCTCTACTTGCCCTTTTTTCATGAATTATTTCTAAAGTCACATTAGTCTTATGGAGAAGTTGTAACAAAAAAATCCATAGTATCTCCCTTTCTACCATGAAAGCATGATGGTTCCCATCTTTAAAATAATTGAATGCAAATTTCTATTGCCGTTAGGTACATATACACAAACACACTAAATCTGTGGATTGTCAAGGATAGCCCATATGTATAGAATATGGAATGAAAAAAACTGACATAAATATGCAATTTGTTGAATCGTTAAGCTTCCTACACATTCTAGAGCATAGTTATTGCCCGAGATATTCTGTCATACACATCTTCTGTCATGTATGCCGTGAGAACCAGAGCAAAGAGCTGAAATGTGTCCAAGCATTGTTTTGTTTTTCTTTATCATTTTCTTATAGGGACATTTTCTTGCGTAACAAATTCCCTGCCATTTTTGCAAAAAACGCGAACTAACCCCCCCAAAAAAAGACTTGTAGGTAATGTAACCTGAATTTTTTAAACGAGAGGACAAATGACGACACAAGCAACATCCACATCCTTATCCCTTTCTTGTGTCGTTTAACCTTTCCTTTCATGGGCTATGGAAAGAAATGCTTGCTACCGCTCGCTCCTATCTAATGCTCTCCTCCACACAAATCAAACAAAACTGGAAGTTCTAAAGTCAAACATAAGTCAAGTATTTTGCTTGCTTTAACTTTCCCCCCACAAGCAATAATAGTGAATTTATTTTAGAGTCAGAGCTCACTGCACAGAAATTGTCTTGTGTACTACTTCCAAATTCCCGAAAGCACTTGGCTTAATGTGTGAAAGGAGAAGGTACTTCCCTTTCCAAGTATTTTATCAACCAAGATCAGCTAGCCATTCATTTTTAGGGGAAGCAGAAGACTATGTACTGCATACAGCTTCTTGCAAACATACTCATTTATTTAAAAAATGACAGCTATTAATGTTAATCAATATTTATTATCATTATTCTTAGTTTATTATGATTGGGGTGCTCAATGGAATTCGCATAATATTTCAGTGTCAACATAGACAAATTGGAAGGGCTGCAAGATAATATTTTAATTTAAAAAAATAATAACCTGCCAGAAGAATAAGCTTAAAACATGTACTAACATACACTATTTAAAGAGCATACTTTCATGTATTGTTTTTATATACCAAATTACAATTAGAGTATAATAACACTGACTAAATTTTCAGGCCATATCGCCAATAAATGTTTTTCCACAAACTGATGCGGGGATGCAAACAGGCTGTTATGAGGCAGGTGGCTAAAACCTGCACGTCCCCCAAGCCCAGTAGGAAAACCGAGCATTCCGAGCCCCACGGGGACCACTTGAGCCAGCAGCAGCAGTGAGCATGAGGATTAACAAGTTACTAAGTGTTCAGTAAATAAAATAGGATAAACATCAGAAGCACAGTAGTGCAAAACTCTGTAAATGTGAAACACTAGGGTACTATTATAAAACAGTACACTCCTAATGATACAAAATCTGATTTTGTTTTCATAATGTGTACTGTATAAGTCTACAAGAAAATGTTTTAAACATAAACATAAATCCATTTATAGACCCTTATGAGTGGTCAGACTTGGGAGAAGTATCCCCAAGCCCAAACTTATCTCATCCAATACTGTTTGCGCTCCCAAAATGAAGAATCTGCATGCTAATTAGACAGTAACAAGTTCATAACAGCTGAGATAAGTGTATGAAAATTCAACATTAGCCAGGCTTTTCCAGCAACTTGCTCATGTTGCAATTTAGGTACTGTGAATGACAGACTTCAAGTATGTTCTTTAATAAAGTAAAGAGACATTTTGTGATTTTGTCCACTTGAGTATTCACACCTTTATCAACTCATTGAATAATTATAATCGTTAATATGAGTGATTCCTCGATGATATTGAGAATTCTACACATTTTTTTGAAGGAGACAACTGTGACTTTATGTACAAAGAGCATTTATGTGTGACATGTTCTTCTAAGATTGATGACGCTTCACTGATCAAATGTTATCGCTTGTTGTATATGATCCATATACAACACCTCAGTGGATTGTACCCGTATACTAACAGCAATGTCTTCTTAAACAAACCTCAAAGGGTGCTGTGATTAAAGCCTGACTGAAAGCAGGGAGTTAATACTTTTGGGTTAAAGTGTCTGAAAACTATTTTTTAACAACGCCCCCACTATCATCTAATCTTGCACTTTCACTGCCAGGCGTTTTCTATTTGAATGATTCCAAGCACCATGTGTCCAGTTCCGGACCCCCTTAACAGTGTAAATTAAAGCAAAGGAGAGAGAAAAGGAGATTCAGAGTGTTCCAGGGTTTTCGCCAGCTCTCTTTTTCTCTCTCTCGCTCTCTCTCTTCTGTCTTTTAATCCACCAAGCTGACATTATGCCCAAGACAACAACCCCAGGCGCACGGGAAATCAAAGGGCCTCTCACAGACACGAGAAAGGGAAGGAGGGTGGGTAGGGATATTTGAGAGGTGGCAAACACTTGAGTGGGAAAGGAAAAACATATTGGAAAGGAGCAAGTAAGGAAAAAGATATAACATTTGAAAAACAAGAGTGGAACAAATATGGGAAAATAACAATTTGTGACCGGAAGGAAAAATGTATCCACAGACCAAATGGCCCAGAGCCTAAGGGGAAGAAAAAAGATCAGCAGTGAAAGACAGCAAGAGAAGTGCAAAGAAAATGCTAGAAGGCAAGAGTGCTGCAGTCACACACTGCACTTGGAGCAGGGAGGCTTGGGGAGAAAAAGGGTAAAAGGCTTTTACACAGGCACACACTGAATATGCCAAGAATGCCAAAACCTGAGTGAGTTATTAGAAACAAAAAATAAAGATAATGACTCTCATATTCTAACCATAATCAGGATTATGATTATTTAATGTGCAAACCCGGTTGTGCGTAATGCCATGCTGTAACATCATGAAGCTGAGTTATAAGGAACAGGGAATAAATGTATTGACTCCCAGGTTCAACCCATGATAAATCTTAAGATTATTTAATGTGCAATACTGATTGTTCGTCATGACACATTGTGATTTTATGTACCTGCAGCCACGGTTCAAGACAGAAGAATGAGTTGCCAACTGGATTCAGCAGTTATTGCACCTTAGCGTGCAGGCTCAGGTATTTTGACCTATAGCTCCACTTTGTGGCAAACTGGAGTCAGTGTAACTATACAGTTTACCCCATTTATAAATTAAGTGTGGGACCGCAATAAACGTTTAGTTTAAAAATTCATAAAACTCTTAACTATTTTTTCAATTAATTGATTATTTACATGATCTTGAAATATTTATTTGAATCCATGTATAAAATATGTATAAAACAGAAAATTTAAGGCTGCCCAACAGCCATTTTTCCTACTAATACAGGCATACCTGTCAACCTTTGCCAATTGCTCCCCTTATTAATGATTGCAATCTTCATAAGTTTATTTTATTTACCAAATACATATCACAAATTAGGGGCAGCACGGCGGCGCAGTGGTTAGCGCTTGTGCGGCACAGTTCATGTCATGGGAACCTCCTTCGTGGGTTCAAATCCAGCTCCAGACTTCCTGTGCGGAGTTTGTATGTTCTCCCCGTGCTTGCGTGGGTTTCCTCCGGGCACTCCGGTTTCCTCCCACGTTCCAAAAACATGCATTTCAGGTGAATTGGCCGGTCCAAACTGTCCCTAGGTGTGAATGAGCGAGTGAGTTGTCTGTCCCCGTGTTCCCTGCGATTGGCTGGCAACCGGTTCAGGGTGTCCCCTGCCCACTGCCCAGAGATGGCTGGGATGGGCTCCATTTATACAGAGACTTGATCAAAACACAGGTGGTTTCCATTTATCATTGTTAATCATTTAGATCAACATTGAATCTTTTAGAGATCCTGAACTTGAACTTCTGGACAGAGTATGCTGCACTGAAAGTAAAGGGGTTGAATAATATTGCACACTCACTTTTTCATTTTTTATTTGTTATACGAGTTTTAAAATATCCAATAAGGTGTGTTCCACTTGATGATTGTGATTCACTTGTTGTTGATGCTTCACAAGAAATTACAGTTTTATATCTTGATGTTTGAGGTCTGAAATGTGGCAAAAGGTCACAAAGTTCAAGGGGGGCAAATAGCTTCGCAAGCCACTGTAGATGGCTTCAGGTTGAAAGCATCTCCCCCTGAAATAATTTACTTCAAAGACGCCGCAAAAGGTTGAAATTTACACACACAAAAAACACCCACATTTGTGGACTGACTAATATAAAAGATTTATGGAAACGCATAAGAATACATTTTGGGATCAACAGCTGCAAAATAGTTGATTTTGAATTAATAAACTTAATCACTCTTCTGTAATGAAAACCATTTAAAACTGCAAAAAAAATAATATTTAGTAGCTGAAATTGGGATGGTCTCGAAACCACTCCAAATGTAATCCAATAAAAAAATTAATGGCGATAAATTTGAAAACCAATTAGTCAAAGTCATTGTTTCGTCTCTATTTGAGACAAAAATGTCCTTTGCAAGTACTTTATACTTGATTGATAAATATTACATGCACTTGTTCTGTGTTGAGTCGATTTGGAAAATGTTTAGTAGAAACAATGACAAATTAAAGCGTCTCAGTCCACTGACCTGCTGTCACTGTCCAAGAAGACGGAACTGCTGCTCTCACATAGCACCTCGCTGACGGGCGACAAGCAGAAGGGCGAAGAGAAGGTGTCGGAGTCAGACCCCATGGTGCTGTCACGACTAACTTCATCTGAAAGCTCGTAGGAGCCCTCATCACCCTCCTCACCCGGCACTGTCGGTTGCTTGTGCTCTGCTCTGATATTTTCCGCCCCACCTTCAGTCACAATCAAATTGTGGCTCTCTATAGAGGAGCTGCAACAGATATTTCTCTCCTCAACTTCTTCTTCCACTTGTGTGGTCGGGGTGCGGGAGTGCGGTCTGTTAAACAGAAAAAGTATCACTTAGAGAAAATGAAACAAAAATCCTTATGCTTCGTGGAAATTGGATAATATCTGTAATATACTCAACATTTGTCTGAAAGCTAAAAACAACTGAGGAAAAACTCATATTGAGTCAAAAGTGGATTAATCCATTATTTGAGTTAATTTGGGCCATCTTTGTAGGTTGTTTCTAAAACAATTACTCCAAATTGGGTTGTTTTGTTGTGGAACAAAAAGAACAGAGCTGTCGTCTAATATAAAACGGTTTGTTTTAGAGAAACCTTCCCAGATCAAGTTTTTTTTGTTTCCATAAGTTATCAAACAATGGGTCTTTTTGTTGTAAATCCTCCCGGAATAGGGTTGTGTTTACAATAAAATGGATTGATTCATTTGTAAATGGGATTGAACTGTGTCATTTCTTTATGAGAAGACCCTAAAAAAACACAACAAGTCTTTCCAGAACAACCCAAAATAAACGGTCAATTTGGTTGAACAAGTTTGAGCCAATACAAAGCCCTCATATTTATGTACCTGTAATTTGAATCACTTGTTTTCATTTTTTCAACTCCAAATAATAATAGTTTCTAATAATTCAAAATAATCAGGTTATTTTATTTTAACACCATAAGAGTCATTTGCTGATAACCACCTAGAAATGCGAGACAATAGCATGTATTCCGTTTTCTTTCCATCAAATTAATGTAATATTGTTTCAATCCCCAAACACATGTCATTTGTTCATACCTACAACAACACAAGGGTTTATTTAGTACAAAACAACCTAGAGCAGGGGTGGCGAACAAGTTTGACACACAGAGCCGAAATTTTCAACTGTGAGAGTCAAACAGTCACACCACGCACTGACTTGCCATGACAGACAGACACACACAAATACACACGCAATTAAAAACATATTATTTCCCATAACACACACTTTTCCTTACAATACAAGTATCATTCCTGTGTTGATTTCAAGGAAAGTGTCCACCCCCAATACACACAAAAAAAACAACATGAAACGAGGCAAAGAGCCACAGTATATAGAAAATATGATGAGGCAAAGAGCCGCATTCTTATTGGCCAAGAGCCGCATGCGGCTCTAGAGCCACGTGTTCGCCACCCCTGACCTAGAGCATTAGGGCCAACACCAGACGCCAATCTCGTGTGATCCCCAGAGTTGGCAAAGTTACTTTATAAATGTAATCCCATACAATTACTAGTAACCTGTTGAAAGATCAGTAATCAGTAACGTAATCTGAATACTACAACATTGCAGTAATGTAACTAAATTTGTTTTTGGATTACTCCAATAACTATAATGCTAATAAACATAATGTAGACAAAATAACTAAATTTGTTTAATACAAAAATAATAATCTTGAAAAAGAATTGGAGGAAAACCAAGGCCAGGAAGTTGCTTGTCATTTTACAAAAAAGTGCTCAAATTTTAACCACGTAATTTTGCCCCTACCACCCTACTGGTTAAGGGATTCACCAAAGTATAGTTTACTGGGCAAAAATAAACTTTACCTTTCACATGGCAGACAAGGTATGCTCTGTTTTAGTTTACTTGAAGAGGACATTACGAAGCCAATATTGTTTTAAACACACCAAGTGTTTTCTTTCTAAATTTCCAACACACTCTGGGAAGTCTTGTGTCCAAGTATAAGTTCACGTTTTGTTTGTTTGAAATGGGGACGCCAAACCTATTGACAATATTCAGATTTCCTAGGTTTAGTAACACATTCTCACAACATAACAATATAGTAATCTTACAGTAAAGTTTGAACAACAATTAACTGCAAAATAACAAAAGGAAACATAAAAATTTACTAAATACACAACTGCGCTGCCCAGTACCAAATAAGCACACGTACAGTCTCACGAAACTTCAGGCTTGAGACAATTTAACAAAATGAGTGCAACATTGAAGAAAAAACTAAAATACAAACAAAAGGAAAAGGGATTTTACATGCAACACAGTATGACAAACATACAATCTGAGCAATAGACACGGCTTGCGCACGTTGTGTGTAATATCTCGCTCTCTCTAGTATAAATGATTGAAATGATGATAGACACAATTCGCCTATCGACGCGTTAGGTATATGTAAATATACTTTTAAATAAACTATAATCCTGAAAAGAAATCCTGATTTTACCTAAATGTACCTGTAACTCGATCATATATTTTTTCTGTAAATATAAAGAAATACAATTAGATTTTTCTGGTACTGGAAATCTGTAACGCCGATACATGTATTTCGTAACTCCCCAAGGCTGGTCATGCCATTGGCGATCGCATTTTGCATGAGGCGGGGCAAATTTGGGGGGAACAAAACGCAGCTCCAAAGGCGCCGAGTATCAGACAGGTTTAATCATTTTGGCATTCGGTCAGCAAGTTCCCCTTTGCTGCACTCTAAATAATTTTGAAAACATTTCAGATGCCCTTTTTGAACATAATTTAGTTGATGTTTTTGCCGACTTTATCCATATAATTTATAACAAGAGCAAAACAGGAGGTTTGACCATATTTTTCACCCACGAATCAGGCAAAGTCCTACATTCATATATTCATATTCAACAGCAGGGGAAATTATATATCAAACACACTACAGTTCACTTTCAGTATCATCCGAGTCATTGGAGTTCCCTTTAATCCTCAAGGAACTATGACAAGCAAAGCAAATGCAATTTTTTCTGGTAACCACAAATTACAACAACATAAAAAAAAATCTCATGTCTGTGTTGCAATCTGACCCCAATCTGAGCTCCAAAATTGCCACGTTACAGGCATCAAATGTGCAATATTCTGACAAATATACTCATGTGTATTTTCTTTTGCCTCCAAAGTATTCCATTTAATTTATTGTCTAATAATTGCTGATCCGAAATTGTGATGTTTCATACCGTCTGCCTCTGCGGCGAGCATTACGTCGCACAGGCGAACTGTCTGGCGTGATGTAGCGCAGTGCCTCTTCGTCCTGCTTCTGGATGCGTGAGTTGGGAACCCAGGTCAGAATAAGAGTGGTGCCCAGGTTCTCATCCTTTTCCACGTGCACGCAGAGATAACCTGTAGGGAGCGATGCCAGACAGATGATGGTGAAGCACAAGGAGATGAGCCAAGTCAATATTGTAATTCAACAAGCACAACAGGAACATACGAGTACGGAAGAATCTCAGGGGAGAAGATTTGTTTTTTGAGACTTCTGCGGTAATTCTGAGATATTGAGGGGGTGGGGGGTGTTGGGGGCTATGGTGCCTGTGCTGAAGCCTATCCGAGCTGTGAAATAATGAGGGCATGACAATCATTTAAAAAAATGTCGAACTCTACTTTGTGGGAATTTACTTTTACAATTACCAATGAACGTGAGAAAGAACACAGGATATTCTTTACCAAAACCTTCTGTTGCACATTTAGCCCTTGTGGCATGCCTTTTCGTGTGACATAATGTATGTCAGTGTACATTATTTGGAAGTGAACTTAAAGTCTGATAAGTCAGCCGTTTATGAATATTTTTTGACTTACGACGCCTTAAAATGTTCACTGGCATCAAACTTATCGATAAACATGTAGTTTTTCATTTATTTATTCATTTTCCTGCCCCTAGGAACAGTACATATCCTAAAAGTACCTATAAAGAAAACTAACTGAACTGTAAATATACATACGTATACATAACATTTCTAGATGAATATTTCATATAGCCTAATTGGAGCCGTGTATTAGTCAAAAAGTGGTGGCAATTTTATTTTTCAATACATATTATTTTTAATACAATAGCAGTTTTCCCAAAAACCTTGTACAATGCATGTCAGTCTACATTCTTTGGAATGTGACCTTGAAGTGTGATAATTCAGTCATCTTAATATTTTTATGCTTTCAACCACTCAAAATGTTCAGGGACATCAGACCCATCTATGCATATGTAAATTTTAAGTCATTTATCCATTTACTTACCCCCTAAACTAGAAAACTGACATCAGTTCCTTGTCCCACGGGCTCTTTGTAGACTTGTCTTTTGACTTGTACGTTCCCGCTAAAATGAGAAGCGCTAAGTATGCACGGAGTTGCTGTGCGGTGATAGTGGTCCAGCACATAATCGTTCTCTCCCCATCTAAATTAGTCATTGCGATTTTGTGGTCAGTAATTTCCTATGTAAAAAATAAATTTGAGTACGGTGACGGGGCTACTGATGCTGGCAATGGTGTAAGTGTTTACTTTTCAATGCTCTCTCTGGATAAAAATACAAATATCATGAATATGTACATACTGTGTACATGCAAGCCCCAAAGGTTAAATATGCTTGAGGTTTGTTTCTTTTCTTTAAAAGTTCATAACTTCAATTTTGATTTTATAAACATAGTAAATACAAGGCTCAAGCCCACCTGGGTGGTGCTCCGCCAAGCCTGGCAGCAGCTCGGAGGGGTGAACGCACACGTTATTTTTGGAGTAAATTATCTCGCCATCAAGGCCCGAGCGTAGCGCTGCGCCCGCCGCGCCAGGGTTAAAGAGGTCAGAGGCTTTGGACGAGGCACGCCGCAGCAGCCGGCCGAGAGACATCTCAGAAATCCAAATGCAGAGCCCATCCTCTGCCAAGGGTGAGGACAAAAAGAGATAAAATGTGATTACTTTTCTGTATGTTACTCTTAAACATCAGGATTGCCCTTCCTTGTTGATTTTTCATTGAGGTCTCTTTAATTTTTTCCTGTCCTTCCTCTGAGTAAACAATATATTAACTGAACCACCAAGTGTGCTTCTACGATAACGCCACAAATTTGTTGGAGCAGGTGTGTACCAGCAGCCGACAGATGTCACTTTGCTTGTGTCAGCATGTATGGCAAACAGCTGACTTGTTTCACTTGCCACCTCAAGCAACACGACAGGCAATTAATAAAGTCTTCGACTTAGTCTTACACTTTTGTGTTTTTTCACATCTTTTTGCCCAAATGTGTGGACATCAGCTGAACTTGATAGTGTGGACTTCCTTCATCCAAGATATATCATTTGTTCTTTAGTGTGTTTACCTCTGCTTTGCTGAATGAGCAGTGGCACCACATCCTGTAGCCATCCTTTGGACAGGAAAATCCTCAGCAGTAAGGCTTGGAAATGATTGTAGAGGGGAAAGGCCCTGCTTGATTCAACAGTCGTGAAGTAATCAAAATGAACAAGATGTTGCCTCATTTATCCGCTATTTAGGAATCGTTAAAATAACCTTGGAAAACAATACATGTACGATGGAGTTGTAGGGAAACTTTGTAACACGCTCAAAAATATGCCGCAAATAATTATTATTTTGCAATAAATTGCAACCTTAGAAGACGAAAACACAACTTTTCTAACAATCTCACACATGACACTGTTCCGTGTGAGAAGACACCTGGACAGTATCTAAACCGGGCTGTCATCCAGTCACTCCGCTTGCCATAGTCAGTCTTTTTACAAAGCTTACCTTTGTTGGACACTCACTATTACAAGGGAGAATGCCCCCGAGGTTTGCAATATGACCTTGACCAATAATGTTTTGAACAGCTTTCAAAAAGCTTTAGAAGGTGTCAAAAAATCTGCTGAGGAAGTCAATCAATATTAATAAATATCACACTCAGAGTTCAGACCCGATCACTGAAGTTTCTGCCATGACTGCTTTTTCCCTTACTTCAAGTACAATAGTTGATTTGCAGGATACAGGCCACACTGATATTATGCGTAAGCTCACCTTGCTTTATTTTGGATTAACTTGATCAAAATTACATGTGATATCCTTTTCAAATATTTCTGATGTGATTTCGAATAAAGGACAAGGGGCAATGAGTTGGTTTTATGGCTGCCATATTCTGTTTAGATTAAGGGGCCCCTAACTGTGCCATATCATTATCTTACAGTTATTTTGGTTGAGAGGGGCACTGTTGTGTACTCTGGTCCATTTGATAGACTGCCTGTTTGTATGGTCTTTGCTGTACTTGGGCCTTATTTGCCAATGACTTATGTGACACAATCGTAGAAAAACGTTTCAAAGTTTCTCACCCGAGGCAATTTTCTTATAAAGAAAAGAAAGAGGATAGGTGTAAGCCCTAGTTTAAATAGAAGCCAGAAAAACACGTTTTATGTAACTCTGCTTTTCGAGGTGACTTATTTACAATTTAAGGTAGAATCACCTTTATTGTCATCGATAACCAGGTAGTTAACAGTTTACAATGATATTAGACACGACACTCCAGGTAATAAACCCTATGAAAATATTTACGAGGTAGTTCTTGTAGTTCTCCTGATCATATTGTAAATGTATCATAACAATGGTACAAGGAAAAATAGTGCAATAACATTTACCAGCAACAAAATTCCAAAATAAGTTAATAAAAGATATTAATATCAATTTTCTATAAAATAGCCATTTTTCAATAATGGGCATGATCACATCTTTCACAGTCCTGCACTCTGGTTTAGTGTGGTGAAGCAACGGTCTCAGAGCCTGTTTGTCCTTGTTTTAAGGGACCTTTAGTGCCTAGCAGGGGGCTACAGGTCAAAGAGGTGGTAAAAGAAAGGAGCAAATTTTCATGTAGAGGAAAAGTCACTTAAAGTATTTTTCTTTTTCAAATTTTAATGAGGGTGTCACATCTAAGAATTGTCATATTCAGCATGTTCACTTCACATTATAGAAGTCTAGGTTTCGGATCCATGTTCCTGTCGTTTAAGGATGCGGAATTTGCTGGAGCGAGAGCTAGGCTACCTCAAAAAGAAGGAGGGTGTGATTACAGTTAACGTAGCAAGACTAATAACTATGACAATATTTTTCATTTATAAATAAACGGAAATGCATGATATAGCTGATATTTAGCCTTTGCATTCAGTTTGCTCAAATATTCTCACAACACCTTCTAAACTAATCACTTTTACAATTCTCACTGTCAAAACTGACACAATAATTATTTTGGCTTCTGTCCAGTTCAACATGCAAGGAAGTAGCTAAGGTTAACGATCTAATGAGGGCGTTCATTAGAAATTCTCAAGCCGTTACGCTTTTCAAACAGTGAAGAAGGTCAGATTAAACACCCTATTGATTTTGACAGTTGTTCAGTTGACTGTGCTGCATGAGCGAGGGAGTTGTCTGTGTGTGTGTGCCCTGCGACTGGCTGGCAACCAATTCAGGGTGTCCCCTGCCCACTGCCCGAAGATAGCTGGGATGGGCTCCAGCACCCCCTCGACCCTACTGAGGATAAGCGGTGCAGATAATGGATGGATGTTAGGGACTGTTCCTACAATGTATATTACAGTAAGTCATACAAATTGGCAGGCACCACACACAAGTGGAGGTTTTGAGAAGCTCCATCGGGACACTTAATGTGGCAAAGTGCTTGCGTCAGCTGCAGGACGTGAGTGAACGTCAAATGAAATGTTCAAGGCGTGTCTCGTCCTATTAAAAATATTATTATTGCCATTGTTGTTGTGGGTGGACTATTGGGTTTTGGGGGATCCCTATCCTGAACTGTCAGACACCATCCGCCTGACATGACCACCACGGGCAGGCCCAGAGGAACAGACCAACCAACGTCTCCATTCCATTATACCTGGCGGGGATAGCAAAATAAAAAAACGTGACATTACCCTTGGTGTCTCAATTTACGAAGTCAATTTGTGTTGTTCCCTTTTTTAAAACATCTCCTGTTATTAGTTAGGGAGGGACTCTTGGGAGCACCTGTTTCAGAATCATATTGAATGGAGAGCCAAGCGTCAGATGGGGACAAGAACCCGGACCCAGCTCACCTTCAGTCCCGCCGCAGAATTCTACAGCTCATGGTGGACGTCCATTTCACACCGCAGCATGGACGAGCGACGTGTTAAAGCTTCAACCTGGCAATTAAACTCGGCACAATCTAGGCAAGTCTTGTTTTCTAATCCGTGTACAGTATTCAGTCCGTGACGCCATCCATCTTCACTGACGGCTGTCCTATACTACGCGTAGTTTATTGCTAGTAAAGATTCGACTTCCGTATATTACTTTCAAAGTAAATCGACATATGCAAAGGATATACCACTGATTGGAACTGTAAAATTGTTTTAGTTTGAAAGTTACTTGGGCACTGTCCGCAGTTTAGATTTCGCTTGACTTCCCTGCCAAATAATATCGGTCAACTCGAAATCATCGCTTCATGCACGTTTGATATTTTAGGGAGTTTATTCAGAATTATTTTAAATGAATATTTGTATTTTGTAGTTTTATTATAAAATTATCTGCAATTATTGAAAATGTTACATCAAAAATATCTCGTGCTTCCGCAATCACTACGATTGATCACATGATGCTCACCAGGAAGTTATGACTTTCCCGGCCTCAGGGCAACGGTCGGACAGAATATGGCGTTTAGAATACTTGTTTTAATTATAATCTTATCAAGTTTCTTTATTGTTTTCTGCTTTTCCCAGACCTATTCTCTGAATGACACCAAGGGATTAGGAGAGGTTTTTGATGGAATTGGAGGCTTGAGTGGTGGAGGTGCAACGACCCGTTTACTTGTCAATTATGCGGAGCCCTACCGAAGTCAGATCCTCGACTATCTTTTCAGGCCAAATTTTGGTGCTTCTTTGCACATGCTGAAGGTTGAAATTGGGGGAGATGCTCAGACGACTGATGGGACAGAACCTTCACACATGCACTATGAAGATGATGAAAACTACTTCAGAGGATATGAATGGTGGCTCATGAAAGAGGCAAAGAAGAGGAATCCAAACATCACACTAGTTGCTTTGCCCTGGGCCTTTCCTGGTTGGGTTGGCCACGGTAAACAGTGGCCATATGATTACCCTGACGTGACCGCAACATATGTCGTGAGGTGGATCCTAGGTGCCAAGCAGTTCCACGATCTTAACATCGACTATGTTGGGATTTGGAACGAACGGAAGTTTGACAGCAGGTACATTAAGCTTCTGAGGTACATTTTGGACAAAAGTGGCCTGCAGCGTGTCAGGATCATAGCCAGTGACAACTTGTGGGAGCCTATTTCCACAGCTCTTCTACTGGATCCAGAGCTCAGCAATGCTGTTGATGTCATTGGAGCTCACTATCCTGGCACTAATACTGTGATTGAGGCCCTGAAAACAAGGAAGACACTTTGGTCTTCAGAGGATTATAGCACGTTCAACAATGAAGTTGGAGGAGGTTGTTGGGCACGCATTATCAACCAGAACTACATCAACGGATTTATGACCGCTACAATCTCCTGGAATCTAGTTGCCAGCTATTATGAAGCACTGCCGTTTGGAAGAGATGGGCTCATGACTGCGTCTGAACCTTGGAGCGGCAATTATGTTGTGGAGTCCCCCATTTGGATTACTGCTCACACGTCGCAGTTCACTAAGCCCGGGTGGACCTACCTGAAGACTGTTGGACATTTGGCAAAAGGCGGGAGTTATGTTGCCCTGACTGATGGGAAAGGGAATCTAACTGTTGTCATCGAAACAATGACTCACAATCATTCATTGTGCATCAGGCCTCCACTCCCACCATACTCGGTGACCTCACAAAATGCAACCTTTATCCTGCAAGGATCATTTGCTCTTATCAAGGAGTTGCAATTGTGGCGGTCACAGTTTAACTTCAAGACGAAAAAGCCCATTCTTTTTGAGCGGCTCAGTCCATTGGTGCTAAAAAATGGGAAATTCACCCTAAGTCTTAAAGAAGACGAGGTTTATACACTCACCACAATGACAACAGGACAGAAAGGCAACTACCCGGACCCACCTGCCTCGGCTTCCTTTCCAAAGGACTACAGTGATGACTTTGATGTCCAAGAAGCTCCTTTCTCAGAAGCCCCAAACTTTGCTGACCAGACAGGGGTTTTTGAATACTACACGAATGTAACAAACCCTGGCCCTCACAAATTCACTTTACGTCAGGTTCTGACCCAAAGACCTATATCTTGGGTTGCAGACGCAGACCAGACTATAAGCGTTATCGGTGACTTTACCTGGCAGGATCTCACAGTCAAATGTGATGTGTTTATAGATAATGGAAAGACTGGGGGCGTTTTCATAGCAGCCAGGGTTAATAAAGGAGGGCAGTTAATCCGGAGTGCTAAGGGAATATTTTTCTGGGTCTTTGCTGATGGAACTTACAAAGTTACTAATGACCTTGCTGGTCAAATCATTCTTGCTGAGGGACAGTCTGGTACGCAAGCAGGTGAGTGGCACACGCTGTCGCTCACAGTAAAAGGACAGTTTGCGTCAGGAAAACTGAATGGCTATGAACTGTGGAAGAATGCTGTGGTACTGACACCACAAAGTGGCTGGGCTGCCATTGGGACACACTCATTTGAGCAGGCTCAGTTTGACAACTTTGCTTTAAAGGCAGCCCAACAAAAATACCTCTAATGAGAACCCTCAATATGTGTCAAAAAAATTTCCACAACTCAAAATTACTTGAATCTATTTTAGTAATAAATTACAATAATTATAGAGAGACCTTGTTTAAATTTGAATTTTTTTATTGTCCTTGGAAAATCATTTCAAATGGTACTGATTGTCCTTTGAGTAAACAAAAATATGTGCAAATGTCTGTTTTTATTTTGGAAAACAATGTTTGACATGTTTCATATTTTCAACACCATACCAACCAAACAATAATGCCTAATTGAACCATAATTAGGGTGTGATTTTTTCTATGATGTTATTTTGAGATCATGTCCAGTTCTAAAAGGTAAACAGATGGAAAAATAAATATTTAAAACCAGATCTTCTTTAAATCATGTCTGATAGTACTCACTTAAAACAATTGTTTGCAACCGTGAATACAGCTTTTTTCAGACAAAAAACAACAAGAACATGAACACAAAGTCACTAAAAAATAAAAACATCCAGGTGAGACTAAAAAAGTGATAAAATAAATGTGTTATGCTTTGTAAACCTTAAGTTAACCCATAAAAAGAAGAACTGTACAAATACATTGATATAGGTTGAAATTATTTATATTCTAGGGAAAAGTGTTCACTGATCTTGTAATTTCCTCCTTAAAAGTTGTTTTTAATTTCTAAGTGGAATGTTTTCATGTATAAACTAAACCACATTAAAATTCAATAACTAATTTTCTTTTATTACAAGGAAAGAATTATTTTAGTAAATTTCATTTTGTAATGTCCCACCTGCTTGTTTTATACAAGGTTGTAAAATGCGACATAATAAGTCAATGTTGTTTTCAAATTATCATGAACCAAAATTTTCACTCTTTAATGTAGTTTATCTAACATTACACAGGAGTGCCTAATAAGTGACCACTGTGAGAGCGAGAAGGGAATAAAATGTCGCCTTGTATGTTTCAATCCACCATTTTTTTCATTGCACTACAGTATTATTACAACTTGTGCCAGCCTCTAAGCATTACATTGTAAATATATTTTTGCTTTTTATTCTGATAATCTTTTTTTTTTTCTCTGAAAGTCGTAATAGCATGTTTACCTGAGTGCCATGTTTAAATCTTGTTGCATACAATGTTTCACCTTGGTGATATGAATGACAGTACATACAATTCAATTTCAACGGTAAATTGGGATTTCAAATATGTAGTTCCCTCAAATGGAAATAAGAAAACAAGGGCCTAAATCTTAAACAACATTTAATGTTAATGCAATAAACCACAGGCATACGCAGTCAATATTCAGATCCAGTGTAGGAGTGACAATTAAATGATAGATGATAGTAATCTCATTTGAACATAATGTCAAAAACATTTTCTTTCAAGCCGCATCATTGTGCCCATTGCACTGTAAACATCTTTGACATTGGCAAGGCCAAACTGTTCACTTTTAGAACCTGTTGGAAAGAAACTGTTATCAAGAATGCCATGCCTCTTTTTTTCCTTGCACATTCACTCACCTTTGTATCAGGGTCATATGTAAAATCCGTTACTTTCTTCCCATTGGCTACCACATATTGGGGTGGCGAGGACACGCCCCACACTTGCATTCTTCCTAGGAAAACACCATCTAGGGATCCATTAAGCTGTACAGGCTCGCTCACCACCTGGGACTGAAACAGTGAGGTACAAAATGTGAGCCGTACTTGGAGAGCTGACATTTTAAACATACATGTTGATTATGTGACATCACAACCTGTCCAGCAGTAAAAATGACGTAGGAATAATTTATTTTTTCGAAGGTGTCAATGCTTTCGCCGTCATCCCAGAATAAATCTCCCCTGGCTGAGCCTAACGCTGACAGCGCCACTGTCAGGAAGAAGGGGTTCTTACGTGAGATCGATGTCGTTAGAGCTGGCTCCTGTTAAAAAAAAAAAAAGGATACCATAAAATTTGGACTATAACCTGCGACTTTTTTTTCCAAGCTTTCAACACTGTGTTTGATGCAATGATGCAGCTAAATATGTGCATTTTTTCTAGTGGCCGCCCGAGCAGTAAAGTTATGAGTTAGAATATATGTGTTGTGAAAGATGCAAGTTTAATATAACTTTGCGCTTTGTGCATGAATAAAACAAGCATGAACAGACCTTCATCATGGAAAAGGTGCCATTCGAAAGGGAAGGGCTAACTACCATATTTGGAATAATTTTACCAGTCTGTTTATTCATAAACAGAAATAATTTGGCAAAATGAACAGATTACAAGAAGCAATGTCTAACAAAGCAAAAAATGTTTTATGCTGATTCCTGTTTCTCTGTCAGCATTATCGTGTGTTTTGGAGTAAATATTTTCGTGTTGGATTCTATGGATTGTCCTTAATGTAACAAAGACATTTTTGCAGACATTCAAAGAAGTTGAAGACGTCCAGGGACATTATAGTGCGTTACGCCGGCTTTATAGTTTTCGGGTATTTTGTTTCAGACTGTTCGTGATGTTTCTCTGATGAGTATACTTTGAAATAAAAATTATATCTTGAATCCCAAGAGTTCAGGCTTTCCGAAATATATGGCAAGACTTATTTCAGTGACTAGTGACATCGTACAGACAAATATTTGTTTATCAAAGGGCCAGCGGCCTGCCCGCGAGCCATTAAGGTACCGTATATTATTAAAACTATATATGTCATGTTTCAATGTCGGCACATGCGGCTTATAGTCAGGTGCAGCTTATGTATGTACAACATTTTTTTCCTTTAAAATGTCCTCGGTGCGGCTTATAATCAGGGGCACTCAATATTCTGAATCTTACGGTACATCGTTAAATCATTCACCACATCGCTTTTTTACTGAAAGGTGACACTTATTTTGTACACTGCTTTTCTTAACTTAGACAAAAAATAGTTGAGCAACTAGTATTCTCAATAAAGCATTTTGATGAATATTGTGTTTGTGGAAGCAGTGAGATTCTGAAACTTTCAGAGGGCTACCATTTTGCCATTTGTTGTAGACTGAAAATGACAAACATTTGCTTAAAGCAGTGGTGCACAGCCTTTACAGTACCACGGACTGGTTTAATGTCCGAAGAAATTCTTGCGGCACCGCCCATTAATATTAGTACTAATAATCATAATAATAATGAGCCTAAATCCACTGGTTATTACCTAGCCCACTAGATGACATGAGAACAGTGTTGGGAATAACGCTAATATAATTAAGACCGTTATGTAACGGCATTATTCTTTCAGTAACGGTAATCTAACGATGTTTTCCGCCGTTACAACGCTGTTATCGTTACTGATGGTCAAAAGCGGTGCGTTAGTTTGGCAGCAGAATGTCAACAGCCGCGTGTCCCCGCAAACCTGTCACCGTTTTCATCGACACAAATTTTTCCTCTCGTCATGTCTTTTTGGATCATTTCACCATTCAATTTGCCCTATAGTTAGAAAGTGATTACGAACACAGTATCTACCAAAACGCAGAAAGAAAAGGCGTAATGGTGAATCCGGCAACTGACTCGTGTCAATCGCAAACAAAACGACTCTGTAAGCAGTCTCCTGAAAGTGTGTGTCGGCTACCCACCAAACGAGAGCAGTTTACTTCGAGAAGCTATTTTCTTCTTGTGATTGCTCAAAATGCATTTTTTCAGGAATTCTGTGCTTTTAGTATAAACAAGTTGAAATTGTTTTTGTATTTTATCTTTTTTTTAAAGCAGTGTTTTCGTTTGCCTGCGTCCCTGCGTCCTAGACGCATCGTTTTTGCTGGGGGCGCATTGTGTCAAATCAACGTGCGTCCACAGGACGCAACTTTTTTGACACCAAATTGTCATTAATATCCGATTACTTTTTTTTAAACAAAGATTTACCGCACTCCAAACTTTTCGTCAGGCAGATCCGCCATTGTTGTTTTGGTCTCACGCCGATCTCGGCAAACGAGATTTCGTTGCTCTGAGATGACGTCATTGTTTTGGTGGTTGTCGAGTGAAAGAGAAGTATGCGTCCGAAAAAACAGATGGTAGTAGGTGCAAATCGACAAAAAAATTGTAATTTCTTCAGTGTCGGTAATAAGTCGGAACATAATACAGAAAGTGGTAACAACAGCAATAATTCTGGCACGAAAAAACGGCGGAGAAATTCTTCAGAAGACCGCGAAGGCAAGAAAAACACGTGTTTTGAAGGGAACGATTCGACGAAAGATAATAAACAAAAGAATACTCCTAGCAAGAAAAGGACTTTTCTGCCAAAATGGACTCGGATTATATTCCTGGTTACGCTATGAGGAGGATGATAATGGAGGCTTCATGTTCTGTGAAGCGTGCACCCAGCGTGACAAAAAAACTGGATTGCACAAATCCTTTCGCAATACGACACATTGGATCGGCACAACGACAATGAAAACCACAAATTAGCTATGGAAATTCCGTTGCTACAATTGGACCTTGAGAAGGCATTACAACTGTGGCGGGACAGCAAACCACAAAGAATATATGAACTGAAAAATCTTAAGTGATTAAAACTGCATGAATATATAGACTAATATTTCAGCAATATTATTTTGTATAATGTACAATATTTTTGTGAACTGAAAAATCTGAAGTGACAACTTCTTTGTATTACCAATTAAGTGTGATGATTAAAACTGACTGAATATATAGATTTATATATTTATTTATATATTTGTCGCCAATTTACAATTTCAACCTCGATATCAACATTTTGGGGACCCATAGATCTCTGTTGGGACCCATGGATTTTTGAGCATGCGAGTCCCCGGGACCTATCACTTTTCAGAGGTAAAATGAACACTGTTATATGAAATGAAATGATGAAATGATCTGCATTTATATAGCGCTTTTCAAGTCAATGACTTCCCAAAGCGCTTTACAGTGTGCTTCACATTTCCCAATAGCGGCCGTGATCTGTGCAGCCATGTAAGGCGCTAACCTGCTTATTGGGGGTTCAGTGTCTTACCCAAGGACACTTCGACATGTAACACGGACAAGCCGGGATTCGAACTGGGATCCCTTAATCCTAAAACGATCGCTCTACCTCCTGAGCTACTGAATTATAGATTTATAAATATTTTGAAGTTTCAGTGTTAACGTCTAGGTTTTAATTTTGCTTTATTTCTTCTCTTTTTAAGTCATTCATAATAAGTAGTAATATTTGGATAAAACAACAAAAAACCTGGAGAGCCATTAGGGAACTTTTTTGGTGAGCCAAGTCAAAAAAGCTGTTACTCAAAAAGAGTAGAAATTTCCATCACTACAACGGACTATATGAGTTAGATTTATTTTATTTTTCAACTCACTTTAAATTGTTTGCATGCTGATTATATTTCATTATATTGTTTTAATGTTTCTTTTTGTTGCACTTCAAGTGTGGGATGAATCTGTTGCTAGTGAGGTGCAATTAATATGACAAAGTTCTTTATCACAACGACCTGTCTGTTCTTCTCTATTCAACTGACTAAAATACAGCTCAGAAAATTTCAACATCTTTGACATGCAACTTATTTTTAAAGTAACGGAAGTCGTTAGTTTTCCTGGTAAGTAGTTACTTTTACTACAGAGTAACTCAGTGACTAACTCAGTTACTTTTTGGAAGAAGTAGTGGGTAACTATAACTAATTAATATTTTAACGTAACGTACCCAACACGAGAATAAGCATTGCACTTTTTCATCATCATACTATTTTTACCACGTTGTGCAGAATTATTTTTGCTGAACTCTTTCTCATAATGCTCCATTACAACGTGGTGATGTAAAAATAGTGTGATGATGAGTTAAAATCTAATGCTTTTTCTTGTGTCATTTACAATTCTGGTGGTCTAGTTGCTGGGGTTTGGCGCTTCCACCGCTGCGATCCAGGTTTAATTACCATTGCACCAAATGCTAAGCCAATGTGGTCAGGTATATCGTAATTCATGATTGAAATCAATTGCAAAATTAATAAATTTACCTAATTTCATTAAAAATCAAGCACTCTTCTAATTGATGTTTTGCTAGTAGAAGGTGACAATCGATTTACATAGTTGGCATTCCAAATACAAGTTGAAACAGTTCTTTAAGTATGTTTCATAGAACAATTTATTTATTATGTTTAAATTTAAATGTGTTATTGAGAAAGTTTCCCACCCTGTGCGTGCCTATGACTCACCAACCTGTTGGGGTATAATGTGTCCCTCCCTCACATGAATGTTAATAATGTCCAGAGGTGCAGACAAAGGCAGGTATTCGCCTTTACTGTACAAAGGCTGACCCTGAATTAAGACAACAAATTATTTTGGTAAGTCATAATGGAAAGGATGGATTTAAAAATTAAAGCAGTGCAGCTCACATTGTGCAGGTTGTACCAAGTCCCAGGAGACAGGTAAGCATGGACCTCTACTGCACCCTCCTCCAAAACCGGGCTGATGAGGAGAGAACTCCCCCAGAGAAATTGCATGTCTATTCTCTGACAGTGAGGGTCAGTGGGAAACCTAAAATTGGGCAAAGATAAGTATGATGTCAGGTGGAGTTTATTTTATTTTTTTGCTTTTGTATGCCTTACTCCATGAACAGAGGCCTGGCCACTGTGTCTCCAGCTGTGTGTGCGTGATGAAATAGCGTGTAAAGGAATGGGAGAAGAGAGTAACGAAGATTAAGCACACTCCGCATGGCTGCCTGGGCCTCCTGACTAAATACGAACGGCTCCTGAGACTGTGGAGGGCAGCAAAATGGACGCATGATATAAAAACATACGGCAGAGCAACGTGTTGTTAAGGTGTGTGTATCTCACGGTGTATAGTCGATCGTTATGGTTCCTCATAAATGGGTAGAAGGCCCCAAGTTGCATCCAGCGCACACACAACTCCTCAGTAGTGTCGCCACCAAAACCGCAGATGTCTGCCCCCACCAGAGGGACTCCAAAGAGGCTAAACTTTAAAATTGCTGACAATACAGCTTTATTTATATCTGTACACTGTAGGACACTGAGGGAAACTGTGGGAGTCAGATCCATCGACATTTCGTTCTGTATACACGTGTACTAGAATGACAATAAAGTAGATCTGAATCTGAATCTGAATAAAATGTGCCCAATGTTAAGACAATTGAATTTAACAACAGTAATACAATAGAGAATGACTTGAAGATCAAAGTACATCGGACAGGTCAAAACCCTTTTGACTTGGCTTTAACTCTGACACAGTGGCCACGCTTCATACGAGATTAATTTGTTCCCTGATAGAGCTCATATTAATAATATTTCATATCTCGGACGAAATTCCCCCTACAATAAATAACTGAAAACCAATTACGATACATTCTTTTCTGCAGCATAAGGTGCATAAAAGATGCACTGGATTACATTACATTTGATAAAACAGAAATCTAACCCAAATCACAGCAGGCAGTGTGCCAGATCTTATTTACTAGACCACTAGTGATTAGAAGCAAAATTAGCCCTAAAAAAATCGAGCCCAACCCGACCCGAGATCCATGGGTATCAAAGCCCGACCAAGCCTGGACCTGACCAATTAACTCGATTTGAGGGACTTTTCCCAAAGCAATCTCAAATTTTCATATTTTATTTGTGAGGACTCCAGAAGAGAATGTGTGATTTTGGTTGACTACAGTCCACATAAAAGGTTATGTACGGTGGCACGTTTAAATTTCTAGCCAATTTGAGGTTTTCATGTGTGCCTTATGGTCAAAAACAAACGGGAATCAATAACCATCTCATCATCTCATCTGCTGCACCGCTTATCCTCAGTAGAGTTGCGGGGGTGCTGGAGCCCATCCCAGCAATCATCGGGCAGTGGGCAGGGGACACCCTGAACTGGTTGCCAGCCAATCGCAGGGCAGGAATCAATAACCAACCTGACAAAATCTCCAAGTAATAAATACAAAATAAATAGCTCAATGAATACAAGAGCACAATCAAAATAGTGACTGAACATAAAAATACAGTTTAGAATAAGTAAAAAAAATAAAAGAGTTCATTTTGAGCACTTACTATGAGGTTGCTAACTGAGGTAGGTGCAAGTGCAGTACAGAAGGAGTGATAGTATATAAACACTAACTGTGTACACACACACACACACACACACACACACACACACACACACACACACACACACACACACACACACACACACACACACACACACACACACACACACGGTGATGGGTCTCTAGTGGTAGCGTTTGGAAATTCTCGTAATTTGGATTTTCTTTCGTGTGACATCTTGAATTTCTCATTACTAGAGTAGCTCGTATTTAAGGGGCCAGTGTAGTTGGAAAACTACCTTTTTAAAATAGGTTTATACTGCCTTCTGATGGATATAACATGCAAAAACTTTGTTTTGCTTCTACTGCATTTCTTTACACATATGCTCACAAGAGATGGAGTATCTAAGCTGCTCCCAGGTGCTTCTAACATCTCCTGTCCACACTCCGGAGAAGCGTCCGATACTAGGAAATGAAGAACGAGACAACACAAAGGGCCTCTTGCCGCGCACTTTCTTCAGGGCCCTACAATGACACAGATACCGATGTGTGGGTAAGTTAGGCCACTTATGGCCTAGCCTGCCCAAGGCCACGAGTGTTGCACTTGTGTGTCACATGAAAATGCCACACGGTGGGGTGAGCCAAACTAAAAGGCGATACAACTTATATGTCAAACGTGGGGACAATTTCAGGTGAATGGTTTGATTTAGTCCATAGTGTATTTTATCAAATTGTGGTTGTACCCCCACACTCGGTTGCTGAATGTGAAATCCACTACAGACATGTTTTTCACTGGGTGATAATGAACATTATGCATATTAGCCAAAACACTGTAGTTCAACATTGGAAACATTTCATATTTTCAACAATACATAAAGCACAAAACATGAAAACTTTGCAAGTTAAAGACCAGTACTGAAAATATTTTCTCTTTGATATTGCATTAGTTTTGGTTACACAAAAACATGGCACTTCTGAAGTCTTTTGAAAGATATTATATGCGTAGAAGGCAATGTAAATAGTAACAATAATATATTTTAAAAATGAAATAGTGTTTGAAAACTGGAACTATGAGAGTGAACAGTGATCAACGGTAGGTTCTGTGTATCACAGTAATTATTGGTCAATTTTCCATGCAACATTACAACAAGTAGCAGTAAAAAAAAAAAAAAAAAAAAAAAGTTTATAGACTAAAAATGGAAACATCCTGAGATGTTTCAACCAACCTGTGAGTGGCAAAAGCTTCAGTCAGTCCATACATGTTGTGCAGATTGTAGTGAGTAGATAGATATGTCTGAGCTGACATACAAAGAGTGAAAGTGCTCAAGCTGCCTCCAACCACACCTGTTTCGAGGACAAGCATAGTTACTATTCACTTGTACATGGGCAACATGTTAAAGTGCTCTACCCCATTTATTTACATATTGATAATTATATAATTACAATGTACTGGCAATAGGGTTGGTGACTTACTTGGTGTGTATGGCGGGTACTCGAGATCTGTGTAAGGACATCCTTCCATCGAGCCTGAAACAAAACTGGCTGGTTCGTTCATGTCCTGTGTGAAATTTGACGTTTTTGACAGAATAAACATACAACAGACTGGTTTCCACCTCATCACAAAACATGCATGTATAAAGAAGCATTTACACTCACATTCAAATCTGAAAGTTTGTTTTGTGTGTGTGTATTCTTACAATCCATAACCCATCTACTGGTACTTTAGAATAAAAATCCAGAATACAGTCTTCCCACCATTGTCTAGTCTCTGGGTTGGTAAAGTCAGGGAAGGCTGTTGCACCGGGCCAAACCTGATTGAACATACAAGAAAAAAATTGTTTTGTTTTTTTAAATCGCTCACACAGGCTACACAAAGATTTTACAGTTGACGTCCAACCTTGCCTATTAAGAGTTGACCAGTGACATTTTTGATAAATACATCTCGTTTAAGTCCATCATCGAAAGGATGGTAAGTCCCTGGAGGATTAGTTGTACTGATCCCAGGATCCTACAAAATATGATACGTACACATTATTTTGGAAGTGACATGTTGCCGCCTATTGGAAATAAATCAATATCAGATTAATAGAATGGTAAAAGCGTCCCTTACCAGGATAAGAACATACTTCAAGCCTTTTTGGTGTAATTCCTCAACCATTTCTTTATGGTCGCTGAATCGCAAGGGATCACTTGTGAAGACCATGCCCTTTTTGGCGTAATCAAGGTCATTCCACTGCACATCCTGAAAAATAAAAAAATAAAAAAATAAATAAATGAAGGGCAGATGAAACGCTCTCTCTCACCAGATTTTTTTGGTTCATATTATCGACAGCAGTAGCTCAGGAGGTAGAGCGGTCGTCTTAGGATTAAGGGATCCCAGTTCGAATCCCGGCTTGTCCGTGTTACATGTCGAAGTGTCCTTGGGTAAGACATTGAACCCCCAATTACCCCCAATAAGCAGGTTAGCGCCTTACATGGCTGCACAGATCACGACCGCTATTGGGAAATGTGAAGCACAATGTAAAGCGCTTTGGGAAGTCATTGACTTGAAAAGCGCTATATAAATGCAGATCATTTCATCATTTTACAATACAGAGTATTGTCAAAGTGTGTAGCTTTATGTTTTTACACATTTCACTCTCAGCCAAAAACAAACAAATAATTCAGTAAAGAATGAATGAGATTTGACTAATCATACTTTTTATTGGATATTGGCATGCATAATAAAAGAAAATCAATCAATGTATTCAAATGATATTATTCTGTTTTAAATGTAAAAAAAATTACATATCGAATTAGTAGTACTACACCTAATAATTAAATTATTTTGCTAAATTTTGATTGTGTTGTGAATAAAAACCAATACAAGACATTTTGTGATATCTTGCTAAAATGCTGTTTACTTATTTGGTTTCGCTACTTCATGTATTTACATCTTGCTTATTAGTATTTGACAGTAGTTATTTGTTGAAATAAGGAAGCTTTATACAGTACTTTAAGTTGTGAAACAAATGCTTGAAACTTTAAAAATAATGTTTTCTTTGGTTTCGGTAGATAATAGAGAAAGTCCACCCATCCATTATCCGCACCGCTTATCCTCAGTAGCGTCGCAGGGGTGCTGGAGCCCATCCCAGCTCTCCTCGGGCAGTGGGCAGGGGACACCCTGCACTGGTTGCCAGCCAGTCACAGGGCACACAGAGAAAGATAACTCACTCGCTCATTCACACCTAGCGACATTTTGGACCGGCCAATTAACCTGACATTCATGTTTTGGGAATGTACATACATACATCACTTTTTGTGATTTTTTTTTTTTTAATTGTCTGCTCTATCTTCGGTGTTTTTCTTCCCGTTTTGACAACGACAATATGGATTACTTTCTATCCTATGGACATGGGTTTTAGCGCACAAAAATGCATTTATTCAAGGAATCAACTCCTTGCCCTGAAGAATTCCTGTGCCGGCGTGATGAAGGGGCCTATCGTGGAAGAAGAGCCGGAGCTAGCTAAGCAGCTAGCGGCGTTATAAGTCTTCGGTACCATCCGTAATCATGGTAAATGTAAACTCACTACCAAATTAGACCAACGAGTGCTGTTGGAAACCATCGAAGCGCACAGGGAGCGCAGTTGCTGTGTTTTGCGGAAACGTGAATCACGTTTAGCATTCCGGACGCTAACGTGGAGCCACCCGGAGCTATCAGGCTTCAGCGCCGCTATACAGAGACACGAAAGCCTGCGGGAATCGGAGAGAAGGCGGACTTGCTAACACGAGGTGGTGTATCCCTGGACACAAAGAAAAGATTTCCATCTGCCGCAGGGATGTCGAACTTTTGGAATAGCGTGTGACGTCATCCACTCCGCTACAAGCACCCCTAGGGCATCATGTTAATCTGTTAATAAACAAAAGGATAGACTGCTGGAAGTGTGAATTTCCCTACGGGGATGAATAAAGTATCTATCTATCTATCTGTAGGAGGAAACCTGAGTGCCCAGAGGAAACCCACACAAGCACGTGGAGAATAATGAAAATCTACACAGGAAGGCTGGTGGGGGGATTTGGTCACATGACATCAGAACTGTGCCGCTGACGCGCTAACCACTAATCCGCCGGGCCACCCGATAAAAGAGTATTTAAACATATAATGATCATGAAAAACAACGGTTTCTACTTCCCGGAACTCTGTATACAAAACACATTTCGTATGAAATAACAAAAATTTAAATCTACTATCATTTTTATTTATGATTGAAAACATTGCTGCTTGACCAATTATTGTTTACATTTGTTCTTCTGAAGAGACACTGTCAATTTGATAAAACTCATGTTGTTTAAGTTAAGGAGCTACTACCTTTTCGTTTGCAGTGTGAGCAGTTCACACATTAATTCACGAGTACAGTGGATTGTCCTCTATATGGATTTACATTAAGAAGTAATCTATCTTTCTGTCTATCTATCTGGTCATATCCCCCAAGAGGGGTGACCGACAGCAAGACATACAATAACAAACAAAATAAAAGGGAAAAAAATAGCAAAAAAACACACACAAAATTTTTGGGACTATGGCCAACCCAACTGCCCAAACACCCAAGAAGTTAGGCACCTCGGCACCTAAGTTGGTCATGCTTTCGTCCCTCCAGATGAAATGGGACACAAGAAAGCGGCCATGTCACTCGGGTCAAGGTGACACAACAGACTCTTTTGTTCAACAACAGGGCCCGACAGCTTTCACTGGTTGACCCCTGCCGCATCATACGGGTGCCCAGCCCATCCTTAAGAACGCGTCCACAATCCCACTATCCTTTCACAACACCTCTCCACTCCTTTCTATCACCAACAAGAGCTCTAGCTTCCATTATATTTAGACCTCTTTCCTGCAGTGCACTCATAACACCATCCATCCACGTCAATCGCGGCCTTCCTCTTGGTCTCCTTCCATTTACTTCTGCTCTGTAGATCCTCTTCAACATTCGCTCCTCATCCATCCTCTCCATGTGTCCAAACCAACCGATTACTCTCTTATTAACACGCTTGCTCAGTTCCGCGACTACTCCAGTTCTGTCTCTCATAATTTGATTTCTCAATCTATCCAATCTTGTCACTCCTAACATAGTCCTCAAACACTTCATCTCAAAAACATTCAATTTCCTTCTTAAATCTGCGTCCAGGCTCCAAGTCTCCACACCATACAACACAGTCGGCACAATCACACTCTCATACAGTCCCCTCTTAACATCCATACTCATACTCTTGTTGTTCATCACTCTCCTCAGAGCACCCAAAACCTTGATTGCTTGATTCACTCTGTGCAATACCTCGCACTCCATTCCACCAACTGCAGCCACATCACAACCCAAGTACCGTAAATTCCGGACTATAAGCCGCTACTTTTTTCCAAAATTTTCAACCCTGTGGCTTATTCAGAGATGCAGCCAATTTGTGTAATTTTTATAACGGCCGCCAGCGGCGCCCGAGTATGAGAGGTAAGATTTAGACCGGTGGAATATATGCGCCGAGGAAGATCACAATTTAAGAGCGTAAACATACCCTCAGCGTGCAAATTGCACAAAATAAGGCTCATGACGCAGCTTCCATGTTAAAAGCAAACGGGTACATTGCTGGTGTGAAATTTAAGCAAGGGAGCCTATTGAAGTAAAGGAGCGTGTAACGACGTCATCGTGACAAAATTTCTTTCTGACATTGAGTAAGATAACTTAAATGCATTACCAAGGAGGAAGAAGCGGATGGTCTGCCGTGGGGGGAATTTTTTAATGGGTATTGTTCTATTTTCTTTATTACTTATCCATTATCCGTTGTCGGTCAGTTCATAATACGCTACAAAGCCAAGGTGCCGGGAGACTTACTCTCAGCCAAAAGGCTGAGCTAAGGTCCTAGCCTCAAAGCCTTGCTGCGATCATTGCGAATGCACCGCTCGCGGAAGTACTGCAATACCGGGCAGATGCGTGAAGTGGACAGAGCAAGCTCTTATTCCATCTCCGGATTGCAAATGACTCTCGCAATTGCAGTATGGCTTTTTTTTTATTCTAACGATTAACGCATGTATTTCCTTAACAAACTAACTTGCCGGTGTGCGAGCGTCTTGTTAGTAGCGTGAGGCTACCTTCCAAAGGATGAAAGTTATATAATTATTAAAGCTTTGAAAACTCTCTCGATGTACAGTCTTTCTTTGTAAATATGTGTAATATGTATTAGCAACTGTATATTTTTGTAATGTATTTATTTGTATTTATTTGAGACACTTATTCTGCCCGAGCAAATAAAAAAAGAGGGGCGGAGCAAACGCGGGCTGATGGGAAAGTGAGGACCGGTAAAGGTGAGTTTTTGTGGACACGGCGGACAATAATGGATATATATTTTTCCCACCCTTACCTTTGGAAATATACACTTTTTTTCCTTGGATTACTATCAACGGGCACCCAGAATCTGCAGGTCTGCAGCAAATTTTAAGCACCTATATAATTTTACGTTCATTTTGGCAGCTGTGATTTTTAGACTGTGTGCTTCAATGAAGGACATTTAGTTTCAATCGCGGGACTTGAAGTTTGGCTTGGATTAATTTCGGGTTTATATGATGTGGGTGCAGGCGGCTTATATACAGGTGCGGCTTGTGTACGGACAAAGTCGGTTTTCCCCTTAAAATGTGATGGGTACGGCTTATAATCAGGTGCGCTCTATAGTCCGGAATTTACGGTACCTAAAGCTTTCAACTTCTTCCAGCACCTGTCCATGCAACCTGATTTCTAACGTCATGCCCACTCCATCACATTGACACATAACTTACTCTTCCAAACTCCGTTACCAACCTTCTCAATGTTTCCTCAGAATCAGCCACAAGCGCTGTCATCTGCAAACAACAACTGACTTACCTGCCACACTGTTCCACTGTTGTCCATCATCGCTACACCTCTGCCAAATACTCTTGCATTCACCTCTCACACCACACCACCCATGTACACATTAAACAGCCATGGTGACATCACACACCCCTGTCTCACACCAGTCAACACAGGGAACCACTCACTTGTCTCACTCCCTACTCTTACACATGCTCTGCTGTTCATGTAAAAACTCTTCAATGCTTCCAACAACTTTCCACCCACTCCATACATCACCATCACTTGCCACAACGCCTCTCTATCAACTCTGTCATAGGCCTTTCCAAGTCCATGAAAGCCAAATAAACATCCTTACCTTTTGCAAAATATTACTCACACACCTGTCATACTGCAAACACCTGACACACACATCCTCTTCCTTTCCTGAAACCACTCTGCTCCTCCATCACCACCTCATTCGTTCTTTCTCTCACTGTCTTAATCAAGACTCTTCCATTCAGCTTACCCGGCACAGACAACAAACTGATGCCTCTCGAATTGCTACATTCATACTTATCACCTTTAACCTTATACAATGGCACCACACATGCACTACACCAATCAACAGGAACCACACCACTTAAAAAGCATACATTCAACAAGCGTACTAACCAGTCAATCATAGCTGTGCCACCTTTTTTCAGGCATTCAGCAGTACAGCCGTCCAACCCAGGTGCCTTCCCCCCTTTCATTTCTTTCACTGCCTCTTGCACCTCCCACGTTTCCACAAGATTCACATTTAAATCACACAACACGCGCATTCTCTCCATACCATCGATCGCCTCAACTCACTTTTGTCCCATCCTCCACATTTGGCAACTCCTCAAAATACTCTGCCCATCTCGTCCTGACTGCACTACCGCTAACCAGCAATCGACCATCCTTACCTTTCACTTTCTCTTTCTCTTCCTATCCAGACGCACTGTTTCTTACTCTTTTCACTTCTTTCCAGAACACTTTTCTCCTTTCCTCAAAGTTCACTCCTATCTTTCGACGCCATTCATCATTTGCTTTCCTTTTCGCTGCTTCCACTGCCGCTTTTACCAACCTTTTCCTCACTTTATATCTTTCATACGCATCGCCACTCTTATCTTGTAGCCACTCCTCAAAGGCACGTCTCTTTTCTGTCACAGCCTCTGATACCTCATCATTCCACCATTCACTTCCTTTCCTAATACCTCGACCAACTTTTCTCAATCCACACACTTCTTTTGCACTCCTCAACACTGCCTCTTTAACTACTTTCATTCAATTTCCACACTCTCCATTTCTCTTCTACTAATCCATTCATACTTTTCCCTTAACCTCTTTTCAAACTCTCTTTCCTTTTCTGCCTTATTCAACTCTGACATTTTCCCCTTTTCCCTCACACTCTTCTTATAACTAGCCCTCCACGATCCATCTATTCTCAATTTTCCACATAAAAATGATCAGACATACCACTCATTTTCACCTCTGTAAACATGCACAATCTACTTAACATCCCTTTCTTAACCACTACATAATCCATCAGTGCTCCGTCTACCCTCTTGCCACTATCTATTCTGACAAAGGTATACTTATTCACCTCCCTCTTTTTAAACAATATATTTCCAATCACCAACTCATTTTCCACACATAACTCAATCAATTTTTTCCCACTCTCATTTCTCCCTGGTACTCCATACGTACCAATCACATTTTTAACCATTTCATCACCCACTCTAGCATTCAGGTCACCTAGTATTACCACCTTCCACCCTTCTTTTGCACTTGCCACACATTCGGACAAGTCCTTCCAGAACTCCTCTCTCTCCTCAGCGCTTCTTTCTGAACCAGGTCAATATGCACTTATAAACATCCATACTTCTACACCCCACTTCAACCTCACCCACATCAATCTGGAAGATATCTCTTTCCACTCCACCAGTTTTTCCTTTGCTTTCTCACTCACAAGCACAGCCACTCCTTCTCCAGCATGTCCACCCGTAACTCCAGACCTTCTACCATACATACCTCCAAGCTGTAATTCACCCTTTCCTTTCATCTTTGTATCACTCAAGGCTAACACATCAACCTTCCTTTTAGTCATCATCCTTCCGATCTCCTCTTTCTTCTACTCAGTCGCTTTACTTACACATCCACTCACATTTAGTGACCCTATAACTAGGGTTTGTGAGACCTGTCAGTCTCCCGCCCCCCTTTCTTTGCCTTGCTGTCTCCTAGGGAGTAGAGATAGAGAGGAGAAGATCCCCAGTCCCCTCGCTCCCTCCACTTTAGTCGCCTCTTATGACACACAGCGGACCATGGTAGGAGTATTCCCTTACCTCTCACAAGGAGAAGGCCCCTCACCACAGAAGTAAACAAAAAGAAAATCAGACCCCTGTGTTGTGCATGTGACATCAGAATTGTAGGAAGGGAACGTACCAGAGGCAAATTAGCATTGTGCATCCGCTGTGCCACTTGTCTGGTTGCGTTAGTGCTATTGTAGCCCCAGCGACACAGGTGAAAGCCCAACGACCAGTAAGGAGGCATCATGGGAAAACCTATTGAAGAACATCTATCTTTAAACACGTTTATTTGAGGGAAATTATCAGAAAACCCACCGATAACTTGTAAGTATTGACGGACAACAGTCTGAGCGTCGGGACCCATGAAGATGTACAGGTCCAAGATTCCACCTGTGGACACCCATGTGAGAGCTGGCAGAGGCTGCAAAATCACCTCTGCGCACACACACACACACACACACTTCAAATTAAGAGAAAAATAATTAAATTGAAAGTAGTTCATAGGAATTAAAGTCATCACCAATTGCATTGCTGTTCAGAAGGAAAACCCCGTGAGAGAAGCCGTCTTCTTCCTGCACCACATAGAAAGGATGCGAGCCATAGAGGTTCGCACCAGCCTGGGGAAATTTTAAATGTTTTACATCAAAACTGTTTTTTCTTAAAGCATGGTTCCAATTTTCAATTTGAAGGGGTACCATTTAATCTGATCAGCAGTTTTTATTATTTCATCTTAGGGTTGTGACTTTTATCCAACCGTGCAAAATATATATCTAAAGAGTCAAGCATACTGACATGAGGGGCCATGTCCCTGTTCCAGAGAGTCAGGGAGGTCCAGTTAAGGTCCAGGCGCAGAGAAGTGTAATGCTCCCCAAGGCCTGAGACTAGCGAAGAGGCCAGAGTCGTGGACAACTGCAGGTACTGGTCAGCAAAAAGTAGAGGAGCCACCGTGGTATTCATACTAAACAAGAACAATAGATACCGTTGCAATGCGGAATATACATTATCAAGTATAAACATAGACTTTGTATAGAGGATAACAAAAGCGCAGTTACCAAGTTCAGTAGCAGAATCTCCTATAAGTTAACTGATTTATTTAGAATATAAATATTCCCATCAGACTGCTTAAATTATTTTGAAAAACCATCGCCAATATTTGGAGGGAGAGAAAATGAGCCAGAAGCCAATCTTCGTTAACATTGGAACTAAAAATCTTACTTTCCCTTTTGATCAAAAATAATTTCACAAATTCGTATTAGTCATGTTGTTTTTCATCTAGAGCAGTGTTTTTCAACCAGTGTGCCATGAGACCTTGTCTAATTTCCCAATTTTATCTTTGCAAAATAAATAAATAAATAAATGTGTATATAAGTGCCTACAAATATATGGCATAAAATAATAATAATAATAATAATTTCCTTTGTATTGTCATTCTTTGTAACAATGTACATAGAACGAAATGTCGATACACCTGACCCGTTGTAGCGAGTCGGTGCAGCCGCAGCCAGAGGGCGCCGCCATTATACCAATTAGGTATGTCTCGGTCGAGGCGCGAACCAGCGACCTCCCAGTCTCAAAGCGGGCACACTACCATCTAGGCTACTGAGCTGGATAAATTACCACATAAATTACCACAAAATATAAAATAAATATAATCATAAAATAATAAATACAATGTATACATATTTTTATTTTGTCATTTATTTTATCATTCACTTATATTGTATTTTGTTGTAAAATTTTGTCATAACAAAATGCCATTTTAATGAGGGTGTGGATCAATTTGACTGAGCTTTTCACCTATTAAATGTATTCAGGTATATTGCGAATAATTTATGTGTTCATTCATTTATATGACATATTTATTTATGCATTTGTTCTTCATATGGCAGGTTTGGTCGACCATTTTGAATTAGCCTTTTAATCTATTGTATAAACCAAAATATGTTGGACTGGAGAGTAATGGGCGCCACCTGTATTTGCCCAAGACACACCACAGGAAATGGTGCCCCTACAACCGTAGTGGTAAGGGATCCAATGTTCATAGAAAATATTTTAATAGTTTGCTATAAATCTATACTTACCAACGCTACCATTTTATGTGTTAGACCACGGGTCACCAGAGAGCTTATTTTTCTTTCTGATTGGCACAAAGGGTAACCAGTTTTCTATGCTTTTTTAAAATGACAATTTATCAAAAAAAAGGAAAGATTTGTTTTTGTTTTTTTGTTCAACCGATTTTGTCTTGCCCATTTTGGCTTTAATCTCTAATCTGCTAAATATAGTAAGCAACACTAAATTTACTGCAATTGGGGAAAGAGCTAAGAAAAATTATGAAATAATTCTTTGTGTTGTTTACTTAGTCAATACAATAAACTTGTTTACATAAATTATTGATTTTATTCCACATATACATAATCTGTCTTGCTGTGAGTAAATAGGTGCAGTGTTGTGTTTGTAATGTTTATGATGTATTATTAAGGGGAATTGCAATCAATAAATGCAATTGGGTGAAGTTGACAGGTATGTGTTTGTTAATTGGCGTAGTTTAGATTTTAAGTATTTGGATGCTCTGACTTTGTTAAAGTGACTGTACGGTATTTGGAACTTTATTACTCTGACGCCATCTCATAGCTTGTGTCATAATGAAATGAAATTATCTGCATTTATATAGCGCTTTTCAAGTCAATGGCTTCCCAAAGCACTTTACAATGTGCTCCACATTTCCCAATAGCGGCCTTGCAGCCATGTAAGGCGCTAACCTGCTTATTGGGGGAATTAGGGGTTCAGTGTCTTACCCAAGGACACTTCAACATGTAACACGGACGAGCCGGGATTCGAACTGGGATTCCTTGATCCCAAGACGAGCACTTTACCTCCTGAGCTTCTGCCGCCCCAATGGTAGCCTGGGTCAGCTCACTCATGATCCAAGAGCAAGTAATAATTTTCAAATTTTCTTCCTTTCACCATTTGCACGCTACACTGACAAAGAGATATTTAAAAATAACAGTAGCGACGAGCATAATGTCACTCTCCAGCATTCTCCTTAGCCCTATTCACAAAGCGATGTCACGCGTGGTGTCGTGGTTTTATTTTATTCCAAGATTAAAATAGAGAAATTAAAAAAAGGACTGCATAAATGCAATCCAAATGCCAACCGAAACTAACAAAAAATTAAAAAGGAAGTTTATTAGAGACCATCTAAGAATCTCACATTCAGTACTTGCACGCGCAACGAGAGAGCTGCAATGATGATTTCAGCCAGGAGATGGTGTCAGCAAGTAGAATATTTTGATGTTATACATCCCACCTTTAAAGCAAGATGAAAAATACAAAAGACACCTGGGTGTTTTTGCAAAAGTTTACTAATTTCAAATCATTACAGCTAGCTTTTAAATGAGGGTTTATGTGCTATTTTTGTCACGTTGAGTCAAATAAATAGTAGTCAAAATTAATTTAGTTGTTTTGCTTTCTTCTTTTTTTACACATGTACAGATGCTAAACACTAAAAGAGATTAGATCCTAGTGAAGGAAAAAATCTGACCAATCCGTCTTGCTTTTAGTTAACAGGTGCCTCGTTGTGCTTGTATGGTTTATTATCGCTTAATAAGAAAAATGGCAATCATTAAAAAAGGGAACAATTGGCTGAGGTTGACAGGTATGATAAACTCACATGACCCTTCCATTGAGTGAACGGCGTACAATGAATCCAAATGGATCGGACTGATACTCAATGGTATAAAGGGCGTCTTGGCGTAGGATTTTGCCTCGAGAAACTCCGGCTGGAAGTTGAACCTCATAACGATCAGACCATTGGTCCTTCAGCTGGATAGAATGCACATATTTAGCTAATTATGTTTTGTTTTTTCGTTAGTTCGTTTTTAATGATCAGAGTGGCTCTCACTGTGATGTGCAAACATCCCTCCGACTCATGAGTTTCTTCCATGTGAAGAGTCTCCACGTCTCCGGGCAGGTACGAAGGCGAGACGCGGGTCAAAACTGCAGAGTGTCCTCGCGGGCGTGGTGTCAAGAAACCCATTTTGTAACCCGGGTACGAATGGGGGTAGAAACACCATGGAGCTTTGGAGGAGTTGTTGAGAGGAGAGTAACAGCAAGCCCGCTCTTCACACTCACGCCTGCTTAGCGCTCGGTCCCGGCCACAGTCAAACCGTCTCTCCGTGGATATTTGGCATCTGCCCGGTTGGGTCACGATATTCTCAGGTGCTTCGAGTCTGTTGAGAAAGGAATGCTTCGGGGATTCGTTGTTTTTAACCAGTCTACTGTCAAGAAATAGCATGTAACCAAAGTCGGAGAGGGTATAAAACGCTAAAACCAGAACCGTGGCTCCTAAAAGCTTGACCTGAAGACCCATGGAGCGTTTGTACAAAATTCTGACCGCACTATAAATTAGTTTGGCAGAGGTCTATTAATAGATCAATTTTTTTGTAGCTAAAGTCAAAATGGCCAACGACGGAAAGCGCGGTAGTTCAAAACAATAGCAAGTTTGTATGGTTGTCTACTCTGAAAGGTTGACAGTCACGTCACAAAAAATGTAAACATGTATTTTCATCTAATACCTATATTTTATTTTCATAGTGCGGAAAGTGTTTTAAACTATTTTACAATTGGGCCCGTCATTAAATCAACATTAAAGTACTTTTCATAAAACAAATTGCAGCTCTTGATAAGAACATTTAATGTGCATATCATTTCATTAATTAATGCATTTGTCAAAAAACAACGCATAAGTAAAATAATAAGACTTAAAATAAGGTTCAAACATTCAAAATAAATACATAAATATTTGAACAGTGATTCACGCGTATTGTACAATGTGTGCAGTGCACTCATAACACTATCCATCAGCGTAAATCGCGCCCTTCCTCTTGGTCTCCTTCAATTCACTTCAGCGCTGTAGATCCTCTTCAACATTCGCTCCTCATCCAGGAGGAGCAGGAAAGAGGTCTAAGTATAATGGAAGCTAGAGCTCTTGTTGGTGATAGGAAGGATTGGAGGTGTTGTGAAAGGATAGTGGGATTGTGGACGCGTTTTAAAGGATGGGCTGGGCACCCGTTTGATGCGGCTTTCGAGAGCGTTTTTCATCCCGGCACCGGTTCTGTGGAATGCTCTTCCCCCTGAGATCCGATCTGCAACCTTGGAAATGTTTAAATCTAAGCTTAAAACTCACTTCTACTCCATAGCATATGAATAACCTACTCTTCTCGTCGGCTGAAAATAGTCTGTGTGATATAGTGTAATAATCTGTGAAGCACTTTGAGACTCTTCGTGATTTAGGGCTATACAAATAAAAATGACTTGACTTGGCAGGGGTAAAACAGTGAAAGCTGTCGGGCCCTGCTGTTGAACAGAAGAGTGTGTTGTGTCACCCTGACCGAAGTGACACGGCCCCTTTCTTGTGTCCAGTTTCATCTGGAGGGACAAAAGCATGAACAACTTAGGTGCTGAGGTACCTACCTTGTTTGGGTGTTTGGGCATTTCGGTTGGCCATGGTCCAAAAATGTTTGTGTGATTGCTGTTTTACCCTTTATATCCTTTGTTTTTGTATGTATTTGTCTTGCTGTCGGTAACCCCTCTCAATGGATATGACCAAAGTAAATAGATTTAGGATCCGTGGCTCATCACTGAAGAGCAGGACGACGCTTACACCGACAACAACAGAAACCATATGATGAAGGTGCTGTGTTTGAGTCAGACCAGGAGGCTTGTTCTGCTACTGGTATCCATGGAAACCAGTAGTTTTATGATTTAAAGCAGAATTATCGCCTTAAAAAGTTAACATGGCAGCCTTCAGTCCAAGATTAGATTGAAAGTAAAGGTAAAAGGAAGTCTTCCACCTCAATTATTATTGAGCAGGTTTTTTTTGTACCATCTTGTTGCTCCAACTGCAAACTAATCTCTCCTAGTGGTGTGTAAAGTATTAAAAGTATTAGATAGATAGATACTTTATTAATCTCCGTAGGGAAATTCACACTTCCAGCAGTCTACCCCGTTGTTTATTAACAGATTAACATGATGCCCTAGGGGTGCTTGTAGCGGAGTGGATGACGTCACACGCTAGTCTAAAAGTTCGACATCCCTGCGGCAGATGGAAATCTTTTCTTTGTGTCCAGGTATACACCACCTCGTGTTAGCAAGTCCGCCTTCTCTCCGATTCGCCCAGGCTTTCGTGTCTCTGTATAGCGGCGCTGAAGCCAGATAGCTCCGGGTTGCTACACGTTAGTGTCCGGAATGCTAAACGTGAGTCACGTTTCCGCAAAACACAGCAACTGCGCTCTCTGTGCGCTTGGATGGCGCCACAAAAGGAGCATTGTTATTTTGCTTAAATAACAATACTGGTTTAAATAATAAACAAAAACACAAGCTATCATAAAACGTGCTTTTTTTGAAGAAAAAAAAAAATGTCGAAAGATTTGCATTTATATTGCTTAACGTAAGCCTCACCTCAAGATTGAGCAAACAAAGGCAACCATAAATTTATGCCATTGAAAAGTTGATAAAGGGAAACAGTACTTTACTGCAAGCTATTCATTTACTTTAAATAGTGTAAAATGAAAGACAACAATTGTTTTTTTCATGAAAAAAACCATGGATTTAAATGTGCAAATTATCGACTTCATTTTGACACACCTTCCGAAGCGTGAGAGGTCTATAGACTGACCTTAAAATTGTCACAAATGATCTGAAATTACATATTTCGATTAAAAAAAACATCAGGACAGTATACTTGCAGCACATCCACAAAACCGTCTCGCTTGACAAAAGAGAAGCGTTAGCAGCATTAGCGAGCAGAACTACATGTCAAATATTTTTGCATCTGAAAATGAAAGTTTTTGTATTTTTTGATTTTTTTTTTTAAAAAGGCACACTCACCGTATTGATGAAGGCTATAAAAAAATTCATTCAGTATCCGGGTAGTGAATAAATTCACTACACAATACAACATTGCACAATAAAAAAAAAAAACACGTGTTCACCATTTTTCAATATTTCCCAACATAAAAGACGTTTTTTTTTTGCACAATACTATTTGGACTTGAGAAAAAAAATCATCTGCTACAACACAAAATCTGACCACCTTTTTGGTTCTCAATATCATAGATGGTTTGTTGCATTTAACCCAGAAGGCACTTTTCAAATTCAGGTAGCAGCAACTGTTCTCGGCCTGCGACTCCCAGGCACTGCAGGCCTGGTCCTCACTGGAACAAAACTCAGCAACTGCCACCACTTTTAAGAAGGCAAAATATTGTGTGAGATGTGGGCAATTCTGCTCAAGCTGCTCCACAGTCAGACAAGCTGGACCCCGTTAACGTGAGATGAGGTGTCTCAGGTTCTACGGGGAGCGTGTCACAGTTTAGATCTGACAGGGATACTTTGGCAGTCTCGACTGAAGGGCCTGAAAAAGCAGTGGACTCATGTGGTTCTGCTGGGCAGTCTCCTTTATGCACTTGTGATGAATGATTGGATTCTTGTGTTTGTGATGTATCTGCTGACATGTCTTGGCTTTGTGGTGGATGGTCCATTTGTGCCGCTTTGGAATAGTAAGGCATGAAAAACCTCTCTGCGGCACAGGTCCGCATAGCCAGGTATGTGTGCATTAGTAGGTGGGGGAAACGGGACGTAAAGTAGAAAACAAAGTCTTCGGGGATGGAGCCCAGTGTTTCCTGGACCTCGGCAGGCAACTCCCGGTAATGATGTTTCTATAGAACGCATTTCAAAAGGGTTTCAACAAATAGTTATGAAGCAGCACACAGGAATAAAGAGCAATTGCTTACCTTGTTCCTCATTGCACGGAGGAGGTCCCTGACTGAGCCACCTTTGTATGAACGGAACTTTCTTAGGTCTATTAGCAATGAGATAGATTCACATTTCAAAATGAGGTAATAGTGAATTTTATGTTTAATTCTGGTAAGCATGCAAAATGACAGAGCTACAAGGAAAAATGAAACATACGGATACTTTTTCCAATATTTCACAACTATCTAATTGTAAAAATTGCACGTAGAAAAAGAAAAATATTTTAAAATAATGTTTTTTTTCCTTCTTTTTTTTTAGATTTAGAAAATACCTGGAGAAACCAAAAACTTCACAAACCTGAATCAATCCTAAATTACAAACACAAAAATACAGTAATCCCATCCTGTCATGTGGATCAGCTAATTCTCAAATTTTCATCGTGCATTAGGTTCTACATTCTACATTGCCTAAACAGTTACCCCAGCCATTTCTACTTTTCTGCCTGTGCATCAATGACATTGTGGTCTGAGTTGCACACATAAATACAACTGCTTGAAAAACCTACAGTATGTATGCGCATTTTTTTTCATTTACAAGTTTCTATAAAAGCCATAATGTCAACTAATTGCTCTGGACCCACAAAAGCACCAAAAGGCAGAGAAAGATGCTTTCTTTCACCAACAAAGTTGGACTTCCTGATCTACTAAAGTTGCTCCGGGAACCATATAAGAGTTTTTGGTGCTCCTTCAAAAATGTTTGACAATGGAAAAATATATGGTTTCTGTTACAGAACTGGAAGGTAAATGCCGTATTCAATAACGTCCCTGTGATGGCGGCAAAGTATCATGTAAAGGGGACCATCTTTTTCCATACAGCAATAGAATTGCAAGATTATTTCTAAATTCTAATTATAGTTTGAAAGCTTATACTTTGCAGGTTTTGACTATAACAGGACATTTTGGGAACGAGATAAAAAACGAGATATTTAAGTATAGCATTTTTTTTTTAACACATTTTCAAAATGTTTGTTCATGAGGCTTCAGTCTTACCCGTCTGAAGTGGCACTGTAATGTTCTCCCTCCAGTCACTCTTGACCACAGCCCGCCCTCCTCGTTCCAGTCGTCTCACAATCGTTCCATCCAGCGGCTCCTTTTCAATTCGGTCACTCACATCCTGAGAGCAACAACAAGCATACAGCTATATTGTAAGCATACTTTAATCGACTCCCAGCTTTTTCCTTATAAAGACCCCTGTAATATTGTATATATGACATAATATTGTCTCTAAAAAACACATACCTGGAAGAAATGTAGTTGTTTTTCTCGGGTCCAGAAAAAAGGGTGTTTAAGGACACACTCAGCTGAGGGTCTCAGATGAGGCTCTGTGTTCAACATCTGCTCTATTAGATCTTGGGAAACAATGTCACCTGTTTCAAGACACCAACTATCAAGTCATTACGAGTTCTACAACTAGTCCAATTAGAAATACGAAGGGTTATGGCTTCACCGTGTTTGTCGGTTTGTAATTGGTCCAGACTGTATGTTCCCAACAAGATGTTGGCTTGTCTTTGCAGGGATTTGCCGAAAGGGTGGCAACCTTGGGATATCGTGTAGTAAAACACGCATCCGGCAGAGAAGATATCAACAGCGCAGGTCTTAAAATCAGCCAAAGGAACACACATATTACAAACTCACGCTGCCATACAAACATGGCCACATTATACTTTAAATTCTATACAAAGTTCGTCCACCTTTTTTCATGGCTAAATTAAAGCACTTTTCAAGGATTTTCAAGATCAATTATTAATTTTCTCCAGTACCTCCAAAGGAAGAAATCCAGCGCCGATCAAAAATTTTTCGACTTGAAATCTGTTCAATGTGTAAAAAGCTAAAATTGTTTTGTATTTTACATTTTTTTGTAGGTCTGTGAATATTTAAATTCATATTTGATGTGTTAGCAGGGATGCCCTGCAAAACATATGAAATTACAAAATAATTTGGTGCAAAATGTTTTATTATTAATATTGATCGTCTATAACTAAAACAACCAGAAAATCTGAGGAGCCGTTTGGGAGACAGAAGAGCCGGTTTTCTAAATTGAGCTGTACTCTTGGGTGCGACCAGTAGGAGGCAGTGACGCTTCCCTTGTAAACACCAGAGCAGGCGTGTCAGCGTCATATTTTCACTTTTTTTCAATTTGTTTTTATTTATTGCTTGGTCTTTAGAGTCAGACTGCCAAGAAACATGGCATTGGCAACAATTCTAAGCATTTTCTAGCACTTCATGCAAAATTCAAGCATTTTCCTGACTTTGAAAACACAACTTTAAATTTAAGGATTTTCAAGAATTTCAAGCAACAGTACAAAACCTGTATACACATTAATAAATAGACGATTATATCATACGTCTCTGTCACACGGCTTTATTTTGTACTCACCGGGTTGTCTTTGCAGTCCTCGCTGAGAACCTCAGGAGCGATCCAGCCCTCTGTCCCCGGAACGCCTGACCGCCTGCTAAAACTATGGCGACCAACTGCTAATTTTTTGCAGAGGCCAAAGTCAGAGATCATGGCTCGGACTCGACCGTGAGCATTGGGCATAGACACCAGGATGTTGTGAGGTTTCAGGTCTCTGTGAACTGTGGGGAAAAGTCAAAGATAAGTGTTGAAATTACAATTAATGTTTAGTTGGTAATGTGAAACAAGCATTTAAAACTATTTACCTATGTTAAGGGAGTGCAGATGCGCCAGCCCTGACATGGCTTGCTGAAGCAGCACAACAGGTTCCAGCCCATGACGGTCAAAATCTTTTTTCTCCACATACTAGATAGACCCAAAAATAGTTGCTTATCCGGTAGTTTCATACATAGTAAATGTAATATTCCACATAAAAATTTGAATAAATCTTTGTGCACCTCTTGAAGAGAGGCAGCACACAGTTCGGTGGCAATGTACTGGAACTGGCGGTCCCTCTCGGTGCAGAAATATCGGATGACATTCGGATGCTCGTCAGACTCTCGCAAGAGCTGAACTTCTCTGTCCGCAAAGCTGAAACACTCTGGGAGGATTCTTTTCACTGCCACAGGACGGTTGTCAAACTGACCCCTTGTAGAGGAAAAACTAGGCATCAGAACTTACACTTTTTACTTACGGTGCTACAACACTTATTTGCTAATCCATTTAGCGAACGTAAATAGTCTCTCATTTCTTCACCTGTGCATCAAGAACCTCTCAATTTAATTTGTATCTGCTATGTATCTGTGCTGTAGCAGGAGAAAGATATGGCAATATGCACCAAAGCAGGAGAGAGGTATTGCAATATGAGGACAAACAGGATGAAAGGATATATGAAAAATGAGTCAAAGCAGGAAACTGATCCTTATTTTCATTCTAATGATGATAGTGGTTCAAAAATACTGTGCATTGTCAATTACTGACAGAAGAATCTGAATCAGTCAATCAAAGCTCAGCACTTTGTTCTCCCGAACGCCAATATTCAGTAGACACCAATTATATTTTTGTTGTACACATTTTAATTTAGATTTATGCGTGTTATTCAGAGTTTCTGTGTTGTTTCAGTCTACATTGGATAGAAGTTAAATTCTAAATAGTTAGGTTGTTGTATTTTTTTCAGAGCACTGAAGAGTTAATACTTTTATTTTTTGTGTAGTTTGCTTTGCAAGGATTCTGTGTTGCATGACTTTAAAGTTGCTTAGTATAAACAGGTTTAAATCAGTTAAGTTCACTGTAGATTGAAAAAACAAAGGCTAGTATAATATAGAACAAAATATTCATTCATTTTATGCATAATGTTACATTATTGTTGGTAGTATATCGGTTAAAGGCAACAATAATTTTGAAGAGCAATTTTGGAGCTGAAAATAGCCGGAATTTCCATCACTATTAGGTTGCTTACTTGTGAACATACAAGTTTTCCCCTTATTTTTAAGTTTTAGGGCCATTTCAAATTGAGCACACTGGTTGTACCTTTTTAACTTGTTTGGGTGTTTATAACTTGTTTGGATGTTTGGTAACTTGTTTGGATGTTTTAGGCATTTGGGTTGGCCATGGTCCAAAAAATTTTGTGTGTGTTTTTTTTGCTATTTTTCCCCCCTTTATTTTCTTTGTATGTGTTTGTCTTGCTGTCGGTCACACCTCTTGAGGGATATGACCAAGGTAGATAGATAGGTTGTACCTTTACTTAAAAATTTAGTTCGTTCTGGGAGTACATTTGTAACCCGAAACATTTGTACGAAGAGACGCTTTTTGAATGTAATTGCACTAATCCGTTCCAAGCCCCGTTTAAGGACATATTTTTTAATGAATCATAAAAGAGCATCAGAACCTGAGACAAATACATATTAAAATTAGATTACCACAAAATAAACATAAAACGAGAGGCATATAATGTAAAAAAAAAGAATAAAAGTCATGTCGAGTTTTTTTGTATAGCCCCTAATCACGGAAGTATCAAAGAGCTGCACAGACTACATTTTATTATAGACTACAGACTGGCATTTCACTGATCTAAAACCTACATGAGGGCAAGGAAAAACTCAAAGCCTCAGCATGAGGAAAATGCCGAAACCTTGAGAAGGGAGCGCACACATGAGATAATCCCCCTTCCAGGATGACCAGGCCAAAATGGATGTTGCAATACATAGACATTGTCAACATGAAACATAGATCATTCATAATCTATAGAATAGAAGTTTGTTTTAAGCCTGGATTTAAATAGTTCCGCAGCACCAGGGCCCAAATGGAGAAAGCTCTTGAACCTGTGGATCTTCTTGGCTCTGGGGATCACTGTATTGTGTATTAACTCTTCAGTGCGCGAGGCAGACGTCATCATAATGAGCGATAGCCGGGCCTTTAAACGCTTTTCTGGGTGATTTCTTGCATCAGTTGCCAGGGGACACGAAGAGCATACCAGGATTCACGCATGTAGATTGTACACCGTTTTGCAAGGTAGAACTCTGGTAGCGGCGAATGGCATCGCGAACAGTACCGTATTTATTATTTTGTTTCCTAAAACACCTTTGCAACTAGAAGTAATATTTTCCTGGTCAGAAATTTTGTAACCTGAAACATTTGTATATAAAGTTATTTAAATTTAAAATCATATCATGAAATAGTTTAGCAACTTGTTACGCTTGGTTTAATTTAAAAAAAATCAGGTTATTTTACCCAGCCTTCAACAATATCCTCGTCTCTTCCTCATACTTACTTGTACACAATGGTACCTTCAGCACCATGACCTAAAACTTGTTTGGGATTGAACGTTATGTTGCCTACAGTGACAGCGTTGGAGTCATCATCTAATGAGAACAGAATGAAAAATCATCAAAAACACAAAAAAAAAATGAGTAGAGACTGCATCTTTATTTCACTTACCTCCATCTTCGAGTTCAGTGCCTGAGCTGCCAAGCTCGGAAATGGAGACAGTAGAGTGGTTGGAGGCACGCGGTGTGACGTTTGGGCTGCTGTGGTCTGAGCAATCAGAGCGAGCGTGAACCACTTCCATGTAGTCGCTGTCAGGGACCAGGGGAAGCGACATGTCAGGAGCGGCAAAAGGTTGTTGTTTATGAAGCATCTCTAACTTCTCCTCCATCTGTCTTTGAAACTCCTGGTGCTGCAGCTGTTGTTGCTTGTGGACACTCTGCAACAGAACAGAAAATATACGCTCTTGGAGGAGAAAAAATATTAAGCTGTTTAATGCAAATTGCGAAATATGGAAGCATGTTTTGTTCGACTATCTGATTTTAAACACAGCCCACATCTCCAACATACAAGCAAAACATAACGCAACCAATGTTGCAAGCCAAAGTTTTGGTGAATCACATCCCATTAATGTAGTTGTTTTCCTCTTAAAAGACAAAGCATCTCTAGACTTTAGTTTGAGACAAACATGGAGCAATAAGTGGAGATAATTAATTTACCTTGGGGTAAGTGATAACAAAGGCCACCCAGCCTGCTAGTAGGAAAGTTGAAAAGATAACAGTGGCCATGTCTTTTAACATGGAGTCCACGGCGGCTTCTGGACGCAAAGTACGACCGCTGAGTCCAGGTTCTTGGACTGATATTTCAGGCATAGCAGAAGGCGGATTGTCTTCGATGGCAACATTGTTTAAATTCTATAATACAAAATGGCAAGCAATGTAAGCAACAAATTAGGTACACACGAGGATTACAGCAATAGTCACTGGTGTGGTGAAGTAAAATGCACGCTGTAACAAACCTCAGCTTTCTTGTTGCTAGTTGGTGGAATGACATTGCCCTGGTTACGGGGAAAGCTTTCAGGGAATCTTTCCAGGATCTTGTTGTGAGCATTAGGAGGTGTCTCATGATGACCTGAAGATCCAGACTCTGGTTTGAAAGTGCTCAGTCTACTGTTGGCTAAATCTCTAAATACCTATGAGTAGCAGGTAGTTGCGCATGTAGTTGATGCGGTTACGTTCACGAAGCGCAGCCTTGAATTTGACGCTGGTGCTCGGCGTGATGACACACTCTTCATCTTCATCCGACTCCTGCCTGTTTGGACCCTCCAGCATGGGGAAGGTGCTTCCACGAGGCTGCAAATACAAACAAACACAGTATATGTTGAAGTAATGAAGTTAGCACAATTTTTCAACTTTTTCCTTCATAACTGCTTGATTCCAGTAAGAAAATGGGTTTACAATATTTGGGGAAAGTAAACATTACTATGTAAAGTAAATACAGGTGGATGTTTACTTTGTTATCACAAGGAGTGGTAACTACAACACGTGAAATACTCACCACCACTGTGACGCCATCATGCACAAGGGAGGGAGATGCATACAAGCTGGTCGAATATTTACCAACATATAAAGTGGACCTGAAAACAGTACAAATATTTTTTTAGGTTTTCATATAACTGTATAACTAGTGATTTAACCTAGGTTAAACAGGATGTATAAAATATACTTTACAAGGAAACTGAAAAATATAATTGAAAGCTTTCCAATACAGACGATAGCAAATCAACTAACTGGGTACTGGGGCTTTAATGCTTTAAAAAAAAAAATGGATGTGAACAAATAAAATACAAAAAGGCACTAAATATTCAAACTGGCCTCATATTTTGCTACAAAAGATGACACACTAGACACCTGGAACTTGGATTACCTTTTAAACAGCTCCGTTGAAATGATAAAGTAGCTGAACCAAAGAAATATATATGTATATGTACACATCATTGTTCTGCCTTACTAGGGGTGTAACATAGAGCAGTTTCATGTTTGCAAACAATAGTGAGAACATAAAATACAATGGTGGAACAAATAACATGTAAATGTTTTTTTTTTAATCATAACTTTACTCTGAAACAAATTAGCTTCCGTCATTTCATTTTGTGTATCCTTTAACAACTAGTGTCGGAGGGGCACCATTTCCTTTGGTGTGTCATTGGCAAGTACAGCCTGGCGGCGCCCACCCTTCTCCAGGCCAAAATGTTTACACCCGGTCTTCAACCGGGAACCTTTTGAATGTTAGATGAATGTGCAAACCACTGCACTCCGAAAACACAATGATACTGCAGTATTTAACATGTTCTGCAAAATATATACAATTGTTTTTAATTATTTTAGAGCTCCAATTTCAATTTTTGGACGACTATTTCACATTTTCATGCGCTTTTCAAATTCTAACTGAATGGTTTAATCTTATTTTTTATTGAAAATATTTGTATTATTTTGAACTAATATCACACCATTTAATAGTTGCATATTTAATTTGTGTATGTACGCAAACAAATGATGAGCTGAATCCATGCAGATGTGCAAAGTTAGAAGATACAGAGCACACTTTTGTTTACTCACATTAACTTATTGTCTTGCTTCTTCTCTTTAGGAAAAGGGTACTTCCACTGTGTGATACGGCCGACCTCTCCCGACATGAACGTGAGATACCGTAGGGTTTCCACGGCCACGTTTGTGTGGGTGACTTTGCTAAGACCCTCATGTTGCCATATGTACATGGCCACTACTGGTGAGTTATAGTTCTGGACCCACTGGACATTACCCGATTCACTGTCCACAGTCACCACCAAGCCGTCGCCGTTAGACACAAAATGGGCCATCTCTGCAAGTTCGGTGAAGAGTGGATTAGCGTCAGATAAAGTCAAGACAATGTGAACACAACTGCATGACTTACTATATTTGGTGTCATCGTCGGGAAGCGTAGACGCATAGTCAGAATATGTGGCATTCCAACGTAACTCCCGATTTTTCGTATCATACATGGTAATTGTGTATTCTAAAAAAAAAAATGTTTATATATATATATATATATATATATATATATATATATATATATATATGAACATTTACAGGCTGAATAGACAATAAAAGCAGATGCATTTCTATGCCTGGGTAACATTGATAAAAGTGATGTGAGGCTGATAAGTCAATGTAAAAATGTAGGTTGAAAAGTAAAGTCTAATTCTGAAAAGCCAGGGTGGGATGTCAAACTAGAAACACAAATATTCTTCATAAGCCTCTGTTTTCCAGTGATGTGCAACCTCGCATGGAGCATTTAATGCTGTCAGTCAAAAATATGATAACAAAAGTAAAGTGTTATATTACTGCAATTGGTTTAATTTGGTGTCAAGGCAATTAAACTTGAAAGACACACAACAACGTAAGAGGAAAAGAGCCAACTTATTGTGTTAGTGTTGTTGTTACCTGTACGCCCCAGATAGAGCAGAGATGAAGAAGGGCACAGCATGTCGGCAAAAGATGACGTCAGAGTCTGCTGCTTCTCACCAGTCAACAGGTCCACCACATGCCACAGATCCTGCTTCTTACCTACACACACAAATGGAATTCTTTACCCAGGTCACTATGCACTGGTCACATAATGCAGGACATAATACCATGCCTAGTTAGATTAAAAAATAAAATTTCAAAAAAAAAAACCTTCAGATTACATTTGTTTGCAGTGACTTTTCTACGTGAAATTATGTTTTAAATTATTCATTTATTCAATTGATTTACTCATTTATTTTATTATTTCCAGTCATGTTGCATCAAACATCCCATCACAAAATGAACAAATCACCTAAAACGAAAAAGGAAGACAGCTTGCAACCAAAAGGCTACAGATAGAACCGTCCCCAAAATAACTTTGGACGTTTTTTTTTCCATCAATCATATTAACAAAATTTAAATCTTTCATAATTTTAACAATCATTTATTGATCCATTAAAATATTCACATTGTTTGAATCACGATGTATGCTGTATTTTACTATTTGAGATTTATTTTGTTTCACATCATTCTCCTCCTTACTTTCAAACAATATCATGCGTAAAACTTGAGACAAATAAGTATTTTCTTGTGAAAAATTCTAATACCAAAGGTGAGTTACAAGGAATGAGACCAAGTGAGAGCATGTGCCCAGCCCCCATTTCAATCAATTGCACTATTACATTGATACAGAATGCTAAACCTTTGTAGAAATAGTTTTACCCATGTAAAGGATTCCATCAGAACTGCGGCAGGGAGATGCTTGCACCAACTCAGGAATAGTGAATGGCAACTTCTGTTTGACAAGAGTGAATAAACCATAGTACGTGAAAATTACATACAATAAGAAGACATCCCATCTTATTTTATGATAACATTAAACAAATAAAAAAAGAGGGGCACAGAAAAAAGAGATACAGAAGAAAAGTGCAAGAGATAGGAGAAATGTAAGGGAGTAAGAAATGTTAAAATAATTTCCTCTTACTGTGAGGCCTTCGTTGTTCTTCCCATCAAGTGAATACAGACTGCCATCATTAGGGTCGGGCAGAAAAGCTGGCCTGGGAGTTACCAGAATTAAACAATTACTAGTATCCAAATATAAATACAATTAACAGGACAAGTTCAAATGAAATGAAAACAGTTCTACATTGTAAAAAAAAAAAAATCAACCGTGGTACACACAAATATACCTACTCTGTAAGATGTGTGGGGACCTGAAGAACTGGATCTGTAAGAACAGAAAATTAGACCTTTCCAACATGCCATTCCAAAAACAAAGCCATACATCAGAACAATAGGCTGCAACCAGTATTACATTCGAAAACACCAGACACAGATTAGCTAACTAATCAGGATTGTCTCTATAGAAACTTTTAACAAATATCCCAAAAAATGATTCCATCTGACAGTTAACTCTTGGATGTTTTGTCTTTTGTCCTATACAAGTTTAAGGAGTCCAATGCCATGTTATGTTTCGAAAATGTAATAGCAAGTTAGTTAACAAAATCTTTAGCTGGACAGCCTAACAACACTAGCTGAGAGAAGCACTGGAAAAGCTGCGGTCAATCATGGACAATCCATCGCATCCACTACACAGGCATTATCTCCAGACAGAAGAGCAGTCTCAGCGACAGACTGCTGTCACTGTCTTGTACTACAAACAGACTGAAGAGATCTTTTCTTCCTCATGCCATGAGGCTCTTTAACTCTACCCGGCAGAGTAAAAGCCGACAGTAAACCACACCACCTACATTGCATATTACCGAATCTTATTGCAATATGTATTCTGTGTAGCACTATTTAGTTATTCTATATAACACGCTAGAGTGGGCATTTGTATATTGTATTCTTTTTGCTTCATTATTGTATTGTTCTCAGCTCAGGGATGCTGCTGGAAATGTGAATTTCCCTTCAGGGATGAATAAAGTATCTATCTATCTATCTATCTATCTATAAGTGAATCGTTACCATACCAATTTTCCCAAGAATTGCACTAGTTAAGACGATGCAAACACTGGCAAGAAAAAAATTCAATGTGGTAAATGCAAACAGATTAAAAACTCTTGGGATTCTAGAAATGATGACCATTTCAAAATGTACTCATCATAGAAACATCACGACCAGTCTGAGGCAAGATACCCTAAAACTAGAAAGCCTGCATAGCTTACCAATAACCCTAAAATTCAGGCTATAAGCCACAACTTTTTCCCCAGACTTTCAACCCTGTATAAACATGCTGCGTTGTACGTTTAGCCAATATGTATAAAGCCAACGGACATTTGAACGAAAGATCTAATGTGTAATTTGCTTAGTTCATTTTTTGCGTTTATTGGAAATTTAAAAAAAAAATAGGGGAAATAACCTTCTTTTACTGAAACTTTCTCCCAAAATGTTGGAAATAATCAACTGGACTATTAGAAATAAATCTGTTGACTGTATGTAAAACCACTTTCGGTTGTTAATTCAATCCCATCAGTTTTCTCTTAACTCTTATAACAAACTACCCCAAAAAACAACTGAGGTTTTAGTGTACCAAAAACTGCCAGCATGTATTTGCAGTAGTCATTTTTTACCTATGTAACATTTTTTTACTGTTGCGTGACAGTTGTTATTTGGTATAAGTGTGAGACATAATTCATTAACCACACCTCACACGCGTCACATTGCACTTTCAATTGTAACAACTTAGTCCTCTATTGTTATGTTTCACTATCAGCAGTAGTTGGCCTATATACATGTAGACAAAGGTTAAGAATTTTAGTTAAAAAATTGAGATGGTGAGAGAGAAAATAACTTTTTGGAGATAAGATAATGACAGATGTCATTTTTTCCTGATAATGCGAGAGCACAACAACAACTATAGCTACCAAGGTCTATCTTATCAATTGTAAGTCCACAGCATGCAAGGCCTTCGCGAGTAGAGACTCTCGCCATGTTGGTTTGTCCTTTCCCATTTTGACCTTGATTCTAGGCTATATTTGCCCATCTCAGTTAATCATTACACATTTCCCAGAGTAAACAGGGGGATCTTGTAGCATTACTCAAATAAAACCCAAACATAACGTCCACTTTAATCCTGTAAACTTTCTCATAAGCAAATAAAGCCAAAAATGTAGTGAGAGAATTTCTTCTTCCACGGGCAGGGGGTGTATTGGACAAAAAAGTAAGACTTGGGTCTTCCCCGCTTACCTTCTTTCAGCGTCCATTTGATCGACCCAGATTTCTTGCTCACAGCATGCAGGTTTCCATCCAGGGTGGACACAAAGAGCAAGTTTTCAGGCAGTGAAACTGTGCTGGCATGACAAAACTCCTGGAAAGATTAAAATGCGATAGGGGAGGAAATCAGAGTAAACACCAGTTTTATAAACATGTACAGCTTCAAACAAATATTGTAAACTGTATTTAACAGCAAGAGAAGCTTGCAAGTGAAACTAAAAGATCCAAACTAGGGGACTGCTAATCAAACATCACACCAAATACCGTTATGCAATCCAATATATTAGAAAGAGTGGGAAGGAAGATGGAAAAAAAGTCAGGAAAACAGATTTTTGTGTATTTTATAAGATTACCTAAAACCTATTAACCTTTGGCTGAAATCTGTGTCATCATAATTACCATTTTTAGTCTTTCATTTTAAAGGGCATTGTTGGCACCTGTACAACTATGTTTTGGGAAGATGTCATGCAAACAGTACTCATAATTTCACATTGGGGATCTGTGAGCAAATAAAACCTACGGTCATATTACATTTTGAGAGAAACTGTTTTTAATTGACAAATAGCATAAAATAAACTCCTTAAAATAAGCAGGCATGATTTGCAGTATGCAAACTTAATGGGACGGTGTGTTAATATTTAGAACCTCTGTGCGGGACAAAAAAAAATCAGTAAAAAAAAACATTAATTTGAAAACTGGGAAAAAAATACATGAACGATCATACCGATGTTGTTTTTTATTGAAAAAAACAATAGGTTGAGAAACATGTATTCTTTTAAGCAGTGGAATCCCCAATTATGTCCCAGTCATGTTTAGCCGGTAGGATGCCACCAAGCTGTGGTCTAAAGAACTGGTCCTTGCTTGGAATAGATAACAAAGTGCTATCTAGGGGTCAAACATTACCCATTGGAGCTTGAAGACATAAAGGACTGCACAAACATGGTCAAATGTCCGTTTTTAAAAAAAATATCAAATACTTGCCAACTTTTCTCCAGCCGGTCCAAATTGTCATAATATATATATAAGAGCGAATGAGTTGGATGTCTTTGTGTGACCTGTGACTGGCTGGCAACCAGTTCAGGGTGTCCCCTGCCCACTGCCCGAAGATAACTGGGATGGGCTCCAGCACCCCAGCGTCCCTATTGAGGAAAATCGGCACAAAAAATGGATGGCTGGATAAACATGGCAAAAAACATGGCATATATTCTTTGGTGCACTGCACTACTTACTCCTCAATCGTTTGTGTTTTAAACCCACTAAAACCTTGCAGGGAGGGATTTCCACAACTGCCTTCAGGATTTTTAGGGGAGTGTGTTAAAGAAGTTGATTGTTGTCGAGTGTAGACTTTTTATTGAATTCCCTTAAGCCCGCATGGGTAGTTAACATGAACTCACCAGTGTCAAAGCAATGTAAGGTGGCAAAGGTAGACAAAAGAATTAAACGCCAATCACATACAAATTTGCGTGATTTGTCAATGTGTCCTACATGAGAAAACAAACAATTAATTGTCTGTTTGCCTCATAGATTTTTACGACATGTTGGAGGAAAGAATCTACCTAAGAGGAAACACACTGATGTTTGGAGCATATCTGAACTACTGATATTTGATTCCGGAACCACAAGTTAAAAATCCCTTCAATAATTACTGTGGCGGAATAACATAAAAAATTATATTGAGACATAACTGATCTTAAACTCAGGTCAACAAAAGATGCATTCTTCAAATGGGTAGACCACATGACTTGGCTTAAACACCACAACTAATGATGGCTCAGGGGAGTTTCTCCATTCAGCTGCCATGGAATTCTAAAAATGCAGCTTTGACAACGAGACTTTCCTATATTTTACTCAAGGTTCTGGTCATTATCCTTACTGGAGTGAAACTCAGTTTTATCGACTTATTTAAGTTGAAAAATGAACTTTTCTTTGAACCTTTTTTGTAATGTCTGGAAAGACAGAGCAGCAGAAACAGTCACCTATCATCTGTTAAATCTAAGATTTCCCTTTGAACAGCCCCTTGGAAAAGGGTGTGAATAACTATTTGCATATAATGCAGATTAACCATTGATCATTGTCAATACGCTCATTTTAGCATTCAACTGCTTCTGAGTGTGGCTGTGGGTGGTGTAGGGTGGATTTAAAGAGGTCTTTATATTGTGATACATCCATCTTGGAGTAAGAAGGCATTCAATGGTACGCATGAAACAACCTTCCCATGTCCCATTACATATTACGATATAATTTAAATGTTAAAAAAAAAAAAACTAAAACACTTCAAAAACTTAACAATCAAATTGAAAAGAGATCACTGTTAGGAAACCTGAAACACAACTTTTTTGCAAAGTAATATCGTACCGTCGGTAACAACAAATGTGTCAACATTGTGCACATGTGTAACTGTTCCCACAGTGATAGGTTATGTGCTCATAGTATTTTTTCTTAGCTTTCAAACCTGCACTGGTGATCTAGAATACGCATATGCACGTTTATCAGGCTCCCTGTGCTGTTTCAGCCAAGTGAATCACGTGTCTAACCCCTAAAGTGGCACGTTTTGTCAACACACAGCCAATCTGCAGCTGTGATAAGATAGCACAAGACCACAACTTATTTATTTATGCGAAAGCAACTTGTTTGAGTCCGGTGTGACTGTAGAACAGGTTACAGTGACCAGAAAAAAGCTGCAAAAATCAAATGAGCCGCAGTGGTAACTGAACACTTTAGAGGAATAAGCAGGATACCATTTAGCTAGAAAATCAGGGTGACAAGATAAAAAAGAGGTTATGAAGCCAATGTATTAATCTGCTTGGTTTACCTTAGTTGTTGACACAAGCTAATACTTTAAGGAAGATCTGGTTGCATTCAGGTATTTCCCGCACCAGAGTGAATTGGGAAAAAAAAAACGTAAAAGACTCATAAGAGCTTACAATAAGAAAAAAAACAAATAACATAGTCTGAAACTCAAGGCGCAAATATTAGAACATTAACACATGATTATCTTTTTATAGATTAAAATAACTTTTTAAAAATATTGGGAAGCTAAACCATTTCAATGCATCTAAACTAAATAAAATGGGACTAGTAAAAGGGGTTCAGTGTGATTTCTACCATTGAAAACATTAATTGATTTTCACATTTCAAAACTTATTTCATGAGAAATCCTTTTAATTTTACAAGCCTAAATATTTATACATATTCTTTACAATGAGTACCACCTAGTTATTTAGTAACTAGAAAAATAAATATTTTCACACAAAAGATTGTAAATTAACAAGCCTAAAATATTTAAAAATATTTGCAAGGAGTGACATCTAGTTATCTAATAATTTCTAAAATGAATACTTTACGTTTGTAGTTTTACAAAAACTGAAAATAAGGTAATTGGAGTAAATAGCACACCACTACAACTAAAATATATTGTTTTGGAATTAAGTTGAGAACAATTCTGTGTTTGAAGCAAAAGAATAATTTTACAAGTCCTACTGTTAAAATAGCAATTGTCATTTATAGTAACCACGTAAGACCCAATATAGAAAAACATAAAAGACAATTTTTGACCTATTAGAATCTAACCCTGTGTTATAGAAGGCCTTTGGAGGTAAAAATGAAAGGATTTTTTTTTTTTAATGAGAACATTGTAATATAACAATTATGTTTCAATGGTGTAGCAGAAGTTCCTTTCAGGTAACTGTATTCATCGCTGGAGCAGATAGTTAAAAATGTTTATACCTCAGTGAAACACTTGCTTTATTGATAACTTGATAGGGTAAAAAACACAAATAACTGAAAAAGTGTTGTTGATTGGCTAAAGTTTTGAAGAATGTATATGTTATGCACTTGTTGGCCAGGCTTATACACAAATGTTCAACTCAGAATCATTCAGAGTCTGAACAATAGCACCCAATGACTATTTTAATGTAAAGAAAAAAAGAATAGAAAAACATTTGAACCACTTTTAGGAAAGAAAAAAAAAATTATATCGGTGGGTCTTGAAGGGTAAGGATAAGTTAGTTAGCAAGTGCTTCTTACACTTAACTTAAACAAACCACCACACGTTGACCGAGTGCTGTGCCACAGAGATTTGCGATGTTTTAAATTTTACTTGGTTTTACTGTTAGCAGCAAGACGTCCTGATTCAGAAAATGTTAGCAACATGGCTGGAGCGTGCCGTGATGATAATACCAAATAGAGAAATCTAATATGAGAGAATTTCACTAAATCACAATTAACTTTTTTTCCAGTTATTGAGAGGAAATTGCATCCGCGGTTTTCATGTTATCCGTTTTGATTAATTGAATTTCGGGCTAAAGAATAAAATTGTAAATTTTGACTCAAGATACTTTGGCCCATCCTTGGCAACCTTCTGCCTTCTAAATCTTGATTACAACCCAATGCAGTGTTAAAAGAGCTGCATTTCAAAAGCAAGTCTAAAGCGCCCGTGATCCTGCCATACCATTATAATAAGGCATGCCCACTTACTGTATGGACCCTAATTAGGGGGTAAAAGAAAATAAAATAATAAAAAAACAGTTTACAACACGACCTGACCCCAGATAAGCAGAAGATAATGGATGGATGGCAAAAAGGGTTAACGTTGTAAGTGACAAGCTTATACAGCAATCAAGCATCCCCATTTAACTCTATACCAAAGAGAAAAGGAACCATGCTAATTTCTGTTTAGTTATTTCGCAACCAGCACCAAAAGGAATAAAGTTGACTCCATCCCTGCTCTCTACCGCACATCAGAAGCCACGCTCCCAAAGCAAGTATGAGATATGTAACTACTTTTATTGCTTTAAAAACAACAAATGACAAGTTTTTTGGAATGTGGGGAAGCTTTCAGAAAAAAAACCTGTATGGGGAGAACAGGTTCATTCCGCACATAACGACCCGGAAAAATAAAATTCTGCAGCAAGGCTTTTAACAACGACAAGAACGTTGGATCATATTACCCCAATTTTAGCTGGGATTTTTAGGTTCTGTTGGTACCATACAACATTCTGCATGGACCCTATCTTTCTGATTTAACATCCCCCTATGTTCCTGCTCGGAGGCTTCGCCCGTTAAATTCCGGTTTACTCGTGATTCCAAGAATAAAATAAGAAATCCGCACGTTTGAGAGCGTTTTCAATTTGGAATGCTGTGCCCTCTGCGAAACAATCAGCAACCTCGGTGGAAGTGTTAAGATCTGAGCATATAACACACTCACAGCATATTGTATAGCTTATGTGTAATGTTGACCTCATACTCTTGTCTTTTTTTCTTTGAGGGAAAAGGACGAGAGGGGATCTTGCATGGTGCATGCATTGCGAACAATCGTACCAGCACTGATGTATGCCATCATCTAGAACCTGCTGCAGCAGTCAAAATTTTGAGGCATGAAGCTGTCAACTAGACATTCTGTTTTTACCTATATTCAAAGTTGGTGACTGTGTATTGTCCGTTGACACCCATCCAACCTCCATTGCAGCCTAATCATTCTGAATTGGGATTACCTAATGCAGCCCATCAAAAGGTTTCGTCAATTTCCTTATACTAGGTTTTTTTAGTCCTTTGAGACCTCTTCTCGAGGTTTCCTCAATTTCCTCATGCTAAGCTTTTTTAGTTTTTGACTTCCCTTGAAAAAATGTGATATAATTAAATCATGTGTACTAAAGTTTATACTTCCTCTGCTGTTATCAAATCCAGGATGTAATGTTAGTCTTTGAGCTTCTGTTGTATCTTGAGACAATTACTACGCATCCCATTGGCTCACCATTGTGAATGATCTGCCTCATTTGATAAAAAGTACTGCATTAATAGTACTGCATTAGAGTTCGTCAAAATTGAATTTAAGTCGAGATCGCAAGGTAGTGCTGGAAGCCCTTCCAACAATGCTCCTTTGGAATTTTGTCGTAATAGACATATTGCCTTACCCAAATAGTGAAAATGTTTTTATGGAGAAAAAAAAATAATTAGTTTGCAGCTCAGCATTTGTCTAGATGACACTAAATGCACAACTACTGATGCGACAGGCCAAAGTGATGTTTGTCAGTACAGCAACCGTTAAAGGAGAAGTTACAGGTTTTGAACGTGGTCAAACATACTTTTGGGGACTTGTTCATTTTTGATGTGGGCTGTGCTGAAAATGTTTTTTGTGTACTCCCCCTTTTTTATTGCATGTTTTATAATTTGCAAATTTTGAAAAAGTGTCTGTTCTTTAAGGTGTCTAATAATGCTTTTGCACGACACGGTTCCAGCCTACCTCGCATACGCCTCTCTTGGTTTTCTATCATCAAGTACCTGGTTCTAAGTCCCTGGCACCATCGTTTTTCACACCACTTCTGCAGAGGTTTTAAAACACGGCCCCGAAGACCAAAATGTCACGTGGGCTACTGCCGACCAATGTTTTTTCAGAAACGATCTTCCCCGGGACATGATCCAAAACAAATTGCCAATATTGTGTGTCTGCGTATTACCTTTACAATTTTTTTTTATTTTCGAGTTGTAGCTTTCTGTAACTCTGCCCGTGGTCAGTAGGTGAGGCGCAGTCGATGATCTAATCCAGCAGGAGGCCGACGGAATAAAATTAAAGGGGGTCAAACTGCTGGATATTAAGCTATAGAGTAAACTAACGTCTGTGGCTAATATTAGCATGTGTGCTCATTCTTGGTAAACCACAGAAAACACATAGCTTAGAATTTCTTATTAAGGCTTGAAGTTCCTCTTTGGACGTTTGCCAGATGCTTCATTTATATTTTTGAGCATGTATGTGTTGCAATGCAGTGTTATCTATTTTCTGTGGCCATTCGCAGATAACTGGCCTCAGTTCACATTACAATAATTTGATTTAAAATCTGTCCTTTCAATTAAAAAACATAGTATGTGATTACTTATAAAAAGGGTAACATTTGCTATCGAAACATGACAATTAAGCAAGGTTCTTCAACCAAGGCACACTTTTTTTGTAGTATCGAAAGCACACAGTCTGTTAAAAATGTTTAAGTTCATTCATGGCACCAGTGCATGGTGATGACGTCAAGCGATTGTACCATAACACAGGGTTTGACTGTAATGGAAAAAGGACACTCAGAAAAGTACTTACCACCATAGGCGAGCAGAGATGGAACCATGTAGTGGAAAAGGCACTTCCAATATTTCTAAAGAGCCTGAGGGACGCTGCTTTATTTCTTGTTTGGGTATTATTTTTTCCTTTGATGCAAACTTTGCAAGTTTTAGTCTAAGTTGTAAAACTCAATTTGTATTGAGAATGGCTTTTGAGTGTTTGTGTAAAAATGTAACATTGTGCAAGTGGATAGGACATGTGTTTGTGTTATTTTCCAGTTGTTACTTTATTTTGTCGTATAGATTATTTTTTTTGTTTTGGACAACAATAAAAACTGAATTCAGGAACAAAAAAAAATGATTATTTATTTTCAGCGTGATGACAATATCAGTCAAATAAAATCTTAATACAGGTTTATTTTTATTATCCCCCAGCATGGTTAAATCAACATACTCACTGCACTTCTCAAGTCAGGTGCTATTCTTTTATTGCACTATTAGTATAAGTTAGGCCAATCTCCAAGTATTACTTTGTAAATATTTTGCCTATTTATTCTGGGTCTTATTTATGCTCGTTCAAGTCGTTATTACATGTCTACCATTGAGTGATATGTCTAATCTCGCTGCCAACTACGGGTACGTTGATATCAATGAAAATAAAGACAATTAAATCACAAGCTACTTTATCATATGTATTTACTTTAATGACAACTACGGATGGTATTACTCAACGAGCCACATCATTGTCCAATAAATAATATACAGTATAGTCTACCCTTATATGTAAATCGTGAATAGTTATATTGATGTTATGAATTAGGCCATCTTACGTTTATTCGTCAGGTGGTTATTAGCTCTCTTCCTCATAACCCGCTTAAGGCTAACAATAGCCTGCGATCACCAATCATAAACATGTCCATTATTTCTTCCCCTCAACACAATATTAAAACGGCATAGTAAGATAATTTTAAAAGGAAATCATTTACTGGTTCATACCTTGAGTGTCAAAGCGGCGGAGTAAAGCAAAATGCACCACACCAGGGCCCGGCTGCTGACTGTCCAGTCCATCATGTGTGGTCCGAAAACCGAAAGGAGACGACTGCTCTTTGGCGTTGCCTCAGTCCATAAGGGGTGTCATTTGGCTCCCTAAGAGAATATTGTGAAATGTTTGATCCAGACTTCAACTCCGCATTGTGACAGCGCTGCAGCCGTTGGCGTCGACATTGCTTCTCTTTTTTCCTTTTTTTGCTTCCTGTAGTGAAACAGGGAGGAGGTGGGATTTCCAGAAATACGTGCCACTTGAGTGGATGAGGGGGAGTAAGGGAAGCGGTGATAGCCAATAGAGAGCCGAGCACGGGCGTCGGAACAGGCGTTAAACAATTTCCGGTTGCGTACTCCAACTAGTGGTCTTGATTCCGTCTCTTTTTGAAGAACCACCTACATCGGCTCGGCTCACCAAAAAGAGTCGGCTCCCAAACAGCTCTTCTGTTGTGTCGCTTTAATCCATGTACGATTACAACATTACCAATTATCATGTAAGGTTATGTACGATTGACTTTTATTTAAAGGGGAAAAGAAAGTCGAAAGAAAAAGAAAAAAACAACCAAAAAGCAAACAAAAGAACCATAAACTATAAGAAAAAGGGGGGAATTAGTGAAAAGAATCATTTAAAATGAAACAAAGATGAGAAAAAGGCAAGAAAAAAAGAGAGTAGGAAAAAGAGAATAAACAGAAAGAAAATATCAATTAAGAAGTAAAACGCTAGGGAAAAAAGAAAAACAAAAGAATTTTTATATTTTTTTGAAATTTGTATTTATTTCTTAATAATTTTATTTCAAGAATTATTTACTTTTACTATTACCCTTACTTATTATTTTAACTGTGGTAGTTTATCGTGCCAATAAATTCTATTCTATTCTATTCTATTTTCTAAAAAGAAAAATGCGACAAAAAAAGAACAATAGATGTTTTTTGAGGGGTCCTCAGGTGTGGTCCCTTCTCAAGGTTTCTTAATTTTCCTCATGTTGAGGTTGTTGAGTTTTTTTCTGGCCCTCTTGTAGGTTTTAGATCAGGGGATGGTGTAATATTAGCGTTGTTTGCGATAATCTGTGGTCTGTGCGGCCGTTTGAGGCTCTTTGTGATTAAGGGCTATATAAATTAACATGACTCGATTTGACTATACAGTATTGCCAAAAATAGTAACTTATGCACAAAGCGGTAATGGGATTAATTTTTTTCACGTTAACGTAAACTTTTAACTCATTTAAACAATTTTATACAAAGCAACTTTAGAGTCAAACAACTAAGAATCTGGAGAAAAACACAACAATATGCCATTTAAAATATTGACTTATTAGTGCAACAACAAGTAAACTATGAAAGACTAGAATTAACTCAAAATGTTTATGTTTAGAAAAAAAAGCCAATCGAGAAACACATCATCGCTGAAAAACACAGGAAACATCCATTAAAATATTTACAGATCTACAAAAAAAATGAAATAAAAATGTATTTTAACCTATTATATTTAGTACTCAACAAATCTAAAGTCGACAACATGGAATCCAATGGAAGATGAAATGCATATTGACAAATCTCAAGATCACAAAGGAGTCTCAAAGAGGGACGGCTCCCGTCTCTCACTTTCGAGAGGGGCTCATAGATCCGTTACGTTCGCAAACGACTTATCACTTACTGGAACTCAGGAGACTCCGCGGTTGGCACACAGTTGGGAGAGAGACATGGTCTTGCTGGTTCGACCGCTTCTGCTCGGAAACGTGTCCGCAATGGCTACAAGCTTTGTGTTTTTAGTTTTATTGTTTTGTTTCAATGACAGTTGATGCTTAACTTTGCCGTTCCTTTTCTTATTATTAAATGGGGTAGTCTCATTGTGTATGGACGACAAGTAGGCCGTGTCGATTGCCAAATGTTACGGTAAATCATTTCCTTGGTGGTGAAAAAAAATAGCGCTTGTTACAAGCGTGATTTTTATTTCTCAATCTTATTTAATTGTGTTGCAGGTGAAGTCTTAACGACGGTGAAATCCGTCATGTTGCAGCCACGCGGCCTTGCACATGGCAAGCGCATGTGGGAGTAAATGTAAGTATGACCACGCGATATTTTTGCTTTTGAGTTACATGATGACTCTAATGCGTTAGACTTCTGATGTCCAATGAAGTTAACCCTAAAATCTGATCCAACGTCTTATGCGGTTAACGGGCTTGTTGTTGTATGTTGTTAATCATCCTATCATTTTAATTTTCTCTTGCAGCAGCCATCTGAAATGGTCGATCGAGGATAAATGTAAGTCACGCAGAATCATGATTATCGGTTTAAGGGAGAAAACTAATATATTTTGGTGTAACCTTCTCCATATCTTCTCTCTCAGGCACAAGGAGTTACTGGGTCCATCTGACGTGGAAGAGCGTGTACTCAGCCCTTTGAGTCTTTGTGATTAAGGCCTATACAAATAAAAATGACTTGACTACTCTTTAATAAAACTAATTTCCCTCGAAATTCCTTGAGTAACAAAGTTCAACATAATGCACTGTTGTCTTGTTTTGCAGTGTTTGTGGTCAAGCATTTGAAATATTAAACCATGTAAGAAAATCTTATTCTGTCATAAGTGTGGTTTCTCCATTATGCTCCCAAGTTTCATCTTTAAAGCGTGGCACGTATTAGTGAAATTTTTTAATTGGTAGAGGTTTACTTGACTGGAAATACCCGAAAGTCCTCGTGTTGATTGACTTAAAACTCTTTCCAAAAATTTGAGATGCAAATATTTCAATATATATGAGCGCAAATTAAATGTAAAATTATAAAAGTTTGAGATAATACATTTGATTTCCAAATAATATAAATCAAATGAATAATTTTATATATATTCTATATGTACATCACCTGAGACACGGCATAGGTCAAGTCTATTCAAGTCTTGTTAAACATGCTGATGCATAACTTTGGTAGCAGTCTCTGGCAGATAACTATTTCTTATACAGTATATAATATATATATATAAACACTATCTGCCCCCGAAATTGTATCGGAAAATACATATCCATCCATTATCTGCACCGGTTATCTTCAGTAGGGTCGTGATGGTGCCGGAGCCCATCCCGCTATCTTTGGGCCAAGGGAAGGAGACACCCAGAACTGGTTGCCAGCCAGTCTCACCACACAGAGACAACTCACTTGCTCATTTACAGCTAAGAAAAATTTGGACTGGCCAATTCACGTGCCATGTGTTTTAATGTGGGAGGAAAACTGTGCAAGCACCAGGAGAACATGCAAACTCTGCACAGGAAGGCTGGTAGCTGGATTCTAACCCATGACCTCAGAACTATGCCAACCACTCAACTCCTGTGCTGCCCCAAAAAACGTATTTATTCTGAAACAACATAATTTTTTTGTAAACTATGTAATTTAAATTAAAAAGTATTGTACACAAATAACTGCATGCTGTATGATCTGTAAAGAAATGTAAGCGTTATTCATTTTTTTATTTCATTGACGCACAATGACATAAACAATAACATTCCAACATCACTGAAAACAACAGTGATCTTTAATATTCTGTTTACAGTGCAAATACAATTATGTACAACAATCATGGCACTTTTTTAAAGCATGGCTGCAATACATGTTCACTGTGGTGGAATGTTTGCTTTTTAAAAAGGCACTTTCTGCCTCACATTTAACCAACACTTGTAGAAAGTATGTCAAGCGACTAAACATTGGCAAGTGATAAATGGTTATTTTGGCGCACAGCACAGAATGGACAGCATGTTTTGAATAGTGACAAAAAAGGCTTAAAATATTTGTGAAACATTTCTGGTTGGGTAGCTGCTGACTAGCTTCCCGTTATGAGTTACCTTAGTTTAGCATCTTTATGAATAAAATGTTTTTGGCTCTTACCTGTAATCAAGTATCTTCATCGAGATCTCTTTTTTTAAAGGGGGAATGTTCTCATACTGTGTATCTGGCAAACTTAAAACCATACTCATGAAAGCTAGACACATCTTCATTGTAATTAGGTTTCAGTTTAAAGTTCTCAGTTTGGACCACGCCATTAATCTGTTTGCACATGACTTTAACAAGCATGGCAACATTGATGACAGATGTTTTCTCCTAGGCAAATGTGTGAACATATACAGACAGGAGTGTTTACTTTGTTCATCGTTGACAAACCTTTTGCAAACACAAGTTTAGTGGACCTGTACATCATAGAATGATGGTTCTTAATTTTCACTCTTTTTAAGGTTTGTTTACCAGCCTAAACACAACCAGTCTTTGGGATTTGGCCACATATGGTGACAGAATGTCCATTTTTAGCCATAGGAACACAAAATGGTGAAATGCCATATTGCCATAGCGAAAAACAGCAGTCCGGCGTCCTCTTCACATGTATGAGACCTCAGAGTCTTCAGATTCCGGGCCTCTTAAGGCATCGTTTGACTCTGTAAACAAGCTGGCATTTGAACGCGTGTCCATGGCAGAGTGCATGATGGGTAGCCACAAATCATCCATGTTTGGCATGACAAATATTTTCTGTTGGAAGGACAAAGTTACAGGCATTGGGGTAATAACCAAATCAATACAAATGTGTCATGCCATTAGTCTCATTGGATGCTCTTGTTTAAACTTAAGTCATCTTAAGCTACTGTTAAAAATATAATTGAACATGAACATTCTTGATTTTTTTTTATCTTCTGCAATTGTTAGTGTTCGGCTTTTTATTATGAATAAAGGGGTACGTACTTGGGAAGCAGCAATGAATATGTTTTACTGTCATCTACATGGGAAGCAGCAAAACAGTTTTCTAACTGTCATTTTCCAAATCATTACTTTTAGATTATAAAAAAAAAATTCAACAGGGTCTTTTCTCAAAGTTTCTTTCAACCGGACTACAACTGCATCAGAAGTGAATATGGAAAGCAAATAGGGTTAATCCTTTCAGTTTACCTGGAACTCCTGGTCTAGTTTCTTCTCGATCCACTCTGTCACATGGACTAGAGTGACCTCCCTTTCACCAAGCTTGGGCCGTGCTTTAAGCTCCAGGTGAGGAGGACTACGGAAGCCGTACCTGAATATCCAAAATGAGAAGACATTTAATCAACATTATCTAAACATGGTATTTTTTATTGTCTTATAAGCACTGAATATTGTTAAAGGTATTCCTTGTTCAATTAGGCACAGATGTGTAGTATTTCCCACAATTGTGGTAAAATGTTGAACTCGCCAGGGGACTCAAGAAATTTAGTCTCAAAGTTGACCCATAAGGCTTATTTGCTGCAGAGTTCAGATCTCATTGAATGAAAACAACACTTTTAAAATGGCGAATCCAATTAACACAAGAAATCATGTGAGCTTTGATACAGTAATTGTAGTCAGCGATTACATACTGCTCATTTCTGCTTCGAGAAATTTCATTTCACGAAACGGACCGGGAAGCAGGAAGTCGGAACTCATATGCGTAGACGATCTGTCACTTTAATTAAGAAAGAAAAGTTGTCCAACACACAAACGGACCAAAAACAAAACAAAACAGGTTCAAAGGCAATCAAAATTATAAACTAGGCATTACTCAGGTCAAACGGGCATGAACAGGGTTTCAACAAGGGTTAAACAATGATCTGGCAGCGGGCAGTTCCAAAAGGAGCGCTTAAGTACTCCAAGAGCAATCAGTCCAATGCGTCTCAGCCGGTGTCAAGGGGCGGGGCCAGCTGGGCGCCATGACAACCGTGCAGGACATGACAGAACCCCCCCTTCAAGGGAGAGCTCCTGAGGTCCCAAAAGGAAACAAATACCTCGCCCCCCAGAATGGGTCGACGCTCTCGATGAGGGCAACCCCACTCCCTCTTCCGAAAACGCAGGAACGTTGAGAGGCAGGGGCGGAAGGCGGACGAATCTGAGCGGTGAGCTGACGAGTCGGACTGGCGATCGGCGGAGTTGGACTGGCGATCGGCGGGGTCGGACTGGCGATCAGGGCAGTCGGACTGGCGAGCAGGGGAGTCGGACTGGCGAGCAGGGGAGTCAGACTGGCAAGCAAGAGAGTCAGAAAGACAAGCAGGGGGGTCAGACAGGCAAGCAGGGGAGTCAGACAGGCAAGCAGGGGAGTCAGACAGGCAAGCGGAGGAGTCAGACAGGCAAGCAGGGGAGTCAGACAGGCAAGCAGGGGAGTCAGACAGGTAAGCAGGGGAGTCAGACAGGCAAGCAGGGGAATCAAACAGGCAAGTAGGGGAGTCAGACCGACAGATGGGTATGGGAGGTCGGCCGACAGGAACCACGGACAGCTCGGCGCCAAATCCTCCCGGGAACCCCATTCGAGGCACAGCAAGGCCACGACGCGCGGAGCCGTGGTTCGGGTGGGAAGGGAAGGTGACGTCGCGGCTAGAGAAGGAGCCGCGGAAGACGGGGCCATTGCCAATAGGAGCTCATTCAGCAGACGCGACAGGGACTCAGTCCGCTGAGCTAATTGCTCCATCTGGCGTTGCATGCGTTGAGCTTGCTCAGCCTGCAACTGAAGGGCGGCGACCTCACGGGGTGATCGCCAAACGGCGTCCTCCAGCTTTCCCCAAATTGTGTTGGGATTGTTCGCTGAGTTCACATCTCATGGCCAGATCATTCTGTCACAAAACGGACCGGGAAGCAGGAAGTCGGAACTCATATGCGTAGACGATTTGTCACTTTAATTAGGAAAGAAAAGTTGCCCAAAACACAAACGACACAAAAACAAAACAAAACAGGTTCAAAGGCAATCAAAAAACAAACTAGACATTACTCAGATCAACCAGGCATGAACAGTGTTTAAACGAGGGTTAAACAATGATCTGGCAGCGGGCAGTTCCAAAAGGAGCGCTTAAGTACTCCAAGAGCAATCAGTCCAATGCGTCTCAGCTGGTGTGAAGGGGCGGGGCCAGCTGGGTGCCATGACAACCGTGCAGGACATAACATTTCAACTTAATTTACCCTATCGCTGAGGATCTTGTACAGTATGTCACATGTTGAGCACACCACTTCTATTTCTGAAGAGATTTTTTTAAACAATTTTAATAGAACATCTCTGAAAAAACATTGCTTTGACACATTGAAAAGAAATATGTAAGCAAAGGCCACGACTTGATGAAAAGATATACGCTGGTCTGATAAGACAAAGATTAATGTATTCGGCTCAGATGTTGTAAAGGATATGTGGCGGCAACCAAGTGTGAGTACAAACATGTTTGTGTCGTACCTAAAGTCAAGCATGGTGTTGGGAATGTCATGGTATGGGGCTGCATGAGTGCAACTGGAATTGGGGCGTTGCATTTCATTATATGAAACACAAAAGCCAACATGCACAGTAAAATACTGGAGCAGAGAATGATTACCTTTCACCCGAAACGTTTTCAGAATGACAATGACCCCAAACACACCTCTGGGATGACCAAGGCTTTTCTAAAGGGGCTAAGGGTAAAGAGGTTTGATAGCGCAAGCATGTCTCCAGATCTAAATCCAATAGAACATCTTTTGGGGCATTCTGAAGCGGAAAATGGAGAAGCACAAGGTCTTGAATATCCCAAAGCTCAGTCATGTTGTCATGGAGGAGTGGAAGTGCATTCCAGTGGCAATTTGCGAGGCTATATTTTGAGTTTTTTGAGGGAAAATTAAATTTACACCGCTATGTAAGCTTTACACAGACTACTTTTCATTGTGACAAAGTGATGTCCCTCAGTGTTGTTCAATTAAACATTATGATGAAATCTCTGCAGAAATGTGAGGGGTGTACAGACGTTGCCCCTCCTACGAACGAGTTAGGTTCCGGACGATCATGAGTTGAACTTGTTTGTAAGTTGCTTCAGTGCTATATTTTGTATGTTTATGGTTTCTATAAGTATGTTTAAGGCTTGTATAAGTAACCTGTGTTGTCTTCTACTAAAAAATAAACCTTTCATAAAATAATATGCTCTATAAAAATACTTAACTTTGGGACATGCGCTTTAAGAGATCCTCCTCCGTGGTAAAAAGTGGCCGAAAAAAAGCGTTCAGACCATTTTCTCAAACGCATCAAGCTTTCTCATTCCACTTTTGTTTCAAAAGAAACGGTTAACCTCTTTCTTACACTTTACACCAACCATGTTGAATGGATGCACAATATGTTAAACAATATAAAGGTCGAAGTACTTAGCGCGCCAGCGATTCAGTACATGTTGTTATGATTACACATGAACCAGGAAGCAGAAGCCGGATTTCTTCTTCGGTGTAGATCCGGGGGACCTCTCACAGCGTCACACTGCTGAAAGAAGCACTACTGTACTGTCCTCTACTCGGAAAAGGGTGCACACAATACAAAATCTAATCTACAGCAATGTCTATTTTTCGACATCCGGAAAAAAATGATCGTATCTACCGTTTTGCGTAAGTCGAATGTTTGTAGGTAGGAGAGCGTCTGTACTCACTTTTGTGGAATACTTTAATTTTTTTTTGCTTTGTTTTGTTTTCAATTGTGTGCTTCGACCTCCAAAAAAGCTGTCGCGTAAGTTTAACTGCTGCATTGCAGCGTGCACCCTTTGTTTCCTTTTGGCACATTTTACGTGGTTGTAGCTTTTGGTTGTGTCGTTGCATGTCCTGGTTGGTATAGATTTGTTCGGCTAGCTTTCCGTTTGCCGTGGGTTTTCCTGTTTTAGATGCTCCTAGTGGGCACTCGGTTGCTCACCATGTATTTTTTGGCCAGCTAGCCTAGCGTTAGTGCGAGTTTTATCTGTGTCCCTTGGTTTATTCCCAGTTTATTGCTGTAGCCCTTAACGCTTTTCTTTGTCTCGGTTAGCCTAGCTAATCAGTGAGTGTCGGCTAGCCTCGCTTTTTTTCTGCTGAGGCTGCTGCCGCCTTTTGTTAATCAGTCCAGGTTAGACCCTTGTTGTCGGCTCTGTGTGTGTTTTTTGCCAGTTATCCCTTTTTGGCTGCTTGCCCTTTGTCATACCTTTACACAACGCCAGGGCCTTCTCTTCTCTTCATCAAAACTTTACTTAAACACTCCTAACCTCTTCGACTAATTAACACATAAAACAATTTGGCCACCGACTTGCTAGGGTGCTGGTGTTCCTCCGATTACTTGACAGCTCAGGATGACAGAGAAAAGAAATTCTGTCTTCAAAATGTGTTATCTCGGAAACTAATTTAATCACACCAAACTAATCTATAGAGTTTTTATGAAAAACATGCCATATTTCCTCTCATTTTGCATGTTTAAGAATTTGGGAATAGCTTCAAATGCCTTTAAGTTTGAACTTTTCCAGGAGAGGGCACAGATTTTTAATCAAGACTAAAATTTCTAAAACTTCCAAACAATGAATTTACCATATTCTATCCGTAGGAGGCGGTGGTATGTTGACTGCTAGAGTCCCTCGACACTCCTGAACTTCTACAGTGAGCAGCAGTGGTGTGTTTGCCACTTCCTCCATCTTCTTTTTGATAAATTCGGTCTCTGTTGCCTTCTGGAAGTACTTTGACTTGGCGATCTTATCCACAATGCGCATGATCTTACTGGGCCTGTGGCCTCCTACGTAGCTGCATTTGCAAAGGAAGATGAGAGAAAATATTAGAAGCATAGGGAGAAAGGAGGGAAACAATGACTCATGTTGATTATGTATTAATGACGGCATGCACTGTTACTAATAAGCAATGATTCGTCAGTAAACTGCAGTTTAGAACCAGTTTCAACAGTAATCTTTTTTTTTCCCTATTTTTTTTTCTAATTGTCACGTAGAGCACTTGCTTACCCTTCGGTTCCGGGGAGAACAGCTTTGTCACTGAAAAGTTCTGGCGGATCCTCCTCATCTGAGGAACCAGCACTGGACGACTCCTCGTCACTGTCTGCAAGGCAATATGTGCGTGGCCTTGACCTGTGGCAACCAAAAAAATGTTTTGCCAGAACAAGACAAGTGGGATTTTGTAAGGTTTATTGTTCTATATTCTTTATCAATCATCTATTGTCCGTTATCGGTCAAATCATAATACGCTACGAAGCCAAGGGGCCGAGACACTTGCTCTCAGCCAAGAGGCTGAGTCAAGGTCCTAGCCACAGAGCCAAGAAGCAATCAGTGCGAATGCACCGTTCCCGGAGGTATTGCAATACCGGGCCGATGCGTGGAGTGGACAGAGCAAGCTCTTATTCCATCTCCCGGTTGCAAAAATCCTTCATTGAAGCACACAGTCCAAAAATCATAGCCGCCAGACAAGTAGCAGAAATAAAGAGGCCCTGGCTGTGGTCCTGGTAAAATTAGCAGATTGCGTAAAGACTACTGCCGTATACCAAGATTAATGCAATCAAAGAACACACAGAGCAGAGATTCAGAAATGAATAATGGTTTGTGACATATACATTTGCCTATTTTGCGTGTTTCTCCTCCTTGTCAACCAACAACCCCTATGGCAGACAATGAACCTCCCTCAAGGCCCACTGTTGTTAAGTGACCTGTCAAACTCACTAGATATTGAGTGATCCAAATTATTAAGTGTGCTCAAAAACTTAATTAAATTAAAGTTAATTGGAAGCAAACGTTTTAAGTCATGGGCCGTATTCGTTTGTTAAAAAAAATAGCTGATTGATGTATTTCATGTTTTGCATATGCCGATAGTTTCTTACATCCGATATGTCGACAATGCTGTACATGAGAAAAGTACGTGAGATAGGCCATCAATTTTACGTTTGCATTTACCTGCACCTGTGTTTTATCGTCTATTTGTTTATAAAATGACTATTTCATCTAATTGGTTTTGAAACACACAAAATATACAAAAAATATATTCATTTAGAAATAAAAGCTTTAAAAAAGAGGTATAGCAAAGTAATATCTCCATTTTTAAGCACCAAATTTGATCAGTTTCATTGTAAAACTCAATGCAGTAGGGCAATTTCAGATGTGTTCTTTAGCATAAAATTGAATATGTTGACAAATTGATATGAAAAAGCATTTACAGAAATATGTAGCCGACTATCTAAATGTTAGTCATGAGCACCATCACCACCCCAAACAAGCGCGCAAAACTGTGAAAACTTACTATATCTTATGAATTGTCTTTCTTTTTTTGTTTGCTGCTGCTAAATAAAACTGTAAAATAAAATTGTATTACACGAAACTGAAAATATACACTATTGCACGAAACTGTGAACATATATACCTTGTGAATTACAGTATGTCACAAAAGTGAGCACACCCCTCACATTTCTGCAGAGATTTCATTATAATGTTAAACAAAACAACACTGAAGAAACAGTGCTTTGACACAATGAAAGAAGTCTATGTAAAGCTTATATAGCAGAGTAACTTTAAAAAAAACTCAAAATATAGCCATAAATATCTAAACCCCTGGCAATAAAAGTAAGTACACTCCAAAGGCCTCCAAAATACCATGTGACCTGTTACTCTTACTAGGTCTCAGGTATGGATAGGGAGCGGGTGCGTTCAATTTGAAGTACACTCTGTCATATTGGTCACTGAAACTCCCAATAAGGCACACCATGGCAAGGAACTCTCTGGGGACCGTAGAAAATGAACTGTGGCACAACATAAGGCTGTCCAAGGCTACAAGATGATGGCCAACACCTTAAAGTTAAGCTGCAGTGCAGTACAGTGGTTAAGATCCTCCAGCATTTGAAAAAAAAAAACCAAAAAAAAAAACAACGGTGCTTGTGTTGGATGTCCAAAGAAGCTGAGTGAACGTGCACAGCTTCACATCCAAATATTATCTGAGAAAGATGGGGGCAGGAGTGCTGTCAGCATTGCTGCAGAAATTGACTGTTTTGGCGACATCCAGTGGGCATATTAAAGATTGCAGGTCATTGTTTGACTAGTCGAGAGTTGTTTTATTTCCTATGCTTGTATCAGTATTGTTTTGCGAGCCAGATTGACTTGACTGTTAGCGGTTCTGATATGGACCATGGGCTGTAGTTTGGTGGTGCCTGATATAAAGGAAGAGATGAAGTGATATCAGCTGTGACATGACTGCTAACAACTTCAGACAATTGGCTTTTCCCTGATGGCCTTTCAACGATTGCTCTCAAAATGCAAACGGGAAAAAAGGCTTACCACTCCTTGCTATGTTCACCAAGACTCTCACCCTCCTTTCCCAGGCGCGTTAGGTTCATTTTGGTCTCCAGAGTCATAATGAAGGAGCCTATGTAGGAGACTTCCAGATCAAACCACAACCCTGAAGGGACAGCAAAACAAGTGAAAATTGTTTGACATATATCACAAAGGTTGTCATAGTGATTCCATCGTTGTTGTTCGTCCCATGCCATTTCATCCTCTGTATGTCTGCCAGAAAGGCCTTTATACTGTACAGCATAAAAAGGTCAGGCCCCAGGCAGCTGGGCTTCCTCGCCGGGTGAACTTCCTTTTTCAATCAGAAATGTTAACCCCCTGCTGGATGCTCCATGTGTCCCAGCTTTCTAACTGTAAGGCTTCCCAATTGCAACAAGAACGTATCTACTCATGAGGGATGAAGAACATAATAATTGACTGCTTGCTATTATTTAAAATTTCAAAATACAGGGCTATTTTGGACTTAAGGACAGGGGTAATCGTAATTTCCTACATTCACCAAACTCGTAAAAGATAGAGAAAGAAGGGAAATGTTTTAATGTTGAAAAGAGGACCAAAAGAATGGGAGGAACACCAAAATATTATAGAAGTAGAAGAAAGACCAGGGCAGAATTATATCTAAATTAGCATCCATTTGTACCTCGGTGGTCCACAGTGGGTTTCGAAGCACCAAGAATCCTGGGAATGGAGAAGCCCATGTCGAGTTCCGTCAATGTGAGCTCATTCATTACATAGGGTAACTGAAACAAGGTTAAAAGATCTTTAAATTGAAAAAAAAAACAAAAACGATTCTTAAGTGACTTCAGGGAGGAACCCATGAGTTGGCAGCACAACAACTCAGTTAACGTTTTCCTTTAGTTGAACATTTTTGTGGTTGTTGTGATCAGCTAGGCAACCATATTTCATTTAAAATATATCTTCAAAAACTTAATTAAAGGGACCACTAGACGTCACTGTATTGTGAAATGCAGGGGTCTTCAACGTGATGATTAGTCCCAATAGGGCAATCAGGAAAATGACTCAATCAAAACCCTTCCTGGGCTGCACAACAGCATTCCTAATGAGATTTTAGCAATCAGTTGATAGAGTGGCTATCAACTGATCGCTAAAATCAGTTGATAATTAATTACAGTTACATAAAATTACAGTTACATAATTACAGTTGATAAAATCACTGTAATTATGCGCTCAAATTTGACTCTTTGAACCACACAAAGGAGAAGGACAGAGTTGAAATTGATATGAAATAAATTGAGAATATCACACACCCGAATCTTACTAAGCTTCATTTGAATCTTTTTGGAGACGATGTTAGCCCAGTACTTCTCTCTTAGGAAGTCCCAGAATATTCTTCCCAGAAAAGCGTTGATCCAGGTATCTGGTTCAGCTAGCTCGTCTGAACTTGTGGCCATCTGAGGGGAACACACAGAAACGCACACGCACATAAGAAGCATACATTAGCCCAAGAAGCCTTTTTGGAAGGGATTCGGGTGGGCGATCGATCCAAATATCAACATTATTGATACTGATGGAGAACTTGGATCAAATCGATACTATAGTCTTAAAATCGATACTGTCTTTCCATTTTAACTATCACTATTATAATGTTGTTAGTGTGTCAAAAGATTAAACATAATTCATAAATTTCAAATTCAATCCAATTGTGGTAACACTTTATTTGCACTTGTGATTTTATTATGAAAATATCGTGCGATAAAAGGTACCGTATTTTCCGGACTTTAAGCCTGATTATAAGACACACCTCGAAAAATACCCCCTGGGGAAAGATTTTTCTTTCAAACAACTATAAGGCGCATGAAATGAAAAGATGAAAAACGAATTTCATAGAACATCAATTTAAGGGAATTGGGTTTCACAACTAAGACGATTTCATTCATTCTAAAATGAATACCGTATGTAGAAGCATTTCGTTACAATTATGCATTTCTGAATATATTCACCATATTTCTGTCTCTATAAAGGCGCACTGGATTGTAAGGCACACTTTCAATTTCTTATCTGGCAAATTTCGTGTTGTTTGCCTTATATTCAGGAAAATAGGGTGATTTAGAACTAGTAGTCTTTTTTACTTTGTTATAGTTTTTGTATTTTGGTTACATTGCTGCTTTTTTATTTGACTGTCTTGACTTTTGTTTTGAAACATTTGTTGTCTTCGATGTATTTAAATTTTTAAACTGTTAAAGTTTGCATTGTCGTTAGTTGATAAAAAATAGAACATTTTCATGCTGTTTTTATTGTAATTATAAACTATTTTAACAGGGGAGGGATTAAATTATTCAATGACCATGAGATTTGCAAAAAAACGTATTGGTATTGGATCGGTGTATTTACTTGGATCGATATAAAAAAAATCCCAGTATCGCCCATCCCTAGTAGGGATACATGTTACCACTTATTCTTAGACTGGTACTCAACTCTTGCTTCGTCATAACTGAAACTACGAGTCCATAGAATCTTTACCTTACCGGAGATACAAATCCATCATAGGTTTGTGGAAGTGTCAATAAATCCAAACATAATGAGAGATCCCGGATACAAGCAGCTGAATGTTAGTTATCTTTAAAGGGTGGCTGGGCTCTCCCTTAGAGTTAAGGGGAGGAGCTCGGTTATCCGGGAGGGCATTTGTGTAGAGCCCACTTCTCTTCCGCGTTGAGGGGAGCCAACTGATGTGGCTCGGGGATCTGATAAGGATACCTCTTGGACGTCTCCTTCGGGAGGTGTCCTAAGCATGTCCCACCAGCAGGATGCCCCGGGGATGACACAGAACACGCTGGAGAGTCTCAAGGCTGGCCGCGAAACGCCTCGGGATCCAGTTGGATGAGCTGGACGAAGTGGCTGGGAACAGGGAGGCCTGAGCTTCCCTGCTGAGGCTGCTTCCCCTCCAACCCGACCCCGGATGAGTGGAAGATAATGCATGAATGGGTGGATAGATAATTTGTTGCCTTAAATTGCATGAACTAAATGAAATTCTTTCATTTGCCAGAGACGCGGAGATGCTGGAGCACATCCCAGCTGTCTTCAAGCTCGTGCTAGGGACTCCGCGGGCAAGTTGCCTGACAGTTGCAGGGCAACTCAAGGACTACATTTATAATTTTGATATCTGGTGTTGGTACTTGCACATCCCTACATTTATGTATTTGAAGAGTCTCAGTATGCGTGGAATTTATTTCTATGAAACCAATCTTCTGAAAAAAATCAAAGTGAAATATATGACATAATATTGACAATATAAATGTCAGGAAGAAAGTAATTTAAGTCATTAAATGCAATATAACGGTATTCATTTAGATGTTAGAAAGCTGCACGTCACATGCACCATTTTGATTAAAAAATAAACCACCTGTCTTCATTTGCACAGTATTGACCCTTTGCGCACTACGTCACGTTGCCTGGCACAATGAGAGCCATAACGGACAGCAAGAGGCACCCTAGTGGATAGCACTTAAATGAGCATTTGTGTTGAAACAAATATCAATAAAGACAATAGAAGAATATAACCAAAACGATGGTGGTTTATTACTGTGCGGTGGGCTGTGCAAACTGGTGAGGTTTTAAGCCCGACTTGGCATTTTATCGTATCCCTTTTGACAAAGACAAGATGGCGATATTTATCTGCAATCAAAAAAGACTGGTGGCTGTTTACTGGCCTCACCCACTGTTAATTATGGTTCACTGCTGTCCATAATGGTGTTGTCACGTTGTGATGACAAAAAATTGTGGAACTAATTTACAAACTTTAAACCGGGAACAATAAGTGCTTCAGTGAGCCTTGTTTGAGATATATTCCCATGGTGTCTCAATGTCCTTACCTTTTTGGTAGCTTGAGGGCTTCCCTCAGGGCTGTGCTCTGCGCTTTCTATGGGGGTTGGACTTGCAGGCGCAGGCTTAGGGTGGACATACTTGGCCATGTACAGGTTGTAGTCCAAGAGCATCTTTTGCCTCTCACCTGCGCCACTGCCATTGGAGGAAGCACATGAGCTTTCTCTAGGACGAAGCTGTGGATGGGATAACTCGTCCAGGCTTCCTCTGCTGATTATCCCACTCTCAGTGTCCTGGCCACCAGCAGACTGGTGGCTGTGGATGTGAGAAGGCTGCAAGGCTAAAATAAAGTATTTTCTTTTTACTTCACATACTTTATTAAGTTCCGTTGAATATTTTCACAAAAATATTCAAATTTTGTGCACGTGAACATATAGTGTTAAGAGCATTCTGAAACTTGTATTTTAATATTTTGACCGCTCTATCAGCGCTCAACACTGCTACCAATTTAACAGCAAATGCGACCAAATTTACGGTGAATGTTTGGTTGCTCAACATGAGTTTTTTATGTTTCCATCTGAAGACTTTTCAACACAAGGGATTTCAGCTCGGAGTTGATGTCATCAGTTTCACATTGATAAACTGGTCTCCATAGTTCTAAGATGGCACTGACAAGACTTGGCTCAGTTTGCTGAGTTAATTTCTAAGATTCAGTTGGATTGTCTGTACACTGCCCGGATATTTCAAATGAATCAAAAAAGCAATTGCATGTCCGTAAACCTCAGAATTTGAGACTTGGAATCTGTCTTTGTAAAAAGGCCAATATGTCCATTCCTGGTGTATGTGTGCATCTGTGTATTTCGGCGTTGCATACTAACCACTCTTGGGAAGACTGGCACCTTGGCCGTTAGACTTCATTTTTGATGCAAGCAGAAATCTCCGGTACCACTCTTCTTTTTCTCGACCCGTCCTCCCAAACAGGTAGATTGTCAGACTCCCTCCTCCAGGCGTGGGCTTCCTTTGCTCATCTGAGGACCCTTTAGCGTTTTCAACTACTTGCTCGGCTTTCCCTTTGTCCTCTTCAGGCTTCACCTCATGGGCCTTGGACATGAAGTCATCTTGCCTGGCCAACTCAATGCAAACGGGGTATTTCTTGTTCCAAACCCTTTTTCTTGCAAGACTTTGAGGCATCAGGTAGATCTTTAGAGAGGACATATTTAATAACATTAATAAAATGATCATATTGCCTATTTTAGAGTAGTACACAGGTTCTTAAGGAGAACGTATTATTTATTCCACCCAGGTTTAGCTAGTACATATCCAAACCATTACACTAAAGGCCAATTTATACTTACGAAGGAGGCTTTGGACCTGCCAAGGGAGCGACGCATACGTGATTGCCTATCATGCTCCTGCCGGTGACCCCGTCATGCAATTGCAAATGTGCTCCAGTTTTGGTCCAAGTTGGGCATGGTCTCTACCTCTGGTCATGGACACTACTCCACAGTAGTGACTGTGTTGCATCGTGTAGCCCAATGCGGACATCATCCTTTTAATTTTCAGTCACCAAAGAGTAAAAAAGGGACTTTTTGAACTCCACCTAGATGACCAGATTGCTTTATTGCGGGACTAATAAGGAAGTTGACGTTGGGAACGGACTTTGCTGAACATTTCAGCCACAAACTGAAATTAATTTAATCTAACCACCTGAATAAATAAAATGATTGTGTGAATTTTATGATAACCCTTAGTTTAATTGATTTATGGTAAACTAGTTTAAAAAAACCTCACGACCGCATTTGTGTAAACGGACCATTCATGGGCAATACGATGGCAGTACTTTGCCTGCTGTGAACATTTTCTGACACGCAAGTGCTTATTTATTTTTGAGATGGGGTCAGTGTTTCCGTAACCTCCAGCGAATATCATGTGGCCATTGTCAGAGGGTGACATAGGAGCCAACGCAGGAGTATAAATGGGCCTGCATATGCACAAAAATAGCTGACCAAATGATGGCTAGTGTACCTTGCTGTCAGTCAGGTCATAGATCTTCTGGCTGATGAAGGTGACATCGGATTTAGGCTCGTTGTGTGTGGCACGGCGGGAGATGTTTCGGTTTGGTTTAGACAATCGCAGTACCGAACCTTCGAGGCGGACGTACACTGAGTGCGTCAGGGTGGCGTGGTACATCTCTGGGTCGTAGCAGTGGATTTCATTCATCCAGCCCTGAGATGTAGCAGGGGAAGAAATCCAATTTGTTAAATGACCTAATCGTGGTTGCTGAGATTTACCAGAGAAGCCTCAATACAGCTACTTTTGCAAGGTGACGAAAGGCGTCCCTCTATCTTGATCAGTCTCAAAGTCATCCATTAAACTGCAGTGGGACAGGTAGTTGATCAAATGTCTACAGTGTACAACCCAAAACTCTACCAACCTAATTCATACAAATTTAAAATAGCTTTTTTTACAACTTCAAGTCTTTCACACTCGTTGCTTGGACTTGCGGTTTTTACTATGCCGTGTATGTGTTGTATATATTTGCTTTATACAATGCACATCTCAATGGCTGTCTCGCCAATTGTAAGGAATCAGCACACTGGAGAAAATGTACAAAATCACTAACTGCTAAATTGACAGCTCCGGAGGGGGGGCATATCGGTCCCAGTAGATGTTGCATAAAAATTGTACTTGAAGAGATAAATTCCAAAGCTTGAGAGTAATGTGTTCACGATATAGCTTAGAAATTATTTTGAATTTAAGGTTACTGGCTGACTATTGAAAACATGGACCTCAGGTTAAATATCCACATGAGTTTTGTCTCACCTTGACTATCCCTGGTTCCTTGATATCAAACTGAGCCACATTCCAATGTTCTATCCTGCATCTCTGCTTGCCTGTTCTCAGGTGAGAGCACCGTGGGGCTGACAGCCAAAGGATCAGAATGGCCAATGTGAAGCCTGCAAACATCCCATGAACCAACATGCAAATATACGGCGGAAGTGGGAGGACTAAGTACCCGTACACCAACTGTGTCAGGCAGATCAGGCCACACCAAGGCACAGACTCCACTTCCTCTTCTTCTTCATTGTCCATTTCACTACACAATCCAGTGCTCCCAGTGTGGAGGCCACGGGATCCAGGATGGTCCCCCTCCGGGGTGTCCGTGTCCGTACACAAATCAAAGTCTTCGCTGTAAAGTTCGCAAAAATCCTCATCTTCCTGACGAGCAACTAGAGCCGACATGGAGCAGCGTCCAAAATTAAGCGACGGAGACATGACCAGGGTGGATGCGGAGGTCTGGCTGAGAGCTGGTGCTGGTGTCATGGAGGAAAAGGAGAAAAATACTGAATCAGGACCTCCGCCAGTAAGTGTTTGTTCGTCTTCTTCCCCTTCGATTCCCTCCTCCTCCTTAATGCTGTAGTCGTAAATTTCAGTGAGTCCGTTGACTGTCGTCATGCCACTTAGCTCCGACGCACTAGATGACAGCAACCTGGTTTGATGGGGGGCACTCCCTACTCCAGCTGTGCCCATTTCTTCACCGATGATCTTGCTAAAAAGATGCAGGGGGTCGGACATCACCTCTGAGAGACGTCGCCTTGTGTCTTCTATCTTGGCTTCGACTTCTTGAACCTTGAAAAAGGACCTTCCATCCGGCGACATGGTTGGGGATGAAGGAGCTGTTTTGGAGTCTCTGCCTACCTGACTTGTGACAACAGGCGTGGAGGACAGACGAGGTTGTGAGAACTGTTTAAAGAGTTGCATGTTGCGCGGAGGAGGTCGCTGAGATGGTCGCACTGGCTGCTGGTGTAGGGCATGATGAAGGACATCCTGTTGCTCGTTCTTGGATGAGTCAGTGGAAATGGACTTAACAAAAGATTTCATTAATTGTCTGTGACGGGTATGCAACGGTGCAACGTTAGCCGGAGGTGGGGCGGGTTCACGGGTCTCGACGTCATTGGACAAGGACCTTACAAGGCTGATGAGAGGCAGAGAGGACGAAGGCCCAGCAGACTTGCAAGGTGAGGAGGAACTGGAGCTTGTGGGTGGGATACTTCCTAGGGGACATTCTGGAGGCCAGGAGGCGCTGGTGGGAGACGTGAAACTGAGCTGAGGATTTGGATTAATTGTCATTGCCGTAGATGTAATGCCTGTCGTGCTCCCAGGTTCAAAAATGTGTTCTTCTGTTGACCTAATGGCCTCAAGACGTCCTGCGCCATCAGGGCCAAGTTTCTTTCCGACAGCTACTCCATAAAACTCCCCTTCCTCATCGTCCTCCTCTTTGCCCAGAGCAGAGAAGTGGATAGTGATGGTGTCACGTGAGAGGGAACGTTGAACCTGTAGCTTGGGTCCGGGCGTGTGCCGAGATTGGGGTGTCTCAGCATGTTGGCTTCCTCCCCTGCTGCTGCTGGGACTGCTCATCACCGCCCAGCATGTGGCTCACAGCCTGTTGCAAAGACACAAGCGTGTCAGAGTCAATACCATGAAAACATTCATTAAGGATCGTGGCAAATGTGTATTGGCAAGGAATTAGACTGGCCAACTCACCTCATTTTTATTTTTTAGCAACAATGGGATCAATTGGATTTGAGATCTTTTATTCTGCGATTGGTAATTGTATTTGTAGGACATTTGTATCTTGGGTTTATGAAAGTGATTTTAATTTCAAAATCTTAAAAATCAAGGCATTCTTTCTGAAATGTTTGAAACAACAAAATTAAATTCCCTTATGTATGAACCGTGTACACTTAATTCGATTTCACGATAGCAAGGTGGATACAGAAAACACAGCTTCCATCGAATGCAACACAGCACAGTAATCCATCTTGCACTGTTGTCTACTCACACTTATTTTGTCTCTGTGCATGTTTGTTTTTCCATACCACTCAAACATGAACCGGTCCTCAGCCGCTTGATCAAACACGCACACACTTTTTGTCCTCTCAATGAAGTCTTTGTGGTACAAATGGATGTTAATGGAAGGAAGTGGGACAAATGGATTTGCACAGTTAACTTACAGGATCGTCATTAAAGGCAGAAACAGAATGTACTTGTCTGGGTGAACCTCTTGCACTCTTGCACTCTTTCTCTTTTTGTTGATTTCTTGATTGAAATAAGTATTCAAACAGTATATGTGCAAATATTAAACACGTTAGTCACAACGTGAATTTCTCCCCTGAGGGACTGTTTATGAGGTGAATTGTATGATTTGGGCTCTGGCGTCGAGACATGCATTAGAAAAACAATAAAGCAGGTGAACAGTGCCAGACCTGTCCATCCGTCCGTCCGTCCATCCATCTATCCATCTATCTATCCATCCATCAATCCATCTATCATTATTGCTTACGTCTGTAAGTTGCTAAAGACCTACAGTATTTTGGCAAATTTACCTGGCTGAATTATACTGCCATTCTGTGGCCAAGTTGTCATTAATCCTTTGATTTAGAGTATATTACGATTTATAAAAAAAAGGAGTATTTTTCGAGTCATATATAAAAACGCATATTTCTTAAACTTTGGAATGTTTTCAACATATTCCGTATTCCTTCGTGTATAACGTGCATTATTTGATCCTAAAAAGGAACTCAAAACTTGGGTGTGCATTACTGTATACATGAGGTTTTGCTGTATTTGTGCAATGATTCATCTGTTCAAAAATATCGCTGACCACAATCGCAAAACACTGGACACAACGGTAATCAAACCCGACACACAGTGGTGAGGATGCCAAATTCTAACCACTAGAGCACCAGTGGTATAGATGACACATGAAAGGGCTTTCGATGTTATCTTATTAACACACTATTTTTAGTCACAATACCAGAGACAAATGTTGGAGGATGAAGAAAACAGAAATTTGTCCTGAAAGATATAAATAAGCACAAGATAGCACGACAAGGCAGACAAGTCGCTGGCGTATTTGATTATAGACGAATAAATATGTTTTTTTTTACCAGGTTCCATTTAGTGTATGTTTTGTACAGGTGAACTGTGTTTGGCATAGGCAACAAAGTTTCTTCCTTCTTGCCACTTTCCGAGTGCTGACTAACTTTACTTCCTGTTTGAAACGCCTTCTGTTGTTGTTCTCTAAACAGACAAAGTGCATATCTTTAGCGGACAATTGACTATACACACATACAAGCACACAAATGCATGTGGGCAAGCATCACAAGCAATTAGCAGTGATCTTTGTGCACATTTGTTACAGTGACAACCGGCCGTTGGCTGCTCCACCGGCTAATGAATGTTAAGTGAACAAGCATGATTGCACAGTGACTACAGTGTGTGCATGCGTGTTTATGTGTGGCAGATATATGAGCCCATGTGTCTGACAATTCTGTACACTTGACTTTAGCGAAACAAGTAGTGCCATTCTGACTTGAGTTGACAGCAACCATTTCAGAGCATCCATCAAAAAGTGTGTATGGTGTGCTTGCATGTTTGTGTGTGTTTTTTCAACCATACTTTGTTTTCCTTGGCAATCAGAGCTGATTGTCTATGTTGACCAAGTAAGAAAGGGGTTCTGGTTTGCGTTCTGTCACAGGACATAAACATTTTAATGAACCAATATGTATGACTGTTTTGGGAATGTCCCTGAGGAAAACTCTTTACCGAAGCCTAAGAAAAAGGAGCTGCTAATATTGTTTCAGTGAATTGGCTTTCAGTAGAAATTAGTAGGATGTTGTGACTCTTTTTACGAACCAACAGATGCATGAGTTGTCACACAATTGTACATGTTTGTCTGGGTAATGATCATTAAAATTTAAGATTGTGTTGGTTGCAAAGGTGTCACGAAACGGACCGGGAAGCAGAAAGTCGGAACTCATATGCATAGACGATCTGTCAATTTAATTAGGAAATAAAAGTTGTCCAACACACAAACGGACCAAAAACAAAACAAAACAGGTTTAAATGCAATCAAAATGACAAACTAGGCATTACTCAGATCAAACAGGCATGAACAGGTCTTCAACAAGGTAAAGGAATGGTCTGGCAACGGGCAGTCCCAAAAGGAGCGTTTAAGTACTCCAAAAGCAATCAGTCCAATGCGTCTCAGCCTGTGTCAAGGGGCGGGGCCAGCTGGGCGCCGGTGACAACCGTGCAGGACATGACAAAAGGAAGCTTGCACACTTAAACCAAAACTCTGAATGGACAAAGGCTTCAAGGTTAGCTTAATGCTAGCTAGTTGCATCAGACAGAACATGGATTCCAAAGCTACCTAAGACTTGTGTTTTTTGACTTTGAGAGAGTGAGCGCTTTACTTTTCTCCCTAAATATTATCTAGGGATTTTTTTTGCCTTGCATATATTATTCAAACAAAGAGAAATGTGTAGAAGGACAATATACCTTAAGACTTGACATTCAAACGTGGATCATACTGCCTTCAATCCTTGTTGATGCTGATGCTCATGTTTTTCACACACATAAAAAGACAATGAAATGAAATGATCTGCTTTTATGTAGCGCTTTTCAAGTCAATGACTTCCCAAAGCGCTTTACAATGTGCTTCACATTTCCCAATAGCGGCCTTGCAGCCATGTAAGGCGCTAACCTGCTTATTGGGGGTATTAGGGGTTCAGTGTCTTACCCAAGGACACTTCGACATGTAACACAGACGAGCCAGGATTCGAACGGGATCCCTTTATCCCAAGACGAGCACTCTACCTCCTGAGCTACTGCCGCCCGATACAATGGTTACTTGCTGGGATTTGAAATCCAATTCAAAGTGGTGATTTACCTAAAATGACCAAATGTAACTAAGATTTACCCGAGACTGTACTCAATTATTTATTTTAAGAACAACAATTTGTAGAAGGTGGAGAATTGGACTCAAAGCAAGGGTGGGGCACCTATAACCAGTATCCCAGACATGAGTTTGTATGACAGAAAATGACAGATGCAGGTTTGACAATTTAGCTTTGCTCATTTGTTTAGGCAACGTTCCTCTGATTAAAGCACTTCTTCTAAATGTTTATTTCAAACCAAACTGACTACTGTACTTCTTTTTGTATTATCCTGAGTGCCTTGGGTATTTTTACATTTAACTTAATACAGAAGTGTCAAAGGCGAACTGATGGAGGGGCCAAATATGTCATGATTACTGATGTGAACCACCTGTGTTCACTCATTTGGCGGCAACCACTGCGGGCACTGATTGCTCCCTGTCCCTATTTAAACCCAGTCCTGTCAATCCCCTGTTGTCAGTCCGTCGGCAAACATCTGTTTATACGAGGCAAGCCTTTTTCGACCCTGACTCCCCCCTGTACCGTTTTTGCTCCCAATTGTCTCCGGCTACGACCTGTTTTGATCCCAACCACGTCTGCTCTCCCGTCCCGGCTTACGACCCAATTTTGATCCTGACTTTGTCTACCCTCCCGTCCTGGCTTACGACTCGTTTCCGACCCCGACCACGCTTTGCTCTCACAGTCCCAGCTACTGACCAGTTTTTCCGTCCCTGACACTGCCCTCGCTCGTTACGGAAGATCCACTTCCGTGTTCGGATCACAAACCGAGTGCGAGAGCGGCTTGCTTCCCGCGTCCAGCAAACACCAGATCGTGGGCGCAGCCCTTCCTCTTTCTTTCAATAAAACTTGTGGTAAACGTTACGCTATTGGTCCGGACAAAATACAAAGATTAAGCTAACAAGAGAGTGCCCAGGTAATCGAATGTTGAAAATATTTACAATGACGCGTATAGTCTAGTTATAGTAAACCTAAATGAACCTACTGAAAAGCTAACAAATACTTTCCAATATTTTGTTATGGCTCCATCAGAAATGTTTTCATTTTCAACGGCCACTAAAGACACATGCGCGTGATGTAAAAATGTCCATTATATGAAGATTAAATGAAAGTAGTTGGTATTACAACTATCAATATTTATATTTTAGAAAAAGTGGGCTAAAATCACTTTAAAAAAGTAAAAGCAATTTTATTTCACTAAACTATAATAAAATAAAGTGCAAGGAGAAGTAACAAACAGTGAAAACAAATACGCAACACATCCTGATGTCTGATACAATAATGAATCAAGGTCATCTCAGGGGGCGGAGAAAATCTTTTTGGGGGCTGGATGTGGCCCGCAGGCCTTGACTTTGACATAAATGTACTAACATATGCGTGGTATCGATACAGCTAAATGGTGTAATAAGTAGAAAGAGTAAAATAGTTCAATCCATCTTGGAGATCGTTTAAAAGAGACAAGGCAAACAAAAGGTTGTCATTATTTAAAGGAAATTAGCGGAATTTGGATCTGCTTTACTCTCTGCCACCATCTCCTGGCTTGTGTCATCATTGCAGCCTCAGTTAGCTCATACATGCACGTGTAAGTACAGGTACTTATTAGACAAGGTTTAAATAAACACTTTTTCCCCCATCTTTCCTGGGGTTTGGGTTGGCGTTTGGACTGCATTGTGACAGGCCTTTTGTAACAGTCACCATTTTCATGCTAAACAAAAAAAATAGAAACAGAAAAACCCGCGGGGACGAGCATGACCCCACTCTCCAGCACTCGTCCACCTACATTCCTCCTACGTAATGTGTTTCACCCCGAACAGCTTTATAAGATATAAGCAGATAAGCGCAGTGGAAAATAAAGCATAGATGCTCTTAGAACACAGTTGGGTATTGTTGACACATACTTAATGAATGACATATTTAACATTTAACTTTCTTATGGATATCTCTAACGATGCACCCCACCTTTATCATACGTTCGTACGCACGTACGCGCATACAAACGTGACATGATAGATTAAATAATGCTATCCACTCTGACATTGGATTTATAGAATAGGATTATAAGCAAAAAAGTTACACAGTCTTTTCCTGGTTTCAATTGTGTAAAATCAATTGCCAAATATGTGTTCTTAAAGGGACATAACCTTGTTTGTGTCGTCTATCTCTATTGTGCTGTCCTGTGGCGAAGCATCATCGCGACTGCTTTATCCATCACGGTTGCTAAGAAGATGCGCAGCTAATCTAATCGGTCGACAACCACAAAGTAATCCTGGATCATTGCAAAATCCATTCACTCCATTTTGAATTCATAAAGAGTGAAAAGAAATTCGATCTCACCCTGGTTACTGCATCCTCATCTCGGGGATGTCCAGGCCACAGCGAGCATCCAAACAAAATTTGCTCATTGACGTTGTCCCAGCTAGTTCCGGACGTGAAGAACCCCACTAAGGGACTAGATTATCCCTCACGACAACACAAAGGGCTTAAATTTGGAGGAGGTCCAGTCGAATCAACCTGCTCCACGGCACGTCTGTCTGATGCAGTTCTATCACTTGAGTTAAATTGATCTGGGCTGGGTTGGTTTTGTTTTGGTGAATGAACGCTTGTCAACGCCACACCCCCTCCTCAATAGTGACATTGCAATTCCGTCCCCTCCCTTCCCGGAGTTAGGTTTGTCATGTTCGAATTCTGCAGGAGAAAGCTGCACGATGAAGAGAAGAGCTGCGTCATGGCGCCATAAGAGCACTCCCCCTTCCTCAAATTAAGACCATTTTCCTTCGCAAGTGATATAATTGTTTTGTATTGAATGTACCCAGTGATACAGTGATATTTGGGGAGGGGGGATTTTAACTATACTAAGAAAAAAATGAAAACATTTGTTTGAAAAATAAATATGTTGGTCCAAAAAACATTGTGGATGGAGTTCTGTGTATTTGTGAAGACATGCTCCCATCTAGTGGTCAGACACAGCATGTCAGCTTGCTGATGCGTATCGGGGCATAACTGAATGAACGAATTAATAAAAGAATGAAAGAATACAAGAATGAAAAAATGAACGAATGAATGAATGGCCTTTTTTGTTATTATACAAGTATAAAGAAATCCTTCTTTCAGTGCAAGCAAAACAATTTAAATAGGACAAAAATATAAAAAGGGATTTTAAAATGTATATTAGGAAATGAAATGATCTGCATTTATATAGCGCTTTTCAAGTCAATGACTTCCCAAAACGCTTTACAGTGTGCTTCACAATTCCCAATAGCGGCCATGCAGCCATGTAAGGCCATGCAGCCATGTAAGGGGTAGAAGAATAGAATAGAATAGAATAGAATAGAATAGAATATACCTTTATTGTCATTGCTACAAATGGGCTAACATATTGTGACAACGAAATTGGGCATGACACTCCAGTTTTACACATTCATAGTGAGGTATGAGCAAGAAGATAAAGGAACAGAGAAGATAATGTTATAAGACAAGGGGGATAAGGCTATAGTTATAATTTACATGGTATTTACACAAGAAATGTCGGCATGTGGGATGTTACATACAGGGTTGTCGTGATAACGTTGGTATCGTAATTGGGGGTTCAATGTCTTACCCAAGGACACTTCGACATGTAACACGGACAAGCCGGGATTCGAACTGGGATCCCTTAATCCTAAAACGACCGCTCTACCTCCTGAGCTACTGCTGTCGATAATATGAACCAAAAAAATCTGGTGAGAGAGAGCGTTTCATCTGCCCTTCATTTATTTATTTTTTTATTTTTCAGGATGTGCAGTGGAATGACCTTGATTACGCCAAAAAGGGCATGGTCTTCACAAGTGATCCCTTGCGATTCAGCGACCATAAAGAAATGGTTGAGGAATTACACCAAAAAGGCTTGAAGTATGTTCTTATCCTGGTAAGGGACGCTTTTACCATTCTATTAATCTGATATTGATTTATTTCCAATAGGCGGCAACATGTCACTTCCAAAATAATGTGTACGTATCGTATTTTGTAGGATCCTGGGATCAGTACAACTAATCCTCCAGGGACTTACCATCCTTTCGATGATGGACTTAAACGAGATGTATTTATCAAAAATGTCACTGGTCAACTCTTAATAGGCAAGGTTGGACGTCAACTGTAAAATCTTTGTGTAGCCTATGTGAGCGATTTAAAAAAACAAAACAATTTTTTTCTTGTATGTTCAATCAGGTTTGGCCCGGTGCAACAGCCTTCCCTGACTTTACCAACCCAGAGACTAGACAATGGTGGGAAGACTGTATTCTGGATTTTTATTCTAAAGTACCAGTAGATGGGTTATGGATTGTAAGAATACACACACACAAAACAAACTTTCAGATTTGAATGTGAGTGTAAATGCTTCTTTATACATGCATATTTTGTGATGAGGTGGAAACCAGTCTGTTGTATGTTTATTCTGTCAAAAACGTCAAATTTCACACAGGACATGAACGAACCAGCCAGTTTTGTTTCAGGCTCGATGGAAGGATGTCCTTACACAGATCTTGAGTACCCGCCATACACACCAAGTAAGTCACCAACCCTATTGCCAGTACATTGTAATTATATAATTATCAATATGTATCATGACCTTACAGTGTATAAAATAAATGGGGTAGAGCACTTTAACATGTTGCCCATGTACAAGTGAATAGTAACTATGCTTGCCCTCGAAACAGGTGTGGTTGGAGGCAGCTTGAGCACTTTCACTCTTTGTATGTCAGCTCAGACATATCTATCTACTCACTACAATTTGCACAACATGTATGGACCGACTGAAGCTTTTGCCACTCACAGGTTGGTGGAAACATCTCAGGATGTTTCCATTTTTAGTCTATAAACTTTTTTTTTTTTTTTTTTACTGCTACTTGTTGTAATGTTGCATGGAAAATTGACCAATAATTACTGTGATACACAGAACCTACCGTTGATCACTGTTCACTCTCATAGTTCCAGTTTTCAAAGACTATTTCATTTTTAAAATATATTATTGTTACTATTTACATTGCCTTCTACGCATATAATATCTTTCAAAAGACTTCAGAAGTGCCATGTTTTTGTGTAACCAAAACTAATGCAATATCAAAGAGAGAAAATATTTTCAGTACTGGTCTTTACCTTGCAAAGTTTTCATGTTTTGTGCTTTATGTATTGTTGAAAATATGAAATGTTTCCAATGTTCAGTGTCATACCCAAGGACACTTCGACATGTAACACGGAGGAGCCGGGATTCGAACTGCAATCTCTTGATCCCAAGACGAGCGCTCTACCTCCTAAGCCACTGCCGCCCCGCGATGTATGATTATACATCATAAATATGTGTATATTTACAGCTGCAGTGGTACAGTAAATTGTGTTCATTGACGCTGTTGATGGGAGTTCGAGGTGGTAATAGTTCTTGGGAAGAAGCTGTTCCTCATTCTGTTTGTTTTTGCTTGTGCTCAGTCATCCTGAACCTTTTAAAAGGACATTTTTGGCCAGCAGTCGTGTCATTTTGAGTTTTTTTGTCATCCTAGGACTCAGTTTCAATTTCACGTCAGATTTGTTTGTCACTTTATTCCTTGCAGTTTTCAGTTGCGGTTTCATGCATTTCTGGTTTGAACTTTGTCAAGTTTGTTTTTTTGTTTATAGTTTCTTGTTTGATACTTTGTTAGTCGTTTAGTTACCACTTGTTTGTTTGTTACTTTGGTCATGATTTTGTTGAAAAATAACATCCTCTTTTTGCCTGCAGTTCCTGCCTCCTCCACATGGTTTTGTCATCACTGCGACTAAATCGTTACAATTATGTGTTCAAATAAAACGCAATATATACATTTGTAATTCAATTTATATATCATAAAATACACAATGTCTGAGTTAATTAAAACAGGTCACATATACAAAAAAAAGTTATTCAATTACAAGCCGAGCCTGCATTGATATTTCTATTATTTGGCAGCAATTTATGGATTTACATTATTTAAGTACAGTACTTGTCATTCATTCATGTCAAGCACAGCTAATTGCTTTCCTTATTCATGATGGCAGTTCTCCTTATTAGTCAATGACAAACCTTACAAAAATAACATGGCACCCATTTACCGGTACTCACAGTAAGACAGATTATGCAGAATAAAAACAAGATAATTTGTGTAAAACGTGTATTATATTTCCCAAATTGTTTTGGCCTCTTTTTGAGTTCTTCCCCCACTTGTAGTTAATTTAGTGTTGCTTACTATACGTAACAGTATATAAAAAGAAAAAAAATTAGACCAAAAATTGTTATATTGTTAATCGATGGCAGCGCGGCGGCACAGTGGTTAGCGCATGTGCGGCACAGTTCTGAGGACATGAGATCGAACCCCCAGTGTGGAGTGTACATGTTCTCCCCGTGCTTGCGTGGGTTTCCTCCGGGCACTCCGGTCTCCTCCCACATTCCAAAAACATGCATGTCAGGTTAATTGGCCGGTCCAAATTGTCCCTAGGTGTGAATGAGCGAGTGAATGGTTGTCTGTCTGTGTGCCCTGCGACTGGCTGGCAACCAGTTCAGGGTGTCCCCTGTCCACTGCCTGAAGATAGCTGGGATGGGCTCCAGCACCCCCGTGACCCTACTGAGGATAAGCGGTGCAGAAAATGGATATTAAATCGATGTTCATTTATGTTGTACGACATGAGTCTCACTTAAAGGGAGGTGACATAATGGTCCATCATCTTCCGGCTACGGGTAACCCTAAACATGAAAAAAACAGTGCAATGAAATCAGAGGTAAAATAGTGCATTTAATCGGTCAATTTGAGTCTCCGTAGTCTGTATTCTTCCTTGTGCTTTTTAGCAGACATTTTTAGGTTGCACCACACCGTACAGCAACACATACCAAGCTCCTCTTTAAAGCCTCAGTTGCCTTTGAAAATTGCGTGCATCTACGCAGGGTTACTTGCCTAATACCATGGTATGACACTCTTAGTAAGCAAGTTCAAAGTAGGTTCTGTACTGTACAATCAAAATATTGACTGAGCTTTAGAAATTAGTAAAATAAAAGGAAATACAGTGATCGGGAAAGTGTTAATTACCACTTGACATCGTCGCGCTTTGTTCTTTGAAAGGTTCCAGTAGCTCCCTCTAGCTTTGCAAAGTGATTCCACATTATAGTTCACACAGGGACTCCTGCTGTTCAACTCTCAAGGCAGCCACTTCATCTCTGCTCTTATGTGCTAATGACCTTTTCTTTCCCAAATACATCAGCACGGGTGGCAAAGTTAATAACTAGAGCAGCTATATACTGCAGGCAACCGCCACCTTATTTAAACGGGCTCCTTTCAATCCAAAATGGCACAGCTAGAGCCTAAACCAACCAAACATGTCAAACAGACCCGTATTGTTGGATGATTTAATCTGGACCACCATAAATATTTGAGTATGTCCCAAAAAGTAGCGAGTCTCTATGTCAATTCTATTAGAAGTTATGATTCTATTTTCAAATGCAAAGCATGTCAAGTCAAGTCAAGTCAAGTCAAGTCAAATTTATTTATATAGCCCTTAATCACAAAAATGTCTCAAAGGACTGCACAGGATTACAGTTACAAAATTACACAATTACCTGATCTTAAACTAGCAAACCAGCATGCGGGCAAGGAAAAACTCAAAAACCTCAGTGTGAGGAGAAAAGAGATGTCCCTCTGGTCGCTAGAGGGCAGTATACTCTCAACTTTGGTTGGCACAACTTAAAAGTTTGATCTGATGTAGTCTAAAGTAACTGCCGATGCACTGCTTTTTAGTTTACTTGAAACCAGTATGACAATTAAGACAAAATGATATTTTGTTCAAACCCCTCTCTTGAGTTTTTAAAGCGTGGTGAGTTGGTTGTGGGGTGAAACTGCATTCGCTCAACTGTTAAAATAACAATTAATGCATTCAATGCAAGACATGCAAATGATTGTTTTCTGATTGTTTGTAAAAAAAACATGTATTATGCTTGGAAAAGACCCCTTGTCATCCATGAGCGTAATATGATATATAAAGTACAGTAGGCTGAATGATACATTACAATACTGAAAAACTACGGTTAACATTCCTGGCTTAAACAGTTGCTATGACCACTAGGGTCAAATACAAGTGGTTTTGCCCATAAAATATCATGTCAAAGCAAATACTCTATTACAAGTAGACATTTTTAAGAACATTTCAAAAGGTAATAATAAAAAAGTAACAAATCAAAAGTGTTATCTAACCGATCAGGTTCAACGGAAGAATTAAAAGTGTCTTCTCAAAGGCATTTGGAACACGACTACCCCAAAAGTTCCCTCCCTGACATCCTTTCATCGCTGCACTGCCGTCTCGCCTCTTTTTAATACAGATCTGCCTTTCTGTGGCACGCACATGTTTGCTTGTTATTTGAACTCTGGCAGACAACTTCAAACATGTTCAAAGAGAGCCCTTTCCCCCGCTTCCTCTCTCCATCTCTCCTCTTTTTGGGGGCGCACAGTAGAGCTCGCAAACACACTTGATCATAAGGTCGATAGATGAGGATTAGCATAGGCAAATTAGGCTTGCCATGGGGCGCTGACGCTTGGAGGACAGGTAGCATTGAAAGTTGGCACCTTTCTGCACTTCCCCACTGAGGCCTTGAAAAGATACATTACCTTAAGGACAGAAGATCCAGTCCCTTGAATTTAGGCCGGGACAATTTAAAGGTGGGGTGCGTTGTTTAAGTCCTTAAAAAGTTAAAAGTTGAAATATTTCTTAATTAAGTATGTGTTAGCAATGCCCAGCTACGTTCAAAGAGCCTTTATAAAAAAATTCCACCCCAGGGGTCGCAAGGATTTGTCAGGGGGGCGCGTGTGACCTTGAGGATTTTTTTTACGGTCCTGGAATACATTGCCATTGCCTACCCACTACTCAAAGAGGCCGTAGCGCTCTCATTGTGCGCTCGCGGGGAAGAGTTTATGTTTGCATTTAGCGTTAGCGCTCTAAACTGAGTGTGATGTGTTGACAAGAAGTGCAGCACACTTAAGTTAGTCTTCAAAAGCAAGATTTAACACAGATAAGAAGACAGGCAGAGGTAAAGCGACAAACATAAGTCTCCCAAAGGCCGGGGAAATATGACGAAGCGTGACTAGGGTTCATGAATAGATTGGTGTCCCACTGTGTATAAAAATATTGGCAGCGGAGAGAATGTAGCCAAATGACAGAAAATAATTAAGACACACTGCTTCAAGCTACGGTGTTCTCCAAAATCCTGACAAAAGGACCCCGGTCAGAGACAATATCATTTGGAATGCCATGGAGGCGAAACACGTTCTGCTGAACAGCCTGGGCGGTGTCTTTAGCGGAGTGGAGTTTGAGTAGAGCAACAAAATGTGCCATTTTACTGAACCTATCAACTATGATCAGGACGGTAGTCATACCTTCAGATTCACGCAACCCAGTTACAAAGTCCATAGCAATATGTGACCATGGCCGATGACGGACCGGTAGAAGATGTAGTTGACCGGCCGGACGCTGGTGAGAGGAATTGTTCTGGGCGCAGACTTGACAAGCCAGGACGTAGTGTTTTATGTCTCTAGCCATGGAAGGCCACCAAATACGCCGAGACACAAAACCTTGGGTTCGCGCTGCCCCTGGGTGGCAAGACAGGTGGGAATCGTGCCCCCACTGAAGGACCTCTGAACGTAGGGACTCTGGGACAAATAATCGGCCCTCGGGACAGGAGCTGGTCTTGGTCTCGTAGCGCCTCTATCACTCGCCTCTCCACGTCCCATGTGACGGTTGCAACCATGCGCAATGCTGGGAGAATGGTTGCCGGACCCTGGGGTTGGTCCTCTGGTTTGTGGAACTGTCTAGAGAGGGCGTCGGGTTTTACATTGCGGGAACCGGGTCTGTAGGAAAGGGTGAAATTAAAGCGGGCAAAAAACAGAGACCAACGCGACTGTCGTGGGTTTAGTCGCTTGGCCGAACGGATGTATTCCAAATTCTTGTGGTCCGTCCAGACAATAAACGGCACCGTCACCCCCTCCAGCCAGTGCCACCACTCTTCTAGCGCTAACTTAATGGCCAGCAACTCACGATCCCCCACATCGTAGTTGCGCTCAGCCGGGGATAACCGCCGGGAGAAGAAGGCGCACGGGTGCATCTTCTGGTCCTTCGAAGATGTCTGGGACAGAACAGCCCCAACGCCCACATCCGACGCGTCCACTTCAACCACGAGTTGCCGTGCGGGGTCTGGTACCTGAAGAATAGGGGCCGTGAAAAAGTAAGTTTTAAGTTTATTGAAGGCCTCATCACCTGCGGGGGACCGCCGGAAAGTGTCCTTGGGGCTGTTTAGAGCCGTGAGGGGAGCCGCCACCGAACTGTAATTACGGATGAACCTTCTGTAGAAATTAGCGAACCCAAGAAATTGCTGGAGCTTTTTACGATTCTCCGGAACAGGCCAAGAGGTGACAGACGATACTTTGGCCGGAACTATCTGTAGCTTCCCTTCGGTTAGATAGATAGATAGATAGATAGATAGATAGATACTTTGTTCATCCCCGAAGGGAAATTCACATTTCCAGCAGCATCCCTGAGCTGAGAACAATCGAGAACAATCGAAAATAACACGGGAGCTGCTGGAGTGGCTGCCATTCGTGACGGCGCCGGAAGAAAAGATTCAATTTGAATCATGTACAAATTATGTAGCCCAAGAATGAAACAACCTTGGAGTGGAACTCATATTTCTCGGCTTTGACAAACAGGGAGTTCTCCAGGAGGCGACGGAGGACGAGCTGGACGTGTTTCTGATGTTCCTCTCGGGACTTGGAAAACATTAGAATGTCATCCAGATAGACAAAAACAAAACTGGCAATTTACTAAGAATGGACAGATCTGGGTAGGATCTCCACAAAACTTCACTGGCTCGCCCACTCGTGGCTCAGCGAATCAGGCGCCAAATGAACCTGGAGAGGGTGGGGCTGGAATTTGCCACTGTGAGCTTGAAGGAGCGCTGTCGGCGTTGGGCACCGATGAAGTGGCCTGTTGGACCATTATTTGAGAGAGATTGGACCAATCCTGGTGAAATTGATCCAGCTCTTGTCGCTGCTGGTGCATTTGCTGAGCCAGGTTGGCCACTTCAGAGGCGAGTTGCCGTACCGCACTTTAGGCAGGGGGAAAGCGCTGGAATGCGCCATGCTTGTCCTCGCCTTCGAAGTCGTCAGAGGGCAAAGGAACGAACGTGGGATTAATTCTGGTCAGAGTGTTCTATCAGGAGACCAGAACAGACCAGGAAACCCCAGAGCATTTGTTTCAGTTCTTTATTTAAGGAAGCGTTCAGGGCTTGCGGGAGACGTGATGGCCGTCAGATGTCAGCAGCGGAGCCGGAGAGATAGCTTTGGATCAAGTGGCCAATCGGAGTGCGGAAGTCAGGCACGTCGAGTTTACCGGGGCTGGAGAGGAGATCGAAGCGTGGGACGGAAACAGGTTGGATCGGAGGCAGGCAGAAACAGCAAGTAAGCAGAGTTCTTTGACGAACGGGAAATCAGGAGAATCACACAGAGTTACAAATGAACACTCTGACGAGGAGGTCTGGGAGCAGCGCGCTTAGGAGCGAAGTGCCAGCCAATCAGAAGGCGCCCACATGATTGCTCCAGGTAATCAGAGTTAGTAATCATGACATAACCACTCTACTAAGACAGCTATGATTAAGGTAACCAATGATCTCCTACTGGCAATGGACTCTGGCGCTTCATCACTTTTGCTGCTGCTGGACCTTAGTGCTGCTTTTGACACAGTGGACCATAAAATCCTACTAGAATGGCTGAAAAAATGGATTGGTCTCTCAGGAACCGTCCTCTCATGGTTCAGATTCTACCTCTCAGAGAGGACGCACTGTGTTAAATATGGTGAAATGACATCTGAGCGTGTTAGTGTTACCTGTGGTGTTCCGCAGGGTTCAGTGCTTGGCCCCCTTCTTTTCAGCATTTACATGCTTCCATTAGGTGATATTATTCGCAAGTATAATATCAATTTACCCTGCTACACAGATGACACTCAACTATATCTTTCGTTGGAGGAATCTGCCACACTAAATTGTGGAAATTTGGAGGCCTGCCTCACTGAGAGAAAAGGTTGGATGTCACTCAATTTCTTGCGCCTTAACTCTGAAAAGACCAAAATGTTAGTTATTGGTCCATCTAAATGCCGTGACTTACTCTCAAAAACTGCTGTGAACATTGACAAATGTCACATACCACAGAGTGACTCAGTTAAAAATTTAGGTGTCATATTTGACCCCAATCTGTCCTTTCAAACACATATGAAGAAAATTACTAGAACCGCTTTCTTCCATCTTCGCAACATTGCTAAAATTCGTCCTGTACTGTCTCAGTCGGATGCAAACATTATAATTCACGCGTTTGTTACCTCCCGTCTCGATTACTGTAATGCACTACTCTCCGGTCTTCCGAAGTCCAGAATCAAGAGTCTTCAGCTGGTACAAAATACTGCAGCGAGGCTTTTAACTAGGACAAAAAAGTCCAATCACATCACGCCGATTTTGGCTAACCTGCATTGGCTCCCTGTTAGCCTAAGATGTGATTTTAAGATTCTCTTATTATTATACAGAATCATACATGGACTTTCCCCTTCATATCTTTCAGATCTGATTTCCCCCTATGTTCCGGTCCGAAGCCTTCATTCTGAGAGCGCCGGTGTTCTGGTGATACCAAGAGCTGGTTCGAGAGCGTTCTCCATCTGGGCACTGGTGCTGTGGAACGCTCTTCCCCCTGAGATCCGTTCTGCAACCTCAGTGGAAATGTTTAAATCTAAGCTTAAAACACACTTCTACTCTATAGCATATGAATAACTTATACTTTTCTTGGACAATATCTCTGTATTATTTCTGATTGCAACATCCTTTGCTGTCTGGTAATCCTGAAAGGGGGATGCCAAATGTGCGGTCCCTCCTCAAGGTTTCTTCATTTTCCTCATGTTGAGGTTTTTGAGTTTTTCCTTGCCCTCATGTTGGTTCCAGATCAGGGGATGGTGTAATAATAGTCTGAAAAAAATAGTCTTTGTAATAACCTGTGAAGCCCTTTGAGACTCTTTGTGATTAAGGGCTATACAAATAAAAATGACTTGACTTGACTTTTTACTTTTGCACAAATTGCATCTTCCTTTCTTTCCTCAAGAAGAATGAAATTTGTGCGTTTTAATTCCATCAAGAAGTTATTTTCTATCACCATCAAAACTAAGGTTGAAATTCGAGCCTGTCCTCTCCTATTTCTGGCACAAGTTTTTATTTGATTTAAGACTGAAATTATCCGTTCGACAGAAGCAGTGGACACAGGGATATTTTTCTTCACCCTTCCATTGCTGCCCCCAGCCAATCATAGTTTGTGAAAGCCAAGGCCCGCTAGCAGGGGTTGACTCACCAACTCAGAATCTGATTGGCTATAACAACAGCGTTAATAAGATTTATGCTATGGTTCGGGGACCTTAAAATTGATTGTGACGGCCTCCATGTAGATTTTTGACCAAGGCATCAAGTAATGCCTTAAATTTGATTGGTTATATGCTTAAATATAAAGCACGCACCTGGAAGCAGCGCAACCAGGGTAAAAACAAGGAAATGAAGCTGACAAATAATTCCGTATTATTTAGATCATTATTTATGCACAAAATATGATTATCATCATGTGATTCAGACATTATTCTATGCTGCCAGAAAAGGCCTTGCAGGCCCTGACAGCCCACCACTGTTTTCAAGTGCAGTCCAAACCACAACCCAAACCCCAAATAAGATGAAAAAAGAAGAGTTCATCTCAGCGCGTCTAAACAATACACTGACTTACACATGCAACACAAGGAGCTTGAAACAGGCCGCAAGGATGACTTTAGCCAGAAGATGGCATCTGCGAGTAGATCATTTCCAAATTCCACACGGCACCCTTAAAGAAAGCCAAGTGGGAATGAAGAAAAAAAACAAAGAATGTGGGTCATGAGCATATATCTATATGTTGATATCAATGACACTAAGGACAACTCATTTCAAAATCTGTGAGGCAGTGAACCAGAGAAAAACAAAGCAAGGCTGCTATAAGGTAAATTGACTGCGTTTATATAGCGCTTCATCAGTCACTGAGGACCTCCAACGCACCTTACAATACGCTTCAAACCCGCCCTATTCACACACACTCTCACGCACCGATAGCGGAGTCTGCCATGCAGAACGCCTACCTGCATATCCTACCTGTCAACCTCAGCCAATCGCTTCCCTTGTTAATCATTGCAATTCCCCTTATCAAGTGATAAGCCTTACAAACACAATGCAGCACCTATTTACTCAAAATAAGACACAATGTTGAAAAAAAGATAATCCGTGTAAACATGTTTATTTAATTAAACGCATAAACTACACATACAAATATTTTAGCATATTTCTTAGTTCATTCCCCACTTGCAGTCAATTTAATGTTACTTAGTATACGTACGAGTATATTAAAAAAATAAAATCCAATACAAATTGTTATACGGCATACACAATTTGAAATCATCAAACAAATTAGAAAATATGGGGAAAACGTACAAATTGACAGGTATGAATTACTGACGCAGAGAACACGGACGGGATCATTAAGTTCATAATAATGGAGTAAAACACTGCAAACTTGCAGTCTGACACTTGCAGATTCACATTTTTAAAATAGTTTTTAATTTTAGAATATATTGTTATATACACCAGGACTGTGGTTGGGAAGGCCCAGCAGAGATTCCACATCCTGAGATCTCTCAAGAGGAACAACCTGGAACAGAAGCTGCGTGTGTCGTTCTAGAGAGTCACACTGGAGAGCTTTCTGACATACTGCATCACGGTTTGGTATGATGGGAGCACGGCACCGGACAGAAATAAAATAGAGAGTAATCAACACAGCCCAGAAGATCATCGGCTTGCGATACCCCAGCAGAGACATCAACATTATAAAGGACTATTCCTACCACGGCCACCACTTTTTTGACCGTGTTTATTGCTCACTGGTGGTAGCTACAGGTCCATTTTGTTGCATAAAACTGTGAAAATACCTTCATAACTTTGCGACTTATTTGGGGGATTTTGTTGCTGTTTTAATGTTATTGCACTTCTTTTAATTGCACTATTGTTGCGATGCACTATTCTTTTTATTTTACAATTATTTAAACCTAAGCCAGTTTCTAAGCGCTACATTGTAAATATTTTTTTGCCAATTCATCCCAAAAGTCTTTCATCTTTTTTTCGTTTTTTAGTCTTTATTACATGTTTACCCTGGAGTGCCATGTCTCGTTGCATACAATGTTTCACAGTGTTGATATCATTCACAATAAAGACTTTTAATAGTTCATCTGACCTGGGGAATATTTAACTCCAACAGCATTCCAGATTGCCTTATAGAATAATTCGATAAATGCAAAAAGATTGAAACATGTCAGTTATTTCAGTCTTTTATTTATCATATTTTACGGCCTATAAGGCACACCTAAAAACCTTAAATTTGCCAAACATTCGAAGGTGTGCCTTATATACCAGATATACGGTGCTTGGAGCCTTCGCGCAGAAAATGCTGGTCCACTAGTGACCCCAAGATCCAAGAAGAAATCCGTTGGTTAGAGATTTTTCTCCATTCAGGGCTTGGTACTCTGGAAGGCTCTGCCCTCTGAGAAACTGTTTAAATGCAGGCTTAAAACACACTTATATTCCATAGCTTATAAATGACCTATACGTCTTGTAGATGATGACTGAACATTGTTGATGTCCTTGCAACATCCATTGCAGCCTGGTCATCCTGGAAGAGGCATTACTTCATGTGCAGCCCCTTCTCAAGGTTTCTTAATTTCCTCGTGCTGAGGTTTTGAGTTTTTCCTTGCCCTCATGTAGGTTTTAGATCAGGGGATGGTGGAATAAAAGTCTGTAGTCTGTAAAGCCATTTGATACTTCTTGTGATTAAGGGCTAAACAAATTAAGATGACTTGACTTGACCTAATATTTCCTCCATATCATATTTACAACTCACAGTTCATCTGTGTCCGTATTGCTGGACAGTTGCGAGGGCTCACAGTTTTGTATTGTTGAAAACTTCCCACTTTTTCGTGTATTCCTGGTTCAACATCCTTTCCATCATCTTCTGTACATTTTTCCATATCTCCATTTGCCCTGGGAGTGCTCCTCTCCAGGCTTTATCGTGGCAGTGGTGAATCCAAGGCTGGACTGATGGTCCCCCGCCGCCTCTAGAGCCCTCGTCTTATTTCCCTTAGCAACTGCCCACAGACCCCGTAGGCTTTTCAATTTTCTGAAGCAATTAGATGGAGCTCCCTCGGTTTTTTTGACGGTTGGTGGAAAGAAGAAAGCAAAGGAGGCGGGGTGGGGAGGGGTCGCAACAGCCGACGGAGGGCCGTGGATGCGCCGAAAGAAGGCGAGGCTTGGACCTCGCCACTGGGAGCCACTTGTGAAGCGATGATATTAGGGCTCACATGGTTTGCTTTGCAAAGGCTCCCCCAGGGGCTTCAGGCGGGATTACATTGCAGATTTCAAGTTCCCATGGAAGGGGCCTACATCAGCCAGGTCTGTGGTGAGTGGGTGGCTTTCAGTTTAGGGGTCACAGAAGAGCTCTTTATGAGTTTGGGCTCTGTCTGAATGGGCACAGCCAACTCCCAGCATGCTGGCCCTCCATTTTGGATAAACACAGAGAGGCTATTGAAGTTCTCCAGACAAACTCCCACACCCAACCGAGTCCTTTAGTTCTCATCATCTTTCTCTCTTTAAGGTTTGCTAGAAGAGAAGAAGAGTAAATCATACTCTAATTTCACTCAGAAGGGAAATCCCCCTTGTGTGTCCAAATGTGTCCATACGAAATACTAACTTCAAAAAGCCTTGAAAGCCTTTATGTATGCCTCTTTATTTTTTGTAAAATATTAATGAATTTGGGTGAGAAACAGGGGTCAGGCAAAGAATCAAAAATATTGGATCTGCAACTTTTGTCTCTGCTGCAGCATTTACTTGTTTCGTGACCATAGAGTAAATGATAAAACACCGCAGATATTGAGAACATTCCCTGCAATTTGGCTGTACGTGTATAATGACAATAAAGGAAATTCATTGAGTCAATAATTCATGTTGTTTATTGTGACGATCTGTTGACATTGACGGATGTTTCGATGTTATGTTTCTGGTCTTGTAAACTAGTGTTAGGTTTTTGAATAACACACTTGCATGTTGACTCAAAAATAGTGTTTATTCTGAATACATAAAAATATGAATAGAATAGATATTTTATCAATGCTTTTCTCCCTTTGCCCCTTAGATGCCTGGTAAATTGGAAACTGAATAAGTGTTTATATCTGCAAAACAGCAGCTAGAAAAAACTCGCAGGTTCCCTGATAACCTGGTATTGTGTTCAATCAATGTCAATTCCACGGTGAGTCTGCCAGAAGGAACAACGATTTAGCAAACAAACTCAAGCCCATAACGAGCGGAAAAACCAAATGTTCGATTTCTATATACAAACAAAATAAAATGAACGCACTTTCAACCAAATCATAAGTTTGCTTACCAATTTGAAAATAGTGTGAACTTGGTGTTTTTATTTGGAGCTCACAGTAACATCTTCAATATGATGGGAAATGTTTTTTAAAAATCTGCATCAGAGTAAAGGCTTTCCAATGTATTTGTAGCCAAAAACACAGTTTTCTTGACTGGTGGCAACATCAATGAAGTTTTTCTTGAGAACATCAAACTGGTCTAAATGTATACTAATCACTTTCTCAGGGATCAATAATTACTGAATGTGTAACAAATGTCATAGACTTACTTCAATACTTGAGGGGATACTAGAAGACCTCTGCGGGGACATTAGGCTGGAGAACATCCTGACAAGGCTTGGCTGACATGGCTAACCTGGTAAAAAGAAGAAAAGGCTACTTTTTGGTCACTGAAATCTCCGTAGTTAGTTCTTCTTCTTTCTGCTCTGTAGGACTCATTTATGGTCGCATTATACAATAGAGTGACACCATTTTGTCAAATATTACATAATGCACTTTTACACTTAGACCTTGTCAAAATGTTTGAGCGGTTTATCACGTTTTTTCTTTGTCGTTAACAAATAAATATACCATCATTTTATTGGTATGATGTTTTAATGTAGATGGTACAACTTTTTAAATGACTGAGTCATTCATTATTTTATTGACCTTAATAAATGAACAAATATGTATACAAATAAATAATATAACTTTTCACTAAAGCACGTTTTACGAGGGTAGAAGGACGAGAACTTTAGCACCACCTTGTGTGTATCTGTGCACACCACACCCGTGTCTATTTAATCCAGATATACAATTGAGAAAATAATGTGCACCATCACTCCTCTGAGATCTCCCACTACAGTCACACTACTTGCCCCCTCCTGCTCATCTTTGTGGCCCGTCTCCACCTTTCTCCCCCTCACCACCCCATCCATCATTGTCTACAGTCCCCCTTCCCGGCCCCCACACTTGTATCCTTTTGAGACGTGCCGACACAATGCATAAATACATAAATCTGCCGTGTGCGCACATAACTTGTGATATGGCTGAGGCCATGCTGCCATAGGCAGCAACCCTTCCTTGACCTTTTTCATGTGTCACCGCCGCATTACAGACACACAACAAGGGGGTAGAAAGGGTGAGGGACAAAGCTGGCAGTCAACCTGGGGGTGGCGGTGGTGCCAGACTGGCTCTCACGCTCTGAAGTCATGCCGCCGACCTGATGGCGGATGCTGCCTTGAGGTCAAAGAGCAAAAAAGCTGTTAAAGCGTCAGCTGACCTCCTTTTTTTTTTTGCTACACACTCACGTGCCCGCAAACACACGCTCACACTAAATTCAACGTAACATAAATGGCTCCCACTCGTCTCGGCTCTAATTCATACTTCAAAGGCACATGATTTTTACACTTGTCCTCAAAGTTAACCTGTCGGTGTCCCTTCTCTAAACCAGGAAAAATGATTTAAAGACGGCTTTCAAGTGTAAATGGATAACGTGGCGTGGTTGGAGTTGTTGGGTTGCTCGCAGACATGGTAACATCTGCAAGCAACCCAACAACTCCAACCACAAATAAATGAAGTTTATTTTGGCACTGGACAAATAAATTAAAACGGCATCAACCCATAACTAACAAAAGGGAACAACAAAGTATTTGCAAAAAATAAAACCAAGACAGCGGAACAGTACAGTAATATTATCGATAACATAAGCCTATAGGGAAAAGGCTGAAGCCCAGGCTTTTAAGTGCCAAGGGCATATCCTTGAGAGGACCGCTGGGTTGCTGATTTATAGCTTTTTTAGTTTTCTGTACAGTAGTGTACTTTGCCCAAAAAATTGTCAATATTAGTTTACGCAACCAACATTTTTTATCTAAAAAAATTGTTGGATCCTTTCTTTGTTCCTCTCAATAATTAATAGTAGGAATAAATAATTAAATATAAGAAAAACGTGAATAAATAGACTGGCGGCATGGCAGAGCGGTGGTAAGCGTGTGCGCTGCACAGTTCTGAGGTCATTGGTTCAAATCCAGCTACCAGCCTTCCTGTGCGGTGTTTGCATGCTCTCATCTGGGCACTCAGGTTCCCCCCCACACTCCAAAAAATACAAGTAAGGTTAATTGGCCGGCCCATATTGTCCCTAGGTGTGAATGACCGTTTTCTGTCATTGTGTGCCGTGCGACAACCAGTTCAGGGTGTCCGGAAGATTGCTGGGATGGGCTCCAGCACCCCTGCAGCCATTATCTGCGGTGCAGATAATGGATGGATGGATGAATAAATAGAGTAGGGCAATTACTTTAATAACTGATCAACTGGTCCATTATTTTTCCTAATTAAACAATGCATTGAGTTTAATTTTTGTTTCTATTTCTTTCGCTTTATTCAAATTGTGGACAGATAGAAAATAGTGCATTAAAAACAGAATATACTATTATATAAAAGTCTTTCTGTAATAGCCTTGCAATAAAAATACTTACAAATGTATGCTATGCACCTGCAAATATGTAAGTTAGGGGCAACATCTGAGAAGAGTGCGAGTACAGTACTTCGTTGGCTCAAGAGGACCCCGTGCATCAAAATACTTTCTTGAGGCGCCCTCTGCCAGACCAAAGTACAAAGTACTTACAAGTACATTGCTAGATCAAAAGGACATCCCATAACAAAATGTGGTCTCAAGTAGCAATCTGCTAGATCAAAGTGCTACTACAAGCATGTCCCCTTAATGGACTAACTACACTCCAACGTCACAATAGAATTCAATGCAAACTTTTTTCATGAATTAACGTGTTGAATGGTCCATAAATCGCACGACACAGGGAACTGATGATGAAATTTGTTGCCAATGGTCTTAATAATTGATTTTAATCGATTTGAAGCAAGCCGTAAAATTGGGTTATTTTTTTCTTTCCCTTTTCCTTTCTCTCTTATTTTGCTAAATTATTCTCTTTTCCTTTTTTTAGAATTATTTTTTTATTTGTTGCTGCTCTCTTTTGTGAATCAAACAATTTTTTTGAATCTACCTTCTGTCTTCCTTTGGCCTGACATCTTCAAGTTATGGCAAAGTGTGCACTGTTCTGCATTGACATTGTTTTAGTTTTTACTTCGCCCCTCACAAATATCAAAAACATGTAAGCATGTAAGTGGTAGAAAAAAATGAGTCTTATTTCCCAGCAGAGGAACGGGCAGATTTTACATGTGCAATGAGTCTGCTAATTATACATTTTCTTAATCCTAAAACATGGATATATCTGGTCAGGTACTAACAATATTTTATTTTGGTGCACAATTTTGAGGGAGACACAAAATTGTCAGAAAAAGTCGCTTCATATTAGTCATCAAATGGTAGAGCACATAACTTAAGACTGAGAAATAGATTTTGTTGGCTAATCAATATGCTATACAAGTAAGACACTAGGCATCGCCATATGTTACATTAAATGTTGGTAACTTTTTGCTCTACCTAATTTAGTTTTTTAACTTCTATGATCCAGGAAACCCCTACACTTTATCTTCAACTCAAAAGCGGTGCTGATTTTAACTACACAGCCACTGAAGATCGCCACCTACAGGCAACTGTGAGTCATGATATTAACTTGCAAACAGGAATTTTAAAGTGGAATATCCTTACGATCCTTAATGTTAAAAAAGACAGAATAAGTGATGGACAAAATGAAGTATTTTTGGTAAATGAAGTGCAAATGGACAATATCCTACAATACCAATGTTCATCATTTACTGGAACATGCACTACCCCTCATGTTTGACTTTCTTTTGATAATGTGGCATTGCCCTCACAACCCTGGTGAGGATAAACGTTGCAGAAGATAGTTGTGGCATTGCCACCTACAGGCTTGGCATGCATATTGCAGCGGACAACCAGACCTATCCTGAGTTGTGTGTTGCAGTCAAAATGTTACAAATTCAAAATGTGAAAGGATTAATCATAACTTCTATTGCAGTCTCCGCCTCACTTTACTAAGACAAAAAAGGTGAGCAGGTAAGATGAACTGAAAAACAAAAAAGAAAAAACGAGCGGAAATCAACAGAGCTAAAGGGGGATTTTTGATCCTGCTGTGTTAAATCGGCCCAATTCAAAGGACGAGGAAAAAAAACACGCCCACACGCACCCGCACAGCCGCTACAAAAACAAATTAACATGGAAAATGCTCTGGCTAGACTTCGCCGCATTCTTCAAACCGTCATCAGACCTCTAATGGGGGCCAAGTTCAAAGGCCCACTAGACTTGCCCGCTGCTTTGCCGAGATGGAGGAACAACACTTTGGTCTCCGGCGCCCTCCCGATGTTTGTTTATCCTTTGCATCAGCCTCCCCATTATTGATCTCCCCCCATGCACACTCTTTATTTGAGTCCTTCCCTCTTTTTTTTAACTCCATCCGCCATCGAATCCATTCCCTTTGACTTTGTTTCCACTCATGCCTCTTCTTTGTTACTCCACAGCGCCTTCATCACATGTGCCACTCTGTCAGATGTGATCTTGATCAATGAGCAGTGGCAGCAGGCGGGCCGTCCTCCCGCAGGTCGGCTTCCAAGAGAGTCCCGGCTAACCTTGGAACCCAGTCAAATCCTTGACGGGTAGACCCGAAAGAAAACACGGTTTTTGGACAGATGGCCTCACAATGCTGAAACTCGAACACTCCTTTGTCCTCTGCACGTGAGCCGATAAGGCAAGGGTGTCAAACTCGGGGCCCACGGACCACTCGTGACCCATAACATCAAAGTTTAATGTTACTGCGGCCCGCGCGAGTTTGATACGGATACCCTCTCCGTGCTAATTGATTAGCCAGGTATCAAAATTGGAACCAATTCACACACAAATGTTTGACATCAATATAGGTCTGCTCTGTGATATGATTGGCAAGCTAATTACTGGTTTGACCCATGGCAGTGGGTACACATCACAGAGTATAACGGCCCTTTTCCACTACAAGGTTCCTGCCTTCCTCGCCTCTCCCAGGGTACGGAGTACTTTTCCGAGTCTCCTTTTCCATTACAGTCGCACCGGATGGTACTGTGCCTTGATGTCATCACCGTGCACGGGCGACATACACCTTCTCGTGGTCAAATTCGGGACCTCCACTCCATCAAATGGCTTATTTTCCATCCAAACTTGTGACCATTAAATATTTTTAAGTGTCACACATAAGGCATATGGAATTTAAAATGATCAAAGAACATATAAAATAGGGAGGAATTTTTTGTAGGGGTGAAATGTAATTACTTCTCTATAGGCAAATTACAATAGGAATATGTGGTTAATGTAAATGTTTGTTAGAATGTTGTAATAACTGTATTTACTCTTTTAGGCAAGACTATTCTTATGGTTCTTTAAATGTTGTATTTTGGTTCTAAAACCGTGAATACTTTATATCTAAATTTCATTCAAAACACACATTGGCTTTTAAAGCCTACTCAAACCGTCACACGAGAATAGGTTGGGTCAAAATAACCCAGGTTTGGTTAAAAAATGGACAAATATTTTTATAGAAATACGAGATAAAAATGTGAACTCTACGAAAGTAAGATTCCCCTCCAAAACGGATCAAATCAAAGATCTTGCACATACTTTTGCTGATGTAGTTATTCTTAGCTTACTATCCAATTCAGGAAAAAAAAAGATAGATTATAATAAAAAATAAAATGTTTTTTTCCCCTTGTCAGATATTTTTTTCTCATTTAGGTTTATTTTTGCTAGAAAAAAAAATTCAGTTTTGTGAAACATAAAAAGAGGTTAAAAGTTAAGTAAAATCCCCAATTAAAGTAAAGCTGTGAAGCAAAATGAAATAAATGACTAAATACACCGTAGACATAGTCCAAGCTTAAGAAAACGTTTCGGGAATCAATTTGTAAACATTTTTAAAAGTGTGCCTCGAGATTTTTTAACAATAAGGTGTGCTTTGGCTCAAAAAAGGTTGAAAAACTGCTATATTGTCATGGTACACTAGCAAATCTTATCTTATAATAAGCAATCACATAATCTAATCGTTTTATTAAATGAAGGAGATATTTTGAATCGGCTTATTTTACATGTAAAGTGGAGACCACTAATCCACTCATGAAATTAGATTTTATAGCAAAAGAAAATACTTGATACTGAATCGCAACACATATGCTTTAGAAATATAAATGAAACAGCAGGTAAACATTCATAGACAAAGACATACTTAGCTATTGTATTTTTTTTTTATCATTTACTACTTAAAGGGCAGCACGGCGGCGCAGTGGTTAGCGCGTGTGCGGCACACTTCTGAGGTCGTGGGAACCTCCTGAGTGGGTTCAAATCCAGCTCCCGGCCTTACTGTGCAGAGTTTGTATGTTCTCCCCGTACTTGCGTGGGTTTCCTCCGGGCACTCCGGTTTCCTCCCACATTCCAAAAACATGCATTTCAGGTGAATTGGCCGGTCCAAATTGTCCCTAGGTGTGACTGAGCGAGTGAGTTGTCTGTCCCCGTGTGCCCTGCGATTGGCTGGCAACCAGTCCAGGGTGTCCCCTGCCCACTGCCCGATGATTGCTGGGATGGGCTCCAGCATCCCCGCCACCCTACTGAGGATAAGCGGTGCAGCTGATGAGATGAGATGAGATTTACTACTTAACACACATACAAAATTTCAGCTAATAGATACTACGTTAGCTTACCCTCTTTCTTTTTCGTACCAATTCAATTTTGTTCTGTCAAGCTCCAGCTGGATTTGTGCACCGACTGCACCTGGCCAACTAATCATGGGGCAGAATTATGCGTATATAACTAAAAAAAAAATGTTTTTTTGTTCAGGTAAACTGGGCAGAAACATACGTTGGCCTGGAGAGGGATGGGCGCCACCAGGCTGTACTTGCCCAAGACACACCACAGGAAATCCTAAATGTAAAAATAATTACATTTATTGCATGATTTATGTATGTGTTTATTTATTTGTACGCAGGGTTGGGTAGGGTTACTTTAACTTGATTACTTTCAGCTACTTTTGGATTACTCCAATACCAAATATGCTAATAAAAGACAAAAGAAACTAAATATGAATAAAATGACTAAATTTTGTGCAGGCTTGGGGAGTAACGGAATACATGGAACGGCAAAAATGATGTTGGCAAGCTGTTTGGATTTATTTTCATTTTGTTTCTGTCGCATTTTATGTTAGTTTTGTCGGAGATCAAAGAGATCAAAGCCAGGAGAGAAAGCTTACCATGTGTTGTGAGTCATAATTTTATTCATATTTAGTTTATTTTGTCTTTCATTAGCATGTTTGGTATTGGAGTAATCCAAAAGTAATTTAATGTAATCAAGTCAAAGTAACCCTACCCAACCCTGTTTGTACGTAATATATTTTTGTACATTTATTTATATATATGTCAGGATTGTTCCTCCATTGTGGATACTTTTTCTTGTGAAAACAGGACAACTGCACCAACAAAACAAGATGAAATAGAAGAATCCATGCTAACTGTTTTTGAAGATGGAAATTCAGTACAATTACAATCCTGTCTTTTCGATCAAAATATTTTCTTTATGGATACCATGCTAAGTCAACACAAGAAGGTTAAAATTGAGATTCAAAAACTCACCTTTGAAATTGAGCACACATGCTAACCATAACCCAGCGTGCTGCTTGAGTTAAGATTCAAAGGAAAACAACTATAGACAACCAATTGAGTGATGATTTAATTCATTAATTGAGAGCAATATTGCTTCTATGCATCATTTAAAATCTAAAAAGCGTCCCTCGCTTCATTTCTTTTCTCCCTTTGCCCCTTTTGCTTTCCAGGATGGCAATTCCTCAAATGATTAACTCGGGCTATCTGCTCATTAAAAGGCCTTCAAAAGCTGCCATTGATGTAAAAGCAGCCATTTGAATGTAATCGTCTGCTGAGCTGCTGTGGGCTCAGCGTAATTTTTCCCGGATTTTGATGATAGGCGTCGCTCAAAGAGCTAACAACAAGCCCGCTTGCATGAAAGCCGGCGGACTTCATCAAAAACCTGCTAGAAAAGGCAGGCCGGCGCGCATTTGTGAAGGCTTTGTTTATATATGCTGACAAAAAGAAACGTCAGATTACACGGAAACTCAATGGGCTGTCAGTGCGCCGGAGATAAAGAGAGGATAAGCGCCGTTTCAAGATAAAAGTTGCGACATCCCAAGATAAAAGTTATTGTCTTGAAAGACACTTGGAAAGTCCAGAAATTGGTTTCTGTATGTGAAGCGGCGCCTTTTACAAATATCTCCTGAATTTTAGAAGAAAGGTGGGTAAAAAAATAGATCTATGATTTGCATATGGAGTATAAGAAGGAAAATAGAGCAAGAAATATGAAACATTGCATCACATACTTAGGGCAGAAGGCTTCATCTAGAGCAGGGGTGGCAAACACGCGGCTCTAGAGCCGCATGCGCCTCTTGGCCAATAAGAATGCGGCTCTTTGCCTCATCATATTTTCTATATACTGTGGCTCTTTGCCTCGTTTCATGTTTAGTTTTTCCCCCTCTTAAAACACACTTGAATCCATTAGAGTTAATAACAAATGATAAATAGTATTTTGAAATTAATTTGGCAGATTTGTTGTTTTTATGCTGCTCCGGACACATAACTGACTGCCAATCATCTGCGTAGGTTACGTATAATGCCGGGAAATTAAGTAAACATTTCATGAGCGTGCAGACTGTTGCCCTCATAGTCAAAATGGCAAAATGCAAAGCGAAACGGAAATATGAAGATGAACACAGGGCATTTCAGGAAGAATGGGAAGATGCTTACTTTTTTGTTGAACGGAATGGCAAATCACTCTGTTTATCATGCAGTACCACGATATCCCATTTCAAAACTTCAAATCTTCAGCGTCATTTTAGCACAGCCCATGCTAATATTGACACGGAATTCCCCAAAGGTACTGAACTACGCGGGCAAAAATTGAGCACCTTGAAAAGCCAGGTAAAAAGAAAGTCTCAAGTGCATGGTGTGGCTCTTTGACTCTCACAGTTAAAAATTTCGGCTCTTTGTGTCAAACTTGTTCGCCACCCCTGATCTAGAGCAATGCTTCTTAACCTTGGTTCAATGGAACCCAGGGGTTCAGTGAGTCATTCTCAAGGGTTTGGTGGAGCCTCTGTCGTGGAGGTCAAGACACACAGACTCATCATGTCCATACGCATCAACATGTCCTGCTTGGCAGCAGATGATGTGACATTGTTTGGCCAATAAGTGGTGTGCTAAATTTGCTATGTTAAGCAAAAGAAGATGAAAGTGGTCAGACATATACGTAAGACATGACTTCCTCAACTTTCACCCTTCTTGACAACTCTGTAAGATAGAAGACGTTTGTGGAATTTGTGACATTTCTGTAAATATGGAACTGAAACAAGTAATCGCCACGCACTTTGATAAGCTTGCAAAGTCTTCAGATGGATACTTCATATCCAGCACGGATGAAACATTGGATGTTGAGGCAGCAGAAGTCAATGATGAATACCTCGACGAAATCTTTGAAATTCAACAGAACACGTTTCAAAAGCAACTCTTCAGAACAACAACGCTGTCAACGTTTTGGTGTCAACAAATGGAAAAGTATCCAGTTACTGCCAGGAAAGCCCTGGAGTTTTTATACCGTTTGTTACAACATATCTTTGTGAGCAATCCTTTTTTAGGATGCTGGACATCAAAAGAAAAGAAAAGGAACAGAATACTGTAAAAAATGAAATAAAAGTGGAACTTGCCAACACATATCTGAATTGGTCTCTCAAAGGCAACAACATTGGTCACACTGATTTCCAGGTCTTGGATTTATTGTGTTCATGCACTAGGTTGATTTATTTCTGCATGGTTCATTTTGTACATCAGTAGAAAACCTATATGTCTTATTCTTGAAAAAAATAAATAAATCATATTTTATTTTCCACCAAAGTAGGGTTTGGTGAATGCTCATATGAAACCGGTGGGGTTTCGGTATTAAGAATCGCTAATCTAGAGTCTTTCATAGGAACTCTAAGTCTACAGCAGGGCTCTCAAACTTGTGGCCCGGGGCCGTCAATAGCAATCCCCAGGATGATAGTTTGAAACCCCCGCCTTATTATGAAAGTTAAAGAGACAGTTTGTATTATTTGACCACACGCTGCATTCTGTTGTGCAACCAGAAACGAGTGTTAAAAATAGACAAAAAGAATGAAAACTTCTGAGACTAATTGACCACAAACCACTATTTCTTTCCTTGTATTTTTACCCAGCCTTTCCCCAGGTTTTTGTATTTTCAGGAACCCATAGTAGCTGGACAGCGGACAATTATGTCATCTCCCTCCATGTTAAGTTCATGTTATTTAAAATATAGATTTCTCAACCTAAAAAAAAATGCACTTTCATATGATATTTTATGTACTTTTATGAATCATTTAAAGCAATTTGCCTTTTTTTGATAGGTGAGATTTTTTAACCACTAGGAGTCACTAATTAATAGATACTGTCTTTTTTAGCGTGGTCATAGCGATTATGGATTAATTTGTTCCTAACTGATTGCTATATTTTTTTATTCATACTTAACATCATTTAATTTTAGATCTTAATTTGTCTCAGGAATTTTAACAAAAGATATTTGAGATCAGTGAAAGGTTTGGGATCTTTTGTGGAGCCCCCAATTAGGCCCAATCTCTCCCAGATCCTAGCTCCGGTGTCCCCCAAGCAGTGTTCTATCTAAACTGCGCGCGTGCGCAATTGCGCACTGCTCGAACATTCTCAGCGCGCAAGAAAATCTAGCCAGCGCACAAGGGTCCTAAACGGCTCTTCAGGTTGTTTTTGCTTCTTTAATCCCAACATGACCAAATATTATGTAAAATTATGCAAAAAAATACTTAAAGGAAGGGGAGAATAGAACAAAAAAGAAAACAATACCAAAATGAAAAAGTAGTGAAAAGCTGAGAAAAAAGGAAGAGAAAAAAAAGAAGGATTTTTTTTTAAAAGCCAGAAAAAAGAAAAGAAATGTAGGAAAAAGTAAATAGAGAACAAAATTAAAAAGTAACAGCTCGGAAAAAATAAACACAATGAGATTTTTTTAAAGGAATTTTTAAAAAAGTAGAAAAAAAAACACGGAAAAAAGAAGAAAAAATTTGTGTTGCATTCAAATAAAAAAGAGAAATTTGATAAATGATCCAACATGGCGGCGCATGGATACATGCTTGCGGCTCGTTGTCCAGCTAATCTTCTATTTATTGCCGTTCTCTTGTCTTTTTTGCTTTCACTTTTGGACACATGTGTGGCCAAAAACACTTACAGTAGGGACGAACTTATTCGGTTGGGTGGGCGTCTAAATTTCGACTTTTCGGGCACTTTTTATAACGCCTATGATATACCGAGCGAACTTCAAAGAGACCCGGCATCCTTGTGGACAGCTATTCCTCTTAATAAACGACGGCGGCGGCCCCGTAAAGAAAGGAAACAGAAACGTGGTTGCCGTGCAGGTAGATGTGTGAAGCGTGTGAAGTCCAAGCAGCAAGATGGACGCGAGGATGGACGCGAGGATGTAACTAATTCCACCATTCATTCCTCGCCGGACAACCGACGCTTTAAACTCAGCGCTCACGAACGGCCACAACGCCGGGAGCTTTTGAAGATCTCGACAAAGACTACAAAGAGTTCAGCTAAGTCAAATGATTCAGCAAAGCTGAAATTTGGTCTGTTAAATATTAGATCGCTTGCTCCAAAAGCTTTCCTTTTTGATAACATTATTCGTGATTATAAACTTAACTGTATGGGTCTTTGTGAAACGTGGTTACGCCCGGATGAGCACTTAGCGCTAAATTATGCCTCTCCCCCAGACTACGAGAGTAGTCATATAGCACGCACGCTGAAAAGAGGTGGTGGTGTTGCGCTAATCTCTGAAAAATCGCTCAAATTTAATACACGTACCTCTAATAATTACAAAACGTTTGAGGCTCTTGTGATGCGGTCCCCTCAATTGTCAATTGATGTAATAACTATCTATCGTGCACCTGGGCCATACACAACTTTCTTAGACGAATTTGCTGAACTTTTGTCTGAACTAGTAACCTATGCAGACAAAATTATAATTATGGGAGACTTTAACATTCATATGAACTCCCCACACAGTTCACTTACTATTGCGTTTAGTTCTCTAATTGATGCATTTGGTTTTACTCAACTGGTTGACTTGCCAACCCATAAAAATGGGAACACGCTAGACTTGATTCTGACTCGAGGAGTTTTAACCTCAAACATTATGGTGCTACCGTGTACTACTGTTATCTCTGATCATTATTTAGTGACATTTGAGGTGCTAACTAAATGTAGAGTTAATAAAGCTGAGGGATTTAGCGGACGCAATATAAGCACTGGCACAGTTTCTGAGCTCTTTGAACTCCTTCCTGGAGCAGTTGCGTCCTTTCCTAAATACAATGGCTCGATTGACTCACTCATGAATGAGTTCAATATCACCCTGACTAGTGTGCTGGATTCAATAGCGCCCATAAAACTAAAATCACGTCCTAAAAGACGCACACCTTGGTTTACTGATGAAACTAGAACCCTTAAAAAAGAATGCAGGAAATGGGAGAGAAAATGGCGCGCTACCAAGCTTGAGGTTTTCCATCAAACCTGGTGTGACAGCTTGTTAAAGTATAAAGCGGCCCTTGCCTCTGCAAAATCGGCCTACCTTTCGAAGGTGATTGCGTCTCAAAAGAACAACCCCAAAGCCCTTTTTGACACTGTAGCATCGCTTACAAGGCAACAGCCTACCGCAGACAGTTCGACACACTCTGCTCAGGACTTAATGGTCTTCTTCACTAAGAAGATTCAATGCATACAGGAAGAAATTGCAAAAGATATTGTTAGTACCACACATATTAAAGGACTGAAATTTACAGATGCACGACAGGGTGGCTGCCCTGGGAAAATGGCCGGTTTTAGTGAACTGTCACTTGATGATCTCAAACAAGTGGTGAATGCGGCCAAACCGACAACTTGCCAGTTCGACCCGCTCCCAGGTTCACTTATTAAAAGTCTTTTTAGCGTCCTTGGGCCTTCAGTTCTAAATATTATAAATACATCACTCTCCTCAGGTGTAGTTCCAGCAGCTTTTAAGTCCGCCGTTATTAAACCCACACTGAAACGACCCAACCTTGATCCAGAAATATTAAGTAATTACAGACCTGTGTCAAACCTACCTTTCCTCTCTAAAGTACTCGAAAGAGTAGTGGCACAGCAGCTGAATGCTTTCATATCGGAGAATAACCTTTTTGAATCCATGCAATCAGGATTCAGGGCTAACCACTCTACTGAGACAGCTCTGATCAAGGTAACAAATGATCTCCTAATGTCAATGGATTCTGGCGCTTCATCACTTTTGCTGCTGCTGGATCTTAGTGCTGCTTTTGACACAGTGCGCCACAATATCCTACTAGAACGGTTGGAAAAATGGACTGGTCTCTCAGGAGTTGTCCTCTCGTGGTTCAAATCCTACCTCTCAGATAGGACACACTGTGTTAAATATGGTGAAACGACATCTGAGCCCTTTAATGTTACCTGCGGTGTTCCGCAGGGTTCAGTGCTCGGCCCCCTACTTTTCAACATTTACATGCTTCCATTAGGTGATATTATTCGCAAGTACAATATCAGCTTCCATTGCTATGCAGACGACACTCAACTATATCTTCCGTTGGAGGAATCTTCCACACTAAACTGTGGAAATTTGGAGGCCTGTCTCACTGAGATAAAAGAGTGGATGTCACTCAATTTCTTGCGTCTTAACTCTGAAAAGACTGAAATGTTAGTCATTGGTCCTTCTAAATGTCGGGACTTATTCTCAAAAACTGCTGTGAACATTGACAAATGTCACATCACACAGAGTGACTCAGTTAAAAATGTAGGTGTCATATTTCACCCTGATCTATCCTTTGAGATGCATGTAAAGCAAATTACTAGAACTGCCTTCTTCCATCTTCGCAACATTGCTAAAATCCGTTCAATACTGTCTCAGTCTGATGCGGAAACAATAATTCATGCATTTGTTACCTCCCGTCTCGATTACTGCAATGCACTACTCTCCGGTCTCCCGAAGTCCAGAATCAAGTCTCTTCAGCTAGTACAAAATGCCGCAGCGAGGCTCTTAACCAGGACAAAAAAGTACGATCACATAACACCGATTTTGGCTAACCTGCATTGGCTCCCAGTTAGCCAAAGATGTGACTTCAAAGTTCTCTTAGTATTGTACAAAATCATACATGGACTTGCTCCCTCTTATCTTTCAGATCTGATCTGCCACTATGTCCCGGTCCGAAGCCTACGATCTGAGAGTGCTGGTCTTCTGATGATCCCGAGAGCAAAGAAGTCTTCTGCTGGTTCGAGAGCGTTCTCCATCCGGGCACCGGTGCTGTGGAATGCTCTTCCCCCTGAGATTCGATCTGCAACCTCAGTGGAAATGTTTAAATCTAAACTTAAAACTCACTTCTACTCCATTGCATACGAATAACCTACTCCTCTTGTCGGTTGAAAATAGTTTGTGTAATATAGTGTAACAATCTGTGAAGCCCTTTGAGACTCTTCGTGATTTAGGGCTATACAAATAAAAATGACTTGACTTGACTTGAAATAATTTCCAATTATATCAAGTGAATCTTGTTGCCAACATTGTACGTCCACTAAAAAATGTGATTAAGTACAGTTCTGTATCTTACAACCGACTAAATAAGCCCCCCAAAATGTTAATATTATGCGACAAAATATATCAGGAAATAAAAAGAAATGGATATCTTGTAAAAGAATTGTAAGAACAAACCACGTTTGTAGGCCGTACAACCTTTGCAATAGTACATGAGTCAATTCATTCAAAAGAGAAAAATAATTTTGCATTGCCGGATGTCAAGTTTTGGACATGTTTGATAATTAATTATCTTGCCACACTTGGGATTATGGTTGCTCACTGTTGTTTCAAGCGTTGCTCACCGACTTTGTGTGAACGCTCAGACCCGTGGAAAATTAGAGGAACATTGCCCCCAAGTAAATTGAGTTTGGAACTCCTGGTCTAAATGGAAGGCCATATACACCCTTCAGAACAAAAAACAAAGTTATAGGCTTGTTATGACAAATAACACTCCTCTTTGACTTAGCCACTGGGAAAGCAAACCCAATATTTCAGTCGGCCAAAACAGGAGGCCTGCTGGGGTAAGACTCTATCCCTTTTACTGCGGTAATCCCATTTGAGATGTACCTTTTTATCTGTGTGTGTGCTTGTGTGTGTGAGCATCGGCAGACGTGTCACCAGGACCATTGACTCCAGGCTAAAACCTTTTTGATCCCTTTTTTTGTAAGACGCAGATGGAGACCGGGGGCTCTTGACCTGTGACCTGTGCCACTAAATCACATCAGTCGTTTGGCTGGAAGGGGCCGCTCGGGCTTTCACCAAGCAGATGGGCAGCTGTGCACATGCTCTCATGCACACACACACGCACACACGATCACTTAATTTGGACTATGAATAATACTGCAGAAGCTTTTAATGAATTGAAATACTCTTTAAGAAAAACACTTCGTAGATCGCACTTAGTGTGACAAGTTTGAGAACCCTAATCTTCGCCTACTGCAAACAAATATGGTTCGGTATCATGATGAATATCAATAAAATAGAACCCCGCCTTCTTCCACAGTTCAAAGCATCCACAGCACCTGGTAATCATTCGCCCGCCATTCCCTGGATGAAAAGTGGATTGGGGATCTCTACAAAAGCCTCTTAGGTCCCATGGGAAAGTTCTGTAGATGTAGACGGCCTATTTGTTGCCCGCACAGCAGGCACCTTGCATTCCTGGCATAACTGTCTCCGAAAGTATTAGACTATCTTAGAGTCTAAGCGTCCAGATCGTTGTTGCCTGGACACAAACAAACAGAGTTGTGGGGGCATGTGACCACAGGAGGGAGGCATGAAAGGGGCGAAAGGCTAATGGCGGATTGGCAATGTTTGTTTGGAAGTCTTTGAATATTTCAGCCCAGCAAAGCCAACATGGTACTCAATGGTTGTGGAATAATCAGTCCTGAGAAACAAATCGAATGCTGTTTATGAAAATCTAGAGCAATAACTGCAGTATTTTCACGAACATAGGGCGCACCATATCAAAAGACGCAGTTTCCGTAGCTGATTGTATTCCTGTATTAAATACAACACAGGATGCACCCCTCAGTAGGGCGCGGGTGCCCTCTGCTGCGGCCTCTTTTCTGCTGAAAAAAGCCCTCCTTGAACAAAATGTCCCCCCTTGCAAATGCTTTACCGTTCAATTGCATTTCCCCAAAAATAAGATACAAAGGAGTTTTGGTAACTTTTGCTCTAGGGAGGAACTTTCATGTAGGGTGTGGCATTTTTTGGTACAACAACAAGCATTCAAGTGTGCGTATTTAAAAATACAGTGGTAGCAAAACTGAGTTTGGTTGTGGCTGTGGTTTATTTAAGTTTAATGAGTATCGATTAAAAAGTAAAACACGCGGATAAAAACTTGTCGGAGTTTGTTTTTCAGCTTCCGCCACACTCCCTACACTTATCGTTAGTAAAACATTTCAAAACCTCCCACAAAAATTGGGACGCCCCAAAAATAAATTCTTACCCCATTGACAGAAATGCTTGCTCATTTTATGTACTGTTCATGTTTTATTTTATGGTAAGTTGAATTTGTTTCTCTAATAAAACAGAAAAACATCCTTGAAAGGGGTAAAATGTATTATATAGCAAATGTTAAGTACATCGGCATCATACTTTAAAGCAGGGATGTCAAAGTCAGTTTGGTTCTGGGTTTGCATCCAGACTTTCTGTTCCGAGGCCTTCCGGATCAATAAAAGAATGTCAACTCCAAATTTTTAGATTTTTTTTTTTTCATTATTATGCGTTATCATTCAGCCTTCATTAGTTACCTACCCTACATATTATAATCAGGGATCTTTTATAAACACAACACATTTATTCACTGATGGGGAAACATATTATTACATTTTGAATTAAATGTCTTAACTGGTTTATTTTAAAAGTAGAGGGACTGCAGTTTTACACCTAAACCACCTTACCATGTTATATAGACTCAACTTTGCCCACTAGCTGCTGGCGAGAGCATTTGGTTTGCATTTCTCAGAAAGAGTATAACCTTTGATAGAAATGACTTAGAGACACACTTCTTTTTTGACATACGTAGTCAGAGGTTTATGGCGGTATAAATTTAATCATCGAAAGGGCTGGACACGGCTCGTGAGTTATATGTTTGACATGCCTGTTTTAGCATTCTTAGGTTCAACGTATAGAGTTGTTTGTTCTCACAGTTTCTGACCGCACTCAAAAAAATAAATAGCAGGATGAACAGTGAGTCCGTATTGTCCCAGTGCCATCTGATAGCTATCTTCTGGCAGTGGGCAGTGGGCACCCGGAACCGGTTGCCAGTCAGGCGCAGGACACTCAGATACGGACAACTCACTCGCTCATTCACACCTAGGGCAAATTCGGACCGGCCAATTGACCTGACATGCATGTTTTTGGAATGTGGGAGGAAACCGGAGTGCCCGGAGGAAACCCACGCAAGCACGGGGATATCATGCAAACTCCACACAGGAGGGTACGATCCTCATGACCTCAGATCTGTGCCGCACACACGCTAACCACTGCGCCGCCGTGCTGAAGATAAGTTACAGTTTCTGCAAAATTTTCTGCCAATGAAGTAGGTTTTCACATTTTTTTGCGGTGTTGAATTTAGTGGTGCTGCATCAGTGGCTTGCCTGGTGGGTTTGCCAAAGCATGTAAGCCAGAAATACAGTTTTTGTGTGAGAACAAAATTGAAGTGGAGCAAAATCAGAGGCAGACTGCTGTGGTTTTTCGCCTCATAGCCTGATAGTTGAGTCAGGTTTGGCCGACTCATCCATGCTACTAAAACAACAACAACCTAAGGAATGAAATGAAAATGAAATGATCTGCATTTATACGGCGCTTTTCAAGTCAAGACTTCCCAAAGCGCTTTACATTGTGCTTCACATTTGCCAATAGCGGCCGTGCAGCCATGTAAGGCGCTAACCTGCTTATTGGGGGTATTAGAGGTTCAGTGTCTTACCAAAGGACACTTCGACATGTAACACGGAGGAGCCAGGATTCGAACTGCGATCTCTTGATCCCAATACGAGCGCTCTACCTCCTGAGCCACTGCTGAAGTTCTGATATGTCCAATAAAGGTGTGCTTATATGAGCTAGACTGGCTGATGACCTCACCCACTCTACTTTGTATATTTCGTAGTGATTCTTCCCAGAAAAGTGTAACCGGGGGAGTAAAAATTGCATGTTTTCATCCCCATTCACTTCCTGTAGTTGTAATGTGCAGGTGTCTTGAAGCTTTTGTCTGTATAAATGTAATGTCTAACACATGTAGGCACCAGTGAGATCATGAGAATCATGCAAAAGAGCTCCAGACATCATCCTCGTAACGTTAGCGCTTCAAGGCAGGAGCCGGTCATGATGTAAAAGCACAAAATCTCCCTGCTGCTGGAACACACCGAGAGGAATTTTTTTGTCAATGTGTCGTTTGAAAAACATATCTTTGATAAACTCCACCAACGCACGTTCCATGGTAACAAAACACACCCACACAGTGTCACTTTTGTAAAGGGATATCAAGCCGCCTTGCTTCTTACCCTTTCAGTTTTTTGTTTGTGTGAGTCCAGACGGCCTCGTGCCCTCTGTGATGTCATCAGCTGCCGCGTACCCCCATCATGGTGCCTGAGGTTTGGCCTTTGGACTTGCATCTGATGGAGTCGGTTCCCTTTTATCCCTTTGGACCATCAAGGGCGCTTCCAAACAAGCATGTTATTTAGGCGGTGAAGTCATGGCCGTTGGGACGCCGTGTCATGTCTGAGGCCATGGGAAGCATCGAGCACACGGCTTAGCTGCGGTTCAGCCTCCGCAACATAATGACTATTATACCATTTGCTACAGAGTTTTGATTTTTTTTCCCCTTCAAAGTGATGTAGCTAAGGAAAATGACATTTGCTCATGATGTGAATAGATTTGACAGTTCTTGGATGATAATATATTTGACATCACCATTCAAGGGCTAAAATGCTCCCCCTATTTTTTTCCACATGAAAACATTTCAAATTACTCAACTATAAACCACATTGGAAATGTCTGGATGCAGTCCTGTCAGAAACAAATGGAAACAGGAAATGATTACATCTAACCTAAACATAAAACTATTTTGGCACAGTAGTATGACCAACATGTATATGGGATGAACGGAGTATGTTTAGAGGAATACATGTATTAAGTATAGGTGGGTTGCAGGAGTCTTAAGAATGGGGGTTATATTTGGGGGTTGGGAATAGGAGTTTAACGTTAATGCAGTGAGGGTTAGTTTGGTGGAGTTTGAATATCTAGGTTGTCTTGAGTGAGAAGATTGATATAAGAGATTTATACGGCTGGTTTGAGTTATATTTTGGAAATGAGAATTAGATTTGTGATTAAACACTTGTTGTATAAATGCTGTTAAAGGTAATCGCTAGGTATTACGGCTATGGTATTAGAAGTAGGATGCAGGGCCAGATACTGTATATTGTTGGGGGAAAAGCGCCAACTGCCTGAGGCCGTAACATGTTTTTTGTCCATTTCGAAGTCAAAGTCAGCTTTATTGTTAATTCTGCAGCAAAAACAGAGAATTGAAGTTCCGTTTCCCTCAGCCCTCGGTGTCTAGAAAATAAAAAACAGTATGCTAGGACACACTACACTAAGACACACATGTGGACAGTACATTAGAATTTGTATAATTGTTTGTCTCGATTTACTTTCTTAGTGCACACAGAGATGATTGGAAAATCATTAGAGATTCTCAGGCTACTCTCTACCCAATTTCTACAACAACCTATTCAATCTTGGGTGACAAAGAGGCAGACTGGTTAGCATGTCCACCTCACAGCTCTGACGTCCTGGGTAAAATCCAGCTACCGTCCTTCCCGTGCTGAGTTTGCATCTTTTCTCTAGGCACTCTGGTTCCCTCCAATTAAAAAAAAAACATGCATGGCAGGTCCCAGATTGTCCCTAGGTATGAGTGAGTGAGTGAGTGAGTGAGTGAGTGAGTGAGTGACTGACTGACTGACTGACTGACTGACTGACTGACTGACTGACTGACAGAGAGTGTTGATGGTTGTCTGTCTTGGCTGTGACTGGCCGGCAACCAGTTAAAGCTATCCCCTGCCTCCAGCCCCCAAAAAACTTGGATTGGCTCCAGTACCCCTGTGACCAAAGCGAAGATGATCAGTTCAGAAAATGGTTGGATGGATGAATATTCCATCTTGATTGGAAGAAGATAGTCAGAACGGTGGTAATAAAAATAAATTGGACGTAACCTGCAAGAGGAAAAGCTCTATTAAAGACGACCACAACAACAGTGAAAGCAAGTCACTTTTGATTGTAGAAGTTACACAGCTGTCATGGTCAGAAGAATACATCACAGAGACAATTTTTTTTTTTTACACATTTATATATTTTTAGTTCAGAAACAAAATTCCACATTGAAAACAAAATATTTTTGAGGGGCCTTTTGGTGCCTGAACCATTGTGGGATGATGTCGGATTCATAGCGTTTGATGGAGCGTTTGATGAACAGCAAAAGGCGGGGTACACACATACGCCATGGTAGTCTGAAGGGCTCGGACCTTGGCTTGTCAAGATCGCACTCCCAGATCTGAGACCAGCTGGTCCAGCAATGCTTCAAGCCAGAATAAAAGCTCTCATTGTTTGATGCACCTGTGCATGTTTGTGCACAGCAGCCATACTTGGCAGAGTTTACAGAACACCTTGAGTCAGCATGTGCAGATGTGAGTTCATTACCTTAGCCAAGATATGAAGTGTGGGCCAATCCGTAGCATATTGAAGTCCAAATAAATGATCTGCATTTATACAGCGCTTTTCAAGTCAAGACTTCCCAAAGCGCTTTACAGTGTGCTTCACATTTCCCAATAGCGGCCGTGCAGCCATGTAAGGCGCTAACCTGCTTATTGGGGGCATTAGGGGTTCAGTGTCTTACGCAAAGACACTTCGACATGTAACAGGGGGAACCGGGGTTCGAACTGCGATCTCTTGATCCCAAGACGAGCGTTCTACCTCCTGAGCCACTGCCGCCCCAAATGATAGATACCTCCAGTCATCTGTAGAAATTGAGTAGGTCTGATTGCAATAACACTAACATTTACAAAACATGCATTTGCAAGTATAAACCTGTTCAAAAGTCCCTTGTACTTTAACATAGCCACTTGGGATATCGTAAACCAATTATTCAAAACATAAACAAAATTTTATTTTTCCAACAAAAAAATATATTTTACGACAAGAAACGACAAAGATCATTTCGGCCCATTGGGGATTATCTTCAAGTGCCAGTACACAACTTCCTCCCTTCAAAAAGTAAGCCATTGTTTCTATTTCAAAACCTGCAGGATCAATAGTCACTTCTTGGTTGTGGAGAAGGGGAAGAGGGGGCGAGGTTGAAAAGGATATGTCTACAGTCTTGCCGACGTAAATCAAGACTGAATCTTCCTGTGTAAACTACACCGAAGCGTGATGAAAAGTGTGCTGCCAAAGCTCAGTATGGGCCAAATCGAAAGAATGGGGCGGAGTGGTGCATTTCATTCCAGTGTCGTCCAGATGAAGAGACTGCACCGGTAACCTGTGTTCAGTTTGAAAAAATAAAAGCCGGTCACTATTTGACTAAGTACAATTTTTGTTACGCTATATGCTTCTGCTGTCTTGCAGTCTTTTGGGCATCAATTAGTAATAACTTAACTTTCCACCTCTTTGCAATTTGTAAGAATGAAAATGTCCTCCAAGGCTTAGGAATTTCTACATTTTAAGTGCGGCCAAGCCTTCCAGGATGTACAGGTCTCAAATTTCCGCCACCTGGAATGTGCAAAGATGAGATGAGAGGCAGATTTACAACAAAGGCTTTGGTGTGCGTTTGTGTATGTGTGTGGAGAGTGTAATTCTGTAAAAAATCGCTGCGGGGAAAACAACATCCCTGGATTGTTTCTCTAGCAAAGAATTTCTGCCTTGGACAGGAAAGGTGATAGCTAAGGCAGGAAGTAACAGGTTGTTTATGCCACACTGATCTGGAAGTAATCGCCTTTGTTGCAACAGGTACCTGCTGACACACGCTTATATGCACACACAGGACTGCAAGTCACTCAGGTCTGCGAGCAAACAGGAGTGTGGCCTCTCGTGAAATGAGAGCTATTCTCTATTTTTGAGCATGGTGGATGAAGATGACTGAGCTACTGATGATGATGGTGAAGCCACACAGACATGCTTGTATGCAGAAGTTTCGTGGCAAGTGCTCAGGGCGGAGGAAGCTAAGAATATACAAAAGAAAAGCAGAGCATGACAGCATGAAAAAAATGTGCTCAGGCGTTGTTCCACACTGGGGATTCTGAAGTTTTAAAGTTAAAAAAGTGGAGAGTATATCAGCTCCTTAGCAAGCCTCTACTGCGTTCAGACATACTCCATTAGCACTATAAAACAGCACAGGTGGTGCAATATATAACCAGGAGATTATTTTTCATCTTCTTATAAATTTAAACTTAAGTCAAGTCAAGTCAAGTCATTTTTATTTGTATAGCCCTAAATCACGAAGAGTCTCAAAGGGCTTCACAGATTTTTACACTATATTACACAGACTATTTTTCAGCCGACGAGAAGAGTAGGTTATTCATATGCTATGGAGTAGAAGTGAGTTTTAAGTTTAGATTTAAACATTTCCACTGAGGTTGCAGATCGGATCTCAGGAGGAAGAGCATTCCACAGCACCGGTGCCCGGATGGAGAATGCTCTCGAACCAGCAGAACACTTCTTTGCTCTTGGGATCACCAGAAGACCCACTCTCAGATCGTAGGCTTCGGACCGGGACATAGGGGCAAATCAGATCTGAAAGATAAGAGGGAGCAAGTCCATGTATGATTTTGTATAATACTAAGAGAACCTTGAAATCACATCTAAGGCTAACTGGGAACCAATGCAGGTTAGCCAAAATCGGTGTTATGTGACGACGATATGTGTAAGTTTAAACAGTTGTGGGCCGTAATGGCCTGCAAAGCCTTTTCTCCTGGCCTGAAAAATATTGTCCTTCCATGAGTAATTCCAAATTGTCTGTTAGCTTATTTTCTTTGCTTCTCCTCTGGTTGTACTTTGATATTCAAGCATTTAACCAATGATATTTCAGCCATTACCGTATTTTATAACAGCAAAGCACAGGTAATTTACACCTTGATTAGAAATTACTTTTGAGCAAGTTAAAAATAATAACTTTGGCGAAATGACACTACCCTTTCTCTCTAACAGGGACACAAAGATGCAGAAGATAAGCCGTAAATATTTTTAACTTGCTCAGAAGGAATTTATTATTTGTAAAAACAACTGAACAAAAATGGCACCAAAGAGAAAATCATATTCTGCATACCAAAGCGGGGGCGATGATTAGTCTGAATAGCGAAGTGGAAACGAAAGACAGAAGCATCGGATTGTTTACCGGTAAAAGTGACACAAAGGATGATTATTTCATTGGATTTAGTGATTTAGTGATGTCAAACATGTTACATTTATATACCGTACAAATGTGTTCAACCTGATGCTCTCTTTTATTTTAAATTGCCTTTCAAGATGACATGTACATTTTTGGTGTTGGGTTTTATCATATGAATTACCCCAAAAATGAGACTTAAACTTCATGGCGACTTATATATGTTTTTTTCCTTCTTCATTATGCATTTTTTCGGCTGGTGCGACTTATAATCCGGACAACTTCTAGTCCAAAAATACAGTACTTGTTGCCAGGCTCAGAAATCTGCCCAGAAGCCTTCATAATCAGTTCTGCAGGCCCTGACAACACAAGTGTGAATAAAGCTGTTGGTTAAGCTAATCAGATTTCAAGTTGGAGACACCCTGGCCTTTGAGCAGGCTTAATGAAACGTCAGGGGTTTCACAAATTTTAATTGGCTAGGGGGCGGTAAAGAAAGTATAACAATGAAAATGTAAAGAAAAAATACCCTTGTGCACTGCTTTTGTCGAACAGACTTTCAGCCCTAAATAGAATGATAGTTATGCCAGAAATAAAACGGAACAGGTTCGGCTTTCGGCATTAGCTTAAATGGCAATAGAAAGTAACTGATTGATTGAACTGAGACACACAGAATCTGCAGAACAGAGTAATGGAAATCTTGAGGAAAGTCCAAAAAAAATGATTTTGGGTGAGTAAAAGTGTGTCTGTAATATTGCAAAAGTTATTATTGATATTTATGTGTAGCTGCAGTAAATGTTTCATAGCCATAAACTAGTAATTGATGGTTGGATTGATTCAGCCTACTGAAGGCCTAGGTGTGAAATGTCCTGCCCAGCGCTGAGTCTGAATGGTCAAAAAGTCATTAATTTATTTGCCAGTAATTTTTAGTCACCCCCAGTGAAAAAAAAAAGAAAAACTACGAAGATTAGTGCTGATGACATTGATGTCAAATTTGAATGGCTACGAAAACAAAAACATAAAAAAGACCCAAGACCTTTTATGGATACAACGCACTCAGTATTGGGTGCAGGATGCAGTTGCTAAGAAGTTTAATAAATTACGTTTATCGAACCCGTTAATAAGGCCTGCTACTCTGAATGCCAATGAACTCGACAATCATGAAAAAAAAACCTGAACCCCTGAGTGTTTTGAAATGGGAATCAATATTTTTTGCTACAACACAAACAGTACAGTAGAGTATTTGACTTTTTGGCAAATAGTACAAATTCCTACCCCGCACCTCAAAACAAGTGTATTTTCACTTGTTTTCCTCAAAACATAATCTTAAGTATTTTAGAATAAAACCGAAGAACATTTTCTCCTAGCCTAATTACTCGGAATTACTCTATCCTTTACATGATATAATTTTGCTCATTCCAATGATGATTTATTTCATTTCATAGGAGAAAAAGTTAAAATATCGTAAACAGAGTATACATAACTAGGTATGAATTATCCTTAATTTTCTTGCTATTTTTGGGTAGAAAATATTGCTCATTTTATTATTTGACCTCTAGATGTCGCTGTATTGTGTAGTGCATCTAAAAACAATGGAGAATACTAACTAGGGAGACTACGGGTGATTTTTCTTTTCGTGATTTTTTGCCCAGCCTTTCACAAAATTTTGGGTTTTTGGCAGAAGCATGACGGCGGACAATCGTGTCAGCTCCCTTTTAAATGAGCTTCGTGTTGTGAAAAACAAACACAAATTTCTTGACCTATGAGTGTTTTAAAAATACATATTTATATGACAATTAATGCACTTTAGCTCATTATTTAAATAAGTTTTTTGGTTTTTTTTAATGAAATAAGATATGTATCACTAGGGGTGCTAAATAATACACAATGTTGCTTTGAGCATCATTTGGATTCATGTTAGATATTGTCAACTTCATTCCCTAGTAAAATAATAAATTTAAACTTAGAATAAGCAAAATTAGCGGACCCCCTTAGGCAGCAGGACTTTGATAAGAAAACATTCTTAAAATGATAATAGGGCAAAAAAAAAAAATCTGTCGTCTGCCACAGCAGATACAATTTTGTCCATTTTAAATCCGATTTTTCATATTTGACATGAAAAAACTAAAACAAAAACGAAAATACTTAAAATCAGCTATTACATTTCATGGTTTTCGGCCACAGGCACAATTTTGTCGTAACCTGGCTGTTGGCATGACTGTTAATAGTGAAATATTATAAAACACACTGAAAGATGCACACATGTACACTCACACAATTTTTCCGGGTTCCTATCTGGAGATTAGGCAAGTTTTGTTCATATAATGTCTGACAAGCCTTAATTCTCTGTTCTCTTTCACCTTTTGCGTACTCTCTCACGTACATACATTTTATTAGTGTCAAAAGATTTTGGAGCATTGGCAATGCACGGTCTAAACCCCAATACGCCCACAAAATACAGCCTAAAATTCCCACTGACGTATTAAGCAACCTCTGCTTGTCTTTACTTTGTCGGCTTCAGATTATAGGAGGAAAACTGAATAAATGAAGAGGAAAAACATCATCCATCACAACGTGCCCACACACTGCACGGTACAATTAGGCAAATCAAAATAACAACATGCTCTGTGATGTGTGCATAAAAATGCTGAGCAGGCCCAGTTGATCTCAGTTCTGGATGGAGAACAGACGAAGAACGTGGAAAGATCTAAAAAGGAGCGAGGGTTCATTGTAGGGGCACAGACAGCAGCTTCAGACATACAGATGCTCAACTAGGAGTAAGCAAGCTGTGATTAAAATGACATCTGTATTTGGATCACAGAAGAAGGCAACGTTCAATTTGGTACCCTTACCTCGGTCAATGGCTCAAGTTTTGGATGTGCAGAAGGTTGGCTTCCGTTTTTTTCCAGTATTGGAGAACGGGAATTTAGCCGTGTCAATTTTTACCACTTATCTGTATTCTTGAAGGCTCAATCAAGATACAGCCAACTCTTGCTGGATCAGGGTTTAGATATTTTACGGATTTTCATTGTGTTCTGCAGCAGACAACACACAGCCAATGCTATCACAGGTACAGGTCACAAAGGGCTGTGCGTGAGTTTTGAGTGTGCAAGTCTGTGTATGATGTTGGTCGCGGAGTGTCTACCCACCCAAAACAATTTGCGAAGCAGGGCGATTCATCAGTTAAATCGGACTAAGAAAAATGGAAGAGTCAATTATGGATTGTTATCTTGTCCAAGAAGAGACTGAGGTGGCGTCGGGAGAGGAAACAATAGCGTGGCTGCAGGTCTGGCCTATTGCTGCAGCTCCCGAACAATTTTAACGAACCACCCGTGCCAGCCTGTATCTCACCAACGCCAGACCCATTACCCTTGAAACGGATGACCTGGGGATACAACTAGGCGATATTTGTGACTGTTTTATTTCTGTCATCACGGAGACCTGGCTCAAGCGAAGTGTACCCAATGCTAGCAAACGCCTAGCAAGCCCAATTATTGATTTGTACAATTGTATAATGACATTTAAGACCACTCAATCAACGGCGATTCTGATTCCTGTGTTACTGATATCTAATTTATAAAGTAATGTTTCTACGTAGCGGGTTTTGAAATACATTGGCCCCTCTATATACAAGATACTGTAGTTTTGAGAAAATCTAGATGTGAGCGAAAATCTTGCTCGACATACTAGAGAAAATCCAAGTTACGAGAATTTACGGATGCTACCGCTAAAGGGCCGAGTGCTAGAGACCGCTCGCCGCCAGCAACGGCTCGTCACAATTAGCACTTGCGTTTCCTGCCACACAAACCTGATCCCGCACGCTTGTGTTTTTTTTATTTCATGTTTTTATCGTGCTTTCCTTTGCTCCCTCACTCCTCCACCACCACAAGTCAGGGTTTCTCTTCAAAAAATACCTTTCATTAATGTAAACATTTTTTCAGACCCAATAGCTTTCTGAGAAGGCTGAACATTTTCCTTCATTTTACAGTGTGTAAAACAAGTCTGTGTTTGTTGCACTTTTGTTGCTTCATTTGCTAATTAAAGCAGAGTGTGTTGCAAAGGGGGCTGGGTGCGGGTTAGTCGACCTTAGTGACGTGTCCCTGACATGATTGATTGTGACTGTCAGGCCTCTCTGTTGGGTGTCTTGGAGTGTCGGGGCCCGCATAAAGGATTACACAAGCTCTTGCTAACCTTGGCTGGCTTTGTTCGCCCGGGGGTCCCGCATCAAAGACCCGGCAGGGGACTTTAGCATTTTTAATCAGGCGGGCCTTGACTCCGTGCTGGCGCTGGATGCCAGATCACTTTCATCACTCCTCACAGAGAGCGCGGATGTGAAGGCGATAAGCACACAAGACTAAAAGAAGAAAAAAATCGGGGGGGGTGAGGGGTCATATTGATACACCTGCTTCTATTTTGATGCTCAATTGTGTAACCACAAATACAAGGATAGTCTTATTTTTTCATTGGAACTTATGACTGACATTGTACCCGACGTGAATTTGTGAGTTGCTTGGTCAAAACATTTTCACAGAAGGCTGAACAAAATTAAGTTAGTCAGGTTGTTTGCCACCGTACGTAAATATCTTGAAATAGGAAACATATTCCTTCAAATGAAAAAAAATGTCCCCTTATTGCTCATTTTAGGTTGTTCTTTTTACTGTTCTCTTTGTTGATGTCTCTATTGGATACATGCCAAGTTAACCCTGTAAACATTTTGGTCTATATGTCCTTACATTCTTTATATTGTTATGTCTATGGCTTTATTATGTTATTGTCATGGAGTGTCATGTCTAATCTCATCGTCAACAATGTTCACTACATTTGTTATCAATGACAATAAACACAATTTTGATTCTGTTGTTAAACAGAGGTTCTTAAAATGATCTCCTATCTGCCACATGAGATCGTTTTTTTTTAGGACAACATTTCTTATTTTACTTTAGAAATAAGTTGAAAATGACATTAAAATATGAAAAACAATCCAGCAAAAGTCAAATGGGAACATATTATTTTACAGTGCAGTTAAAATCGACTGTAAAAATAGTTGTGTAGAATATTTAAACATATACAACTTTGCTATTGGAAAGTAGGACTTTTGCAGTTGGTACAATGCTCAAAACCAGGGGTGTAAAGGCCTAAGGGATTGAATCCGGCCCGCGAGACAACGCTGAGGGAAGCACAAGAGAAAAACGAGCTGCAGGTTGAAATATGTCCATTTGATGTTGCCAAAGCCAGGTACCTCTCACAAATGCTGTACTTGTATTTCTCTCTCTGCCTCTCTCTCTCTCTTGCTCTCTCTCTCCCTCTTTCTTTCCCCTTCTCTCTTTTCTCTCCTACTATTTCTTTCTTTTCCTCTTTCCTTCCCCCTCTCTCACTATTTCTCATTTTATCTCTTTTGTGTCTCTTGCTTTTCTCTCTCCCTCTCACACTCTCTCTCACTTTCCCCTTCTCTCTTTCTATTCTTCTCTTTTGTCCCCTTCTATGTCTTTCTTTCTATCTCTTTCTTTCCCCCTCTCTATTTCTCTTTTTATCTCTTTTGTTTGTAGCCTTCCCTCCCTCTTTCCTCTCTATCTCTCTCTCTCCCTTTCTCTCTTTCTTTGTCCCACCCTCTTTCTTTTTCTTTCCCTCTCTTTCTCTTATTCCTTTCTCTCTCTTTTTCTTTCTCTCTAATCTACTAGCCCGGCCCCCGAGAGAATGTTTGTTCTGTCGTGCGGCGTGGCCCCAGAGTTAAAATGAGTTTGGCATACCTGCTCTAAACAGTGCAAGCATGAGCACATGCAATGCAGCAAATATTTAGACATAATACATAACATACCCACATGAATATATTCTTTGTCATCTGTGAAAGATATATATATAGAATGACGTTTTGACAGTCATGTTTGTATAACAAAATACATCTGTGTTGTGACTATTTCTGCCCCTATAACACACATTCGCGGTCCAATTGAAACCATGAAGTAAAATAGTTTTGCCTTTCATGTGAATAACAATTATTGTTGTTTTTCAGAAGGATGAAAAAATCCATTGTTTCCCTTTCTTGTTTGTACATTAATATTGATTAAGATGTAAAAAAAAAATTGCTCTTTAAATATAAACCATTTCAGGGACCATTTTCATAATGAATAGAAAAAAAGTGAATTTTTGAGAAAAGTGTTTTTTGAAACACTATATCAACAATGGGTTGAATTTTCCTTATTCTAAGTACATTTACGTTATTATTCAGTTTAAAAAAAATACAATACTTAAGAATACAACATTTGCTTTAAAAAAAATCACAATTTTTGCATGAAGAAAAACAACCACGGATGAAATTCCAATTTTATTTGTTAAACTTTTGACACAGCTCATCTAACAATACAAGTTTACCTAAACAAAAGCAAATATGCTAAAACTTGCAAATCCCATTACACAAACACCACCAACACAGCAGGAAGTCATGAATAAATTCCTGCATTGTCCCTTGCGATTGATGGAAGCTTTCTGAAAACAGCAACGAGGACAAACAAGCCGTTGATGTTGTGTGACAACAAATTACGTTTTTGTCTCAGACACTCGCTCAACTCACAGCGTAATGCTTTCAAAAGGCAAATGAGCTCAATGAGCAAATAACAAGGTGACAAATTTTCATCTGTTGTCTTATCTACAAACAAAAAGGCAAATATCAAGTAAGAATCCTCAAAATCAAACCTATTCTCCCTTTGAAAGTGACAAGTGTGAGCAAACTTCTGTTAGTTGATCCCAGACATGGGACCAAGTCACACATGTGCAAGTCTCAAGTAAGTCTCAAGTCTTCACCTTCAAGTCCCAAGTAAGTCCCAAGTATTTTTTTCTTGGGCAAGTCAAGTCACAAGTCAAGTCCCGAGTCTTAGATTGCCAAGTCCAAGTCAAGTCACAAGTCATAAAAACAGCGACTCGAGTCGACTCGAGTCCAAGTCACTAAGTCTCAAGTCCCCATGTCTGGTTGATCCTAATTCGAACACGGACTTAATCTACTCCCAAGTTTTGCACAAGTGACATATGGTAACAGTGGGTGGATTCATCCAAATATCGATACAGAGCGAGTACTCGGATCGGATAGTTACAATTGACTTAAGATGGATACTGTCTTCCCACTTTAACTATCACTATAAAAATAGTGTTAGTGTGTGGTTGGAATATACACACATTACCTGTATACAGTGGCTTGCGAAACTATTTGGCCCCTTTGAACTTTGTGACCTTTTGCCACATTTCAGACTTCAAACATAAAGATATAAAACTGTAATTTCTTGTGAAGAATCAACAATAAGTAGATAGATAGATAGATAGATAGATAGATGACACAATCAGGAAGTGGAACACACATCATTGGATATTTTAAACTATTTTAACAAACAAAAAATGAAAAAGTGGGTGTACAAAATGATTCAGCCCCTTACATTCAGTGCAGCAAACTCGGTCCAGAAGTTTAGTGAGGATCTCTGAATGATTCAATGTTGATCTAAATGACTTACGATGATAAATGGAATCCAACTGTGTGTAGTCTCTGTATAAATGCACCTGCACTGTGATAGTCTCAGAGGTCTGTTTAAAGCACAGAGAGCATCATGAAGAACGAGGCACACACCAGGCAGGTCCGAGATACTGTTGTGGAGAGGTTTAAAGCTGGATTTGGATACAAAAAGATTTCCCAAGCTTTAAACATCCCAAGGAGCATTGCGCAAGCAATAATGTTGAAATGGAAGGAGTATCAGACCACTGCAAATCTACCAAGATCGGGCCGTCCCCCTAAACTTTGAGCTCATACAAGGAGAAAACTGATCAGAGATGCAGCCAAGAGGCCCATGATCACTCTGGATGAACTACAGATGTCTACAGCTGAGGTGGGAGAATTTGTCCCTCGGACAATAATCAGTCGTATACTGTGAAAATCTGGCCTTTATGGAAGAGTGGCAAGAAGGAATCAATTTCTTAAAGATATCAATAAAAAGTGTGGTTTAAAGTTTGTCACAAGCCACGTGGGAGACACACCAAACATATAGTTGAAGGTGCTCTGGTCAGATGCGACTAAAATCGTACTTTTTGGCAACAATGCAAGATGTTTTTTGCCGTAAAAGCAGCACAGCTCATCACCCTCAACACACCATCCTCACAGTCAAACACGGTGGTGGCAGCATCATGGTTTGGGCCTGCTTTTCTTCAGCAGGGACAGGGAAGATGGTTAAAATTGACGGGAAGATGGATGAAGCCAAATACAGGACCATTCTGGAAGAAAACCTGATGGAGTCCGCAAAAATCCTGAGACTGGGACAGAGATTTGTCTTCCAACAAGACAATGATCCAAAACATAAAGCAAAACATACAATGGAATGGTTCACCAAAAACATGTGAAGGTGTTAGAATGGCCAAGTCAAAGTCCAGACCTCAATCCAATTGAGAATCTGTGGAAAGAACTGAAAACTGCTGTTCACAAACGATTCCCATCCAACCTTACTGAGCTCAAGCTATTTTGCAAGGAGGAATGGGCAAAAATATCAGTTTCTTGGTGTGCAAAACTGATAGAGAATTTCCCCAAGCGACTTGCAGCTGTAATCGCAGCAAAAGGTGGCGCTAGAAAGTATTAACTCAATAGGGCTGAATAATTTTGCACACCCACTTTTTTGTTTTTTATTTGTTAAAAAAAGTTTAAAATATCCAATAAAGTGTGTTCCAATTCATGATTGTGTCCCACTTATTATTGATTCTTCACAAGAAATTACAGTTTTTTATCTTGATGTTTAAAGTCTAAAATGTGGCAAAAGGTCACAAAGTTCAAGGGGGCGTAATAGTTAATCGGTGTCGAATAATACTATTCTGTCATAACTTGAATCGGATCGATATATAAAAAATACCAGTATCTGCCACTCCTACCATATAGAGTTCTTTTGAGTTTTGCTTGAACGAGAAATACAATAGCATAATCTTCATTAGTGAGGAGGTTCCCAAATATCCACTGGTGACTAGCTACCATTCTTTATTGAAATAGTGAAAGCAAAATACCTTCCACTGGGCAGCGTCATCATTCAGTGAAAATTAATGATACACACAGTTTTGAGACCTTTGATGACGCTCTTCAAAGTAGCGACGGGGGTGTGACAGGAGCATCTCCCCACGCTTCCCCGGGCCCCCAACCACGTCTCAGGCGACCTCACAGTAAGGAGCCGGGTGGTGACCACTGGATGCTTTTTATTTGATCAGCTGATAAGAACACATCGGACCCTTCTTACCCATGTTTGAAAGCAGGGAGTAAGAGATGGAAACGTGGCGGGACGCATGTCCACGGAATGATTCCCTGATGTGCACAAGAAGTGAATGCCCGTGCGTGTGCGCGTGCAAGCTTCGATGAGAACAAACATGCAAAAGAAGGGAGGAAGCTCTCAGCAGTAAGCAGCCGGCTGGACTTTGTAGAGTACAGGCTTTTTTCTTTCCAATTAATCTAAGATTGGGGGTTGTTCAGCAGGTGTTGCCTTTGCTCAAGGGAATCTCGACAGGGGTCAGGAAGGAGATCTGCATTTCTTCAAAAAAACCTTGTTTTCATTCTCATTTTCTAACACTGTGATCTTTCAAATCTAAAGTTGAATTCTTTACAGACTATTCTAAAAAACATAAGAGCTCATCAAGAATTTGAACCGGATCCCTTCACATGCTATACACTACCGTTTAAGAGTTTGAGGTCATCCAGACAATTTTGTGATTTCCGTGAAAAAGTCACTTTTATTTATCAAATGAATTGTCCAACACGTATTTCTTTTCGTATTTCAGATAAGGCTGTTTCTTTGCCACTCTGCTCTGAAGGCCAAAATCTGAGTAACCACTTCACCGGAGATATTCTACTGGTGTTGTGTGGGTACTATTAAACAAAGTAGCCCAAACTACAGACTCGAATGTACTTGTCCCTTTTCTTGCTTGTACCTCCCACATCTCTTTCTACTCTGGTTTTTGCTGTTCTCTGAACACATCTGTGCAAGAGATCTTCTGTTTCTTGGCAATTCCTCACATGGAATAGCCTTCATTTCTTAGAACAAGCATATACTATCGAGTTTCACACGAAAGTTCTCTTTTTCTGGCCATTCTGAAATTTTAATCACACCCGCAAATGTGATGGTCCGTATACTCAATTAGATCAAATGGAGGTCAGTTTCATAGCTTCTATAACAAGCACAACTGTTTTCAGCTGCACTATCATCATAGCACAAGGACTTTCTAACCTTTAGATGGCCTTTCAATGCAATTAAAAATGTCAAAGTACTATAAGATCACTGGCGTGCTGGTTACTGGAAATGAGCCTCCATACACCTATGTACGTAGATATTGCATAAAAAAAGGAAACATCTAATTGAAAAAAAAGTGCTTTTCTATAAAAAACAAGAACATTTCCAATGGACCCCAAACTTTGGAACGGTAATGTACATGCCCTATTATCAACAAAACCAATACGACTTCTGTTTTTCATTGAAATGCTTTTGGTTTTTGGCGCTTACTTCCAGGTTAGTGTAGTTTAATGTAACGTAACTTGATTTTCAAGAAGGTGAAAGTTTCCTACATCACTTTAACAAGCAATTCATTTGTTTACTTGCGTGGCATCTGTTCAATAATCAGTGACGAGTGATGAGGTCCGTTTCTGGCAGAGGTGGGTACAGTAGCCAAAAATTTTACTCAAGTAAAAGTGGTGTTACTTCAGAATAATATTACCCGGGTAGAAGTAAAAGTAGTCATCCAAATACTTATTTGAATAAAAGTAAAAAAAGTACTTGTTGAAAAAATTACTCGAGTACTGAGTAACCGTAGCAACGTCATATTTATTAATCTTATCCAAAACAACTAATCAGATCATCAAATTATCGAAGTCCATCCAATAAACGAAAAGAAAACCATTTAAAGCCTTAATACTTAAGTAACGAAGTAATGACTTCAATGTTGCCCAATGTAGCGAAGTAAAAGTACCGTTTTTTTCTTCACAAATTTGCTCAAGTAAAAGTAAAAGTATAGGAATTTAAAAATACTCCTAGAAGTACAAACATCCTCAAAACTTACTCAAGTAAATGTAACCCTCCTCTGGTCTCCAGTGAGGCAGAGTCAGATTTACAAAAATCATTAACCTACTTCTTATTCATCTTTTAATTGACAGTATAAGAAATCAATTCATAAACTGTAGCATAGGAAAAAAACCTTGTATTGTCTCATGTCAATAAAGTCTATTCGCACTTCATTTTGAATAAAAGCATCAATAAATACAGTAAGTAAATTCTACACTATCTAAAAAAATCCATGCAATGAGATAAAAGAAATGGCTGACTTGACTAGCTGTTAGCTTGCCAATAGCTTGCTAATACTATCACAAATTGTGTTTTTTGGGCCGAGGTGTGCACCAAACCGGAATCTAGAATCTCACGATCACCCTCTGCCATGAGATAAAAGAACTGCGTGTCTCTTCCCTCAAACGCAGATTCAGTTTCATACTAGTTTAATTAATAATCTAATGTAAAAATTCAGCTATCTCGAAAAAGAAAATTGAGTGCTTTAATATGAAAGAATGTTAAGAGTGAATAAGAACAAATATATCTTTAAATTTACAATTCCATGGTGACATGTGAGGCATAGTGAAATTAAATGAAATGATCTGCATTTATATAGCGCTTTTCAAGTCAATGACTTCCCAAAGCACTTTACATTGTGCTTCACATTTCCCAATAGCGGCGGTGATCTGTGCAGCCATGTAAGGTGCTAACCTGCTTATTGGGGGTAATTGGGGGTTCAATGTCATACCCAAGGGCACTTCGACATGTGACACGGACAAGACGGGATTCGAACTGGGATCCCTTAATCCTAATACGATCGCTCTACCTCCTGAGCTACTGCCGAGTCTCAACTGCATCCCCTTAATGCACGTCACTGTCAATAGTTTCATCTCTTAAGGTAAACTAAGCTGAATTATGTTAAATTACTGCGAGGTGATATGCTACAAAATACATTTGTTGGCCTGGAGAGGGGTGGGCGCCACCAGGTTGTACTTGCCCAAGACAAACCACAGAAAATGGTGCCCCTTCGACCCTAGTGGTTAAGGGATCCAACTCAACCCAACCTAGCATTACCTAATGAGCCAATATACCTATCCTATAATGGTGGATGTGGGGAGCACAATTATTATTACCCATACAAAAAAACTATCAGGCTTCCAGTTGGGGGCCACATACCCTTAGTTGGCCTATAGCAATGGGTGTGCTTTTCAGTTTCGCATTTCTATCAACAGTCCAAAAACTTTGCTGCATCTTGGAAATTACACAGAAAAAAATGTCCACCTCCCATTCGACACAGTTAGCTTCCAGGATTTAGAGTCTTCGAGTACTTAAACAGGAGGCATGGCAGTTGACTGGTTAGCATGTCCGCCTCACAGTTCTAAGCCTCTGGGTTTGATTCCAGCTACTGGCTTTCCTGTGTGGAGTTCTTCCTGTGCCTGTGTGGGTTTCCTTCGGCCACTCCAGTTTTCTCCCACATTCCAAAAACTTGCATGGCAGATTTATTGTCACCCAATATTTCGACCTATGATCTTAAAGGGGCATTTTTCATGATTTCGGATGAAGAAAATCATCTGTGCATTCTTTTCCACTTTTCAGGGTCAGTTTGTGAGGACCTCATCAGGGAGGCCCAGACATCCTTATCCCTGGCCAAAAATCTAGAGACATAGTCTCTCTTGCGTGTCCTGGGTTGTCTCATGGCCTTCTGCCAGTGGAACATGCCTAGGACATCTCCTAAGGGCCCGGTCACACAGCCGTTTGCGGCTGAATCACGGCCAGAAATTTCTGCCTGTGAGGCGGACGCTATTGGACGCTTTGAGGTCGCCATACAGACGAGATACAGCAGTGCTTAACACGCGGTCGGAAATTCACGCGCGGTTAGCAGCACGAAAAAGTTTTGCGCTGCTCAATACTTTAGAGCACGGGTACACAGCCTTTCACGGGCGTATCGAGGCTGAATCACGGCCGGAAATTTCTGGACGTGAAGCAGACGCTACTGGGCGCTGTTGAACGCTTTGAGACCGCCATATAGACGAGATACAGCAGTGCTTTACTCACGGTCGGAAATTCACACGCGGTTGGCTGCGCGAAAAAGTTTTGAGCTGCTCAAAACTTTGAGCACGTGTTAACCGCGGGCGGCACACGAGGTAATGACGCGGAAATGACGCGGAAATGACGCGGAACGACGTGCTCTGGCCGCGGCCAGGGCGTGGTTACACATGGGTAGGACGGGAAATTTCAGGGGGTAATCGTGGGTGGAGCATGGTAATAGCATGTTCTGCGCCTGTATCGCGGTGTTATTACGTGAAATTAGCGTGTTACGCGTGTGACGGTCAAACGCCTTTCTCCGCGTATATACAGCGCGATATGCTGAGCACACGTCAGTTGTGCTCGAGACGTCAAGGGGTGGACATGGATCCCCGTCACCTGGCAGGGGAGATAGCATGATCATGAAGGTAGGCTAGGACCTTAGCTTGGCCTTTTGGCTGAGAGTAAGAGTCCCGGCTCCTAGGCTTTGTAGCGTATTATGAACTGACCGATAACAGATAATGAATAATGAATAAAGAAGATAGAACAATAACCCTTAAGAAATCCCCCCCCCTCGTCACCGTAGTGACCTCGTCTTAATCCATTTTTATTTCTTGACATTTATTTTCATTTCATAACAAGATAATAAAATAAAAATGAAAAACTATTACAATAATAACATATTGGCTTCTTCGGTGCCATAGCTTGAAATCTTGATCTTCACGGGACTGTGTCTTGAGCGGTTATGATTTCTACAGCCCGGTGTTATGCCGAGAAATGCATCCCTTCCGAGATTTGCATCCCCTCGCTACTACAACCACTTTTACCTCGTTTTATCTCACTTTTATATCACTTTTAGGGAATGTAATGGCGAACATATAACCAAAACCACTTCGTCTTGCATTTGTTGGGAATGTAATACAACTTAAACCATTCCATCTTTGTTTTTGTTGTGAACGTAATCGAACGGTAATGCACACCGTATATAAAATCTTCCCCCCCTCGCGTGAACGCGCATTCTGCTGCGCTTCCAACAAAAGCGATCGTATTCTACATAAAACGCTTACTAAAACAATAAAGCGAGCTAATTATAACAATTGGGAGATCCTAGTCTATATAACGCGTTTTTTTAAACAATAAAGTGCGATCGTATTCTACAAAATGCGTTTGTTAACACGGATGAAAAAGTCACCAACGTCAATGCACGCTTCCAACAAAAGCGATCGCAGCAGAATGCGCGTTCACGCGGGGGGACGGGATTTTGTGTAAGAGTCGGATTTGGGCACAACACCGGCTCGCGAGCCTTTATACCCGTGGTCCACACGAGAAAATGACGCGGAAATGACGCGATGAGGAAGCGGAACAGTCGCCGGCGTCTGTTTTGCGGGCATACCACCGATGAACAGCGGGTTGGCCAATTTTGCGCATTTTCCATCGCGGGGAACCACGGGCAAAAAAAAAACGCAAAGTTTTACCCGCGATACAGACGCAAACGGCTGTGTGACCGGGCCCTAAGGGAGGTGTCCTTACCACCTCAACTAGCCTTTCTAAATGCAGAGGAGTAGCGCCTCTACAGTAGTCCCTCCTGTATGACTAAGCTTTTCACCCTCAATTTGGAAATCCATCCATCCATTATCTGCACCGCTTATCCTCAGTAGGGTCGCAGAAGTGCTGGAGCCCACCCGAGCTATCTTCGGTCAGTGGGCAGGGGACATCCTGAACTGGTTGCCAGCCAGTCGCAGGGCACACAGAGACAGACAACTCGCTCGCAATTCACAGCTTGGGACAATTTGAACCGGCCAATTAACCTGATATGAATGTTTTTGGAATGTGGGAGGAAACCGAAGTGCCCGGAGGAAACCCACGCAAGCACGGGGAGAACATGCAAACTCCACACAGGAAGGTTCGATCTCATGACCTCAGAAAAGTGACGCACACACGCTAACCACTGCGTCGCCGTACTGCCCCAATTTGGAAATGAATTTACAAATAACAAAACAAGTTTGATTTCCTATTACGTTTCACAGAATTGACCTGATCAACAACCAACTACAGTGCTACAGCCCGGGTTGGCCCCCATATTGGCACATCGCACACGGCACCCATAATGTGGCGTGTGGTGCGTTAAGAAGAATTTTAGCTTTGTGAAGCTAAAGTGGCCAAAAGACTGCGGAGTCTACAGCTGCGGTTCAAAGCACATCAGCGTTTGAATCTTAACAAGAAAGGGTCGGGTAGGGAGAAGGGGTGAGCACGGGGAGCCAGGGCCACAGCCCGCCGGCTTAGATCTTCACCCTTGCATGCGCACACACACACAAGAAGGAAAACACACTGGCCGACATCAAAAACACAAACATTAAAGGCCACGCAGACAATCGCATGAAGACCCACAGCGAAAGCCACAAGATTGCTGACACACACAAAGCAAAGAAAACAAATGACACGGAAACGCACACATGGACGCAACATGGGGCCCTGTGTCCCCACGCGGCCAGCTGTGGGAGCTCACGCAGACGTGACGGTTGTGCTATCAGGCCAACATTAATGCCCACCGCTTTAAACACATCCGTTTGAAGTCGCACCAAAGTCAGACCCCGGGATCTCTCATCTCCCATCTCCCTTTTAACACCGCCGTGCCGACATTTCATTCTGCCCTCTTTTCATGCTCCCGCCTTTGAATTCTGCCTTTTTAAAAGACTAATTTGAACTTCTTCAAGGCTGGAAAAACAGGCAAAGGCGCGTCATTAAGATTCTTCCGCATGGTGCGCTTCTTTCGCGCCGTCAAAGGTCCACCAAAGTAACGCCGGGCCTCTGATGTGCGCCGATTGATAAACACGCGGCCGAGCCTCCGTAAGTGGCCGACATAAGGAGGGCGTTTAAACGATTGCCTCTTTGCATCTTGATTCAGAACAATGATCACGCGGTGTTCAAATAGCAGTGCTAGTTTGAATTCAGCTAATGTCTGAAGAGGAGCACACGGAATGGTCTCGATGTCCGCTGCTGGAAATGACCAACCGTCCGGACCACATAAGAGAAAAACAAAACACAAAGGCAACAATCAAAGCAGAGTTTCAGCAGGACAGCGCCAGCGAACGAAATTGAGGTTTTTCTTCACAGTAAAAATTTGATTTTGATTAAGTCGAGTCAAATTTATTCATCAAAATCTTAATTTCAAAAGGTCTCAATGGGCTTAGGGTTGGTACGGGTAAGATACATGATTAACACGGGATTTCTACTTTTAAAGGTACTGGAAAAATTGGAAAATTGGCTTTCAAAGTCCATCAAAAAGTGCTTTGATTTGGCCATAGAAAGATGTACAACCTCTAAGGGGTGAATGACCACGTTACAACATCCCCTGATCTCAATTGTACATGAGGGCAAGGAAAAAAAAACAAAAAAACCCAGCATGAGGAAAATTAAGAAATGTCTCACGATTCAGTTTGATCATGCGTATGAAATTCAAAAGGGCATTGTGTAATGTTTGACCACCAGATGTCGCTGGATTGTGTCGTGCTGAACTTAAAATGAGTGCTACAAAGCACAAGAAATAACTGAAACCTAGGAGATTCAAAATGACCAAACTGAACCATTTATTCTGTAGCACAGCCTTTCACTTGTGGCAGCATTACGGCAGACAATTATATCAGCTCCCTTAAGGTAAGCCTTGTGTTATGTAAAATAAATACAAGTATTTAAATGCATGAGTGTTGTAGTTTGTGTTTTGGCTTATTATTCTAATCAATATTGTTTTTTAAATGAAAGCTAAATAATACATAATGTCCAGCTAATAATTATTTTGTGTTTGTATTGTTTTGTCTTGTTGATTCTGTCAAGTGTATAATTACAAAAGCAATAAAGAACTTTTTTTCTATAAATAGACAATTTAATCTAGTTTTGAAACACTCTTAATTAAAGCAATTTAATATATCATGTCCCATTTTAAGCACTACATTTGATAATATGAGTTGGATAACTCAAATGAGTGCTTGTTTAAATGATTTTCATGATTTTTGATAAATAAGCACATAAGTATATAGCTAGCTGAAAGTTGGCCTTGTGCGCAGTACACATTAATGTTTAATGAAAAAGACAAGAAACTCTAGGGCACATGTGTCAGACTAATGGCCTGGGGACAAAATGTGGCCCACCACATCCTTTTATGTGGCCCACGAGAGCTTAAAACAAGGGGTCTCTGACGTGGTCACTGGGCAGCTTCCTCAGAACACCTAAGGACAGGTTCTGAAAATATCTCACGAGTGATGGGTCATTGCTATTTCCTTAAACATTTGATTTCAAACTGACATAATATCTAGGTGGTTGACTTAATCTCCAATAATTACAACCTGGTTATAAGATACGAAGTAATAACAAAAGTTCTTATTTTAGAAATGTACCGTATTTTCCGCACTATAAGGCGCACCTAAAAGCCTTTATTTTTTTCAAAAGCTGACCATGCGCCTTATAATACAGTGCGCCTTATTTATGGATCAATTTTAAAATTGCAAAGTTTTCCAACTAACTTGCAGCCGCCGACTCGATTTTCCCCCGAACGCCAAGTAGTACGCGGTGTATGCTGGGATTTATTTACCGGCGTTTCATTGGCTAACCAATGTGTCAATCATCATTTGAATCAATCACTATTGGCTAAAGTTATTCAGAGGTCAAGAGGCGGATCCTTTTTATCATTTACAGGCTGCCATTGGCTTAAACGGCAACACAAAGCCTGCAATTGGCCAAAACAACGGTGTATGCTGGGATTTATTTACCGGCGTTTTATTGGCTAACCAATGTGTTAATCATCATTTGAATCAATCACTATTGGCTAAAGTTATTCGGAGGTCAAGGGGCGGATCCTTTTTATCATTTACAGGCTGGCATTGGCTTAAACGGCAACACAAAGCCTGCAATTGGCCAAAAAAGATGAATGTTTATGGCACGTAGCTGACGGCATAGAGAAAGCATTTTTGTCTATTCTGTATTTGAAATTATTTTATTCTCCTGGATTTACTACCCTCACGGATATAAGAGGACATTGGCTGCACATTATTATGAACACAACGACTTCGGTGAGCTACTTCGGGTTTTATATTGTCCCTGTATCTTGTTTCAGACTGAACTCGATGTTTCTGTGATAAGCGGTGCAGATAATGGATGGAATGGAGTGTCTATTTTTAAATTAAACTCAATTCCAAGTGTTTATTGTCATATGCACAGTAAAGTTGCGAGCGAAAAAAAAAATAGAAACTCAGGAATGGTTGGCATTTCTTGAATCCCAAGACTTGAACCTTCCGAATGATGGAACGATGCATTTGAGTGACATCGTACGGACACCGCATCCGCACGTGTTCTCGACACGTTTTTGCGTCTTTGCAAGCTTTGGGAATGTTAAGGGGGTAATAAGTTGGACTGAACTATCTGACTGTTTTGTCCACGTTTCCATTGTAGCGCCTTATAATCCGGTGCGTCTTATCTATGTCAAAAATTGGACCAAAAACTAAAACTAAACATAAATGGGTTGAAAGAATGCTTTGACCAAAAACTCTTTCACATATTTCCCCTGAGCTACAATACCTTCAAAGTGACAGCTCCATATCAATGCCAATGAGAGGAATTGAGAAATGCATCCTCCCAAAATATCCAAAAAGCTTTTGGTGTATTCAGTTTAAAACATAATATACCTTGTACTATCAAAACATTTGAATTGCAACTGTAATATTTGTGTTTCAATAAATAATAGAGCTATTTTGTATAAGGGAGTATTTACTTTTATTTTACATATCATTTAGTATAACTTAGAACGGTTACGTGGCCATCGGTGAAAATCAGTTTGACACCCATCCTCGAGGGGACAAATGAGGACAAGGGTGGCACAGAATAGTCATACAAAAAACCAACAACACTTTATACACAATCATATTGACATTTTCATCACGCAAGCCAGATTAATAAACCTGGCTTAGTGCCCTGCAGTCCATTGATTTTCTGTACATAAACCAAAACCTCTGGGATATAAAATTTTGGTCCATCCAGCACGTTGCTCCTCGGACTGTCAAGGAATTTGGTTAAATGAGGGTCCACTCCTTGAAACTCCTGGGTTTGCACATCTCCGACGACTTAACCTGGTCTGCCAACACCAGGGCTGTGGTGGGGAATGCCCAGCAGCGACTCCACTTCCTGAGGGTTCACAGGAGAAATAAAAACCTGGAACAGAAGTTGCTGGTGTCTTTCTACAAAGCCACAGTCGAAAGCATTCAGTGTGGAAAATTGGGAGCACGGCAGCGGACAGAAAATACATACAGAGAGAAATTTACACTGCCCAAAAGATCAGCAGCTGCTCTCTGCACAGTCAAGAGGATATTGCCGGGTTGCGATTCTGTAGCAGAGTCTTAAACATTATAAAAGACAATTCCCACACCATCCGTCAACATTTTGTCCTGTTGCCCCCTGGTAAGCGCTACAGGGCCCGCAAAACAGAGACAGTTTCTTCCCCAGGGCTATCACAATCCTCGACAAACGCACAAGAACGTAAAAATATATCTTGCGACCGATTTTGTTATTGTTTTTTTTTCCGTTGTAAATGAAACTGTGAAAATATAACCTATCGCAGAAAACTGTAAAAGTAAATATCCTGTGACTTATTTTGGATTTTTTAATTGTTGCTGCTAAACGTTATTGCACTTATTTTTATTGTATTGTCATTGTAACTTGGGGCAGTTTTCTAAGCACTAAGTAATTATTATTTTTTTTGCCTTTTTATCCTCCCTTTAGTCTTTTCTTTTTTCTTTTTTTTAAGGTCTTCATTACATGTTTTACCATGGAGTGCTATGTCTATTCTTGTTGCAAACAATGTTTCACAATGTTGATATCAATGACTATAAAGACATTTCAATTCAATGATGGCCTGGCAAGACGTGGGAGACCACCCAGAACACTGTCCATTGTCTCATTAGGAGCTTGCACGACATTGTAACTTCACAGTAACTTTTACTTGTAACTTAATTTTTACTGATATATCGCTTGATTAAAGTATAATCCAAAATTATATTCAAGCTGCCCTGCGACTGGCTGGCAACCAGTTCAGGGTGTCTCCTGCCCACTGAATGAAGATAGCTGTGATCGGCTCCAGCACCCCCACGACCCTACTGTGGATAAGCTGTGCAGATAATGGATGGATGGATATTCAAGCTTGCCTGCTTGATTATCCACATCACTTCTCTGTCTTCCATTTTAAGTACAAAGTAGATTAAGTCGGCTGGTCTAGTATAAGGGTGAGCAAATTACGGCCCATCTGGCTTTTTCGTGCGACCCGCCAAACTATATATACATATATATATATATATATATATATATATATATATATATATATATATATATATATATATATATATATATATATATATATATATATATATATATATATATATATAATCCTGTTTTTTGGGTGTCCTGTTTTATCCTATGTCCTTTGATGTGTCTGTAACAAAAGTACTATTACATAAAAATCCTACAAAAATAGTACAAAATTGCTTCAAAACTGAATAACAAATGTAGTGCCTAAGAACAGGAACCTAATGTATTCTTTTTATTCCTTTCTTAAAAGAAAGATATACGGTACTATAGAAATATTGCTACAGTAACACTATCTAAAAACCCCCCAATTCCAACCCCTAATGCAGAGCGCCAACCAGGGAGGCAATGGGTCCCAATATTGTAAGTCTTAGGTCGAACCAGCAACCACTCAGTCTTGGGGCAGGTGCCCTATCCCAAAGCTACTGAGCTGTTTTTTCAGTAATATAATAGAATTTACTTCTATTGTCATTCTTTGTAACCATGCACACAGAACGAAATGTCGATACACATGACCTGTACAGTTAAACTGTAGCGAGCCGATGCAGCCGCAGCCAAACAGGTGACCAAACCCCCCAATTCCAACCCTTAATGCCGAGCGCCAAGCAGGGAGGCGATGAGTACCAATGTTGTAAGTCTTAGGTATGACTCGGCCGAGGCTTGAACCAGCGACCTCCCAGTCTCGGAGCGGGCGCCCTACCATCTAGGCTACCGAGCTGGATAAATATCATAACACATACATACTACCACAGAAACATGACAACAGAAATGCTACCAAAATAATACTATTGAAATACTTCAAAAAATAGCACAGAAATACAACACAACTACAACAAAAATACAAAGGAAATACAGTACTTCAAAAATACATAATTGAAATGCAACAAAATTTAACAGAAATACAACATAACCACTACAAAAATACTACTGTGGAAATGCCTCAAAAATACCACTGCAGTAATACTACAGATATATTACAAATATTCTGTGATTACAATTGTGAAATTATACTACTATGAAGAAACTACAAAAGATACTACAAAATAAAAACTACAGTAATGCTACAAAAATACTACATAAATACTACAAAATTTTTACTACAGAAATAACACAAAAATCCGACTGCACAACAGTAATCCTACAAAACTAAATATCAAATTAAGAGTTGAAAACAGTGACCAAATATATCATTTTGCTTTCATTGTGAATGATTCAAAACCAATTTGAAGAAAGTACCTACTTTGAAACTAATATGAAGAAATATAACATGTAGATGTCTGAATCTATATTTATTCTTAATGAAAAGTAATTGTATATGTCTCCAGGATCGGCCCCTTGGCCAAATTTTTAACCCAATGCAGCCCACCACTCCAAATAGTTGCCCATCTGTGATTTAAAGAAAAATAGCAAGAAGGTCCGATAATCAGAGACAGAGGATGAAGCACATGAAAACTGGTTAGCATCCTCGTCAGCGTGCTAAGCATGTTTTATTGACCAGCGCTCAGTGTTGGACTGCTGTCAGAAAAGTTCACGAAGAGAATTCTAGTCTATTTGAATTTGGGGTTGGAACAACTAACATGTTTTGCTGTGTGAGAATCCCCCCACTCTTCTCTTGCATCTTCACAAGTTGCTGACCCGAGCTAATGTTTCTGTTTACTCCACTCAGTGTTTCACACATCAAACGTGGGCTTGTTTACTCTGACTCTGACCTCCCAGTCTGCTGGGCCGGGGACGAGCAATAGCAACCATTTTTTTCCTTCAAGTTTTCACATCAATTTTTTTTCTTTTTATCTAGATCACAGCCTTCCTCATTTCTACTTTTCCGAGACTCTGCACTCCCTTTCCATAGGAAAAAACAGCAAATGTTTTTCGTGACATTTTATCAGTCTGCATTGCTCTCAGGCTTCATATTAAAAACTTGTACTTGCCAGGTTAACTGCCAGGAAAAGGAGAGCAAAGTTCATCAGATGCTTGAAACAGTGTAATGTCTGTAGCTGATACTACATTAGAAACCATACATAGGAAGTGTTATGCAAATGATATCACCAAGCTGCAGCATATAAATCCTGAAAAGAAGGGGACCAAGTACTGAGCCCTGCGGAACGCCACAGGTAACACTAAAAAGCTCAGAGGTCACCGTATCTAACACAATGCCTCCTATCTGGGAGGTAAGATCCAAACCGTGAGAAGACAATTCATGAGCGACCAATTCATTTTTCCAGCTGATCTTGTACTATATTGTGGTTCATATTGTCAAAGGCAGCGCTCAGTGCAGTAACAGTGATAACGCGCTGTAGTCCTTTGCCACGAGAAGATCGTTGGTCACTTTAACCAGGGCTGTCTCCAGTGGCTAATCGGGAAGAACAGGATATTTCCAAAAGGGCTAGTTCATGTCAAGGTGGAGTTTGGGCTGGCTGGATGAGAAAAAATAATTCGAGCATGTACCTGTCACTTGCACTATTTAACCTTACTCATGCATTCATTCTCTAGTCAGCTATTTGCCCACATTCAGCGCAACCCCTACGGAGCAGATTGTTTACATGCCACAGAGATGTAATATGTTTTACCATATGAGGGAAATTTACCCTCCCAAACTTAGTCAGTTTGGACCACCGCCATTTATTATTAGAGATAAGTGGCTGCTTAGGGCCAGCAACTACTAGGGGGCCCCCAAGAGTTGTTAATCTTTTTGGTGCCAACATTGTCCCTATTGTCACTTTGTGTGTCCACTCAAAAATACTTCTACAGAAATAACACACAATAACTATAAAACTAAATATCAAATACAGTGCTTGAAAACAGGGACCTCATATTATTTTGCTTTCATTCTGAAAATTAAAAAAAAGTATAGAATAACTACAAAAATACTACCACAGTGGAACTATATCACAAAATACTATTACAGAATGATTGACTCCCAAGATACTACTATGGAAAAATTACAAAAAATCTACCAAAATGCTACTAAAATACTGCTTTGGAAATACATCAATTGTACTTCTATCGAAATACTAAAAAATATCATTACATAATACTAAAATACAAAAAACTCCTAGTGAAATTATAATACGAAAATACCACCACAAGGGGTTTACAACAAACCTGCAAATTACACCTATAGTGATAATACACAAACTATCCTATGGAAATATCACAAAAATACTACAAAACAACTACAGTAACACTGTACTACAAAAATACTGCAGGTATACAACCAACATTCTTAAATGGAAATACAAACAAAATACAACAAAGATAGTACAAAAATACTAAAAAAAAATAATACTACAGTAATACTACAAAATAAAGAAATAATTAAATAAAACTACTGTAGTAGTACAAAAATACTACAATAATACTACAGCTATAGAAAAAAAATCTATTTCAAAATACTAAAGAAAGTACTGTACTACTATTGTACTACTTACAATTACTTCAGAAATACTACAAAAATAAAACTACAGTAACAACAAAAAACCATAGAACTTCAATAAAAATCTGACTTCAGAAATACTAAAAAAAAACGAAAAAGAACCTATAGTAATACTTCAAAACTAAATAACAAATGAAGTGCTTAAACAGGGACTTAATATACTATTTGGCTCTAATTGTGGTCGTTTCAAAACCAATTTGATTAAACTAATCTATTTAAAAAGAAGTATAACATTACACCTCGAAATAGTTGCCCACCCATAGAGTAGAACATGGAATGAGTTCTCGTCGGTACAGAAATTTTCAAGTAATACGGGGCCCCAAATCAAATTGCTTAAGGCCCAAAGAAGGTTTTGGCCGGTCCTAGATTGAGGGCAGAAAGGTCCGAGGTGGAGCTGAAAAAGCCAGGAAAAGAAAAAAGAAACGAATTTAAAACAAGGACTTTTATCATTCATTTCACTCAGCAGTTACATAAATATGCGCGTAGTGATGGGAATTCCCTCTCTTTTTCAAAAAACGGCTCTTTTAGCTTAGCCCACTAAAAAGAGCTGACTTTTTCGGCTCCCAAAAGCTTCTTCAGATTATTTTTGCTACTTTTATACATATGTTAAAAATCATTATGTAACATTAGGCAGAAAATTACTTTTAGGAGACCAATAAAGCTAAAAAAATGAAGAAAAAAAAAGACAATAGAAAAAGAAACAACAGAAGACAAAATAAAACAGTGGCAAAAAGAAAGAAAAAGGAGAAACAATAGAATAAGGAAGGGAAAGCAGGGATAAAAAGAAAAGGGGGAAAACGATGGAAAAATAAGAAAAAAGCTTGGGAAGAAAGAAACAAAAGAAGAAAAAGGAAAAGATGAAAAAGTGAAAAGAAACAGGTCCTCTCACAATATAACTTCCTCGCAGATGCCTACCATAACATTTGGCTGGCATATAAGGTCCTGTTGAGCCTTTCCTGTACTCAGGTTGCATGTGAGCGAACCTTCTCTGCTTTAAAATGTGTGAAAACTAGGCTAGGAAGCTCACTGGCTTCATGCTGATGTACACTGAAGAGGAAATTTTCATGTCTATAGACAATGACATAGTCATAGAAAAGTTGCGGGGACCAGTGCTTTGTTTAGGAGGATTTTAATGTTTTGAGTAGCTTACTTAAATTGTGTGTAGTGAAGCTACTTCATAAGAGTCTTGTGTGAAGCCTAACAATCTGTTGGGGAGGCAAATGCAATTTTGATTTAAAATGACCAATACTTTACATAGGTAAATTGGTTTTCATCTGTATCAGAACCTTTATATATTTTTCTTTAAATTGAAATGGTAGAGTGTTTTCTCCCTACTTTACAGCCGTCCATCCATTTTTTTGCACCACTTTTCCTCAAAAGAGGGGGCGTGAGCCCATCCCGCTAATCTCTGGGCAGTAGGCAAGGGACACCCTGAACTGGATACCAGCCAGTCACGGGGCACAAAGAGACATACTGGCTCATTCACACCTAGGGACAATTTGGACAAGTCAATTGACCTGCCGTGCATGTTTTTGAAATGTTGTCTGAAACTTGAGTCCCTGGAGGAAAACCCACGCAAGCACGGGGAGAGCATGCAAACTCACAAAGGAAGACTAATAGCTGGTTTTGAACTATGACCTTAGAACTGTGCTGCGGACGCGCTTAACCACTCATCCACTGTACCGCCTCTTAATTGAACATGTTCCTGAAATTCTTCCCAACAAAAGTTCACCATAAGAGCTCTCTACTTCATTCAAACTCATCTTCCATAGCTTAAGCGGGCCAGCTTTGGGTATAAAACTCCTTGGCTGACAAACGGGCCCACTCCGGCCCTGGCTCTCTTGAGTCATTACCTCTGAACCATGACTGCACAAATCCATAACGATTATTCTCGGACATAAAGTCATTCAGCTGCTGTGTGAATTTTTAAGAATTGAACCATGGACAAGACAATAGGTAACAGGATGACCAGGTTGCAATGGATGTTATAAAGGCATGATATTACTTTTAATTTGTGCAATACATGAATAATAAATATGAAAAGAAAGGCGGCTGAGTTGTTAGCGCATCCGCGGCACAGTTCTGAGGTCACGGGATCAAATCCAGCTACCAGCCTTCCTGTGCAGAATTTGCATGTTCTCCCCATGCTTGCGTGGGTTTCTTCCGGGCAATCCAGTTTCCTCCTATATTCCAAAAAAATGCATATCAGGTTAGTTCAAAATTGTCTCTAAGTGTGAATGAGCGAGTGAGTTGTAAGTCTCTGTGTGCCCTGCGACTGACTGGGAACCATTTCAGGGTATCCCCTTCCCACTGCTCGAACATAGCTAGAAATGGGCTCCAGCAGTTCGCGCCCCTAGCGAGGATAAGGGTTGCAGATAATGGAGGGATGAAAATATGAAAAGCTTCAACTGATATAACTTATGAAAAGAACCGTATACATGTACGAGTTGTTTTTATTATACAACTCTTGTATTCCTAATGATTTGGATGGTAGGTGCACAAAAACAAAAGGGGAAAAAGTAACCCCTTAGTACACATATGTTTTTGGTTTTGTTTATTTGAATACTTGGAGAGCACATACTCTACATATAAAATACAAATGTTCCCTAAAGGCTATAAGGAGATGTGCAATATTTTTTGGTATTTTGGTTTTTTTCTAATAAGTTTGGTTGGGTTTAGTTTTCTCGAGCTTCCACTGTGGTGAATGCCCTGAGCCCACAGACATCATGCTAATAACCTCCCACTCACTCACAACCAATGGCGGGCTGCTGAGAAACACGATCCACGATGTCTAAGATGTCATAAAATCAAACAAAAACGTCAATTTGCCAAAACAAATACGTCCTTGAATTATCATCGCCATGTCAAAAGTTTCTTCTAGGAAGAGTTTGTGGACAGTGCGCTTGACTTGCTCGGACCCACGCTGGGCTTTGTTGTGTTGGGTTTCACTCAGTGGGGGGAGCATTGGTGTTGTTTAATAATCAGTGGGATGTTTGGATTCTAGATGCAGGTCAAAGCTAAGACAAGCCATCATCTCTGCAAGCCCAAACAAGAACCACATGTTCCTCTAGTTCTAGTACTCTTCACAGGCCGCTGAGGAAATTCAGCAACCCCTCGCCCTGGGAAAGAACATGGAAGCGCACAAAATCCAAAGACACATGTGGTGAGCCATAAACTTCTTATGCGTCACCCCACCCCCACCTTTTACCGCCGTTCTTTCCTCCTCGTCATTCCAGGACTTCCAGAATCCCATTGCCTGCAACCACCCTGCCTGCAGACTTACACGTCGAGCTGCAAGAAGCCACGGAAACAATAGGAGAGGAGGAAGTGACATGAGGTAGCAATCTGAGATTCCTGGCGAGCAAAGACAAAGACGTTGGGGGGGCTGGGTTGTGGGTGCAGTCGTCATGCAGGGGCAGTGGCGACAGTCAGCACGAAGGTGGCTCCTGGCCCTCGTCCCACCGTGGGCCAACAACAAAGGATATCCTCTGAGTGAAACTTGAGTCGAACGGAAAAACCAAGAGGATGACAATGGCGCCTGCTTTTCGTTCAAATGAAAATTAGCCTCCAGCGTAGGAGATGGATGCTCAGTGGATTCCCCGCCATCAAACCCGCTGGCCTATAGTCGTGGCCTACATCACTCTGTGACACAGGCGGCAGATTGAATTTCATGCCCTCGTGTCTTGGTACCAGTCCATGTTGGACCCTGCCCCACACCAGAAACTTCACCAAATATATAACGGGGACCCAAATATTCTCCTATCAAGTCTTTCTCAGCCATTAGCCAGGAATGGGCAAGTAATAAACCTTAAATATGGATGGGTTACCAGGCAAACATGGTTCCAAATATTTGGATTGTTATCAGTTTATATTGATTGTTTGAGTCTAGTGTGTCGGCTAAAAGGGACAAGAATGAGGAAAGTCTAATTTGGAACCAGTATGAAACAGAATTGTGCATGCTTGTTTCTTGGATTCATGTTTGTTAGAAAAGCCAGTAAAATCCAAAAAAGTCTTGGCAGAGTCCAATTTTAAACTCTTTCCCCTGCTGTTAAGCATACTAAAATCCATGCATCACTGTACTGTGATACTATTAAATCAATACAAAGTTGCAATGTTACAACAGGACTGCACTAATCTTTAAAGGTTTGTAAAGTCAATTTGCTAAGTCTGAATTGAATTTAGACCCCGCTTCAAGAAGAACATGTTGAGGGTGACCTGGCATCCTGGTTGGGTTGCCCTCTAGATGTCTCCCCAGTGAGGTGTTCCACTGAGACGCTGGGGACAACCCAAGACACGCTGGAGTGACTATGTCTCTTGGCTGGCCTAAAGAACACTTAAGGATCCGCTTGAAAGACTTGGGCTAAGTGACCTAGGGAAAATGGAGCTTCCTAGCTAAGGCTGAATTCCCTGCGACCTGCCCCTGGATAAGCAAATGTTGATGAATTGGGTGGCTGAATTGACCAGATTGGTGCTGATTTGATTGTACATGATGCAATGCATTCCAAAAGGGAATGCACATCATGGCTTAATTGTGGCAAATCCCAATTATCCCGCCTAATGGTATCTTTTTATGACTTCCTTTTACTTTGAGTATCAAAGTGATGTTTTTTTTCTACTCTTTATTACGTTTGACGGATGGCGTCTGTCTAGGAGCCCAAAGGACCATCAGGTCATATGGCTGTTCACGTCGTCACACTGTTACTGCAGCAGCGCCTGGCCAGGTTCCAGATGAGGCCCCCCTTTGGGTAGACCGCAGTCTCCCATGGCTGTCTGGGCTTACTCCCGTGTGGATTAGCTCAAGATTGACCTGCGTGTAAATGAAGAGGCTCGGGACTGAAAATTCTCAGTCATATCTGTCTGTTGTGAAATGTTTGGGAAACTTTACGGAGTAGCAGAAACTAATAGCAAACTGTGTTTTGCCAAGGCCTCAACTGCAGCTTCCACTTGGCTATCATAAATGCTTTTGGTTTCTTGTTTCCATTAAGGTTTGACTACACACAAATGAACTTTTCACAATGACTTCATAATCAGAATGTTGTAAACATGAGTTAAAAAAAGAAATATTTACCCCCCAAAAAATTCGAATACCAAAGCATTGCAAACGGGTAAAAATATGGAAATTAAACTTCTCCTGTTACTAAATGAATGAGTCAACGGCCAAACTAAAGTATTTTCAAAGAAATCAATAAAGGGCAAACCTTATTTGGGTAGATCCAGCAGCATGACCCTGAACACCAGTTTCTGTCATTGTTTCTATTCAGGCCTGCAGAAGTAAGTCACTTTTCTGCTAGTCAGATGTACCCTGGTGCAAACATTAGTGTCCCATTTTTAGAGAGTGACAATCTCAGGCTGACGTCATAGCTTTGATATGTACAAACGTTTGTGCATGATCCCGGTCACACTTCCTGTTTAGGTTGCTGCCTTATTGATGTTCGCAGCTGGAGCCTTTGATCCAGAGCACAGGTTGCGGATGTGGGAAAGCAAAGCTAGGGAAACAATAGCATGTGGTGATGCGGACATAAGTTTGCAGGATGGCACACACTCATACCAAGGCAACAATGTAAACATAAAGCAGAAAACAATGCAAAGTCTTGTATATGTTTGTGCAGAACTATCGAGAACTACAGGTTGAACTCCATGAGTGATAGTGCCACCCGTACATCATTCTATTAATCAGTCCATCCATCCATCCATCCATCTATCCATCTATCCACCTATCCATCCATTGTCTACCTACTCCTATTCCTTGAGGGTCTTAGCCACTGAGTAAAAGGCTTTTTAAATATAGTGACTACTCATACACAAACGACAACTTAAGGGGAGAAACAAAATTAATTCTAGGGGTCTTGGTTCATCCTGCTGACTGTGCCATTTACAATTCTGGCATTTAAGGACATTCTGTTTACTCTCAGAACGGGTTGCCAGCCGGAAACTTCTTTTTACAAGATTCCGCAAAAAAGAACATAATCACCATATCAAACCTAGAACAAACACGCTTTCATAACGAAACCCACCAAACGACAATCTGGGAACCCTAGTCAGGTTTCCGATTTTTGTGTTTGAGAGCCTAAAGTTTGGAGTAATTTTGCCACAATTGGAGCATTGACATTGGAATAAATGACACCAACAGGGTGGGTAACTTCAGAAAACAAACCCTAATTGTGACTTCATATTACATTTAAAAGAGTCTTGAAATTATAATATCACAATATGAATTGTATCAGAGACATATAAAGGTCAGTTGTACCTTATACTGGTGATTGTGAATGATTTGGAAGTGAGTTGGATCTTCAGTCAATTATTTTAGCCCATAATGTTGACCCAAAGCACGAATACACAATTTGAAATGTCCCACAGACACATTTGGAATTCTTGTTGCATGTTTTCACAGAAGAGCGGAAGCGGTTTTGTGCTGCTGTATTACGTTTGGAAATAGTATTCATGGGAAACTGCAGAAAACACGCTGCATTTAAACAGTCCATCGGACAGGGGTATCAATAAATCTGACTTCAGAGATTTATTTGTTTTGTAATCCTTGTTGCAGCTAATAATACTTGTTTCTAATAATAGAAGCTGATTACATTTGTTGGGATCTCTCATTGATAGAATCATAACTGCTTTGAACTTTGAATTATTTTTCTTGGACATTGCATCGAAGGTATTTAGTTTACTTAGGTATGGTGTAAGTAAACATCCTTTATATGTCCCCTAAATCTAAAGACCTAACCATTTGTCTTCCTCCGAGTGTGTTGCAGTTCAAACATGTGCCCAGACCTTCATGAAAAAAAGCAGTGCGTCTAAAATAGCAGCGGACTCAAAAGAGCCCCTCACAAGGTCTCCTGCCTGAGGAGTGGTGCTGAGCGAGCGCTTGTGAAGAGTCCAAAGTGTGGCCTTCAAGTGTATGCACTGACCTTTGCCTGATGAAAGGAACCCCCAAATGCTATTTGAACAATATCATGATGCCCTTTCAATATGAAAGCTGCGCTCTTAAAGCTGTAGCTCCTTAGAAAAGGAGGGAAATGGTGTGCACGCCAGTCGCCTGAGAGCTGTTACACATTTATGCTGAATTATGGATGATGGCATCGCAACCACTGTGATCTCAGGGTAGGGTGGAGGGTCAGTGTTTAAGAACAAAAATGATTCATTGAATTGATATATTTTAGCTGAATAGTATGCAGGAAAATAGGAAGAGTTTTGGGGATAAATGTTAGGTGACGATATAGATTATGTGGATAATTTTCTTTTTTAAATTCTTTTATAGACGTGTTGAAAACTTTCAACCAGTGACGTGCAGTTATGTTCCTGTCTGGCAGTGGTGGGCCGTGAGGGCTTACAAGGCCTTTTCTGCGGGTCTAAAAAAATATCTGAATTCATGTGATGTTAATCATATTTTGTCCATCAATACTACTCCAAATTAACTGTCAGTTTCCTTTCATTGCTTCATATTTATGTATTTATCCAATCACATCTCAGCCGTTAGTTGTCACTAGGGTTAGACATCTACCCAAAGGCTTTCACAAAAAATCCTGAAGGTCCTGAGGCATAATATCAGTCTTTGAGAAATCTGTTGGTATAACCAATCAGGTTCCGATTTGGCGTCTCAATACGACATCTGATGGCGATGAGAAACTTAACCGGTTGCACAAACTATGAATACTTGGGGGCGGTAATCTGCACCACTACCTCAGCATTAGGTTGCCTAAAGACTGAAAACTGAGGTTTTTTTGTAGAAAAGCTGTGAAAGTCTGTGATATTGCAAATTCCCAAGGCAGATGTGAGTAAAGGATAAAGTCAACATATATCCAATGAATGGATTGAATAAGAAAAAATACAAGATTGTATTGTTTCCAGACATAATCTACTTATTGAAATTCACATTATTGAAATATTTAATAAGATATTCCATAGTTTTTACACATAACTATCTGTATCAAAGTCAAGGCCAGATGTCGAAAAATATCCGGACATTGCTGTAAATTAGATTTTTTTATTGTGTGCACCTTTTTCCGAGAACAGGACATTACTGCCGTGCTTCTTTCCGCCGCTACCAGCGTGTGGCACTGTGAGAGCTCCACCCCGAAGAAGAAATCCGGCTTTGTCTTCTTAGTTCTTGTGTAAACATTCTATACTGTATCCCCAGAGCACTAGGAACTTTGACATTATTGTTAAATATCTTGTGCATCCATTCAATATGGTTGGTGTAAAGTGTAAAGAAGAGGCGAGACGTTTTATTTGAAATGAAAGTGGAATATGGAAGCTTGATACTGTTAAGAAAATAGATGGATCGCTTTTTTTCGGTCACTTTTTACCACGGAGGAGGAAGTAGCCTAACTGTTGAAGCTCATCTTTCAAAAGTAAGTTAAACTTAACTTTATTTAGCTTTACAGAATATATTATTTTATGAAATGTTTATTTGTTAGTACAAAAGAATACAGGTTACTTATACAAGCCTTAAACATACTTGTATAAACCTAAAACATACAAATATGGCACTGGAGCAACTTACAAAAGATTTCAACTTACGATCGTTCGTAAGTAGGTAACCGTTTGTACTATAAATTGTTATATTTTTAGCTTTTTACCAGTATATTATTCTTTATTAACTACATAATTTAATTATCTATGTTTAGGTGCACGCTTTATCAATATTTTTAATCTCTTTTAGTATCTTGCTCTTTAGGTTTTAAGGGGTTGCTTATATGTGACGTAGGCTTATATGCAAGAATACATGGTAATTGAAGTTGTTTCCTAGTCATTTTGTTTTAAACAGCACATTCCTTTCATTGGGTACATTTGAGAAGTGAACATTTTTTCTTGTGTTGCAGCTCGTCTTTGGGGCGGAATGGTGGTCAAACCAGTTGAGAACCCTGCTCGAGAATATTTGCCGAATTTTCTTAATCAGCCCTCTGCAAGTTTGACTTTGACACCCAGATCTATTTGATAGAAAAGATCGTTGTGCCATCATCACGACTTTAGACCCTGTCCGGTTTTGAGCGACTCCTTCCAAGCGCCTGGCTATATTTATACGGACCCGGATGCATTTGAATCCATTGCTAAAAATAAAACGTAAAAAAAAAATCTGTGTTTACGTGTTAGCTAGCGACTACATCACGCTGCAGTTTTAAACGGGCTATTTCTGAAATTAAAATTACATATTTGCTAGCCGCTGTAATTACATGTCTCGCGTGGAATGGATGCGGTGTGCCTGAGCCTCGAGACAGGAAGTCAGTATTGACCTAGTAACGTGTTGTTTGTTTACTGACTGACGACGTGTTGTTGCATCACGTGGTGTCACGTCCATTGTGGACATTTTGACCTGAGTCGATGGATAAATTAAGGGAGGGAAAGAAACAAGAACTAAAAAAAATGATTGCCACAGGGGGCCAAACGGTTTAGCGTGTAAATAGCATGTTTTGCCTAACAGTCTCATTATCGCACACTTTAAGATGCGTGCTTGGCTCGCGCTTAAAAACTCAGTCAGGCTCTGGTGGCCAAATTAATGCAATATTCTTTAATTTCCATCAGGGAGCAAATTAAGAGCCGGTAATAGATGCAAATCTGACGGAGATTTCTCCATCGAGGATCCAGCGAGTTGTGCTCACCACAGGAGGGTGGATGCAGATTGAAATTACAAACTCACACACACATTCCAATTAAATCAAGTATCAGCCATACAAAGACTCCCCACCACAAGAAAACCATAGGAAGCCATTTGCTCATTTGAAAAATAGAATATTTTAATAAAGGCTACATTGTTAAGGTCCAGTAAGCCTCCTTCCACCAGAGGGCTTCAACCGGCTGCGGAACTGGGCAAAGGTGTGTACAATCTCCAAAGACCTGTGCCTAATCATCCGAGTCCTTTATATACCACTGTTTGGACACCGTATTTTGTTGAGTCATTTTTATTTCCAAATCCATGTCAGGCTAGCCGCTGTCGGTTTCTTTGTTACTTAAATCCTTGGGTTTGGTTTTTGTTTCTGGTTTCTTCTTTTGGCACTTTGTGGCCACTTCTTTAGTACTTTGGTCCATTTATTGTTAATAAATACTGCCTTTGTGTTGAGCACCCCTGCTTCCAGTTCTTTATTCCACTACATAGGTCCATCACCCCCCAATGTCCCTGATTGCCTTTGTTTTGCGCTGCCCGCTAGAGAAGTGGTTCACACGTGGAACAATCCGCGAGTGGATGCAGCAGAAACCAACCACGTTATGGCCAACCAAGAAGACTGTGTGGAGATTGGAGACAAAGCTGGTTTGGGCCTTCTGGTAGAAGGCGGCTTACTAGACCCTAACATACATCTCTTCATAATTACAATATAGTACCAAGCTCTATAGAATGCATAATTTACAGTTTTAAGTGGAGCCAAGGAAGCCATGTATAACATTATAAATCATAAAAGGATGATGAAATGAGACACAGATTCTTAAAAAATGCATAAAAATATCTTTAACATTTTTAGGCCCCTTGTGAAAACCAAGGGAGTAACGGGACCCCTTAAAACGGGGTCAAACACGGCAAGAATCCATGTAAGCACAGCTGCAGTACTCCAAAAACAACATCATGCAGCTCTGAGTTGCACACAAATCAACCCATAATACGCACATTAGGGGGGCATGTTGTAGAGCTTCTGTTAGTCAAAATTTTTCGGGATGGTAGAGGGTTTTTTGGGGGTTGTGATTGGGTTTTGGCTGTTTTCGACTCTCCGTGTAAGCAAAAGTTATTTGTGCAACGCCTGCGTCACCCAAACAAAGGCACTGCAACAAGACAGTTCAAGGCGAGTCCAGATAGGACAATTCAATGTTGAAAACAACACTACATATAAGATGAAATGGGAAGGGGATGGGGTTTTAACAAATAGCACTGCAGTAGTAAATTTTAGATTGTTCCCCCATGATACACCAGAGGTATTTTTAAGTTAGTAACTATAGAATTTCCTTGTACAAATGATGATCACAGATATTGTGACGAAAAGTGGAATCCTTTTTTGTTTTTCTGCCCATCACGAAGCAGCATGTCCATGGAAGTGTCAGGTTGTGGGGTATCCTCAATAAATAGCAATAGAGATCTTTAGAATACGAGCGGCAGAGAACCCTAACACAGTTGGGGGCATGGTGGGAGTGGGTTTGGTCCACATGCTTGAAAAATTCTGTGGCCACATTTCTCAAGAGTTTAAGTCCGCTTGGTTGCTTGCACTCTGTCCATCTCAGTCCATCCTCTCCACCTTGCCCAGGATTTTTCCTTCGTAAGTGGGCAGCAAGGAGCCGTCGTCCGAAACTTCTTCGAACACAGCGCCACACTCAAACTCGTCGCTGGCCTTCTTGAAATAATACCTGCGAGAAAAACGAGACAGGACAAGATGTTGAGGACATAAGACACTTTGTTTATTGATTCTATGACACACAATTCCAGTGCAAATCTGCTATCACTATGAAAATCTTTTTTGGATTGTTTTAATTTGGTATCCTGGGTGGCTGATAAATCCCGGGCGACCGGGAGGGGTTTAGGGGTGGCTGATTTAACATTTTATATGGGCCACACTACAGTCGTTCTGGGCAAATGGAGTGTGTGGGCAGCCACTTGGCAAATTATTGTTAAGCTATGCATTTGGACAGCCCTGATCATTTAAGATTTTACTCTGTAAGTATCCAGTTTAAGGAATTATGTACACTTCCTAAATTCTAAAAACTTAATTTACTTCTAAAAATAAAAGTGTTTGTCTGCTTTATTGTATATTTCATTGGTATTGAGGATTTGAGCAACCAATGATTAATATATAAAAAATCTTAAATGATCAGTTGTGCCCAAACTTTTGCATACGCCTTTAGTTCTCTTGTATGGGAGCTGTGTTGTGTGTATGCTCATTGAAGTTTAATGAAAAGTCTTAATTTCATTACGGAAAAAGCAAAGTAAACAAATACGTAGTAGGTTCTTGGCTGTTTCTTTCGGGTTTTAGTTTCTTGGAGAATGAGTTGGAACTTAACGGACATTTGTCTGACATCTTACACTTCGCAAGGTCAGGTGAGGGTAGGTTCACGCATGTCACAACTTCTGTGGGTTGTTACTGATGCAACCCACCAATGTGTTCATTTTTGAGGAAGAGAAAGCAGCAGGGGTTTGTCACTAATTGGGGGAAGGGGGAACTTGGTCTTTATTTAGATCATCATTTAACTACAGTATGTAATGGAAAAAAGGCTTGATTGGCACCATGTGTGTGTGTATATGGGGGGGGGGCAGACTGGAATGTTTCGGGGAATTTGGTTTTTTTAATGAGAACACGCAATTCTTATAAATATCTTTTGTGAAAAACATGGTGTGGGTGGGGTTTTGTGGGTGGCAAATAGCCTCTATGCAGGCCAATGAGCATGCGGGTTACCATAATTGAAAAGCAGAGGCGTGGGAACATACAGGAGGCGTCAACGTGTAGAGTACGTAAGACGGATGATCATTACAAGCCTTGCTCTGACACAGCAATGAATAAGGTGATTTTATTTTGCCTGTTTTATGAGAAATCATTTAAAGGTCCTTTTAGATGGGGAATTGCCAACAAGCCTGGAACGTGTTGTATGTGGCTTCATATCCCCCCGCTCCCCTCTTCTCTTCCCTAGCTCTCCCTCTGCTAGCATTGACATCTGGCACCAATATTGTCTGGCAGGGTGCAGCATTACTGTTCTTTGTTGAACCGCTGCCATGCTAAAGAAATGACCCAACAGCACACACTTTCTGGCTGCTATTAAAGCGCATGCATTCCATGCCGCTCTCTTTTGAAAAATGTGGATGCTATGACACAGGGAAGGGAGATCGTGAGCCAGAGGGAAAGGAAGAACAGCGGAAGGAGCTTAAGTGGGTAGAACCGGGGTGGTGGATGGGTTACACAAGACGCGTGGAAGTTGTGCTTGTCATGATGAGTGTTGCTCCAAGACCACAAAAGTCTGCCATATTGTGCCAATCATGACACACTACATTAGTTTGCCTTCACAGAGTCAGGCAGTCATATGCCTGTCAAGGCCAACACAACAAAAAAAAACTTGAGTGTGTGTGTATATAATTAAGGCAGAATTTTGCACACGTCGCAGCCGAAAGGGGAGGGGGGCGAGGGGGGCCCCCCCTCCCGATAGCATCAGTGAAGCATTTGCATGCTGGCCATTTGTAAGAGTCTTTGTTGGTCTGAAATGAAAGCGGCCGGAGCTTCAAAGCATCGTATTAAGTGTGCCTGAGCATGGAAATCAATACCAGATGGGACTCAAATCGCTGCAGTTCAAGAGCTCACGCTAACCCACAACTCCATCCGCTCGGCCCAAGTCCCTCCCTTCCTCATCCGTCTCATTTTGCCTCATGTGGACACAGGCCTGAATCTAAACTTCACTGATGACATATGTCCCCAAAACAACCATTTAACCTGAATAATTTAGACAAAAATGGAATATCAATTCAATGGTGCTGATCTCAAACTAAGATGGATAAACTCAAAAAAATTACTTTGCTTAATGTGTTAGTAAAGGTGGTTAGTGAAAACGGCACAGATTACCACTAACCGGCAATGAAACCAGCATTCAGTCTGTGTGATGTCATGATTTAAAACAACACAGAAGTAGTACACACCTGTAGCTGCCCCTCTTGCGCAGCTGCTCCTTGAAGTGGCCGAGGGTGAGAGTATGGCTCTTCATGGTCCTCCGGTAGGGGATCTCCTCCCCACAGAAGAAGTACGTCACCACAGTCTCACCAATGCACAGCCCACCATGGATTGCTAAACTCTTCCGACACTCTGCAGTGCTGTAGCAAAGGGGGAGACAAATGGTGAGACACATCTCACACAACAGTTGGCTGCGGACAAAACAGATTGCTAGAATTTGCTTCTTTCTGCGTGTGTGTGTGTTGGGGGTTGCCAGTGTTATCAATTCCCCTTCAGCTGGATCCAAGCCTTTGTAGGCCCGCTTCAGAGGAGCCCTTGCTAAGCTCTGCCCTACAGGCCAACTGGCAGCTGACTGAAAGGCGGGCGGTCGGTCTAGATGATACATCCAAATAAAATACGCGCCCTGGTCAGGTGGTCCACAACTTCACATTTGCAATAATGCATGTTGGGGGAAGGGGTCTTATATCTATGGTACCGTACTTTCCACAATACAAAGCGAGCCAGATTATAAGGCACACCCTTAAAGTTTTTGTCATATATTTTTCATACATAGGACGTACAGATAACCGTTGGGCGTATACACTCAAGGTATACACCAATGCAATGTTGAATCAATCAAAAAGTGTCGCGAACCGTCACCTCTGTGACAATAACTTTACTGTTCAATATGTATAAATACGTAAAAGAGCTTGGATATAGTGTTTTGTTGAAATACTTTGTTTTCTCCATTCTCTAACATTCTTTGTAAAAAAGTGCAGACACTGTTTAACTTATAAGAAAACACTATGCAAATCAGTTTTTCTGCGCAGTGAGTAAAAATAGTTCAATGGTGAGATAAGATCTGATGCCTTTTTGTATGTCATCTGTACCACTGATGGTCAAGTGGTCAAATATAGGCGCTTTGACTGCCACTACACGGGTTCGATTCGCATTGCATGCAATGTTTTGCGATATAGGTCAGCAATTTTTATTGATAGGAGCACTTGTTACACTAGCATTCGCCGATTACAGACATATACCGTAAAGCCTTGTAAAGTAACCTATACCTATAGTTACTGTCTGCATTTCCAGTATTATCCTACGTATCCTGCGTATAAAAGGCACACCGGATTATAAAGTAAGCTACACAATTTCTGGCCAAAATGGGGTTTTTAGGTACGCCTTATAGTCCGGAAAATACATGAAATGTATGCTGCATGGATTTTGTCTTTTTTTGTGGTGGGTGAAAGAAAATCATACAACTTACTTGTCTGATTGTGGACTGAGGCTGCTGTTGGTAGTGCTGGTGGCAGTGTTGTTAGGATTGGCAGGAGAAATAGGGGCAGACGCCGCAATCTGAGCAGGCACAAGGTGACTCTTGTCCCGCTGGAGACTGGCGAGGGAATTCCTGTGTACGGCATCATCGTTATAATACTGTTCATAAAAGTGATGAGGTGAGACCATTTCAAAGGAAGTTGTACCTTTGCTTTGGGGTTTTGGTAGTAGAAACCTCCTCCAGTCGACGGCACGCCTCCTCCAGCTGGGCCAAAGTGTTGGGAGGGGGAAGAGGGGGCATGGCAGGATCTTGGATAAAGGGCTGTGAAGGCTGGTAGCCGCGGAGGTGAGCGCAATTTCCGCCCCCGCCCCACGTGTGAGTCTGCGTCGTAGAGCCCCCGGAAGATTTTTTGGTGCTTTGGGTACCGCTGCAAGGAGAAAACCAAATATGTTAGTGGAGTGCTAACACATATCCCAAAAATGCAGTGCAAGTAGGGCTCACCTTGACCTGTGCCTTCCCTGTCGCTTGCTTTCGATGATCCATTCCAAGATGTTCTGTGTTGGATCGGCCGTGTCGCTAGGCAGCTGGAGGGGTCCGCCACTGGCTGTGCACCTGTCAGAAAAGCCCTCCTCGACACCTGAGCGACACACGCGTCTAGACAGAGAGCTGGAACGCCTGTAAATAAATTCATAAAAGGTTTCAGTTTAAGTGTGAAAGAAATCAACAAAGTTATGAAGTTGGGCCAAGTCCTTGATAAATGAGCCACAGGTACTCCATTTGCAGCCCAGCATAAACTAAAAAAATAACTTGTTCATAAAAATATTTTATGAAGAAAATTTACTATTTATTTTTTGTAAAAGAAACTACGTTTTGGATTTTTCAAAAATAATATACTTTCTAACCTTCTACACTCATACAATTCAAATTACTCTCAGAAAGGTTGAATCTGATCCAACTTTATCTAGCAAAAATACTAGCCCAATTTGTTAATTTAGTATAAAACATCACTCAGAAAATATATCAGTCTGGTTTGAAAAAGCCCAAGAAAAAGTGTTGAAATGGTTCATATCTAAAATTCAAACTTGTTATCAGGTAAAAGAATTCCTCTAAATTTGTCTTTTTAATAACTGCAGGAAATATTAAGTTATACCATAATATTAATTGTAAGAGACAACTTCCCAGTGTTGATTTGCTCTAAACAACCCTAAGGAGTGTGTGACTTTGTAAAAAACAACAGAATAAAATCGATCAAAGTACTCTACTGGTCTATTCTGAACAACACATTTTTGAAGTGTTTTAGAATGTAGTAAGCTATTTGGGTTTTGGTGAAGAAAAGGAAAACAAAAAAACAAAACAAAAAAAGGATGTTGACATGCTTGATTAATTGCAGTAAATAAATCATACAATACAATAACCTAATGTAGTTTTAAATCTATTATATGTTTGGACACCTCTAATCTGTACAGTGACATTTTAGCAGAAAAACAGAGAGAAGAAAAAAAGATAAAAAATAGAAGCATATCGGAAAACTACTTTGGGCCTTGTGACAACAATATGAAGTCTGTATGCACCTGTGGCCCAGAAAAAGCTATTATAGATTTGATGCTAACTCTGCTGTGTCCTAGCCTCTAGGAATTTTTGAAAGACAATCTAATCGTATTTTGGACAGAAAATAATAGGTTGTAAAGTCGCTTTTTGCATACTGACCCAATGCCGGAATCAGTGGACACGGTACTGCACATCTCTCGGCCCAGGCTGCGGCTGCGCTGGTAAGGCTGACAAGGCGGGTACTCTCCCCCGTTGGAGCACAGAGTGCGCACACGGAGGGCTGCCTCCTTCTCAAACTGCTCCTTCGTCTTGGGGCTGGTGTGATGGTGGATGTAGTGGTGGTGGATGTGCTTGGTGCTCTGCCGGCTCACCAAAGTCCCGCCAGTAAATGCATTAGGGTCGGGACCAGGAAGGGATGCCTTAAGTCCCAACACCGGTAGCGGGAAAGGGTGGTGGTCAGGTGAGCTGGAGCGAGGAGAGTGCCAGATTACCGTGGGTGACTGGCAGCCGGGAGTTTTAAGGACGCGTGAGAGATGCTCGTCCAGGATGGCTTGAGGGTCTTCCTCGGATGAGCCAGGGAGGAGGCTCAGCTGGTACGGGGGGATCTGTTGAGCACTTCCCACTATCTCTGTGTCCTCTCTCTCTTCCTCCTAGTAACAAATACAAACACTCAATAATACAAACCATAACACCAAAGTGCACTTAACTCCATTGAGAAGCACACCAACCTCCTGAATCTGCTGCAGCCTCACCTCCAGGGAACTGAGGGTGTCCTGTTCCCTCTTCAGGCTCTCCAAGCGCGAGATGAGCTGAGCCGCAAACTTTGCCGGCTCCACCGGGACCCCTTCCTTTGGAGGACAGCGGGTGCGCTGGGGAGGGGAACAAAATACGTTAGATCGCCCGCTCCCACTCGGAGCTGTCCTAAATTTAATGTGGCTTGGGCTCATTCCTCAGTGGGGGTCTTTAAAGCCATCTTGCTTCAAAGTAATCCGCGTCCAAAATCAAAAACACAGTAAGAGGCAGGACGAGGTGATAGTGGTTGGTGTGTGCTGGGCAGAGATAGACTGAAGCCGCGGCTTTACATTTTGGAATAAAAAGGCGCACACATCGAGATGGGGTCGAAGAGAACTCCAGGGAGGAAGGATGAGGGATTAAAAACAGGCCAAGATGCAAAGACGAGCGCAGGAGGGCAAAGAAAAGGAACGTGAAGAGAGCAAAGGAGGCACATAAAAGGTGTCACAAAAAAGGACGCAAGATCAGAAAGGTTGAGATAATGTATCCCCCCACCTTGCCTCCATCCTCCTCCCCTGTCACATGCTGGGCAGCTTTGAGCTACTAAAGTGACAGAACACACACACACACACACACACACACACACACACACACACACACACACACACACACACACACACACACATGTGCTCATATTAAATTATTTGCATTTTTTGCACTGAGGCTTTCTTGATTTTTTTTTTGGTTTTCTCCGGTCCCTTTGTAATAGAGATGAAGGGGAGGCGAGAGAAAAAAAGTGAGCAAAAGAAGCGTTCCGATGGAGCCTGAGGCTGCGCGTGGCACCGAGGGAACGGCAGCCATCGCCAAAAATCAGACGGGGGAAACAACAACAAGGCGAAAAAAAGTGAAAATAAAACAAAGTAGGAGCACCAGAGAGGGAGACAAGCTGCCACAGCCGATTCCACACAACTATTTCCCCCCGAAAAAAAAAAAACTCCACGTCAAAAATGGTGACGAAACTTGAGGTTATGCCGAGTTTATTGTCACAAGATTCTCACTTTCACGCTTGTTCCAAGAGCTTCAGTTAGCATTATATTTGCTCCATCAGGAGCCTTAAGCTAGCAACTCCCCTTTGACCTACAGAAAGCTCACATGACATGCTCAAACTCTTCCCTTAGATCCCTCACCTCCGGGTGGTGGGGTGGGGATTGTGCCGGAGAAAAGGGGGCCAAGCTCAGTTGGAAGTTGTCACTTTTCTGTGCACGTGCTCCATTCATCCTCGGATCAAAGCGTCTGACTATCTTTGTTTTTTTGTTGGGCTCGTTTCAGAGCCCTCGGGATGAAGCGGCACAAGATCTTCCCTCATCTGGCTGGCTCCGTATTTGCATCGGCGGTTAAAAAGGCGAACGAACCCTGGTGCGTTGCAAGCGCTGCGCCGATAAACAGCTTAGAGACCTCCTGCTCTCCCGCAGACTTCAAGGAACCCTAATGGGGGGTGGAGGTGACACCAAAGGTATCGAGAAAGGCTTGTGTGTGCCTGTGTGTGTGTGTGAAGCGAGGTCTTTGACGTTCCCCCTCAGATCTAGCGTTGGATTGCCATCCGCAACTATTCATAGAACTAAGAGACCCGCGACAGAGGCTGCTCTGGAAAGCTCGAAAAAGTCTCGCGCGTGTGCAGTTACCGTGCGTATGCGTGTTTGCGAGCGTTAATCTACTTACAGGGAAAGCAGGCAGAGACACTTGGCTGTTCATCCGCACATTCCGCTGCATCTCCCTCTGAAGCAGCTTCTTGGAGCTCAGTTTGTAAGGAGGGATGCCATCTCTGAAAAAGCATCAAACAGAGCGCCGCCATAATTATTCAATGTCAGACAATCGCAGAGATCAAAACAGACATCGAGGACTAGGCAGTTTCTCATCTTCCAGGCTTAATGGGAGATTACAAAAGTGATACTGCCAAGTAATTCTTGTTTGGTACGGAGTGAGTTTACCTCAATTAGCTATGGTGTCAATGTTAACCGTATTATGGCCACTTAAGTTTGTGTGGACAGGCTAGCAGCATAACGATTTTACTCACTTTTGAACTCATCTAAGAGGAAAATTGTAGTTTTTTTATGAAAAGCAGTAGGCATGCTCAATGAAAAAAATCAGAATGAGCGATAAAAAAGGGACTTTAAAGTGCATTTTCAAACCAAAAACATTTTGTTCACAATTTTGCTTTTCTGTGTTATTCATGGGCAAAATTACAGTGGAGATGTCCACACACAATGTCCCGGTGAGTGTTATAATACTTGTTCACAGACTGCATTCATATGTTCTATTTTAGGTAAAATAACATCAAGTGGCCTTGCCTATCTATGCACACTTTCTGATGAAGCTTTTCTGGTTGATTAATCGTAGCCGGGAGGCTGCATTTATAGTCTGGCCAGTCGTCTCAAGAACTTGACTGAGGCATATTGTATTCCACCACGCAGTTTACATATAACGTCACTTTTTGTACTTCTCTTCTGCAGGCGACATTGTAAAAGATGAATTGCTTCGACAAAGCTACGTTTGAATGAGAAGCTGTTTGTCCACATGCTTGCATCCTTTTTGTGCCCCGAGCAAAGAATCGGATTACCCTTCTTAGTGCTGTCTTACTAGTAACCTCTGTTTTCTGCTTAAGAACCCGAGCTGCCATTTGGAAAAAATCTATAGATCGGCCAGAAGAATCTATTACTTGGCTGCTTTACCGTATGGGCTGTATGATTCAAATTTAGGGATACAGTGGATGATAATCCAAATTCTATACTATTATACTTTTATGTAGTGAGTGACATTGATAACAAATGACAAAATCATTGAATTACTACAAAAAGGAACATGTGAACACCAACATTGAATTCCTCTTAAAAATTGAAAGAAATGTTTGACAATTGTATATGTACTTCCGATTCTTAGGGATGTATTTATTTCATTTCTGGTGACAAAAAGCCCAAAAGATTATGACTTGAGAATAACAAATGTACCTTCAGTGTGGGTTAGTCAGTAGTATTGACAATACACCTAATACAAAACGTCTGATGCGCAATTATAGATAGCTTTCAGAAACAAACAGCTCAGAAGTTATTCACTTGGCTCAAAACATGTCTTACCCTAGATGACACACTTAATTTGCCATATCCTTACACCAAAACAACCAATCCAATTCTGCCATCAGAACTGAGCGCTTTGTTCACCTGATTCCACCTCACCTGAGGGGCTGCCTTGGCTTAACAGAAAGAAATTGTGTCTTTTAGCTGGGTGCTGTTTACTGGTGACCGAGCCTAAGTGAGGAGCACTTTTCTACTTTTGCTTTGAAATGCCACAGTCATGCGCATAAGCGCGGCCGCCCCCACCGCCGCCCCTCTCCCTCCCCAATCTTCATTTGGCAAGCGCTGCCTCTGATCTCCGCACATCAAAAGGCTGGTTTGTAAGATAAGGTAATGTTTGAAGTCTGTGAGCAGCTGCATTCCCCAGCGTCCAAGCAAATCCATAAATAAGATATAAGCAAAAATTCCCCCTCCGCCACTCTCTTTCTCTTCCCACCCAACTGCGTTCTCTCCTGATGTTTCTTCCACCGCTTCGTTTCTACTCACTCTTTTACCCTAGCACGAGATTTGCATTTGTGCAAGTCAATCAAACGGACGTTCTGATTGGGAAAGGGAACAAATGAGATGAAAGGCTTGGCGTGTCACTGTACAGACCAAAGTAAAAATAAATAGAAATTAGGCTAACCACATAGGCTTTGAAGCAGATCTTCTCCAATAATGCTCAAATCAGAGAGTCCGAACATAAAGAGAGGTGTGCGCGCATTTGCTGGGCCCGGATTTAATGTGGGCATCTTGACGCTACCTGGTCATTGGCTATCTCAAGTGTCCTATCCAAAATGTCCAAACCCAAAGTTTAAGCTCTGTTGGTGGCCTTCAGAGATGATGAAAATGTGATCACCACCTCATACCACGCCATTTGGCTGAGTCATCCCTTGGAAAGAACGAGGTTGTCGGCAAGTTTGCGTCCGTTTGACGTTGGAATTATAAGTAACATCACTGACCTATGCTTCTTGAGCATGATCTTTACGCCGACATCTTCGATTGTCATATTTGTTTAGGTTTCTAGACTTCAAACAAAACTTATCACAACTAGGTCTGTTTGAAAATCCACACCTCCCTCAACAATGTGCCATAGGGGAAACATGCATTCACTGTCATTGAGTGCTGTCAAATAGATAACTTTTCTGGTATCGCAGTGAATACGTTTAAAAGGCTCATCTTTTAGAGTATTCAACAAAAAACAGACTATTAATATGCTGCTGTATTGCTTTTTATAGTTACTTCCAACCAAAATAACTAGTTCAGGGGGAAAAAAAAATCAACAGACTACACATTCCAATAATGGCTTGCTTAATTGACTGACATTCTTTGTTGTTAAAAAAATAATAATCGACAGCACAGTTTAGATATCTTCTATTTTATCTTTTTCCTAACTCTTTGTTTGCCACAATAAATACTACACAAGTAACTAAAATGATGATACAGTCCACATGAGGGACTGACAGAAACCAAAAAATGATCCCTGCGAGAAAAAAAACCCAGAGGTAAGTTTAGAAACCACAACGAACACATTTGTACATCTCAAATCTATCGGGAAACGTACTCAAAAGTATTTTTACTCACACTTTTTAATTAGTCTTTGAAATGATGACATTTACAGCTATTTCTAACACATTGGTGTGGTTGGTTATTTGAAAAAATATGCAACTCTCATGGGAGAACTAATCATTTCCACTCCGAAATGTCAACTCTATGGCGGAAGCTAAGAAGAAGGTCAACTTACACACTGCTGTCGGTGACTGACATGTTGTCGTCAGTCAAAGCGTCGCTTGACACTTCGCTGTCGTTGGTGCTGCTGACCGGAGCCAAAGAGCCCAAATGGCAGGCATCTCCTCCCTTGTGCCACCTGAAGGTTGCAGGCACAAATATTCACTGAGTACATGCAGGGTGTTGACACAGAACGTACATCTTAGCCTACTCATGTTTTGCGTCAAATGTGATGTCATCAAACATTTGTTAGCAAACTGAAATTTCAATTCAACTGCACTGAGAAAGCCAAAAAAACACACGCACACACACTTTAATGCCCCATTTCTTCCATCTTCAGAGGCCAGCATTTCCCTCTTTCCACTTCCCTTTTTTTTTTTTGCACTCCCCCTTTTCCTCAGCATTGCCTCCCCGCTGTGCATGCATCCTTGCCACGGTGCAGGGGGGGAGTGGCCAGAAACAAAAAACGAGCAGAGTGTGTTTGGAGCAGGAATGAAATGAAGGGGTGGGCTAGCATGACTAACACTGTATTGGGCCCCAAGCTCCGGGTTTGACCTTCAGATGGGCTTACAAAGAGTCAGGTATTTAACACAGCTGGCCTGGCATTCTTCTCTCATTTATCCCTTCTCCTCCTTTGCTTTATTTCGAGAGGTGCACTAAGACCCCCTCCTCCCTGCGTCTTCCCCTTTCAGCTCCTTTCCGCTCACTTTCACTCCAAACGCAGCCCTGACTTCTAAAAGGAAGAAAAGGAATAACAGTGAAGATAGGCGGAGGGAATCAGAGGAGAGTAGAAGCAAATAAGAAAGCAGGACGAAGAGAGAACTGACGTGTGTGAGCATGTGTATGTGTGTGTGGGGGAGGGTATTCTCAACTGAAGCTTCCATTTGGGTATTTTTTTTATGTTTTCAAAGAGTCAGATGAGAAATGCAGGGAGATGGGGAAGAAGGGAGAATGGCTTCCACATGTTTAGAGTCTGGATGACGAAAAGGGGAAAGGGCGGGTGAAGGGGCGGGGGAAAGGAAAAAGCATTCAGTGATTTGAGTTCAGCCTCAAAATGATCTGCTATGGTGAAGTCGCCAAATTCACGTCGTCACCGCCTGAGTTGCAAACTTCGCAGGACACTTGGTCAAAATAAGACACACCGACAGGTGATCCACTACTTTATGAGCCTGCAAAGTTGCATTTGCCAGCCCACCAATTTAAAACTCATCACAAATGCCCGCAAAAAAGTGACTGACATCATATTCAATATCCTCACCAAACTAAGTACCTCAACAGATCTAATGCTGCCAAAAAACGAGTCAAGGTCAAACTGACGGCAGAGCCAGCGTAGCGTTGCAGTCATGAGGAAGTCAAGTCAGCCCCTGCCTGGCTGTGAACTTTTCCAGTGGAAGATGATCCCACACACAAACGCACGCACACACATCACAACCTCTCCTCTGACCCCAGTTCCGCGGCACAATTTCAAAGCACCAAAAATCCATGCAAGCTCTGGCAGAGGGCTGCCGCTTCTCGGGTTAGTGACAGGGCAAAAAACACCGATGGAAATTGTGTCAATCAGTTTAAAATTATAACCAAAAGTATTGAAATTTAAAAAACGTCTTACCTGTATCCCAGGTCAGTGACTTCCAGCCCCCTACCCAACATGGCAGGCCTCGGCGTCTTCACCAGAAGACTGCTGGCAATTTTGTTTTTCAGATCAAAACTCCACTCTTCTTCTTCATTGAGAGTGGGCAGGTATCCACACACAAGAAGGTCACCCAGACCATTGGGGAAGATGTGATTTGGGTTCTCGCCGCCGCTCCTAACAAACTTGAAGAAAACATCAGAGGACAGGAAAATCTGGTAGGCATTCTCCTCCATGTCGGCCTGGATTTCCGTTTGCGCCTGGTCAAACATCGCAGAGTCAATGTGCTGCCTCTTGATGTTGTCCCGAATATAAGTCTTTGTGGCGGGTTTAAGTTGCTTGGCGACCACGCTGTTGTTTTCAATGTAGCGCTTGTAGATAGCTTTGGCCACTCGCTGAGTTTTGGTATCCTTGAGATCCATTTGCCTGAAACCGTTACACGCAAACCAAAAGTCCAAAGTGTCAGCACACTTCTCTGCCTCCAGAAAGGTTCGAAAGAGGAGGGCGCCGTCCTGGTCCCCGAGCAGAGAATGCAGAGATTTGGTCCAGCGGGACAGTGGCGAGTCCGGGGAGGCGCTCCCCTCGGGCTCCCCGAGGCCATCCTCGTTCCTCCTGGACGAGGAGCCCTGCGGGCTAAGCGCCACAGATTTGCTGGGCTCCGGCTTCATTACGGTGCGCTTTCCCGGGTAGCAGGGCGCCTCGCCCTCCTCCCCGGGCACCGGGGGTCGTGGGGCATCTTCTCGGAAACTGCTGGCGATGTGGTCCACGAGCAGCCAGCTCATGGCTTTTGAAGGCAACACCAGAAGACGCCTTTCGAGCGAGTGTGTGTTGTTCCGCCTTCTGAGCTTCGCCTGTAATCTCCTCGCTCTCTTATGTCAGCGGGGAGCTTCTCTCAGGCAGCCCGTCTTCACTCTAAAACACAAAGTATTGATCTAATCAAAAGCTGATCTGCTTTTAACTCAAAAAGAGATCACCCCTGTTCTTATCCCCGTGATAACTTTACCAAAAAAACAACATACCAGTCCACACAGTTCAAGGCAAATTTCTCAGCTCAAAAACAGAAAAATGCATTGTACAATGCAGTGCATCGATGCATCATACTTTCTAATGCAGGCATGTGTGCATCATACACCGATAGGAAGAATAAAGTTATTGTGTAATTACACCAAACTGTCCAGGCCAGTCTTTACGCAAGGATGGATGACAGTGGCCGTGGATAAAGATAAGCCGGGCAGTCCCTTTGGGATGCAAACACAGTGCTGGGTCAATAAAAACGTTACAGACAAATCCAGACAAGGTTTTTGGATGAGACGCAACATATTCTTTTACGTTCCGAGTCACGTCTACATGCGAGACGTAATTGTGGGGAAAATCATACCACAGGCAAGAAAAAACGTGATCAAGACACAGTTGTCCTAAGTTTTGAGCAAAGCGCAGAATTCATCTTAACTTTCTTCAGTACTTTCATGCCTTCAACCACTAAGAAGCCATGTGAAATACTCTGCTTTTGGGGGGGCTGACTTCTATGTTCGTCCCGTGTAAAAAGTCCACTGTTGAGTTAGACGAGTAATTCTGAGGATCTGTATTAATTTAAAAACTAAGAACTGTTATAAATACTAAAACAAGGCTAAAGCAAAAATAATTGCTTTAGCGTTTAACTTTGGAGTCGGATATGTTCTAAAATAAGCGCTCCCCCTCCCTGTTCGCTTGGAAGGCAACTTCAAAGGAAAGCCAACGGCACATCAAAGTGAACTCCATTGAAGAAGAAAAAAGGAGGCGAGCGCTAACTTACCATCGACCCCGACGCCTTCGCTTTTTCAACGAACAAACTTCTTTGGGTAGGAAAAGTCACAAGTCTATCCACAGAATATTTATAATCCTCAGCGTGGAGGCCCCCCTCCGCTCCTCCGGCTCGTTTGGTCGCCACGTTCGGCTCCGTTCGTCCACGCTTTGGCGCAGAGGAAAATGCACTAGCGAGGGCGAGAGCGAATTTGGAGGGGTGAAAAAGAGCGCTTTTCTCCCTCCTCCTTCTCGTCGTCGTCTCGCAGTCTCCTCCTCCCTCTTACTCCTGCTGGCGGTGCCTTTCAGGCTGCCATGTAGTAGTGGGTCGTTCGCGCCTGAAACGGCTTTATGAGCTGACTCCTCACCAATCGAGAGACTGTTCCTATCATGGTGCTTTTTCCTCTTGCAATTGGTCAATAGCGCCCCCCCCCCATGGAGTCTCTGTTGTTGTCTTTAAATTTGTTGATTATGTTAAAGTATACATTTTTTGTATTAAAATGTAGGTTTCCTGTGTTTTTCCAGTGATAATGGATTTCTTTACCCTTTTTTTTCTCGTCATTTTTTGTCCCTTTTCCTCTTTCCCTAGCTTGTTTTCTGTTTTTCTCTTTCATTTTACTTTTTATCTTTTTCAACCTTGTTTTTCCCCTTTCCCTATTCTGTTTTCTCTTCTTTTTTTCGTTTTTCTTAATTTTCCCTACCTTTTTCTTCTCGGTTCTTTCTTATTTTATTTTTTTCAACTTTTGTTCCCTTTTTCCTTGCTTTATATTCTCTTTTTTGTTTTTTTGTTTTTCCCCTTCTATTTATTTGAGTGTTTTTGTTGTTTAAGTAATTTACTGCACAATGGTACATTATAATTGCCAATAAATTGATAAAATTAAAAACACAATCCAAAAAGGCGTTCGGGAGCCGAAAGAGTCGGCCTTTATAGTGAGCTGAGCCAAAAAAGCCAGTTTTCAAAAAACAGCCGGAATTCCTATCACTACAACTGTGGCTCTCCTCTTCTCCTCAAGGCGACGCCCCCCTCTCCCCCTTCCCTCCTCCCTCTGCCGCCTAACTTCAAAGACAGCAGCCGACCGGCTGGTCCTGGAAGCTACATAACAAACCGAAACCGGACCCTTCATCTTACGTCGCACAAAAACTCCAACAAAGTCGCGCAAACGCGTCATGCGGATTAGTCGCAACGGCCTGGCCACTTGCAGCAAAGACTTTGTTTTGAGCACGTTCCTTTTGGCCGCGACTGTTGCTTTAGCGCGGCCAGGACCTTATCAAAGGCAGCGATCTTGCGCCAACTCCCTGAGGCTTTGGCGCGTCACAAGTAACTGATCCGCCGCCCCAATAACATTATCGCTGCAATCCCTCTGTTGCTACATCAACGTTAAAAGGGATCCCCCCCACCCTTCTCTCCTTCCCCGTAGCTCTTTTCCCCCTGCATAGTTTGCAAGATTACCCGTTGGAAGCCTCTAGGATGCGCAATATTGCATGCGTGGGCGTGCTTCAAATGGCTCGATTTATTATTTTTAACCGCAAAAAAGAACGCATATCCATCCTATTCTTCGCTACAACCTCCACGAGTGGTAAAATAAAGAATACATAGCACAGTATTTAAAGAGAGAGTGATACAAACTTGTAAAGAGAAATATGACTCAACAGCGCCTGCCAGTGGATACATGCATTAAAGCGGTGAAAAGTGCCCCCTTACACTGTCAGAAGAACCGGGGGTCTTAAACATTTTTTCAGGCTTAGAGCTAATTTGTGTAACTAAGAAGTGCAAAGGGTACCCCGTTTGATATGCATTTCTAAAATAATAACTTATCATCCATTTTTTTAACGTGTTACTCTGTTATTACCAGGTTAATTATTGGAAGTTGGGTTGCATAGACTAAGACAATCACCCCCAAAAAAAACATTTTGCTAGAAAATTACAATGATTAGAACAGGTGCGCAGACACCTCAGCTGCCCTTAGAGAGTCTATACCAGTTGAAAACCCCTGGTATAGACACTTTTATCCATCCATCCGTCCATTATCTGCACCGCTTATCCTCAGTAGGGTTGCGCTGGTCAAAAGACTGAAGAAAAGAAAGCTGTCTTTGCTGATTTCTAAGCTTTAAAACACATCATGTTGTGAGTTTGGGTGCCAAAAATCTGAGAAGAAAAATTTGGTGATTGTAAATTCAAGTTTTACAGGATTCCAGGGGACACTCCTGATCAAATAAATAGAAGAGTTCTGCTTAAATGCAAAAAAGCCCAAATATTGGACTGAGGAACTCATAAAAAATGCTCGAGTTTGCAGAGCACACTTCCTATCAGGTAATAGAAATTAAATGTCGCTGGTTTAGCTCTTGAAGATTTGTAATTCAATTTCTTTATTGTCATTGATTGAATGTATCATGCATTGTTTTTGTAATACACAGCAGACAGCGGGGGCAAATTAGGGAGGACGTTCTGTGTTGGAAGGGTGCGAATGTCTGTGTGCGCGACTGTCAGTCAGTCAGTCGGTTTTGCATGCAAACTCAACGTCTTTGAATTGAAATCAACTGGTAAGGATAGGACTCTAAGGCAAGTCAGAAGAGCGCAAATAAATGGCGATCACCAACGGGTGCTCCGTGGATTGTTATTGCGTCTGGGAATCGACTGAGGTGGCGTCGGAAGGAAAAGTAATAACCTGACTGCAGGCCTGGCCTACTGCTCAGCTAGGCTAAAACCTGATGCTAGCATGCAATTAGCCAGCCGCTCGGCGCTGTAACCATCCATGACGGTGTGGCAAGGGTCCAAGTGTTCCAAATTCCGCGTGGGGGGTCCTGTTGAAGTAAGTGGAGGCTCTTCACTCATACCTATAGCTGCACATGCTTTTGTAAAATGTCCTCCAATTTAATTCTAATTTTATGTAATGGCAATAAAACCATTCATTCAACTGCAATATTGTGTTATGTGTTATTATTTGTGAATCTATAGTTGTTATTTTGTTTACAGTTGTATTCTCTCAATCGTAATGATGTCATTGCGAAGTAAACTTGCCCCTTTGGGGGCTCTTATAATAATAATAATAATAATAATTTCCTTGTATTGTCATTCTGTGTAACAATGTACACAGAACGAAATGTCGATTGCACCTGACCCGTTGTAGCGAGCCGATGCAGCCGCAGCCAACAGAGGGCGCCGCCGACCACTTTTTAAGTCTTAGGAATGACTCGGCCGGGGCGCGAACCACCGACCTCCCAGTCTCAAAGCGGGCGCCTTACCATCTAGGCTACTGAGCTGGTTCGAAGGTGTGACACTACTTTGCGGAATTTCACTTGCTGCGGGTGTTTCTGGGCCCCATTAACAGCGAAAATCAAAGGATCTCAAGACTACGATTCCCCAAATGCATCACTCCAAAACAAGGAAGTTGACTCGTAAGCCGACAGAACATGGTCTGTATGTTTGCAGGGTCAAACAACTAGACAAACCAACAGTTCAACGTTGTTTAACCCCATTTGACCAAATTACACTTACGACAGCAGCAGCATACATATCCCAAGCAAGCAGCAAAGAATGGGTTTAATTAGCTCCTTACCACTGGGGCTTTGCTTAGTCAGCATGAGGTTTGGATATAATTCGCCGTTTTCCTTTATTTATTCCTGTTTTATGGCTGATCCTGATTCACTGACAGCTTGTGCCACCAACCACCATCAACCTCTGTGTGACAACCCTCCCACCTAATCAGCTATAGCGCGTTTTAAAATTCACTTGCGGCACTGTTAATTGGTGATGGGGACATTACCCCATCACCAATTAACAGTGTGAGTGCATGCAACAATACCTCTCAGATTGGCTGGAATTGCATTCAAATGCCTCCAAATGAAATGTTTACACAAAACAGATATGTCAACTTACTTATTGTCTTAGCAGACTGATCGCTGTTCTGACTATTGTTTGATTCTCATCAATCTTAAGGAGAGCATTCCAGACCCGTCAATCTAAACCTTTTCCCAGAATTGTATACGTTATTTTGATCATTTCAAATTGGGTGCGGCAAATAATAATTTTGTAGGGGAACATATTAAATAAGCTGTTAAGCATAACAAGCAACACAGAATATACTGCAAGAAGGGAAATAACTTAAAAAGATGCTACAATAGTTGTTTATGTTGTTTATTTGGGAAATAAGATGGACTTGTTTCCACAAACAATATTTGTTTTCATTCTACATAGTCTGTTTTGTTATGAGTCAACAAGTGCCGCATTGTTTTTGTAAGTTTCATTACCACTAAATACAGGGAATTGCAATCAATGATAAGGGAGCAATTGGTTGAGGTGGACAAGTATGCTATTCTTTCCTAAAATTCTTCCTGGGAGGAAGCATCGGGTGTGCCTCTGAAAATGATTTTCATTTTCCAGCCACTTGTCTAGCCTGGCGAGGGTTGCTGGAGCTCATTCCAGCTGACTTCAGTCAGTGGGCAGGGGGACACCTTGAACTGGTTGCCAGCCAGTCGCAGGGCACATAGAGACAGATGACCATTCACATGCTCACTCATACAGAGGACAATTGGGACCGGACAATTAACCAGCCATGTATGGTTTAAGGACGTGGGAGGAATCCTAATTGCCCCCCCAAAAAACCCACTTAGAAACGGGGAGAATTGCAAACTGGATTTTAACCAGGCTCCTCTAAAGTGTGAGGCGATTGTGTCAACCAGTTGGTACCATGTCACCTCAGTAAATTTCTTCCACCTAATTTAAGTTAATTAATTTCGTCCCTCCAGATGAAACAGGACACAAGAAAGCAACCATGTCACTCGGGTCAGGGTGACACAACAGACTCTTCTGTTCAACAGCAGGGCCCGACAGCTTTCACTGGTTTACCCCTGCCGCATCATATGGGTGCTCTGCCCATCCCTTAGAACGCATCCAAACATCCCACTATCCTCTCACAACACCTCTCCACTCATTCATATCACCAACAAGAGCTCTAGCTTCCATTATATTTCGACCTCTTTCCTGCAGAGCACTCAACACTATCCATCCACGTCAATCGCGGCCTTCCTCTTGGTCTCCTTCCATTTACTTCTGCTGTGTTGATCCTTTTCAACATTTGCTCCTCATCCATCCTCTCCATGTGTCCAAACCAACCGAGTACTCTCTTATCCACACGCTTGCTCAGTTCCACTATTACTCCAGTTCTGTCTCTCACAATTTCATTTGTTAATCTATCAAATCTTGTCACTCCTAACATACTCCTCAAACATTTAATCTCAAAAACATTTAATTTGCTTCTCAAATCTGCGTGCAGGCTCCAAGTTTCTGCACCATACAACACAGTCGGCACAATCAGACTCTCATACAGTCCCCGTTTGACATCCATACTCATACTCTTGTTGCTCATCACTCTCCTCAGAGCACCCAAAACCTTGCTTCCTTGATTCGCTCTGTGCAATACCTCCAACTGCAGCCACATCACAACCCAAGTACCTAAAGCTTTCAACTTCTTCCAGCACTAGTCCATGCAACCTTATTTCTAACGTCATGGCCACTCCATCACGTGAACACTTCATCACCTTACTCTTCCCAACATTCACACATAACTTTTGCCTATCACACATTCTTCCAAACTCCATGACCAACCCTCTTAATGTTTCTTCAGAATCAGCCACAAGCGCTGTGTCATCTGCAAACAACAACTGACTTACCTGCCACATCGTTCCACTGTTACCCATCATCTCTACACCTCTGCCAAATACTCTTGATAAAACAAATGTGTACAAATTACTCTGCTGAGCGTCTTAAGATGCAGAGTGAGGCACACAATTATCCTGACTCATGGCAAAGGGTGAGAGTGAAACAAAGGATTTCGATTCGGCGCACACTACAGCCTCCAAACAATATCATTCATTATAGTATTAGCAAGCTGACAGCAAGTCAAGCAATCCAGCAATTGTTTTCTCCTTGCGTAGACTTTTTCTCAATGGGGAATTCAATGGATACTTTTATTTAAAATGAGCAGAACATAGACTTAATTTATGAGTTAAGGTGTGCTACAGTTTAAATATCAACTTCTTGCTCTGCCATTCAAATGATGAATAAGATGTAGGTTCATTTATTTGTAGATCTGGCTGTGCCCCACCAGAAACAACCCTCACGGCATGTCTCATGACTAAATAAACACAGGCTAAACTGGTCTTCGCAATAAATTCCTATATTCAGTCATGGTTCAAGATTTAAATTAGCAAGTCTATGATCCACAGAACTCCACTTACCATTCTTGCAGTCAACATGCTAAAGACAGTGTAACCACACTCCCTTGTTTGCATTCTCATGGATGCACCTTGTTACCCTGTTGCATGGTGGGAAAGCCCTTCTGCGAGTATAAAAGTATAGAATGGTTTAACCTGTCGCTTTGTGTGGTAGCTGTAACAACAGTCACAGAACGGTACATGGAAAGTTGGCATGAAATACGCAATTTGATTTGTACTCTATTGAACAAGTTTAACACTTCACAATACTTCTTGTAACCACACACTCAATTAATCAACCTAAATATGTCTTGCTTTGGGAAAGTCATCAGATTATTTTAAATTGGAAACATTGCTTGAATGTACAAGTTAACCGAAGTTCCCACTAAACCTTTTGTGGCATTTTTCCTGTATGGTGGCGTGCCATCATAAAAGGTTAGGGGATACAGAGGAAGTAAGTCATGAAAAGATAGCTTAAAAGGTCAGTCACCATTCAGAGGCCACTTTTATCGCCACTTTGGTGCACTCAATACCTGGCCAAAAATACCCAACACTCACTCACGCAACTTCTGACTTCAAACAAAAAGCTCATTATGCTCACAAGTAGGAGCTACTGAAATGTTTTTTGGAACTGACTGACATTACGTTTAAAGCAATTGTAGGCAGAAGATGCCACATTGGTCTCTTCTACAAATAATCAAAGTAACGCAAGGGTGTTGAAGAGAGAAGAGCAATCAGTACTTGAGAAGTACGTATCTATAGATAAACTGTTGCCGGGTCATCCATCTGTTCCATCTTTTCCAGGCTGAATTGGAATCGACTCATGTGGGTCATCAGGCTATAAAACATACAACGGAAGACAGACAATGTCTCTGTTTATTTAGCTACAGCTAGCTAATGCAGCGTGCACACCAACTATTCGGTGTGATGAAACAAATTGAATTACAGTGAAAGCAGTGCCAGCCAAGCCTAGCCACAATGAAGTGCTACTATCAGCCACGTCCCACAATAGAGCAGATGTATGCAGATACGCTATTCTTGCAAAAGCCGCTCAACCCTGTCTTAAAAGTGTATCAGCTGACCTCTGGTGCAAAACGCACCAGGGTGGAGAATTACCATGCCAGTGGCGTGGACCGCCTGCTAGTTGCGGGGGCCGGTTGAGCTCTCAAGTCCTGCCCTGTCAACCCCCTACTTGGCTCATGGGAGGTCTCCTTAGAGGTCGGATGGTCTGGAGGAGTCGACCCTGGACCAGGCGTGTCTTTAGCTTCTGGCCTTAGAAAAAATAAATAAAGAGGAAAAAAAATAAATCATGAAAGTGAGAATACAGAAAAGAGGTTACAGAGTGGAACAATCACCAGTAGCAGAGTATATGATTTCTGAGATGGGTCACACTCACATACACTACAAAGAGCACACATTTGTGCACACGAATCAAATGGAGATGAATTACAATAATAATAAACAAACCTGCCTCTGTTATCTAAAAAGTCAGAAATCAGATGTTAACTACAATTAAAGCTTACAGAGGTTTTTCTTTTTGGCGGGGGTGTTAACTGCCACCTCAGTTGCCACTGTAAATACTTGAGAATGTGTGCGTGTCTACCGTCGATCTCCTGGGCAAAGCTCGCATCCCTGTGATCACTAACTGCTCTCAATTACAGTATTGTGTGCCGTCCCTCACTGCTCGGGGTTAAACTCTTCTGCAAGACCCCTTTGAAGTATTCATCCCTTTATCTGGAGCAGAAGCCAAGAATTTGGGGGTGGGGGGGGACAATGGATAACGAAACCAAGAGGGAAGCTTACAGCAATTATCCGGCAGGGCCATGAGGAGGAAGTTAACTCACGCAGACATGGCGGGGAAATGCCAGTCGATGAAAGAGAGGAGCCGAGCCAGTCCATGTAGCACAGGAGGTGGAGTAGGGAGGGCAGCAGAGGGTTCTGTTTCAAGTTTGTTTGGTGTGTACACACCCTGGGCCACAAGTAACTGCCGTAAGAGGAAATGGAGGCTAGCGCTTCAAAGCAAGTGACAACAGGGGGGGGACAATGGCCTCTGATGGGAGCAAGGGGCTGCATGACTGTCAACACAATGAATGATTGAAGCGTTAAAGCCGAAAGTCCACCTGGCTTTACACTTCAGTTTTTCCAGTATAAAATGCTAGTCAGTGATCGGTAGCACATGCAACTTCATTAGCGTCAAAGCAAAGTTGCAGGTTTAGGGTTTTAGAAAATCTTGTAATTGAATTGAGCACATTTTTTATTTTTCAGTAGTGACCATATGATGGTCAACTGGAGGCATTGATTGATGACTGTGCATATTTGTCCAATGTGACCAATCCCTTTCCCAGAGTATACACTACCGTTCAAATTTAGGGGTCGTTGAGGAATGTCCTTATTTAAGTAAAATCTCTGTTTTTTCAGTGAAGATTACATGTTACTAATCAGAAATACATCCCATACGTTGTTATCATGGTAAACGACTATTTTATTTATTTATTTATTAATACAATCTCTAAATAGGTCTTTAGTGGCTCATTTCCAGCTATCAGCACTCCAGTGTTCTAATAGTACAATGTGTTGAAGGCTAACAAATGATTAGAAAACCCTTGTGCAATGATGTTAGTAGGCAAGTTAGACAAGCTGAAAAACTGACCTTCCCTTGAGGTAGTCAAGTATCTGGAGTTTCACATTCGTGTGAGGGATTAAATTTAACCAGAGAAGGAGAACTTTTGTGGGTAACTCGACAGTCTATTCTTGTTTTAAGAAATGAAAATGCCAAGTAACTGAAAATCTCTGACAATAGTGTGTACTACACCCTTTAGAGAACAGCACCAACAGGCTCTAACCAGAGTAGAAAGAGATGTGGCAAGATGACAAGCACATTAGAGTCTCTAATTTGAGAAATAGATTTCTTAAAGGGACGGGTGCTATCAGTCTGTACAGTACTTGCCCAAGACATACCAGGAAATGGTGCCCCTACGTCCCTAGTGGTTAAGAGACCGACCAACCAACTAACCAACCGCTAGCTTTTTGCGGCTTGTTACATTGAAAAGAAATTTATCAACTCATTGGACTCTCAGGCAAGTCAGAAGAGCCAGTGGGTGCTCCATGGATAGTTATTGCGTCCGGGAATCGACTGAGGTGGTATCGGAAGGAAAAACAATAGCCTGACTGGAGGTCCGGCTGACTGCTCGGCTAGGCTAAAACACGCTGCCAGTGTGCATTAGCCAACCTACCAACCAAATGTACCTGCAAAACACCAGTGTCAACATTTGTAGAGAAAAGGCACCTCTGAGATGCTTGACTTTAAGAGTGGCAGAGAAAAACCCATATCCAACCCATATCTGGGACTGCCCAACAAATGGAAAAGATTAATATGGGCAAACGAACACAGACATAGGGAAAACTAATTTGATGGATAATAGTGCGACTATCTCATGTAAAACTCAAAATTGTATGGGTGACCCAAAACTCTTGAACGGTAGTGTTTATACTGTGCAAACTACACATGCACCAGAAAGCAAAAAAAAAAAATTAAAACAAAAATAAAAATAAATTGAGATATTTTGCACAAAAAAAAAGAATTTAAGTGCTTTAAAATTGTTTATGTTGGATAACCAAAGCAATATAAAGTAAAACTGCTGATAAATCTAAATTGCAACTAACACAAGCGAGTTATACTACCTTACTACTTTGAGTAAAGTGGCTTATCATGATGAAAAGTAAGCTTGTCGCTGCTGCACCGAGGAGTCTTTCTAGTTTGCTTTTTTTTTATAAATACAGTACATATTTTGGGAGGTATTTTACTTTAAATGGACAAGAGCATTAGTACTGACAAGAAAACGATGGAAGGAACTACTGAAGATGAAGGTTTTGGAGCATAATCTAATGCGAGTCACTTGGATAATTTACAAAAATAAAATTAATAATATGGACTGTTAAATTAAACTTCTCCTGCACATAACCAATCATCTTTGGATGTTAACGGACTGAATGTCACACACAACTTATATGTTTTTACAAATCAAATGGCTGAACTATAGTAAGTTAGTACTGTAGTGTTAACTTAAAAACATTAGCCAAAGTTAGGCTAGCGGCTACTAATAACATAATAACAGATAGGACACTCAATCTTTGGATAAAATATCTTGTCGATAAAAGCTTGTCAGAGCTCTGGTTTAGACTAGTTTCTCGATCCCAATGAAAATTTTGGAGCCACGTGGAGCATAAACTCCTTGCGGGCGTAAGCCATTTTCGCGATGTTAGCCCCTGGTCTAATGTGTTGTAAACACTACTTTATTCCAGGCAGCATTCTTTTGGTTTCACTTATGCTTCGTCTGAAACCTAAAAGGTACTTTTTGGCCATCTTTAGCCCAAATTTTTTGCGTGGCAAAGATTTGGTTCATTCCTAGGACATGCACTTATTTCTATTGTGCAATTTAGAGTATCTGGATTAAGGAGTGAAGCTAAAACTCCTGAACAAAACCTATGCAAGCAAAGAAATACCACACGAATCTCAACCTAAAGGTCAGAGACTCAAAAAAACATAAGATAGACACGCTAGCAATGACTTTCGAGATTTTAGGTCCCATTGAATCTTCTGGTGTTCTTCTTGATTTCAAACATGAAAACTAAAAACACAAAGCCTGTTTAGGATATACGAATCTCAAAGGGACTGTACTTGTCTACTAGGTTGTCCCTTTTAGGTCACATGGATTTTATGGCCAAGACAAATGGATCTGTCTTTCCTTTATACTCTGGTTACATGTATAGCAACATTTGTTGCCTGCATTTAAGCCGTCCCAGAAGGAGCAGCAGGTGGCAAACTTCAGCACTCAAGGACCAAACCCAGATTTTGTGTCAGCACCTTGGTCAAGGGATCTGGCTTGCAGATTGAAGTATTCTGTGGTGAGAACCCACACAAGTGCGAGAAAACAAATTCCAAACTAAAACGCCGCAAAGTCTTTTTTTCTCCCTGTTGCCGCAATGAAATTAGTACTGTCCGTCATCAGATCTTAAGTCTCTCGTATACGCTTTTTCTGTCTGCGATTTTTTTACTAAAACTGTAGTTTCAAGTCAATGAATTTGCGTTCTTTAGTGGAAGTGTGAGAGTTAGAGACTGACTTGAAATCAGACTTTATTTAATTCCAAAGTGGTTTTGAGTTCAATGCGATAAAATAAGGCAAATGCATTGCATTTCTACTATTGTGCATCAGAAACTGCATTTTACCGAGAAAAGTATGATAGCAATGACAGCCTTTAAGTAATCATTAGAGACCATTCAAATTCACTCTGGGTTTAAAACACTGGCACTCGGAATTCTATTACTCGGAATTTCTTTTCAACCTGTCTTGACTCTAAATCATATATTGTTTGAACTTGGCCTTATTAAGTAATGTAGGATTTTGTTCCAAAAAGAATGCCTTGCGGTGGCTGCCAATGATATTTTCGTAATGGATGCAACATTTGACAACATTACTAAAAGTGGGGACACCCGAAACAAGGCCATAACAAGTTATCTGATGACACCGAAGTGCCCTGCTATGTCAAATCCAATCTGTTCATCTGTCTATTCATCTCTGCTCTGCGATCATCTGGCCATTAGTCCAAGATTGAACTCTTTGTTCCCCAAATTTCTAGATGGATAAGGAGAGGCTACTCTTTGTGATTAAGGGCTATACAAATAAACATGACTTGACTTAAAGTGTGGAAGCGAATGTGAGGCGTGGATTAGAAAGAAAGAAGGGAAGTATTGTTAGGAACTAGAAACTGAGGAAAAGAATTAACAGTGTAGTTAAAACCTCTTTGAAGTAGGACATGGTGGCTAATACCCTTAAAAAGTTAAGGGATGGCAACAATCCGCCAATTTGTTGTTCTGAGTAGGGCTGAGTTGGCGAGTGTTTAGAAAGAGGAGTTTAAAAGGGTTCAGTTTGCGGGGAATAAAGTTGCATCATTTGAGGCCAATTGAGCCTGGAACGATGTGTGTTTCTTGTGTCGAAATAGATAAAAGTAAGCGTGGGAGTCATCGCCCACCTGTGTAGTTTGATGATGGGACCAGCGTACAAAAGACGGACGTGGGAAAAGATGTGTCAGAGGCATCTACTGAGAGTGGGATGGCCAGGAAGAGATAAAAATGAGACATGAAAGGTTGCGAAGGAAGGCATAGAAGAAACACAAAATGGCCGGGGGGAGAGGGAGGGGATATTGAAGGTTATTTATGCCCCTCCCTTGTTTTAATCCTATTTTGTGCTTGACTTTTAAGTCTAGCAATGTATAGAAACAATGTCGGATGCACTGTCTAATCCCGTTTGGGCCATGAAGCCGGCTCCTCTCTGAAAGTAATGACTTTCATTTCCTCGTCTTCTAGCAATCCAGCCGGCGCGCAGGCATGTATTTCACAGGCCGGACGCCACTTTGTTCTTCCATGCTTGACAGGATGGCCGCCAATCGCCTGAGTCAGCCTTAACCCCAAACCCTGGACACTCACTCATCCTTAATCTATCTCTAGTTATGATGCCTGTACTACCAAATTGAGTTGTCGCCATATCAACATTCCATTGGCTGTTCCGCTAAAACGTATTTTGAAGGTTTTTAATACGTCTTGTTCCCTTTCCAATCAATAGAGCACTAAAAAGAAATTATATTGAATAATTCACCCTTCCATCCATTTTCCTCCACTAATTTGGGCTTGGGTCAGATGGGTTGTCTACGTTTAGTTCTGAATGCAGACTGAAAATGAGTAAATTAACATCTGAGACGACAGTTCTTAGTTGGAAAAGGGTGGCATGCCCTGTCCAGTTTGGGTATGAGATTCTGCTGCGGGTGGAGGAGTTTAAGTATTTGTGGGTCTTGTTTATTAGTGAGGGTAAGGATGGAGCAGGCGGACTGGTTCCGCATCTGCAATCATGCAGACTTTGTATTGGTCTGTTGTGGTGAAGAAAGAGTTTTGCCAAAAGGCATAGCGCACAATGACCAGGTGATCTACATTTCTGCCTTAACTCATTGTTACAAGTTGTGGGTTAGGACCAAAGGAACCAAATCCAAAATACAGGCAGCCAAAATGAGTTTCGTCCGCACCGTGACCAATCTCTCCCTTAGACTAGACATGCTAGACAGACTAGGTTTCTAAGATGCCTTGGAAACAATGAGCTTGCACAAAATCCTCTCCATATGTATAGTATGGCATTGAGATGCATAATAACTCTTGTCAATACACAAAAACACATTGACTACCAGTGATACAAAAAATTAAAAGTACATATTCTCCTCAGTATTGGCCTTTTAGCTAAAAGCAAAGTCAGACAGCACATTGCGAGCACAATTACACAGACACAACCCGCTGTGCTTTCGTGGCTGAGGCTATATAGCCTCTAAAGCCGCTTTCAAAGCACACAGCTGCATATCCTTTTCACTGTTGGAGTGACAGGGCGGGGAAATAAGGGAGAGAAATACGAAAAAAAAATGGCATGCCATAAATACCTAAGCGACAAAGAATCTCATAAGCCCGCACGGAGACAAAAAAGTCTTAATAGCAGATGGCAAAATTGTGCCAAGAAAAAGCATTAATGTCGTGCACGTGGGCCAAAGCAGGACCATTCAGGTGCCACTTCAATTAAAATTGCACATTCTTGATGTAATTTATTACGCCAGAGTCGCAGCGCATTTTAAAAAAACAGCACCTAAGTCCTGACCTTGACTCACTTCTGTTTTACAACATGACTTATCTCATCATCCTGTCCCCAAACAACCTGTCACAGGAACAGAAGAATGCTGATAATAAAAAACAGCTTTGAAGGCAAAATGGCATTAACTTAATAATCTCCAGTTAGGAGTCATAAAGCAATTTCATGTGGCCTTTTTCTTTCTTTTTTTTTTACCACTGCCAATAAAGAACAAACAAAGCCACTAAAGTGTCATGGGGCAACCTTGAGCGTCACACTACTGTAAAACAAATCATATGCGAGCGTCGACAAGCGCCCCCTCTGGTGCAGTCGGCCCTGTGATGTAGAGATAAGCAAGCTGCTTTCATCCTTTAATGGGGTCGCCCCGTCTATTCAAACGACATCCAGGGCTTGTTATGTACACAGGCGCAATTCCCAGCTTATTTTGGCAGGAGACAATCAATTACCTGTCGTCTTAATAAACGAGAGATTAAAGCAAACATTTTGTTGTAGTGTTGGGCGTGACTGCTTACAAAGCGCACGCGGACTCATTAAGGAGCAATCAGTAGCAGTCAAGAACGCCAATGGCGGACGGATAAATGAAGAGAATGGCAGGGGGTCTGCCAAGAGCACTTGCATCTGAAGTTTACACCAGGTTATGTCTTGATTTGTACAAATTTTCGTTTATACAGGCACAATGAAAACAAAGGGGCAACTGTGAGCTCAAAGTTTAGGGTAACAGTGTGCTGGTTTTGGTCTTTTAATTGCAAGGTTATTTTTGAATTAGACAATTCCTGGAAAGGAAAATGAAAAGTCTCGGACATGAAGAAAATGTTCGAGCGGTTAGAAGCACAGACACAATATGGAAATGAAGTGACTCGGTTAAGTGTTCTTTAACAAGCTCTCAAGATTGTACAAGCCAACAAGTATGAAAATTGACTACTTCCACAGGTACAGAGTACACGTTTTCTTCTATTTTATTATTATGTGGCTATTTTTAAGCAGTTTTTGGGGGTCAGACCCAGTGTAAGTATTCAGTGCTGTGAAAAGGTTTTCACTCCCTTATCCTGATATCTGTGTTTTTTCTGCATATTAATCACTCATTAAGGTTTCAGATCATTAAACCAATGTTAATATCACACAGAGACCACCCAAGGAAATCCAAAGTACAGTTTGAAATGTTGATTCCCTTTATTACGGCACAAAAAAACCTATCTGGCCCTACCTGTAAAAGTAATTTCCCACTGAAACTAATAGCGGGATGGGCCACCTTTGGCAGCGATAACAGAAATGAAACGTTTACGATAATTGGAAATGAGTCTTTCACAACACAGTGGAGTTTTGCCCCCGCCCCTTTTTTTTTGCTAAATTTTTTCAAATGTACAATATTGGAAGGTTTTCTTGCATAAACTGCCCGTTAAAGGTCACACCATACCATCTCAATTGGATTTAAATCTGGACTTTGACCTGGCCACTCTAGAACCTTCATTTTGTCTTTTTGGAGCCATTCAGAGGTGGACTTGCTGTTGTGTTTCAGATTGTTGTCCAAGAGCATTTGAGTTTGAGGGCATGCACTGATGGCTGGACGTTCCCCTTCTGGATCTTATGGTAAACACCAGAATTCATTATTCCCTCCACCACAGCAAGTTGTCCTGGTCCTGAGGCAGAAAAGCAGCCCCAGACCATTACACTGCCACCACAATGCTTGACTGTTGGCATCATGTTCTTTTTGTCAAATGCTGAGCCATTTATACGCCAGAAGGCTGCACACCTTCCAAAAATGTCCATTTTTGGCTTATCAGTAGAACGTTCCTCCAAAAGTCTTGAGGATAATCAAGGTGCTTCTTGGCAAACATGAGACGACTCATTGTGTTTTCTTTGTGGCAGCACTGGTGTTTCATGTATGCCATTTTTAGCCAGTGTCCTTCTTATAATCGAGTCATGAACACTGACCTTAACTGAGGCCAGCAAGGCCTGCAGTTACTTGGATGTTTTTCGAGGTTCTAATGTAATCTCCAGGATGGTCTTTCTTCACACTTTTGGTGTAAACTTAGTTGGTCGACCACTCCTGGGAAGGTTTGCCAATGTTCCTAGTTTTCTCCATTTGTAGATAAAACATAGTGGTTTGCTGGAGCCCTAGGGCCTTGGAAGTGGCTTAGTGACCTTTTCCAAAATGATGGTTTTAATTTACTTTCTTACTGATTTCTTTGTATAATAGCATGTCAATTGGGTTCTTGAAATTTTGTAGCCTCTTTAATCTGTCAAAACACATTAAATTTAAGTGATATCTTGAGTAAACACAGGTAGTGGCAATCGATTTTGGGTGTGGCCTGTGGAATTTAATTCAGCTTTCCCCAAACTGTGGTAAGTCACGGTTACTTTAAATTGAGCAAAGGGGGCAAATACTTTTTCATGATACGGCCAGATTAGGCCATGATATGGCCTAGAATAAGTGGAATCAATCTTTCAAAACCTTTTTCTATATTTCCTTCTATGTGTGATATTTTGTATTGTATTTTTCTCATTTATTATTTTCTTTTCAGTCAGGTTGCAACAAACATGACAGCAGAAAATGAACAAATCACCTGAAAAAAAATGCATGACAAGCTCATAAGAGACTCGTCCCCAAAATAACTTTGGGCGCTCAATAATATGAAAAATTATCATATCTTACAACAATATATAAATCATTTGTTAATCCAGTAAAAATGACTCCATTATCGAATCACAATATATACAGTATTTTACAGATTCAGAGAAATTATTCTTTTCACATCATTCTTCTCCTTACTCTCTCTTAACAATATTGTGTAAAACCTGAGACAAATAGACATTTTCTTGTAAAAATTTCAAAGTCAGATAGAAAATGCACCCAGAGTGAGCTACAATGGCCCGGCAAGACCAGGTGAGAGCCAGTGCCCATGTCTTCGATTTCTTTGTGTAGTCGGTGATTCTCTTTGATGCACAGTCAGTATGGCTGGATTACCTCTCAGATTTTCTCAAGTTCGTTCTCCATTTTCATTGCGTTGTCCCATGAAGTCTTTTTTGATTTCTGCCATTTTTCCCAGACATCCTCCAGCTCCTTTTGTGACAGTTGCCATGGCGCCCAATTGGTCCCCTCCGCGTGGCGCCAGGTTCTGTCACGGTTGCCACAGTGCCCAATTGGCCCCGCCCATGGACACCATCTGAAACGCGTTGACAGATTGCTCCCTGACTACTTAAACGCTGTCTTGTGAGTCGCCTTGGGTTGGAGCGTCTGCAAAACTCCTGCTTAACTCTGTTGTGATACGTCAAGCCCTGTGAATCCCTGTTTTTGCCTGTGTTTTTGCTCTTGTTTTGCTAAGCCCTATGAATCCCCGTTTTGCCTATGTCTTTTGCTCTTGTTTTGCCAAACCCTGTGAATCCCCGTTTTGCCTGTTTTTTGCTCTTGTTTTGCCAAGTCCTGTGAATCTCCGTTTTTGCCTGTGTTTTGCTCCTGTTTTGTTTTTGCCCCGATCTGTTTGATTTTGACCACTTCCTCGTTCCGATCAATCTACTTCCGCGACCAACAATCCCCGGATCGAGTGAGCGCTCATTCCTCTTCTCCCTATAACCTGTGAGTAGCTTTACGCGAGTGGGTTCTCGGTCAGTTTCCTGACATGGTCTGTGACACCTTTTTGGTTTGCATCCATTTTTTCAGAATTTTCTCCCTTTTGTATCCATCATATCAGAACTATTTTGGCTCTTTTCAAAGCCCTCTTTTATTGCTGATTTTATTTAGTCCATGTCGTCTTCTTTCCTTGTTTTGGAGATGATCTGAAACCTTTTTGAGTTCTAAATATGCTAAAAACACAGAATTTAGCAAGGCAAATACTTCTTTGCTGCACTGTAGATGGTAACTTGTAAGTTTAGCTAGTTTAGAGTAACATGCTACTTTTGAGTGTCAATAATCTGGGGGTGAAATAATTACTTTTTTATGAAATAAATAGAAACTGTAACTAATTATTTTTTTCAGTAACATATCCGACACTGCTGATGTCAGGTGATTAGTCGATTAGTTCTAAGAAAAAATGCTGTACTATTCTCGATCCAAATACAAATATATTGATGAGGGAAGTCCTGATCTTATCAAGATCTCGAATACGGACTGCATTTGGATGGAATTTTGAGTGAAATACTTTATTTTCTATGCAGCGTCTGTAAATTTATACTGAGATGTCAGGCCTAAAAACGATGAAAACAACCTAATCTATTTATCTGAGTCCTTAACGGGAACGCAGTCCAGTTTTGATCGAATCAGAAACCCCAAATTCGAACCCATGAGCTAATCCGACAATTACAAGTATTTGATTTATAGTTATTGAGAGAGGCTTCTGTTTGTAGAGAGGTCCTCATTTAAAGGAAAGTGTTACACCTATTTGTTCAATGCAGTTGAAACGCAAAGTATGACATATGGTTTTAATCGTGAAATCCACCTGCTTTGACCTTCCCAATGAAGCTTACTTTCCCCTGTTCCGTAACTACCAAATTTTTGGGGAAAATGTGTAAATCTGAGCGCTGACTTGTACTGTAGATATTCTTTTGTCAAGGGTTCAAATCACAGTAATGTGCATGATTTGATATGATCCAGGACTCCCCAGGGTTTGTTTAATGGAGGCTTTTATATATGGAAAATACTTAAGCAACATTATCAATTCTATTATTAGTTGTGAGGAACTTGTATTTACCATGCCAAAATACTATTTAGGCTATTTCTCAACTGCACGTTGGTAAACATGAAGTCATTTAAACAAAGCTTTTCTGTGGAAAGGTTAGGGTGGAGTCATACTAATTTTACTGAAGAACTGCTCATACTCAGGGTGAAAATGCTACATTTTCTACCTGTAATAATGTGTAAACCTCAGAGACATTAATTTGAAGGAGGCTTCTACTTGCAAATAGGCCTCCCGAAATATTTTGTGGACAGAACTAATGTGATTACTGGTTGGCATAATTTTAGGCATACAGGCAAATATACAAAAAGTACTTGCCAGTTTTTTTAGGGAGAGGTTTATTTGTAGATAATATCGATTTGATAGGAGGCATTTATTTGTAGAAATGCTTTGGTAAAGGTGAAAGAAACTATGAGATTGTTCCATAGAAAAAGTGCTTTTTGCTCTTCACATCACCATTTGCTTGAACTATTATACCAGTATATTCTGATGGTTACTTGAATGCCTGGCACTTGATGTTAAAGGTTTCGGTCTCAATAGGCGAAAGCTACAACGGCTTCTTGTAAAATGTTGAGGGTCATGTTCAGGTCATGGTAAAGAAAAAAGGGTTTAACGTTTGCATTCCGCTTTCTCAGATGACATTCTTCCTTTTTTTGCGCTCATCACTCACTCTGCAAGGGCAGCAGAATGAAAAAGGCCATCACATAAATAAAGGCGGGTGTCAAGTTTCGTTGGGCGACAGTAGAGCAGGTCTGGCACGCACGCACATGTGATGTAGGTGTAGAAAAACACAAGAACATTATGCCCTTTGAAAGCAACGTTTTACAAGACCCGAAATATGTATGGAATGTATGGTAGGCAAAAGCAAAGGAAAGCTAGGCTGCCTGGTACACAGAAATACCAGCCTCAAGTTCAACGGAAAGTGGGATTACACTCTAAAAATTCATCGTGGAAATGGACTCAATGACAAAGCAAATGACAACAAATATGCAAATAAAAACTGAAATAATTATATTTATTATCAGACATAAAAATGACACATTCATCAAATATTTTTGTAAATGAATGACGGTAAACACATTTTCAACTACTGCACAGTTTTGAAAAAAATAAACTTTGGAAATTGTTGATGTGAGAGCGTTTTAAAAAAGGAAATTATGGAATTGAAAACAAAAATAAATACATTGATCAAAGCTTCACGCATACACACACACACACACACACACAAAAAAAACGTTTTCATGTTAGACACAATTTAAAAAAAAATCAATATTAAGATTATGTAAAAGGTCTCTTGTCTTTACCCGCTGCCAGTAGACAAAACCCAACAAAAATATGATGCTTATCATGATTATACTCATTTTCTTGAAATATTAAACTCTTAGTAGAGTCACAGATTCCTTGCAAAATCAGTGAACACGTCTGGACAGTTATGTTAGCAAAACTTCCTGCCTTAACACCATATGTAGCACATCGTAGGCAGTGATAGATACTTCAAAGCAATTGGTGTCAAAGTCAAACGGACGGAGGGCCAAATGAAAAAAGTAGCTACAATCCGAGGGACATACTGATTAATTGTTGAAATATTTTGAAATGATGAATAATATCTTGTGCAGGGGTCGCCAACCTTTTTAAAACCTGAGGGCTACTTTTTTGTGATTGATTTTGTTGCTGAGCACATATTTGCGAATATATTTCTGAAATACTGTAGCAACTTATGTTATCACTACATTGTCACGATTTTATTATTACGTTACTACCAGGTTTAAATCATTATGGTAGAGTTAAAATACGCATAATCAATCACTTTTAATAACACTGATCATTTTAATGATTTCTAATTCCAGTTAGAAATCAAATTTCCTTGAAAATCACTATGACCCATCACTGGTGCGCTATTATCGCAACCAATCTGCAGTTTACTCCGGGTACCCGTGGGCACCACATTGGAGACCACTGGTCAAGTGAAACCAATTACCGTAAATTCCGGACTATAAGCCGCTACTTTTTTCCCAAATGTTCAGCCCCACATCTATTTCAGTGAAGCGGCCAATTTATGTAATTTTTCTAACGGCCACCAGCAGCATTGGAGTATAAAAGGTAAGCTTAAGACCAGTAGAATATGTGTGCCAAGAAAGACTGCAACCTCTAAGTTTATGCATACATTGTCTGTAAAGAAAGGTACGTTCCGATAATGAGGAAGACGCCCTTGATGGCGATAGTTATGAGGCGGAAGTTGAGGGCGATCTACCGTGAATTTCACAATTACGGGATGCTTTCTTTTGACAGACATGTTTGATGCATTGCGAGCGTGATCCTACTAGCGTGTTGGTACCTTTAAAGGCAGGGTTTGGGATGAAAGTTATAATTATTATTATTATTATTAAAGCTTTGAAAACTCTCTCGGTGTACCGTCTTTCTTCGTAAATATGTGTAACCATGTATATGTATTTGCAACTGTATATTTTTGTAACGTATTTATTTTAGAGATTTATTCTGTTATGTGTTCTAGAAGCAAATTAAAAAGAAGGGGCGGAGCAAACGCGGGCTGATGGGAAGTGGGGTAGAGCTGAGTTACCGGTAGATCTGTCTGTTGTCGCAGCGGACAATAGAGGATATATATTTTTCCCACCCTTAACTTTGGAAATATACATTTTGTTTCGTTGGATTACTTTCAACGGGACCCGGACTTTACAAGTCTGCATCATACGTTAATCATCATTTCCATTCATGATGCCAATTGTGGTTCTAAGATAGTCTACTGTTTATTTAGTTAGAATAAGAGCTTGCTCTGTCCACTCCACGCATCCGCCCGGTATTGCAGTACCTCCGGGAACGGTGCATTCGCAATGATCGCAACAAGGCTTTAGGGCTAGGACCTTAGCTCGGCCTTTTGGCTGAGAGTAAGTGTCCCGGCTCCTAGGCTTTGTAGCGTATTATGAACTGACCGATAACGGATAATGGATAATGAATAACGAAGATAGAACAATACCCCTTAAAAACCCCAAAACCCCACAATCATGGAGCTTGATTGCTATTAAGATTTTCGAGAAGGGTTGTTCAAACCTCACATTGTTTGCTGTTAAAAACGTCATATTGAAATATAATATTGTGAATGTGCTTAATTGCTGTTGAGATTGTCATGATTGTTTTCTGTTATTAGTGTCAATAAATTTGTTCAAACCAAAAAAATCATGGAACTTACAGCCTGGTCTGAGTTAAACTTGTGATTGTGTCACAAGTTTAAATGCGTGCGCACGCGGCTTGTACGGAGGTGCGGCTTGTGTAAGTACAAAAGTGGCAAATCACTTAAAAAGTGGTGGGTTTATGGTAGACGTATTAAGAACTTAACAAGTATATTCCAATATGTTGCAATTAATAAAGTTATATTCTCCTTTGTCAGTAATCTTGAATTTCAAGAGGCATGAAAGACAAATGTCTCATGAATACGGAATGAAAGAAGCCACTATTATTCAAGCACCATTAGTAACCAGGTCTTCTATTTTAGCAAAAGATGTCTAAGTTGACATAATAGAAACTTTCTATCATTCCACCAGCTGAAATATGTTTTAAAATAGAATTGGAGACTCAAATAAAGTGCAAACATCTACTAACCAAAAACGAAACCTTCAACAGTTTGAAAAAATATTGTTATGTATAATATCAGGGGCGGTGGAAAACCTTTTCGTGGGCCATATCCTGCCCGTGTACCTTGACTTTGACATATGTGCTTTGGTGTTGAATAGAAAAAGTTGAGTTTAGAGATGTGATGCCATCCTGGTCGCACTTATCTGCAAAAATGGAATGAAGTTAAGTTGACATCTAATGCATTTGAGAGATTTTAGCAATTTTTCTATTGCTAACATGGGGCCAGTTAAAACCTTACACACTACACCTTTGGATAAAGCTCTTGCATCAATATACTAATACATTATACATCTAGTTTTCATTTTGAGCAAAGGTGGTGAGAAAAACATGAATGGAAAACAAATGTTTTACAAACGTGGAGGGAGCACTCACTACTCAATTGTGGTTGGCGGTCTCCATTTGTCTTGGACGGCTGAGCACCGCTAGAAGTTACCTGAACAGAAAAGAGCAGCAAACCCCAAATCATGAAAAGTAACTTTATTTTTGTCACCATGGGGACAAACAACCTGTTTAGTCATACGAATGTGTCCTTTGAAGTACTCAACATCTGAATCACTTTCTTGTCATGAGGAGCTTCAATTTCCTGATAGATGGTTGAGGGTACATGAGCAACAGTGAGGTTTGAAGAGCCATCTTCCTGCTCCTTTTATGCAAACTATAAATTGTGCTTACAGTGCGATGGATGGCAGGTGATCAAAGAATACTACAGACTTAATGTTGACTAAAGGAAATGATACTGCAGGAATAGTATAAAAGAAATACCATAAGTTGCAAATGAATACTATAAAACATAATCCTAAAAATGAACATTGATGGATCCAGTGAAAAATAACGACTCAACGTGCTAAACTATTCATAGAGGAAATTCTCAGAAGGCACAAAACTACAGAATCAAGTTAACTCGAGAAAAAAAGTAATTACGGGCAACGCTATAAGGCAACAATGAGAGCGCTCTTGATGAAAACTGTTTCCATAGTGTTGGTAAATAAGAAGAAAAACACCACCTGGCTATAGTCCCAATAGACTAATGGCTATGCCCGCCCAGATCAATGACACCAAACCTTTTAGTGTATATACACATATATTTACAAATGCCTAGTATATCATTAAACTCTGCCTTAGCAGGAAAAAAATCTAGCTAGGCTTACACAGAACTTCAAGCTAGGCTTAGATTAATAAAATCTAGCAGCAATAACAAAGCCCATTTTACAAGTCAAGTCAAGTTAGGGTAATGAGTTTAAGGTAAATCACACATCTTACCCTGCAGTGCACGAACATTGCTGATCCTCTATTTTGTTTAAGATGTGAAGACAACTAGATGCAGTTGATCACATTTACATTGTGACTTGTAGCTGCCATTTTGGCCTGAAGCTGAAGCTTTTCATCAACCTTCTCAACAATGAAAACCTCAATATAACCCTCCAAGTCAAGTCATGTTTATTTGGATAGCAAGAAGTCTCAACGGGATGTACAGACAATACACAGATGCCATTAACACGAAATATAGGTAATAACAGAGTTTTAAACAATTCCTCAGGCTCTCAATGTTCCTATACATTATTCAACCAGTTGAAACAATACAACTTTCAAGAAACTCTCCAGTAAAATAGCATTGCAGACTACATTTCAGACTCTTTTGGTGACTTTGAGATGATATGTGATCTTTCTGGGCCCATAATGCATCAATTGCCTCCTACAAAATGTGACCTACAGTGTCACTAGCTGTAGCGCTCTTCACAAAAGGTCTGTCCGAGTGAGTGAAGGGGCTGCTTCTTAGCCATAGGTCAATTGGTTGTGAATCAGCTTAGCAAAGCTGCCTCACAACCACCAACCATTCATCTAGCTCTGCGGTGTCGAACTCAATTGCACAGAGGGTCAAAACTCAAACCACACCGTTGGCCGAAGGCTGAACAAGGTAACTATTTATTGAATACACTAAAACTAGAATTTTTTTTCTTCTAACAAATACGATTTTAAAATAAAAAGGAATATTATTCCAGAATAAACAAACTCAAACATTAAACACCTTAAAACACTGCACTCAATAAAATGATCTCCTGTAAACTTCAAAATAAAAAATAAAAATGGAAATATAAATAAAATTTGTGCTTTTCGCTTTGGGATTTTACGTTGATGAAAAACATATGCTGGATCCACATATTCTTCATTAACTCTTCAACTTTCTCCATCTTCTCTCTCTGCATTCAGGTTTTTCAGCTTACTTGGATGTTTTGTCTTGTAGTGCCCTTTTTACATTCAATTCCTTAATTACGGCCACATTAGCTCCACAAAGAATACACATGGGTTTACTGGCAATGTCAGTTAACAGCCTCTCCTCAGTTTTGAAGGTCTCCATTTTCCGAATCAACTTTTTGCTCGGCCATTGTGAGGGTTTAGCAGACGTGTTATCCACAGCAACAGAAACGTCGCCCTGCTTTTCTCCGTTTAGCCTTCCCTTACATTGTGATAGATAAAGTTTGTCTCCGCTTCCTGTCACTAAGACTCTATGTAAATGCACTTGTCGATCTTGTTTTTCAACTGGCCGACGTGTTGTTTGTCAGTAGACAGTTTTAAAGGTGGCTGCGCTCGTCAGGCTAACTCGATTGATGCGGGAACATTTTCGGGACGTCTTGTGGCTGCAGCAGAAGCATTGCATTGTGGTATCTGTAGTTTAAGAGTTGTCAGCGTTTCGTAGAGCCGGGCCGTTATATTCGACGTATGTAAAGTGATTCCAGGGGTCGGATATAATTGTACGCTGGGCCGGATGTGGCCCGCGGGCAATGAGTTTGACAACTATCATCTAGCTGACTCTTATAGTCACGGCTTAATTTCTGTTAAACTACCCAAAATTTAACATTAGGAGAATTTGGGTAAGAATAGGGTGTGCCGATTGGATATTGGTATTAAATATTGGTCTTGTATCAGCTTTTGATACGACGTCCGATATTAGAAACAAGCATATATTCCTTTTTTTGAAAAAAGAGAGAAGTTGATAATTTTAAATTAAATACATCATTTAAAGTACTAGAGTACGTCCAGATACTTTGCTCTAAATGTCAAAAGTCAAAAGTATTAAGCTTTTCACTAAAGTACAGATACATGTAAATATGTACTTAACATAAATTCTACTTAAACTTTTCCAAGAGATGAATTAAAAAAAAAAAAACTCAGCAGTCTAAAGCTGAATAAAACTGCACACATTCAGTTTAGTGGCTGACTGCTTTCTTTCTGCAGGTTTCTTCTGTTTTGTGATCAAGTGTTTATGAAATACTAAGTGCTGTAAAACTTTAAACCCAAAGAGTGTAAATCTGAAGCATTCCTCAAGAAATCCCAAAACAAGTTGCCTAACTTCCTGTAAACCTGAACAATCTATGGAACTTTTAGGATGGTTTATGTGTATCCGATACCGTTTTTGTGTTCTTATAAATAACATCTTGAAATAAACAAAAGCTAGACCCTAGGAAAAGTATTAGGTGTCTTGTGATTCCATAACAAATGAGTCCTACTTGATACTGTTTTGAAAACCTTGAAATAAAAAACACAGGAAAACTTAAGTCCACCAAAATCAATGAGTCCTAACCTCTTGTTGCGACACTCATCCAGGCCTTCCTGCAGGAAGTCGGCTCGCTTCTGGAGGAAATTTACCTGAAACATGAATACGGGTTATCAACCCTCTGTCGATAAAAAGGCTTTCAATGAGTTGCGCTTTTTGCTGGAGGGAAGGCGGGGTTAAATGAAGCAGGCTCGATGGATGAAAGGCTCGGTTGTTGAGTCCAGCGGGGTCAGGACGGAGGGGTCGGGGGTCAGGAGATTAGGCCGCAGGGGTGAAGGCACAAGGGGCCGGCATGGGAGATTGTTTTCTTTTTTTTGTGATGCCTGCTGGCCGGGGCGAGGACGCCGCATGCGGCCGGGCTTTGCCAACCTTTTGTTTGGCTACAAGGCCGAGGGGGTTTATTTATGAAGTGTCTGGACTAAGTAAAAATAAACCTCTTCTTCGTTTACACGGCGGCACGTAGAGCCTGGCAGTGCTTCAGCATACCTCCTCGAAAATTTGTATTGTTCCTTCACAAGCTCAGAGGGCCATTTTGAGTTGGTGTGCAATGGGGGGAAGGTTGTTGAAGGTGGTTCACGAGCAGAGACTTAGCCTTCTAATCTGCATTGGGTGATACACCAACAAATGGATTTGAGGCATTCAGACTCTCGTCATTTGAAATAATTTACATTGCAGTGGTACTTCTTCATACGAGCTTAAATCACCCCTGGGTCATGTTCACGACCAAATTCCTCATGTAACAAGCGATTTCCCCAACATAAAATTATTAAAAATTAATTGGTCCATTCCCAACCTCCCAAAAGCATCCAAGTGAACCCTAAAGAGGTTTAAAACACGTCTTCCTGAACACTAAACACAGATTCAAATAGTAGTACAAAAATCCGTTTATTATGACAGCGTTTGTACACCTTCTTCATGGCTAAATTCAAGCAGTATTCGATTAAATTTTTCCAGTACCTTTTTAAAGAACAAATCTAGTGTGAATCATGTATTTTGCAGAACCATACCTGTAGTTCAAACATTATTATTATTAATATTCCGAGTGTATTTGTCAAGACGTATGATTTTAATATCTGAATAAAAGAGATCTGCATAATTGTGGGGAAGAATACTACACGTTCTGTATCTAATTGAGAAGAAAATTAGTTGGGGGTACCTTGTATTGAAAGCTTATGTAGTTGACAGAGATCCTGGAACAGACAACGACCTCATTTACTGTAGCATCCCGTGAAAAGATCTGAATTGACTCTTCAATTCACTTGGGAGTTAATGACATAGCCCAACAGGGTCAACTGTTGAAGCTATAACTCAAGTCTTGACATGTAAAAGTTGGAAACATGAAAGAGTTTGTGTTGCCATTTACCGGAGCTGTGCGAGAATGCCACTGCGTGTTTTCTGTAAAATTCCATGGCTGTTAAAAAAGGCGCAAATGTGCGGAAGCAGGCCACAGATATGCAAAAAATTCTGCCAAACGCATGACTTGGCATATTGTGGGATTTAGGATTTGGCCTCCCAAAGGCGGCTGGCAAGCTCACATTTTAAGCTTTTATCCGCATTTTTTCTTAGTATATTAACCATTATTTATATTGCCCAAACATATGTTGACAGATTATTTTGTTTTAGTCATTAAAGGTCGGGGGCATAATTTGAGGTGTACTTATAACATTTCAAATTAAATATTTTCTCTATTAAGTATGTTCTAAACATGCCCACCTAAGTTCAAATAGCTTTTATATGTACTTTTTACCGCACACATCTGCTTTTATCTTACTTTTACCCGAGGTGTTCCGGCCACAGAGCGCGTTATGCTGGAGAAAAGGAGGTGGGAGGACGAGGGGAGGAGAGTGATTTTACATGCATTTATATATATATATATATATATATATATATATATATATATATATATATATATATATATATATATATATATATATATATATAAAATATTCCCCGCCATATTAGAAAATATGTTTTTTTTTGATGGTGAGGAAAATACTGTACCTCTTTCTTTATTGAATTATATATATTTATATAGTCATTATATAGTATCTATAAGTGATGTTCACTTTTCACAAAAGAGTATGCATTATACTGCGGAAGATACGGTGAATACATTTAGAAAAATCTAGCCTAAAAGCACTAAAAAAACAAAATCTCAAGATAGAAGTGTCCACCTGAGCTTTGAGTGAGGTGATGGTGTCCTCCAGTTCCCGCCTGAGCTCGGCAGGAATCAGACCTTTCATCTTCTCCTCGTACTCCTGATGTACTGAGGTGACCTGAGAAAAAAGCAAGTCAGATGACCCTGAGCGTTATACGAAAACTTTGTAGAAGAGGCATTAGACGCCATCGGTCGGCCTTTCAACTCTCGCACTCTCAATTCACACATAGTGTACGCACGTGCACACAAAGACACAAACAAGGCATACCCGCTCTATTCATAGCTCAGAGTGCTTCCTCAGAAGTCAGAGCGCTTTCATGTCACCTGAGGGGGTCTCAGCACTAACCTGCACAACACCCCCTGCTGGCTGTTCCTTCTTAGCGGGGCTAACTCGTCGACACAGAGTATTTACCAGTGGTGGGTGATATGTCATGCTCATTGAAGAATTGGACCCCTGCCCCTTGAGTTAGTTCATAATTGTGATTAATACAGCACAATGATTTTAGGCACCAAACATGTTGTTTTTTAACTATTACAGCATATACGAATGTATAGAAATATTTCAATTGCAACGGTTTTAGAACAAATCCAAGAGAGTCAACCAAAAAAGTAGCAATGTAACAAAAATACTGACACTGTATAACCATTTCAACTAAAGAATTAAAATCTTCCATTGCACAATATTTTGAAAACAAAGTAAATATTGCAAATAAAGTGCCATAATGACAACGGATTTACAGGTTTTGTTCGGGAACAGTAACATGTTTACATTTATGGGTGTAACTCATTGCTCCCTGCACAGTAAGCTTTTAACATGTGTTTATGTAAATGTGTGACATTGTCCTAGTAGCAGACAACTTTAACACACAAATGACACCGGACATTTTCCTCGTCTGCAGTTATAAATGAAGTCCACACCGCGCTTCCTGTTTGCCTCAGTTTTAGTTTTTGGTAGGGCACATAAAGTATATTTGGCCCAATGTTCTGCCAGGCAGGCAGGATGAAGCAGAAGGCCAGGCAGGGAGAGCTGCTAAAAACGAGCCAGTCAGTCTCAACTCAGGCATAAAGTTTGGGAGTGGCCGAGGGTTCCGGGTGAGAGAGAGAAGGGATGCGCTATCGACACAGAGAAGCAGCGCTTTGAGGAAATTGGTGGAGCAGAGAGGTATCGATCTCAGGACAATAGTATCTATCCGATCAAAGTACTTCCTCAGTATCGACAATATCGACATTTGCATCGATTCGCCCACCCCTAGTATTTACTCAATATAACGCATCGATGTGGCGGCAGCGGCAAAAGCTCTCTGGCGGGTTCTCTTGCTGAATCTCCGCCGCGGGAGGAACGGGAGGAAGTCTGTCTGGGGCTAAATTACACGCCAGCCAAACCAAAGTCTGATTATAGAAGCCGAGAACGTCTTTCAGACCGACAAACACACATGAATGGAAAGCTCGCCAGGGTTCACATATAGCAGCAAAGCGCCCAAATACAGGGTTGGAGCTATAAAAGCATCTGCGGCGTCAATCCACTTGCTGACTAGAGGATTCGTCGCACTGAACAGCCCAAGTATGACGGTTAACACGCTCCGACCAATTCCCTAGGCGAATTCCTCTCGGCTGGAATTGCTAGCCGTCCAAATACTTTCGCTCAAAAGCTAATCAGAGGTACCTGAATGCACGAGTTATGTATCAAATCAATATTCCGCGTTGCTAGCAATTAAAATTCCAGAATAGGACAGACCTCAAAGATGAAAGTTAAGGATATCAAAAGTACATCACTTAACTGCAATGAGCATACTGCAGCTCAGGTTTGTTGCTTATCACTAACTTAAAGACTGTTTTGCTATTGTTGGAATATTGAAATGTTTCACTGCGTATAGTCCTAATTGTGTGATATTGCAGTTATATTCTTTTCAATCATTTAGATCACCACAACGATATTTTAATGAAGTTAATCATTTAGGCTAGGTTCACATTGCAGGAGAATCTGATTTTTTTTTGCACAAAATGCGACCTGCATCCAATCTGTTAAAATACATCTGAGATGGCACAAATCTGTTTTTTTCACACTAGATGCAGGCCACTTTCGTATGCGGTCCTAAATCCGAAACATAGCTGATCTTTTGGTATGCGACTGCTGTGCGAACGGTCGAGAAACATTCATGCCACCTGCGCGTCATCGCTAGGCAGCATTCGTCACTATTCTGCGTTCAACAAGGCGGTGGAAAGGGAAAAATCCACAACCATGGCGGACCAAACACTCAGGGCATTCAATAGTTGAAAGTTTTTTTTTGTATTTAATTAATATTTGAGGCGTTAGGGTCTACTAAGCCTCCTTCCACCAGAGGGCCCCACACACAGCACATGTATGTTCAATCTCTACGCACGGGTGCCCAGTTCAAAAGCCGGTTGGTGACCTCCGGTGGAAGGAGGCTTACTAGACCCTAACAGGGGGGCCAAACCTGTTCAGTCTATCGTAGCACAATAGCTTTAAAATTACTGGATACGCTCTGCCGTTAGCTAACACTGAGGATATTGCTTGTGACCATCACGTGTCCTCTTCTACGCATGCAAGACACTTGTTGTGTACACACAGATCGAATAGAAGTCATGGCAGACCGCATACAAGTCGCATTTAGTTGAAAATGTAAACAATCTCACAAAACATTGGAATTGAGCATTAAACTCTGCAGTATGAACTTAATGATAATCACTTCACCTTATGAACACACATATGTTCAAGTGTACTGATTCACTTCTTGTTTTATTCACTTGACTGCACTATGCATCAATTTATCCAGTGGTTAAGTCAGGGGTCTCCAATGTGGTGCCCCGTAAGGACAGCTGAGTGGCCTGCGGACCTGTTTTGAAAATAATTCACCAGTGCTGAGTCATTGTAATTTTCAGGTAAAATTATTTCGTGGTTGACTGGGTCTTTTTACCCCCACTTCCAATAATTAACCTGGTACTTAGATTGTAACAACGTGATAAGTTGTCATTTTAGAAATGCATAACAAATCGGTAGTTCTTTGCGCTAATTAGTATTGAAGATAGCTCTCAGTTTGAAAAAGGTTGGATACCCCTGTTTTAAGTGGTGTTCTGATTTACTGTTGGGAGGGAGGCCTTGAGTCTTATCGAACCATTTGCAGGATTCCGTCTGGACGAAGGACTTGTGTGAAGTTGGTGCTTTGGGAATTTTCCACTAAATACAGCGTTCCGCCCCTTGGGTATCTAAATGATTTTCAGCCAGTTTTAAAGCCTGCTTACATTACAGCCTTGTTTCATACTCACAAGTCCAGAATATTCTGGTTTACTATATTTTGTTTGTTTTATTGTAATAAAAACTTCAAACTACTCACTTCAGTGCTTACTTTTGCCCGTCTTGTCTCAGGACCTGGGTGTTGATTCGAACATGAAGAGGAAGAAAACGTTTGTCATCCTCCAATATAAAATTCTTTGTATTTTATTTTTAAATTTTATGTTTCTTAAATTTAGGCTGGGTACAAAATATTTACTTCATCAAATAATTCAATTTCAGTTCACAATTAAGTGTTTTTTTGATCCCATTTAGATTTATTAGTACTTGAGACGATTCTATTTTTTTCTAATATTGATTATCATTAATCTATGTGAAGACTGTTTAGATTTGGTTAATCTTAAGCACAGATGGAAAATGGAATCAGTCAACAGTCCCAGTCAACAATGCTTTTATTTTTATTATGTTTATTTTTGAAAACATTTGACATACATAATTATTTATCAAAAACCAAAATAAATTGAAACATGCCAACATGAAAAAAAACTGAATTGCCTTAAAGAGTGCTGATTAAAATAATTTAATAAACAGAAAAAATAGTCCTTGTGGAGTCATCACTGTTATATCTTCACAGAAATCTACCAGAATAAAGTACAATGGATATTATAAATTACTAGCTTTATTAATCAATTAGTTTATTGTTGAATTCAGTCCTGAATTAAAAGTTGGGGTGCATCAATGTCCTTAAAAAGTTAAAGTAGAATATTTTCTAGATTAAATATGTTTTAACAGTACCCAACGGAGTTGTAAGAGCCTTTATCAATTGTTTTCCATGACGCCTATCTGCTTTTAGCTTACTTTTAGCAATGCTGTTCGAGACGTGCAACACATGAAGCAGGAATGAGGGGGCAGGGTGGTGTACAGTATTTTTATGCGCTGCATTTTTTTGTTAGTGTAGCATAAAAATGGTGAAAGTAAGAAAGGGTGTTTTTCCAATAAAAGTTCAAACGCCAACTCAAACCCCCAAAAAGATAAAAAAAGGAGTTAAATCAAGCGCTTATAAGTAATGCACATACTTGCATGCGCAACAAAAGGAGCTTGTCACAAGCTGTAATGGAGACTTGAGCCAGAAGATGGTGTCAGCGAGTAGAACATTTCCGAATTCGGGACATCAATGTTTAAGTTATCATTCTGCTGCACACCTATTTTTCTAAATGGTACAATATTAATTAGGAGGGTATATAAATCGTGTTTTTTAGGGGTTGACCAACAAATGTTCGGACGTTGATCATGGAAAAATGAAAGCTAAATTGTGTTCTGATGAAAGATGTGCTGTAGGTCAACTGTTTAGAAAGGTTAACAGCCAATATTGAAAATAACACATACATTATAGCAGGGGTCGGAAACCTTTGGCTTGCAAAACCATTTATGGGTCTTTTCATAAGTATATCCGGCTTGGAGATAAAATTGAGCTCATTCAAATATTCTCCCTGTTGTTCCAATTTAATTAAATGCAGATCTGGAATTATTATCATTTCATCATATCAAATCATCAAATGGCACACAGTGAAATAAAATGCACTTAGGAAGTGGCTTTTGTTTGTAGAGTGAGTTTGGGGATTTTGTACTGCTCTCTTGAGAAAAAAATAGATATTGTTTGTTTTCATGGCTCTTTGGGTCTAAAAGGTCCTGACCTCTGCATCATCGTATCCTATTTATTGTGTAAAAAAAAACCCCACAAGAAATACAATAAGCTTTGTGAAGTCACCTGAACCTTGCAGTGACTGAAAGCTCCCCAAAACCTTTGTAAGCCAAAGTAGAACTGTTCTGGCAAGTCCCTTCTCATTGTGCACGTGTTCTGTCTGTATATGACACCTGAAATCCAACGTTCATCAGTCGATTCTTTCAAGTGAAGAGCTAATGAGTGAAAAAACATTGATTTTCCCAACATAAATATCCTGTTGTGGATTTCACTGATTGTTCTGGCTTTGGCTAATTAATCTTTGCGGAGACTAGACAAGGATTGGGAGGCGCTTCAAAGCAGACCCCCATTCAAGACTCTCCAAAAATAAAGCAGCTCACTGAAACCGCTTTTTCTGCTCGACTCGGCTCAATTTAGGAAAGAGGCTGATCCCCAAACCGTGCGGCTTTAAACGCAATGCGGTGTTGAAGAAGACAAAAGAAAACATTGAGGTTGACGTTCAAATTTGAGGTAATTGGCTTCTTCTTCATTGACACTTTTGAGTGTTGTTGTCTAGTTCAACAGAATGACGTAAAAGGTATTTTCCTGCAGACCGAGGAGTTTCCAGTGATGCATCATGCTTGGTGGCTATGCAATGCATGATGGGTGGATAAGATAACAATATTTGAAAGCAGCAACCAACTGCTGCATTGGAATGGAATGATATGTTAACAGGTTAACTGATGTTAGGATATTGAGATGTTTCACTGCATTGAGTCATAATTGTGTGAGTTTCCTCTTATACACTTTTCATTCTTTTAATTCATTACAATGTTTTAACCAACTTAATTATTTTTGATAATTAATGCACCTTATGATTACCCACCTCCTCCTTGATCTGCTACCTTATCGTGGTGGAGGAGTTTGTGTGTCCCAATGATCCTAGGAGCTATGTTGTCGGGGGCTTTAAGCCCCTGGTAGGGTCACCCATGGCAAACAGGTCCTAGGTGAGTGGCCAGACAAAACGCAGATCAGAAGACCCCTAATGATGAGACAAAACTTTGGTCCTCGATTTCCCTCGCCCGGACGCGGGTTACCGGGGCCCCCTTCTGGAGCCAGGCCTGGAGGTGGGGTCCGCTGGCGAACGCCTGGTGGCCGGACCCTTACCCACGGGGGCCGGCCGGGCACAGCCTGTGGGACTCTGGAAGCAGCTGGCAGGTATCGGCTGGCCAAGCGGAATGCGGCTTTGGCGGTTGCCGAGGCAAAAACTCGGGCATGGGAGGAGTTTGGCGAGGCCATGGAAGCCGACTTCCGAACGGCTTCGAGGAAATTCTGGTCCACCATCCGACGTCTTAGGGGGGGAAGCGGTGTGCCATCGACACTGTGTATAGTGCCGATGGGGCGCTGCTGACCTCGACCCGGGACGTTGTGAATCGGTGGGCGGAGTACTTCGAAGACCTCCTCAATCCCACCGGCACGTCTTCCTCTGGGGAAGCAGAGCCTGAGGACTCTGGGTTGGGCTCTCGTATCACTGGGGTTGAAGTCACCGAGGTTGTCAAAAAACTCCTCGGGGAAGGGGACCCGGGGGTCGATGAGATCCGCCCGGACTTCATTAAGGCTCTGGATGTTGTGGGCGTCTCATGGTTGACGCGCCTCTGCAACATCGGGGACAGTGCCTCTGGACTGGCAGACTGGGGTGGTGGTTCCCGTCTTTAAGAAGGGGGACCGGAGAGTGTGTTCCAACTACAGGGGAATCACACTTTTCAGCCTCCCTGGTAAGGTCTATTTAGGGGTACTGGAGAGGAGGGTCCGCCAGGAAGTCGAATCTCGGATTCAGGAGGAACAGTGTGGTTTTCGTCCTGGCCGTGGAACACTGGACCAGCTCTATACACTCTTCAGGGTCTTTGAGGGTGCATGGGAGTTTGCCTGTCCGATCTACATGTGTTTTGTGGACTTGGAGAAGGCATTCGACCGTGTTCCTCGGGAGGCCCTGTGGGGGGTGCTTCGGGAGTATGGGGTACCGCACAGTCTTATCCGGGCTGTACGGTCCCTGTATGCCCGGTGCCAGAGTCTGGTCCGCATTACCGGCAGTAAGTCGGATGCGTTCCCGGTGAGGGTTGGGCTCCGCCAGGGCTGCCCTTTGTCACCGATTCTGTTCATAACTTTTATGGACAGAATTTCTAGGCACAGCCTTGGCGGGGATGGAGTCCGGTTTGGTGGCCTCAGCATTGCGTCACTGCTTTTTGCAGATGACGTGGTGCTGTTGGCTTCCTCAGGCCGTGATCTTCAGCTCTCGCTGGAGCGATTCGCAGCCGAGTGTGAAGCGGCCGGGATGGGGATCAGCACCTCCAAGTCCGAGGCCATGGTTCTCAGTCGGAAAAGGGTGGTATGCTCCCTCCGGGTCGGGGAGGAGGTCTTGCCCCAAGTGGAGGAGTTCAAGTATCTTGGGGTCTTGTTCATGAGTGAGGGTAGGATGGAACGGGAGATCGACAGACGGGTTGGTGCAGCGTCTGCCGTCATTCGGACCCTGTACCGGTCTGTCGTGGTGAAGAGGGAGCTGAGCCGAAAGGCAAAGCTCTCGATCTACCGGTTGATCTACGTTCCTACCCTCACCTATGGTCATGAACTTTGGGTCATGACCGAAAGAACTCGATCCCGGATACAAGTGGCCGAAATGAGTTTCCTCCGCAGGGTGGCTGGGTTCTCCCTTAGAGATAAGGTGAGAAGCTCAGTCATCCGGGAGGGACTCGGTGTAGAGCCACTGCTCCTCCGCGTTGAGAGGAGCCAGTTGAGGTGGCTCGGGCATCTAATAAGGATGCCTCCTGGACGCCTCCCTCGGGAGGTGTTCCGGGCATGTCCCACCGGCAGGAGGCCCTGGGGGCGGCCCAGGACACGTTGGAGAGACTATGTCTCTCGGCTGGCTTGGGAACGCCTCGGGGTCCCGTCGGATGAGCTGGAGGAGGTGGCTGGGGATAGGGACGTCTGGGCTTCCCTTTTAACGCTGCTGCCCCCGCGACCCGACCTCGGATAAGCGGAAGACAATGGATGGATGGATGGATGATTATCCACATATTTGAATGCACATATTTACTTCTTGTTGTATTCACTTCTATCCATTTTCTAGTTGTTATACAGTATCTACATCAGGGGTGTCAAACTCTGGGCCACACGATAGAACAAACATTCACTCGGGGGCCGGACTAATAGAGACAGAAGAGAGAGAGAGTGTGAGAAACAAAAGAGATACAAAGAGAAATAGTGAGAGGGGGGAAAGAAAAAGAAATGTAAAGACAGAAGGAGAGAAAAAAGAATGAGAAAAAGAGAGAAGGGGAAAAAGCAAGAAGGGGAAAGCAAGAGAGAGTAAGAGAGAAAATAGAGAGAGAAAAAAAGGAAGAGCAAAAAAGAAGGTAAAAAGACAGAGAGAAAGAAATAAAGAGGAACAAAGAAAAGAGAAAAAGAGACAGAGATTGAAAGAGAGAGAGTGTGAAAGGTAAAAAGGAGGGAGAGAGAGAGAGAGAGAGAGAGAGAGAGAGAGAGAGAGAGAGAGAGAGAGAGAGAGAGAAAAAAAGAAATACAAGTACAGCGTTTGTGAGAGGCACCTGGCTTTGGCAACATTAAGTGGACATATTTCAACCTGCAGCTCGTTTTTCTCTTGCGCTTCCCTCAGCATTGTCTCGTGGGCCGGATTCAATCCCTTAACGGGTCTGAACCGGCCCGCGGGCCGCCTTTTTGAGACCCCCTGATCTACATTGTTCTAACTGGTGTTTTGATTTACTGTTATGAGAGAGGCCTTGTGTCCTATCAAACCACCTGCAGGACTCAGGCTGGATGAAAGACTGGTGTCAAGCTTATTGCTTTGGAATTTTCCACTAACTTCAGTGTTCAACCCATTTGGTAGATAAATGATTCTGAGCCGCAGCATGGCGGCGCAATGGTTAGCGTGTGTGCGGCACAGTTCTGAGGTCATGAGCTCAAACCTTCCTGTGTGGAGTTTGCATATTCTCCTTGTGCCTGCCTGGGTTTCCTCTGGGCTCTCTGGTTTCCTCCCACATTCCAAAAACATGCATGTCAGGTTAATTGGCCGGTCCAAATTGTCCTTATGTGTGAGTGATCTTATCAATCGTTATCTTTCTCTGTGTGCCCTGCAACTGGCTGGCAACCAGTTCAAGATGTCCCCTGCCCACTGCTCGAAGATATCTGGGATGGGCTTTTAATTCTCCTGAGAGCAGAATCTGGGAAAAGATGTTAGATGAGGTAGAGAAAAATAAGCAGGGAAGGAAAGAGAATGAAAAGGTTATATCCATACATCAAAACTGTAAGGTCTTTTTTGAGTGTGATTATGTTGAATCAGATGGTGTGAAGACAAATTATTCATTTTACATTTTTATCTGCCTTCATATCAAGCCATACATTGAAAAAATAATTCTTCTTGTAAAAATACGAAATGTTACTGTGTTGAGGTGAATCTGATGAATATATTTAACAATGACGATCAGGTGAATGAAATTTCTTTTTCATGTAATAATGTACCCCATTATTATAATTTGTTTTGTTGAATGATTTATCTTTAAAAGTGATTGGGGCAGGACGAGACTGAAATGAGCTCCGACTTTTTCTCGACAGCCCTTGTTTTCCCATCTGGTTTCTCAATTGTTTCATAAAGTAGTTGATTTATAATTCTTGTAATAACCTTGTATTTGAATGAGAGTAAAGAGTTGACGGAGTAAAAAAAATTGTCAATCAAAACATCTGGGTTGCAAAACAACACGGTTAAAACAAACCGCCTAAGTGAGCAGATTGAGGTTTTTATTACAATGAGCCAATTTTAAAAACAGTTAATCTGGGCTAGTGAGTCTATATAACAAGGCTTTAATAGTTACAAATGTACTTTCAAAATGTCTCACAATCAACCATCCATCCATTATCTGCACCACTTATCCTCAGTAGGGTCGCGGGTGTGCTGGAGCACATCCCAACTATCTTTGAGTAGTGGGCAGGGAACACCCTGAACTGATTGACAGCCAGTCGCAGAGCACACAGGGACAGACAACTTACTCGCTAATTCATACCTAGGCAGGCACAGGGAGAAAATGCAAACTCCGCACAGGATGACTGGTAGCTGGATTTAAACCTATGACCTCAGAACTGGATTTCATGTTCAATCAAGACTGACTTCAAATTCTTGATGACAAAAAAAAAAGTTTTCCTAAAACAGATTTTGACTACAGCCCCTTTTCAAATGTCGCCGATCAAGTGCGCCGTTGCGGTTGTTTTGAAGACTGCATAGACGGCGCGTTCGTCATTTTCCCCGCTCAGTCATGCTGAAATTACAACTTTTTCATCTAAATATAGCCCTCAGATGGTGGTGTCCCGTCGCTACTGTCACACGCCGTGTTTTTTTGACAGCTGCCAGCGGAAAGGAACAAGCCCGCACCGCTTTCAACATTCAAGTGAAGTTTCTCACGTTGCCGGGAAGGTTGATGTATGCTAATGAAGATGCGTGTAAGTCGTTGCCAGGAAGACTTTTTTTGCCGCAAAAGTGACACAAAACCTTGTCAGGAACAAGGCGGTACTTCAAAAAAATACACCACTCACAAAGTTTGCACCTTCCGCACGCAATGAGTCGGTGGCGTCAGTTCACTGAGTAGCGATTTGAAAGATGACGTGCTGAAAGAACCTCTTAAAAAAGGGGCAGGAAAAGATGTGGCATCAGATCTGGCGGAGGGTGTGGGAAATAACATGGTGTTTTTCAAACTTTACTGAAGAAGAGTACACGTTTGGCATAAGAGAAATCTCCCACAATAGTGTAATTACAACAACTGTTTTTTCGACACACACAAGAAACACTGTGGGAACAATATATGAACTGAAAACTGAAATATTTGAACACTTAAGTCGCTCTTAAATTTGTCTTGGACCTGTGGACTGTAGAATCAATAATACTCCTTTTAAAACGGGGCAACAACAGGAGTAGTGAGGTGTGCCGATTGAGTTGTCTTTAAAATGTTGAAAGTAGAATATTTTCTTTATAAAATGTGTGTTAACAATGCCCAACTGAGTTCAAAGAGCGCTTATATAGATTTTTCTCAGCACGTTTAACTGCTTTTATTTTACTGTTTTCAGAGCTGTTCGGGACACGCTGCACATTAGGAAACAGGAAAGGGGAGAGGGTGGTGGAGAGGGTTTTTATGCTTGTCATCATAGTTTATTGTCAATGTAGCATGGAAAAAGGGAACGTTACTGTTTCAAATACAGTACAACCATAACTCAAGTCAAGTCAAATTTATTTATATAGCCCTTAATCACAAAAATGTCTCAAAGGACTGCACAGGATTACACTGACACAATTACTCGATCTTGAACCAACATGCGGGCAAGGAACAACTCAAAAACCTCAGCGTGAGGAAAAAGAGAAACCTTGAGAAAGGAGAAATGGATCGAAAAAGATGATTTTTTTCGAGCACTTTTAAGAAATGCACAAACTCCTTCACGCAGCAAAGGCCAACTGAAACAGTCTGCAACGATGACACAAGCCAGAAGATGCCGTCAAGTGAGTTTCAAATTTCAGAGAAAACCTTTAAGAATTCGTCCTGAAAATAATTCACCAGTGATGGGTCATTGTAAAGTTTTAAGAAATCTGATTTTTAATTCTCGTGATGTTTTAGTGATTGCCTGAGCCTATTTTAACACTAGTATTATCATTATTATGTTATTATAACACAGTAATAACAACAGTAACATTAGGATAGAACCGAAAAAGAAAAGCAACAACCCTGGAAGAGCAGCCAAATATAATGCAGCCAACAAGTTAGAAAAAGCATGAGAGAAGCAAAGGAGTAATGGATCGAAAACCAATGCAATAAGTTAGAAGAGTACCTCAACAATAAAAATTTAAAGAACGCCTTCCAGATTGAAAAATACCTCACACAAACAAATCATGCAGCATTCCGGATGAGGCAGGGAATACGCTAATGAAGAAAAAGAGATCAACAGAATACAACTCTAAAATCTACAACTAGCCGACACAGGGCGACCCTGAGGTCCTTAAGAATTACAGCCAAGGGAAAGGTGACGACTTCCCTATCCTCAGAAAAGAACTGGCAGAAGAACGGAAAATCTCCAGGAATCGACATAAACCCCATCGGAACTCATACAAAATGGTGGTGAGCAAACTATACAATCTTGACAAAGATTCGCAAAAATATCTGACAGTGGCCCTCTTCATGGTCAAAATTGCTAGTAAATATGCTACCAAAGAAAAGAAACCTTCAACTATGCTCCAACTACAGAATCATCAGTCTCATCAGCCATGCAAGGAAGATTATGCTTAAAATCCTACTGAAGAGGCTGAAAACAACCTAGCCGAAGAACAGGAAGGTTTCAATAAGGGAAGGAGCACCACAGAACAGATATTTTATCTGTGCATCCTATGTGTTTATCACCACACTTGTGCCAAAAAACAATATCAATTTTGTCAAAATGTATCTTCTTTTTTTTAGAACAGTTTTTCGGGGGTTTCGTTTTCACCGGAAGGATCCAGTGAAGTGGGCTATTCTAAACAAAATCATCCAACAGCTTATTTTGAATGACAGGACCTAATCTTTTGGGAAGTTGACCAAATTTGGGGGACATGCTATATTTGGGTATCGTGGTAGGGCTTAACTGATTTAAACAACCATCCATCAATCCATTATCTGCACCGCTTGTCCTCAGTAGGGTCACTGGTGTGCTGGAGCCCATCCCAGCCATCTTTGGGCAGTGGGCAGGGGACACCTTGAACTGGTTGCCAGCCAGTTGCAGGGCACACAGAGACAGACAACTCACTCGCTCATTCATACCCAGGGAGAATTTAGACCGGCAAATTAAACTGACATGCATGGTCTTGGAATGTGGGAGGAAACCGGAGGAAACCCACGCAAGCATGGGGAGAACAGGCAAACTACACCCAGGAAGGTTCGATCTCATGACCTCAGACCTGTGCCGCGGACGCGCTAAACACTCAGCCGCCGTGCTGCCCTAATCCGAACAACAAAGCTCAATTTCTTTTTTCAAAACAACCTTTATCGTTTGGGAACAAATTTAATTCAGCATTTTATTTAACAACAGCATTTTGTGTATGTGTGTGTGTGTATATTCGTTGGTGCTTTGCAAATATTTAGAAAATTGGTCAATTTTTTGTCATAAATCTTGTCTGGGACCACATTGTGTTATTCTGGACCCATTATTTCAATAAGAAACAGTCCTGTAACTATGAACACATAAAATTCCATTGATGTATATTTGCAATAAACATGTTTCCAAGTTTAAAAGTCAATATTTACACAAAGATGTCCTTCTTATTGGCCAGTTTATTTCTTAAGGCTGGTACATATCTTGGAGGTTTTGGAAGTACAGGTATTGTACATAGTTTGCTTAGCCTCAACACACAATAAATAGAGATTTAGAATCCAGGCCAATCTAGACTCAAAAAGACCACATCGACAAGAAGAGGCCCACTAGGAAGGACAAAACACCACATGGAGGACACACGCCATGTGAGAAAATCTCATCCAGTGTCATGTCACAATTCTGATAGTCGTAACTCGAAAGTCACCGAATTTGTCACTTGCATAGATCTTCGTCTAGAAATGTCAAAGTCCATGTACAGCAGTATAATATCTCATCTCATCTCATCTCATTAGATGCACCGCTTATCCTCAGTACGGTTGCGGGGGTGCTGGAGCCCATCCCAGCAATCATCGGGCAGTGGGCAGGGGACACCCTGAACTGGTTGCCAGCCAATTGCAGGGCAAACAGTATAATATTTTACAGAAAAATGATAACTCTGATTTGAGCTGTCATTCAGTGTGTACCAAGCCTTCCAACAAATAAGCAGTTGAATTGTAGAAATGAAACAGGTCAAATTCACAAACACCACATTTTTTAAAGGAAGCCTTTTAATTAGCAGGCACCGGATAACATGTGGTCTGGAAACAACCCCTGATTGGTTCAAACTGCAGTCCAGTTTGCCTTGATTGAACAGCAACACTCTTTGCAGCCTAATTTTTAGACAAATACAAATAAATACGATTCTTGTTTTTATGCACGTTGTTTTTATGAATTTTCTTTTATTAATGAAATTATTTTGTTTGGGCAGCACGGCGGCGCAGTGGTTAGCGCTTGTGCGGCACAGTTCATGTCATGGGAACCTGTCGTGGGTTCAAATCCAGCTCCAGACTTTCTGTGCGGAGTTTGTATGTTCTCCCCGTGCTTGCGTGGGTTTCCTCCGGGCACTCCGGTTTCCTCCCACGTTCCAAAAACATGCATTTCAGGTGAATTGGCCGGTCCAAATTGTCCCTAGGTGTGAATGAGCGAATGAGTTGTCTGTCCCCGTGTGCCCTGCGATTGGCTGGCAACCAGTTCAGGGTGTCCCCTGCCCACTGCCCGAAGATGGCTGGGATGGGCTCCAGCCCCCCCGCGACCCTAATGAGGATAAGGGGTACGGCTAATGAGATGAAATGAGATTATTTTGTTTGTATTTAGGTGAAAAGAAAATTCTACAACATATGTATCTCTTCAATAACAATTCAATTGCTATGTTTTTATCTACTTTTCAATATGTCTGCAGCTGTATGGGCAGTGTTATTAAATATTTACGATGAGTAACTGATAAGTTCATTCTGCTTGTTCTCTTTTTTATTTTTGACTATTAGTCCTCACTGTTGTTTGTTATTTTGACTATTAGGTACTGTTTACATCATTGTCACTATCGGTTAATAATGCTGCTGTTCTTTGATTTCTGCACTTTGTAGGGTGTATGTGACTTTTGTAACATAGAAAATTTAATAAAAAGATAAAGCTAATGGAAGGACTTTTTGAACAATTTGATTTTTTTTTTATTTTAAGGATTTTTGTACAGTCTTGTCCTGTTCTCCTTGCATGTTCAAGCTTCATCGAGTTCTTCTTTCCTATTTTTGATTGTCTACTAATCTATAGTAATATCAATAACTATATATTTGTGCTGAAATAATATGAGTTTATTAGGTATTGTTTATACTAAATTTAAGAAGTAGATTTTCAAATTATGTTACCATAAAAAAAGAACTACAAGTGAAATAGAGTAGTTCTTAGCAAAAGGGTATTAGCCTTTTAAAATTAATTATCATTTAAATAAATGAATGAGGGAGACCAAAAAAAATCCACATTTTATTTTGCTTGATATAAAAAAAAAGAACATCTGGTTTCATCTACATGTACATTTTTCTGACGAATTGGCACAGTTGCGTAAACCAGGTTTTTATGCTTCTTACACATACTGAGCAGCGCTAATGCTGAGCTTGGATGGCAATTCTTGCCCCTAATGCTAGCAGCCGTGTTGGTGATGGTAGCTGCTGCTGTGTCGGCAACTAAAGCCTGAATGCAAGCTATATTTCTGACATTAGTTGCCAAATTCTAACATCTGAGTCAGCACAAACTTATACCCAGTACAGGCTAAAGACTAATCATCCACTTCAGGTCGTAGCCGTACAGCAGTGATGTCAGTAAACAAGAGGGGAGGGCAGAAGGTAAGGAAATTCACAAGGGCAAAGCAATGATGGCCAAATGAGCACCACTGCAGAAGAAGGAAAAAATATGTTTGACCATTCTTTAAAACGTTTAAAAGGTGAAATATCTCATATCTTTAACAATATTGTCATCGGTTTTACTCGGCAATGAAAGGTCCTGGCCTGACTCTCTTTTTGACCCCAAAATTTGGTCCAGCTATCCAAGATAAAAAGAGCAGCATAGCGGCTCATCGTTCTTGCATAATCGGTAAAAAAGAGTAGCAGGGTCTGGGGGACTGACCGTTTTCCCCCCAAAACGCTGACGCCTTTGTGCAGATTTAAGACAACTGAACAAGAACAGTGTGTGACAAGTGTGTACAAGGTTCAATGGGTAGATCAGAGCGAAGGATTTTTTTTTTTTTTTGGAACAGTCTCTTGTGCCAGTGTAGTCATTAGTGCTTTCTTGGCGGTGTGTGTCAAGGTCATGTCAAGTCAAGTCATTTTTATTTGTATAGCACTAAATCACGAAGAGTCTCAAAGGGCTTCACAGATTATTACACTATATTACACAGACTATTTTTCAGCCGACGAGAAGAGTAGGTTATTCATATGCTATGGAGTAGAAGTGAGTTTTAAGTTTAGATTTAAACATTTCCACTGAGGTTGCAGATCGGATCTCAGGGGGAAGAGCATTCCACAGCACCGGTGCCCGGATGGAGAACGCTCTCGAACCAGCAGAACACTACACAGCCTGATTACAGGGCATACTTGAGAGTCACAGGGGGAGTTTCTGTGTGTGCATGTGTGAGCTCACAGACTTCCCTACGAACACGGATGGATGTGGCATTCCTAGCCGGAGCCAAATGTTGAAGAATTTGGGAAATACGTGAGGGGGCACATCTTTTGAGAATGCTTGCCTGAACAAAGTGGGGGGATATAGTTTGATGTCATGTTCTCTGCTGAGGACAGTAAGCGCTGTACATCAAACAGAAGTGTGACGGACTACTGCAATGCAATGTTGAGCCGGAACAAGGAACGCAAACAAGGAGTGTCCTTTTACCTTTTCTTTGTTCTCCAGCTCTTTACTGAGCAGCTCTTTCTCGGAACTGCGCAGCCGCCTCTGAAGACTTTCCATCTTCTCTTGGAGAGCCTGAGGAAAAGCAGAAGACATTCTGAGCTGTTGACGGCTATCAAAACATGTGGAAGGGATGTGAGCATAACCCAACGTGGGGCTGACATTGGTTGGGGCCCTATTTGAATAAGAAATATATAGGGGCGAATTTGAATGACGTTGCTTACTGAGAGATGGACAAAAAACAAAGAAAGAGAAAAAGGTGGATCTACAATACAATAGATAAAGGGAGTCAAACTTGGTAACTGGTTCAGGCTTACAGTTTTTTGGGCTTAAAGTTGGACGTGTCGTTTGAGGTGTCTTTAAAAAGTTGAAAGAGGAATATTTTATCTATTAAGTATGTGTTACAATGTCCAACTGAGTTCAAAGAGCCTTTTTACTTTTTTTTTTCCACGTGCTTTTCTGATTCATTTTACTTTTGCCAAAACTGTTCCAGGCGGAACACATTGGCAAAAAGGAATGGGCAGACAAGGTGGGGTGGGGGAGTTGACTGTTTTCCTGCTCGTCCCTACAATTTTTTGTTAGTGTAGCACTCAAATATTAAATGTTAGAAAAGGCCCGTTTTGACTGCAGTCCGAGCGCTAACCCAAACCTCAAAAAGATGCAAAAAGAAAATTTTATTAGTGTGTCTAAGGAAAGTACGCGCAACATGAGGAGCTTGAACAAGGCTACAATGATGACACAAGCCAGGAGATGGCGGCAGCGAGTAGGAAAGTTTCAAATTCCGAACTGATTTTTCTTTCCAAGTGCTAGTTAAACTGGGTATTGATAACTATTTCTTGAATCAATTCCATTTTAATTCACAACATTTTACATTGATCATTTTTTTCTGACCAGATTAAATGTATTCCAATTTAATCAAACATTGATGAATATATATGTATTTATGGAAAAATAACTTACATGACCTCATTTAGGTTTTAGATCAGAGGACGTTGTAATAATAGTCTGTAGTTTGCAATAATCCGTGGTCTCTGCAGCCCTTTCAGACTCCTTGTGATTAAGGCAATACAAATTAACATGACTTGACTTATTTGATATCAAATTAAATCCCACATGTGCGATGTAGGTGTAATAACTGATAAAACTATTTACTTTATTTTTGTTGAATACAACTTTCATAGTTAATTTTGCTGCTTTTTGGGCATGGAACAAAAAAAAAAAACCCGCATCAACCACAAATTTACAAAAATATTTGCACAAAAACTGCTGTACAATACAATGACCTAAAACATAAACGCTGCCTCAGGGAGTAGGCTGAGGCCAAAGCTTTTAACTGCCTTAAGGTTGGGCACATGTTTCTTTAGTTGTCTTTCAATATAAACGACTCCTCCCACCCCGGCCACAACCTCCTTGATCCATTGCCCTCTAGTAGGTGCTACAGGTCCCTTTAAACAAGGACTAACCGGTTCTGTGACAGTTTTCTCCCCAGGGTCATAACCATACTAAACACGTCAAGTCAAGTCATGTTTATCCGTATAGGCGTTAATCACAAGGAGTCTCAAAGGGCTGCACAGACCACAGATTATTGCAAACAACAGACTATTATTACACCATCCCCTGATCCAAAACCTACATGAGGGCAAGGAAAAACTCAAAAACCTCAACACAAGGAAAATGAAGAAACCTTGAAAAGAGACAACATAAAATATATATCTTACTTACGTATAGAAAACAAGTATTCCTATTTTTTTTTACTTATCTTGCAATTATGTTGCATCTTAATGTCATTGCACAACTTTTCCATCGTTCTGATGCACTTTCATCTGAAGCCTGTCTCTAAGTGCTACGTTGTAAATGTGTGTGATGTTATTTTGATTCTATAAGACTTTATAACGTGTTAATCCTGGAGAGCCATGTCTAATTTTGCTGTAAACAATGTGTGTTGTTGTCACTGACAAATAATACAAATTTAATGCTATCAAGGAAAAATAAAGTTTGGAAAAATACAGAAATTCACAAAACTGCAGTACTTTGAAGATCCTTAGAAGACTTATATTCATTGAAAAAACAAATGTAATATCAATTAATGAATTCATGATTTAATATAGGATTACCTAAACTGAAATGTATATTGATTCATCTTTTTTTTTTTTTAAACATCCATTTTTTTTTACTGCAATTCAAAAAGTGAATCGCCATGAACACAACTGCAACATATTTGTGCAACAGACATTCAAAAATCCACCTGGAAAGACAAAACCTGTAAACTGAAAAATGTTTACCTAATATAAAACAACACATTGAATTTGGCCTACCGGCAATTTCAAGAACAACTTTTTATGCAGGAAGAGCAGAAAATGCTCGCCAATGTTGTCATTTTCTTAGGTGATCTTTTATATGTTTTTAAGTGTTATTCTTTTTTTGGATTTGTATAGCTTTTCATGGCCAAATTCAAGCACTTAAGGATTTTCAAAGCCAATTTTCCTATTTCTCCACTCATACGAACCCTGTAAATTGCATTGTCTATCAAAATGTACACATATTGACCTTTTGGTGTCCAGCCACTTCTTGACAGTCAAAACATTTTGTGTGGTTTAATCAAAATCACACACAACAATAAGCAGAACCTAAAACCCTGCTAGTTTCCACACTATCACAATTATCTGCTTAAGTCTTGTCAAAATGTGTTTTTTCTGCAGTCAAACTGCAATAGAGCACAGAAAAGCATCGATACAGGAAGTGGTCTGCATCTCCATTTCAGATAAATGAGCTTCCATACAGTTCGGTGTCAACTTTCGGGTTTTCTAGCGCATCATTGAAGTCAAACAAAGACAGAAACAAAGAGAGTGGTCATAGCCAATTGCTCACTGCATGTTGACGGGTAATAATTATGTCATAACGCTAATTACGGTGACGCTGACCTCATTAAATTCTTTTTAAAGACGAGGGCAGACTTTCTCGCTCAGGGATTAGCAAACTTTCCCAGGCGTAACAAAGTCAATCATTCATGGGATTTATTATGCATTTATTATTTCAGTAACAATAAAAGAGGGTCATTATCTTATATTTGTCGATTGCTTTTTCCCAAATGGGCGGCAGCATCAAAAAACCCTGGCTCTCTAAGGTATCCAATAAGAAGAAAAAGGGAGGAAGAGAGAAACTAATACTCGTTAACGCATCGTGTGTGCTCGCTGTGTGAATGGAAAGAATGGTGCAGTTTGCACATGAAACACAGAACCAGATGTTTGGAATGCACATGTGGGACACTTCATCTTTGATTATTCGGCATGAAAAGCAGAGAGTGAAAGGTGCACATGTGCAGTACACACGCAGCAACAAGTGTGTGACGGATAGTCGGGTTATGGAGGGGGTTTGTGGGCCGCAGTGAGTGAGTGTGTGTGTGTCCCGCCACTGGAGTTGAGTGAACGTGCCATGTGTGAGGTGATTTCCTGCATGTCCCAGGTGAGAGGCATGACCACCAAAATGCTACAGCAGTGGTTTTTCACCCGGTTAGAGCTACCAAACCCAATTTTTGTGCAAAATAAAATACAGCGCTACTTCTACATACGAGCTTAATTCATTTCAAGATTGTTACCGTAGATCGAATTGCTTGTGTAACGAGTGAATTTCATTAAAAACGAATTGGCCCGTCCCTAACCCAACAAAAGGATCAAAGTGAACCCCAAATAGCTATGAAACACATCTTCCTGATCCTTAAGCCCACTTTCAAATAGTAGTTACATTCAAAAGAATACAGTAATTAGATAAACAAGATGATATTACCAAAATGAAATGCGAGTTTGTTAGGAGGGAGTCTTCGGAACGAAGGTGTGTGTTTGGGTTGAAGGAGTGACAAAGGAGTGACAGCACAGAATATTTGATGATACGTAAGAACTTAGTGTACACATTAAACCAAAGTTACTGTAACTTTAAATGAACGTGAACACACAACATTTTCAAGGCACATTTGTACAATTTTTTTTGCCTATTACAGTTTTAATTTTTGCCCTTTTAGTTGGACTCGCAACACTATATGTTCAGGTATCTTGAAAGAAGATTTGTCTTTCACTCCCACTAAAAAGGTTACAGAAATGCTAATCCAAGTGTACTAAAGAAAGCTGTTGCATACCCTGTTGCCATTTTTTCTAGATGTTTCCTTCCAATTAGCCAGCAACTCTCTTATCTCCTTTATAGACGCAGCTTTTCTGGTTTGTCTTCCTCTTCGCTCTTTTTTTTAAAAACAGGAATAAAATCTCCCTCGGAATTGATTGCAGCAAAGCGCTTTGTAAATTCTTTTGCAGCTTTGTGATCAGCACTCGCTGCTTTCTCATTGTACTCTTTGGCTTGGTCACTCACACGAAGACTGCACTTATGTTTTTCTCACATTTCTTGCTATGTTTCAATTGTCATTATTCAGTTTTTTTTTCCTCAAACACCCCTTTCAGGAACCTATGGCTAAAGTCACAAAAAGGAGATGCTATAAAAAAAGCATTTGCCATTTATTTGAAAGTTGAGAATAATCTAGGTTGTCATCAATTGTACAAAGGTTACCCAAGACAGGAGTCGCAAATCAACTTTTTCTACGCTTAACATCAGTTGCAAACATTGTTTTTGTCTGATTGCATCAGAAACTAATGTTGTAAATAAGTAAAATGAGGAAACTTCAATGTAAGGGGTCATTTTTGTATTATAATTTCTTATGTACAGGTAGTATTGTTCCAATTTTTTCTGGACACAAGTTGTCAACTCTTTGATCAATAAAAGTCATTATATTACATATTGAAAGTAATGTGAATTGATGTTTTGCTTCAGAAATTTAAATACTGAAACTTTTTTTTCAATCTCCGTTGAATATTCAGAATATACCGTTCGTATAAGCCCAGCTCCAAAAATGAACAATGCAGAGGACTTTGGTTCCGCTGTAGTTGGTTAAAGAGGAAAATGACAAACAGGCGGCACATTTGCTGTGAGTCATACTTTTCAAAGCCAATATTCACAAGACGTTTAGTTTCTTTGCATCTTCTTTTGATCATAAGAAAAACTGAAGTGGAAAAAAAATAACACCAAGTGCTGTCCTTCCCAATCAGCAGAAAGCAAAAAACTTTAGTAGAGTCATTTCAAGATTGAAGCGTTGACTTAAAAAAAGGTATGCTGTTCACAGTCTTGATGTTATTAATCGGGCTTCTTTGCAGACGGTCTAAATCACGCCCCATCGCTGCCCACATCGCAACAAGCGTTGCTGTCGATTTCATCATTCTATTTTGTTTATCATCAGCCGAATACTGCTTTTTACTGGAAAAACATTGAAGAGTACAAGCGAGCACATTGCAGATTATGTGCTTAGTCTGAGCATGAGGAAAACCTTGCCCTTGTGTCAACAGCAAATCATGTTCACTCTAAGCAACACTTTCCACAAACAATACATTGCATAGCGAAAAACTGTAGACTAGAAGCCACTGCAAGCAATTTATTTTTCTTTCATGTTTTAGTATTGTCCGTTGATACTTTCTCAACATCCGTTGCGGCCTGGTCATCCTGGAAGGTGGATTACCTTATGTGCGCTCCCTCTCAAGGCTTTTTCATTTTCCACATGAGATTTTTAAATTTTTCTCATGGAGGTTTGGGGTTGGGGTACAGTATAAGGGCAGTCTGTGTAGCCCTTTGAGATTTTTCAAGACCTTTTAATGCCTTTTGAAATCAAATTTTAGATTAAGACAACAGCAAAAATCCAAAATAGAAACAAAACAAAAAAGGACAAATAATTCTTGCACACAATACATCATGCCTCCTACACATTACCTGATACAGCTTTTAGCCATGGCAAAAAAGTTTCGTCGGACAGACATTTAAATTAACGCATTTCTATGGTCCAAAGTAAACATCTCTGTACGAAGCTGCTATGACAAATGCCTGCTCTGAAAAGCCCAACTGAAACCACATCACAGTTTTGATAGTTCCATTATTGTGGTCACGCAATGTTGCCAAGAAAGAAAATCATCCATCCATCCATTAACTGAACCACTTATCCTCAGTGGGGTCACCGGGGTGCTGGAGCCCATCCCAGCTATCTTCAGGCAGCGGGCAGGGGACACCCTGAACTGGTTGCCAGCCAGTCGCAGAGCACACAAAGACAGACAACTCACTTGCTCGTTTACACCTAGGGACAATTTGGACCGGCCAATTAAACTGACATGCATATATTTGGAATGTGGTTCCCGCTGGAAACCCTTGCAGACACGGGCAAAACATGCAAACTCCACATGGGGAGGCTGCGGTAGCTGGACATGAACCCTGAACCGCTGCACCATGGGGCTGGGCGGTAACCACCCAGCCGCCGTGCCGCACCGAAAGGAAATCTGTGGAATATTAATAAAACAATTGATAAATGTCACTAAATCTTTTTGATTCAAACAAATATACATTTCAATAATGTGTTCACATTTTTAAGACTTTCAAAAATTGGATTTAAGACACTTTAATGCCAATGAATTTAATGCCTTTAAAAACTTTTCAAGGATCTGCAGGAATACTGGATGAAGGGCTATGGAAATAAACATGATTTGACTTGACTTTGGTCTTGTCACTCAAAGACTGCCAGGCTGTCAACAACTTAGAAATTTCACCTAGTGTGCCAACCCTAATTTGAGAAACGCTGATCTATCTTACCTTTTAGAGCTTTTCTAAATTGCTGTATTCATTCCTTGCCAAACAGCTCAGGCAGCAGGTATTGAGAGTGGCTTATCTAACCAGCAAAAGATCAGTTTAATGTCACACACAACTAGAGGCAAAATCATTTGCATTTTGCCCATTTGGGAGCAAGCAAAGGCCAATATAAAAATAAAGACAGGTGGGAATGCATGACAGATGGCGATAATGAACACCAGAGTATTAGTTGTCTGGAAAAAGGTTAAAAAAACTCAGACTTTGGGACACATTCAAGTATGACTTGAGCAACAAAGGACGAAGAATGGAATGTAAAGAATGGTACTTCAAAGTCAGCTGCGTTTGTTAAGGTATTCGCCTCTTGAGCACCTGGAGCCAAGTAAGAATGTTCTAATCTCACATGGAACATTGTCTTTACAGTTTATGTTCAATGATGATAATCATCATCAAGTAGAAAGCGTCTTTGGCGACACAAAACACATCTCATGCCTTGTAAAAAGTTAACAACCAGGTGCAGCACCTCAGAACTACCCGTTTCGCCAGTTTTACAACCTTTGCATGACGGTTGCCTTGGCCGTCGTACTGCACGGGGTTTACACAAGCGCCGTTCGGCAAGCTTCAAAGCGCTAACGCTCGTGCGGCACATCAAACAAATGCGGCGGCCGAGGTTTTAGGGTGTCGTTTCTCGGCTCATGTCAATTGAATTATGACTGGCAGCTTGTAAACATCGACGGTGCCCAAACTGACTTTTAGTGTGGGTCCTGCCCAGGAAGCTTTTTTCCCCCTGAATTGAATTGCTTTTTTCGGGTGAAGAGGAAGTGTTGAGCATTCCACGGATTAAACTTAGACTAAGACCTACGAGTGACTTCTACCAAATCCACTGCAGTCAGAAGCAAGGGTGACCATAGATTGAAATAACTGATCAACTTGTCAAAATCTTCATTGCAAGAAAATAAGTAGGCAATAATCTGTTTTTTTTTCTCCCCTTTTAAGGATTCACACACCTTTTTCATGGCCAATACCTATCTATTATTAAAGTCCCAATGTGTAATTTTTGACCACTAGATGGCACTCTGTTGTCTTGTACAAGCGAGGGCCACTGCACAGCGTGGAGGCATCCTGCCAGACAAGCATGTTGGGGACCTAAGTGGGAATTCCACGTGTCTTGACCTATTATTTTGTCTTTAATCCTTATAAAAATTAACACTGGTATGATAGTTTATCTATTTTTGCCTAGTATTGGAGTACATGTTTTCTTTTTACTGAATTAAATAAAGTTTCTTTGTACCACTTGGAGGCACTACATTTTACACACCGTCCCTTTAAGGACTTTCAAAGCCAGTTTTCCAATTGTTTCAGTACCATTAAAAGAAGAAATCCAGTGTGAACCCTGTATTTTGCAGAACCACAAATATGTCTGTGATTTAAATATGTGATTTTTAATTTTGAAACTGCATTCATCACAGGAATGTATTTGTGGATCCGAACGATACAAAGGTATGTATTTTTTAGATGAATCTCTCCCTACATAGGTGTTGGGTGAAATGACAGTAATATGTAGCTTACATTTTCAGTTGCAGAAAGTTCTTCTCATTACAGTTTACCACTGAGAAAGGCTACCATGATTTTTGCTCATGGCCCATAACAAATGTCCATATATGATACATAATCCTTGCAAGAATACACATTTCATAGTGTCCTGTTTAGGTGTAGCATGAGGCTGTCCTGTTCGGAGCGGCCCATTGGGAAAGATAACGCGTCATAGGAAATTGCCATACAAACTAATGCCAGTAGCCGTTAATCACGAAGAAGACATGCAATGGCAAAGCCACCAGAGAGCAGTGTCTGCTTAATTCTTGAGCTGACTTAACGAGAAACATGGCAACAATTTCAAACATCTACAAGCACTTTAGCCAAAATACAAGCACTTTTCAATATTTGAAAACACAACATTAAAATCCACGCATTTTCAAGGGTATCAAGCACCAATATGAACCCTGTGTTTTGGATTTCAACTTGCCCTTGAAGCAATTCTTCATGGAGGACCAATTCTGCAGTATGCAAAAAAAGGATTAATAAATAGATGAATTAATACCTACTAATATATGCCCTATAAATAAAGGAACACCTGATAACCTAGAAGAATGACATAAATGCAATTTATTAATCCATATATGCATTTAGTCTTTTATTTATTTTCACGTGTATTGTTTTCATGTTGCATATTTTTGCCCTTTATTTTATTGTGTATTTTCCATGACAAAATGTTATTCAATTGAGGGGTGGGGCAAACTGGCAAAGCGCTTAACCTATTGGTGGACCAATTAACTGCAATGCCTTTTCCCCCCTAGCTCGCAGGAAGCAGCCAAAAACATCACGAATGAATCCAGAGGTGAAAATTTCGGGCAACTGGGTCACCTCCGTATTGAAATAACATTTTGTTATGACAACATACATAACAAAAATACATTAAAAAACAACTTGAAATAAATAAATTAAGGAATAAATGACAAAATGCATACAAATGAATTAATTGCACCTTAATTATAGCTCCCAGTTGAGTTTGTTCATGTTTGTGGTGAGTTGGTTTAGATGTAAAGCTGCATTTACTCAACTGCTAATGGAAATAAATTGTTAATACATTCAATGGAGAACATTAAAATCCTTTTTTTTAACATTATTTATAAATGTAATTTGTTTTATCATCTGTGATTATATTTTTTAGGGTAGTCTACAAATATAGGCTGAATGATAGAGCATACTATTGAAAAACAAAGCTGATATAGTCTGGTTTCGGCCCCTGAGCCAAACTGAATGTAACATCCCGGATTTAAGCATTTATTTGTAGGTGTTTATTCATCTACACATTTATTGCTACATATGGCAAGATCGGTCCTTCATAATACTCTGAAAAATAACAAAAAAAAAAAAACCCATACAACCAACAACAATGAGCAGACAAAATCAAAAAATCATGATGCAATGAAAACATTGCATACAGTTTAACATAGTTGTTCAACATGACAGAAGATGCGATTGAGATGTTTTTGTTTGACGAAAAAAACCGAACTGCTTAAAAGTTGTCAAGATGTAAAAAAGATCTAAGTGCTGATTGGCTCATGATTGCCCTTGGTAATACTGCTCAGTACGTTGACGGTCTTCCAACTAGTAACCACCGTTTCTCGTGAAGGTGCCAGATGAATAAATCAACTTGAAGTTGTGAGGAAACTTTATTGCGTATCCAGTGGGACCCTAAAGCTTACATATATCCATGCTGTCCCGGAAGAAGACCTGCAGACCTGAAGAATCAACCCCTCCCACGGCCCCTTCAAGGCCACATCTTTAACATAAAACCACTTGTGATTCCCGCAAGTGTGACGCAGTATCTTTTGTCGATCTTCTGGGAAGCGAGACTTTGTAGTGGGCTCCGTTGGTGTCATGTTTTGTCTCTTTCATGTGGCTTCTTTATTTATGCACTTCAAAAACATCTCTGAGGGTTGAAGTCATTACAATAATAAGGACTAATCGGGAGTCAAAATCGGTCCCCGGGTGAATCATAGAAAGACAGTGGAAATGTTGAGCCACAACTGCAGACAGACCTGATAGATTGACATTATGAATGTAAGACGAACACCAGCATTTCTTATTTGATCCAATAAGTCAAATTAAAAGAGCAGACAAACACCATAAATATTACTTGTTCACTTTCACTTACTTGTTGTGACTGTTACTATGGCAGCCATTAACAGAGGAAAGACAGACGATTGTATTGATTTGCACCTAAGGTCTCTTCTCAGAATTTTCAAATAATACAGGTCCGACTTACGACCGGGATCCGCTTAGACCAAGCAGTCGTTAATCCATAACAATAGCGCCATCTTCTGCCAAGACGTTATCTAGTTACTGTACTGTGAGTGTAGGGGTAGATTGCTTTTCCAGCTTTCTGACAAATTTGTTCGACGCGTTGCCGGGCTGCTACGTGTTGGGGTGGCAGACATTAAATTTGAAAAATGAGTATCTGCTAATAAAACAGGAGCATCTGCTGGAAAGAAATGAGCATCTGCTCATGGTAGTAAATCTAGGTGGATCTAAATCTAGCAGGTCAGAAGTCAGATTTTTCTTGTATTATATTGTGTGAGGCCTTATTAGTCTAAAAATTCCATTTAAGTCATATTGTATTGAGAGTACATTGGTTAATAAGTGATAGCTACCTGTTTCCATCCATTGTAAAAATATAATCGTTGATCTGACTCAGCTAACAACCAGTCACCTTTAAATTGTTTTTTTGAAGCAGGGCTTTGATTGGTTGTAAAATTAGGCCAGCGTGAGTGTGATATTGCCATAACCAGTAGCAAAATAGCAACCACCTGAGAATAATAAATGCATTTATAAAGTATTTTATTTAATATTTTAAAAATACAATAATAGCTAAAATTCTGTGGACAGGCATTGACTTATATTTTTTAGAAAATGCATTTTTGTGTCAGCATTCAGGACTTCTGTGACTTTTAGATGCAGTAAAAAAAAACAATATATATTGTTTAACTAAGTAAGAATAGCACATTAACTTGATTAAAGATCAAAATATTCAGGAGTTTCTCAGATTCTCAGAACAATACGCGGTTTATCTGCCATCCAGTCTGGAACCATAGTCAAAGAGATTTGTAATAAGCGTGAGGAGCTGGTATCCTTATAGAAAACTGGAGGGACTGAAACAGAAGAGAATGTAAAATTGGGAGGAAAGACTGCAAGAGCTGTTAAAGAGACGCAGGTAACCTACAAAGTAAAACATCTTCCATCCTACTAATTTAAGAACTTCCTAGGTCTCTGATAAGTTTAAAGTTCAGCAAAAACTCAAAATAAGGAGAGAAGACATCAATGGATTTTGAACTGGCAAGTAGAACAAGGGAGATAGCTCAAACCTTAGAAAAGAGATTCCAACCTCTACCAAAACTACTCCTAGGAACCCTTTCTTTTTATTAAAACTCTCCTAGGTTACGAAAGCAGATCTGTATTAAAGGGTGTGGAAATCTCAGAACAACAACATGATTGGCCGAGGGTGACAATTATATAAAGTTGTGAACAGTACATAACAGTCGAAACAAACAACAAAAGTGCAAAGTAATAGTCAAAAAACAAACTGGTATCTTGGGCAATCGTCTCTGCAGATGCACAATATTAAAAACCCGAATAAACATACAAAGATTAGTATCTAATACCTTTAGGAACGGATCTGTTGTCCTAATTGGAAACTTTGATTTGGGGAAGTAAAGTTAAGAGTAATCGGTCTGCTAGGGGTCACGTGTGTGGCTCTGGCAGCCAGCTGACATTGAGGAGAGGCAGTGTACCCCCTTGAACTGGTTACAGGACACACAGACTGTAGGTAATATTATTTACTGATTTTGCGAGATGATTTGCTTTTTCCAACATCTGTATTTACCACGCACAGCACACTGGCGGTTATGTTTACATCAAATTATCCATTTATTATTGGAAATCTAATTATCAGCCTTCTCTGAGGATTCTTAGATACCGTAAATTCCGGACAATAAGCCGCTACTTTTTTCCCTAACTTTCAACCCTGCGGCTTATTCAGTGATGCGGCCAATTGATGTAATCTTTCTAACGGCCGCCAGCGGCGCTCGAGTGTTGCTACCATTAACTGCCCTGTCACAGCCACCGTTTGGGATGAAAACTATATTATTATTATTAAAGCTTTGAAAACTCTCTCTGTGTACCGTCTTTCTTTGTAAATATGTGTAACCCATGTATAATATGTATTTGCAACTGTATATTTTTGTAATGTATTTATTTGTATTTATTTTAGACACTGTTTCTGATACGTTTTGCACGGGTGAACGAAAAATGAGGGGCGGAAAAAGGAGTTGCGTGAGTAAATGTGTTCATCTGATATATTTTTCCCACCCCTACCTTTGGAAATATACACTTTTTCCTTGGATTACTTTCAACGGGACCCGGACTCTGCAGGTCTGCATCAAACCTTAAGTACCGGTATCATTTTGCCGGCTGTAATTTTTGGACTGTGGACTTTAATGAAGGACATTTAGTTTCAATCGCGGGACTTGAAGTCAGGTTTGGGTTAATTTGGTGTTTGTGTTACATGTTTAAATGTGGGCGCATGCGGCTTATATACAGGTGCGGCTTGTGTATGTACAAAAAGGTCTGAATCAAGGGATCTAAACTTGACTGAATTGCTAGCATCAGCGGATATAATAGACTTTGCCTGAAGACTAACAACTATAATCGCGGAAATATGATGATTTGTTGGCAAAATGTTGATCTCAAAATGAAACCCAGGTATTTGTTTAATCTAAAGGAATAACTTCTGACTTTATAAAACATCCAAATTGCAAAGGCTATAGAATAGTAATTCATTTGATAGCTCCGCCCTATTCAATATGAGGAAACATCTCAGCTGCAGCTGCAAGTAAAGACCGCATAACAGTTCTGTACAAATGATAAATGAATGTATTATGTAGACAAAAATTATGTAATGTGTGTTGAATGTTTATTATTAGAAAACAAATTAGGAAATCAGAGGAAATAAATCAAAAAGATAAAGCAAATTTTGAAATGTATTACATTGATACACAGCTCTTGAAAAATTTATGAATGAATTAACAAAAACATTAATCAGAGTAACTTTGTATGTGCACATGCTCATCTCATCTCTCATCTCATTAGCTGTACCGCTTATCCTTATTAGGGTCGCGGGAGGGCTGGAGCCCATCCCAGCCATCTCCGGGCAGTGGGCAGGGGGCACCCTGAACTGGTTGCCAGCCAATTGCAGGGCTGTGCACATGCTGTGGTAGGCAATTGTGATGTGTCTATGGCTCAAATGTAGGGTTGCAACAACACATGGATAACATTGATTAAAAGTGGTAACCGTATTTTCCGCACTATAAGGTGCACCTAAAAGTCTTACTTTTTTTTTTAAAAGCTGACCATGCGCCTTATAATACAGTGCGCCTTATATATGGCTCAATATTAAATCGCAAGGTCTCGCAACTTACGCAACAGCCGCCGACTCGATTTCCCCCCTAACGTGGAGTAGTCTGCGGTGTATGCTGGGATTTATATACCGGCGTTTCATTGGCTAACTAATGTGTCAATCATCATTTGAATCGATCGCTATTGGCTAAAGTTATTCGGAGCCTCGGATAGGCTAGAGGGCCGAAACAAACCCTGCAATTGATCGAAAAAGATGTGTCAATCATCAGTCAAATCGATCGTTATTGGCTGAAGTTATTCGGAGCCTCGGATTGGCTAGAGGGCCAAAACAAACCCTGCAATTGGTCTAAAAAGATGTGTCAATCATCCGTTAAATCGATCGCTATTGGCTGAAGTTATTCGGAGCCTCGGATTGGCTAGAGGGCCAAAACAAACCCTGCAATTGGCCGAAAAAGATGTGTCAATCATCCGTTAAACCGATCGCTATTGGCTGAAGTTATTCGGAGCCTCGGATTGGCTAGAGGGCCAAAACAAACCCTGCAATTGGCCGAAAAAGGTGTGTCAACCATCCGTTAAATCGATCGCTATTGGCTGAAGTTATTCGGAGCCTCGGATTGGCTAGTGGGCAAAAACAAACCCTGCAATTGGCCGAAAAAGATGACTGAATAGCAAGCTTGCTAAACTACGCCATAAAGATACATGTTTCATTAGTCTGTATTTGTAAACATTTTACTCTCCTGGATTTACTACACTCACGGTTGTAAGAAGACCATGATTGCGTATCATTATTGAACGTGAGAACTTAGTTGAGCTATGCGGCTTTATATTTTCCCGGTATCTTGTTTTAGAACGATCTTGATGTTGCTGTGATGAGTTGAGTGAATTAACCTCAATTCCAAGTGTTTATTGTCATATACACAGTAAAGTTGCGAGCGAAAAAGAAAATAGAAACTAAGGAATGTCTGGCATTTCTTGAATCCCAAGACTTTAACCTTCCGAATGATATTTGAAATGACGCATTTGAGTGACATCGTACGGACACCGCATCCGCACGTGTCTACGACACGTATTTGCTTCTTTGCAAGCTTTGAGAATGTTAAGGGGGTAATCAGTTTGACTGAATCATCTGACTGTTTTGTCGACGTTCCCATTGTAGCGCCTTATAATCCGGTGCGCCTTATCTATGGAAGATATAGGACCAAAAACTATTTTTTGGGGGTGCGCCCTATAACCCGGTGCGCCCTATAGTGCGGAAAATACGGTATTAAAAGCGTTGGCAACGAATTTCATCATTGATTTGTTGTGTCGCGCGATTTATGCCATACTCAGCATGTTAACTCAATGCAAATAAGAAAGTGCATTGAATTTACTCTTGAACCGGCGACAAACTTGGAGTAGAACTTTGGGACAGCAGAGGGCGCTTCAAGACCATATTTTGATGCACGAGGTCATCTCGATCAAATTAAAGTGCAGTACAAAAACACTCAATGTATAATAAGATTTTGTGCAATAAGGTACTCTGATGTTGCTTGACTTATTTGCAGATGTATAGCATACAATTGTATGTATTTTTGTGATTGTTAGGCTTCTTGACAAACATTTTTGTGCACTATTTTTCTATCCGTCCAAAAACTTCAATATCTAAATCGGATTCATCGATTAATCCAAAAATAATCAAACGATTCGTTAGTTATTGAAATAATCGTTAGTTGCAGCCCTACGATAATGTTTGACTTAAGGAGGTTAATAGATGGGGTTTTGTGAAACCATGTCAATAATATATTTGGTGGATAAGGATTACAACTTAAATTTGCACTTCTAGGTGGATATTAGTGTTGAATGCATCTAACATGCTAATTTTAGGAAAATGTAATTGAGGTGTAAAACTACAAATAAGATACAACTCCATACAGAAAGTGAAAACATTTGAACCCCCAATCGAAGTAGTATGAGGCAGACGCGATCAGAACACGTTTTTTTGTTTTCGTTTCTAAGTTTCTCTCACTCCTTTGACTTTTATTCCAAACTTTGGAGGATTAGCGTGGCATATGCGCGCACATATACATGAGTGCTCACAGCCATGCGAGCAGGTACGGGCATGCATGAATATTAACCAAAGAAACATCTCCAAAATGTGAGCGATACGCCATCAAACGAGCGCGAGTGTGATCTCGTTTTTTTGTATACAGATGACGTGGGCCTTTCTGGGTGGTCTCCTCCCGAAGATAAGGCGAGCGAGTCTCCCTCTGGTGAAGCAAAAGCAACAGAGGGCAGCGGGAGAAAGAGGAGGAGGGGAGGAGGAGGTAAAGAAAAATGCCAGAGGCCTCTTTAAACTTGGGTGTTTTGTTAGGAGCCGCTTCAAGTGCGGCGGGGGCCTTCTATTTGCAGCGTGTTGTCAGAAGTTTCTCCCAAAGTCTGGATTAAAGAGATCCTCTAATGACACTGAGGCTGCAGCGAGCAACAAACTGCACTGCCTCCAGCCACACACATATGTGCAAGCACACACTTTAGGCTGGATACATGCACAAGGGGCATCAAGTACACACACACGAACACTTAAGTCGATGTGTGCATGACGGTCTACTGATCTGGTGGTAAATAATAAAGGAGGCGCTAACCTCAAGGAGAGACGGACGGGCAGAGATAGTAGAGACTTTCTTTTAACTGCACTTTTATCAAAAGGACTGAAGGTAAGGTAAAGGAGTGGGAAGAGGAGAAGTTGGAGGAGGTCTCCCTCCTGAAGCATTTGAGGGGAAAAACTTCTTGTCTCTGCTTCTATGTGCAAGGAGACACTTTGGTGGATATCATCCATCTGGGCTGTCAATATTTTGTGTTTTCTCTGTCACAGTTTATTTTGGGGAAAAAAGAGAAGAGTATTTATACCGCTCCCCCTTGGTCCTGTATTTCGTGACACCACTGATGAAAATAGTCAGACGATGGCTCCAGTAATAAAGACACAAAGTGAGCTACGCCCACAAGGTGAACACGCTGTTCTGTGTTTCTCGGCCTCTGTGAGCAACAGTAGAAAGAGAATCGGAAACAAGGCTGAAATATGCAACATACGCCTGTGTGGGTATTCGTGTGTGTGTGTGTGTTGTCTCAGGTTTGTCAAGTGGTGTACTTAATAGATGCTAAGTAAGTTAGTGAAAGCACTGCAAGCTAAATAAACACACTTGAAAATACTTTCAAAACTTGAATGAAAAAAAAGCCTAAATTAATATGTATACATATATACATATGTCTTAACATATATATATATATATATATATATATATAGAATAGAATAGAATTTACTTTTATTGTGATTCTTTGTAACAATGCACACAGAACGAAATGTCGATACACTTGACCCGTACAGTTAAACTGTAGCGAGCCGATGCAGCCGCAGCCAAACAGGGCGCAGCCATTTTAGTCATTAGGTGACCAAACCCCCCAATTCCAACCCTTAATGCTGAGCGCCAAGCAGGGAAGCAATGAGTACCAATGTTGTAAGTCTTAGGTATGACTCGGCCAAGGCTTGAACCAGCGACCTCCCAGTCTCAGAGCGGGCGCCCTACCATCTAGGCCACCGAGCTATATATATATGTTAATGTATTTTTTGTGTTTTGTACAAATCAATATTGTTTGTGAAATTAATCAACTTTAAGCTAAAAAAATACACAATGTCCCTTTAAGCCTGACTTCAGACATCAATTTTAGAATGTTGCGAGAGATTTATGTGTCAACCACCAAACTATAAAGTTGAGCATAGACTTGAGGGGTCTCTGTAACCCCAAGGGATGATTACCTACTTTTAGGGAAACTGACTCACATCAGGCACAGATGAAAGGCTTTTGTTGTTTAGTGAGTAATTGCCTTTTGTCGTCTGTAAACGCAAACGGTCCCTATGAGTTGTCACACTTCCCACATTCTCTCAGCATTCAGGAATGTTATCTCTCCTGCTCGTATTTCCACTCCCTCCGTCTGATTTGTGCATCAAACACGACCAAGGAGCTCTTACCTTCGGCCGGAAGAGCAATCAATTCACCAACACTGGAGCGACATGAAACATTGCGACCACAACGTGAATATCAGCGTTACGGCGGGTGAGTGGTAAGAGATGCAGAAAGCCCAGAAAAATAGACATTAGTTTGTGGTGGGCTCCCAGCAGAATGGACAAAACAGGATCGCATGTAAAACCAACATTTCTTCAATCATTATTTCAATCTGCTTAATTATAAATGGGAAAAACATACTGGTTTAGAATAATGAAAGGTGCTATACAGAATTTGAACTTATTTTACTCTCTGATGCCATCTTTTGGCTTGTGTCATCATTGCAGCCTCTGTCAAGCTCCTTATGTTGTATGTGCAAATACGTGCAATATTACGACGAGCTTGAATTAACTCTTCCTTTTTCATCTTTCTTTGGTGTTGGGTTGGCGTTAAAACTTACTTAAAGTAAGATAAAAGCCGATAAAGCGGTGGAATTTCTTTTATAAGGGCTCTTTGGACTCAGTTCGGCATTGTTAACACATCCTCAATAGAGAAAATATACAATATAACAATATAATACAACTTTTAAGGCACACGTCGAACGACGCACCCCACCTTTAAAGCCACAATGTTAACTAGTACGGAGAAGTGGAGTCAGCCAGTAAATTTCATAGATATTATGGTTCATCTTTCAAAACCTGGCTATCATAGGATGATATGTTAAGAAAAAAAAAGATTGAACAGGGGAAAAGCAGTCCTTTTAAAAACCTGTAACTGTACTTAAGAAGTGAATTAACCGATAAGCCATGAAGGTGCTGCAAGTTTTGGTTTATTTGTCACTTATTCATAACATTTATTCGTCTCGTTGGTTCTAATTCTTTCAGAAAACATTTTTTTTTCAATACGCTTATTACACAGACTGATGTGGTCGGCTGTAGCCGGCACTATCATTTTACATTTGAATCAAGAGCGTACAAAATATAGATCTATTAGTGTGCGCCAAAAAATAATAAAAATTGGAATGGTGTTTTGCTGACAGTATACGACAGATTTATAAAATCGCGATGTGTCAGACGATTGGGAGAACAAATTACATGTACAGTATATGTAGACGAAACATTCAATGCCTTTACATGGGAATAGTCTGATTGAGATCAGAAAATTGACGATATTATGTTTTTAATAAGCCGGAAACACAGAAAATGAAATACACTCTGATTTGGAACGCTAAGTGTCCAACTTAGACGGTTGATTTACTTCTTTCATGATTGGACTTGTTGAGGTAAACCCATTGGTTAATCCGATGCCTTATGCTTGACATCTTCTTTGGTTCTTTTTTTTTCTTCATTGGTGCCATGATGAACATTAAATTTGTAGTACATAATTGAATTATATACACATTAATTCTGGCCAATTTGAGAAAAAGCCCTAAGTGAATTAATTGATTGATTTATCTGTAATATTTATTGTAAAATTCGGACTATAGAGAGCACCTGATTATAAGTCGCACCCGGTACTTTTTTAAAGGGAAAACCATTTCGTACATCTATAAGCCGCACCTGACTATGAGCTGCATCTGACCACATTGAAACATGAGATATTTACAAAGAAAGATGGAACACAGAAAGAGTTTTAATATTATACGGTACCACTTTACAATCCGACAGCTTGCCGGTTGGCCGCCGGTCTTTTGATGAACAAATACGAGTCTCTGCGATGTCAATGAGATATTTCATCCCACATATAATTGGAAATCTTTAAGTCTTGGGATTAAAGATATACTCATCAGAAAAAAAAATCACGATCAGTCTAAAACAAGATACCTGAAAAGCTGTAAAGCAGGCATAATTCACCATTATGTCCCCTATCTTCAACCTCTTTGAATGTCTGCAAACTTAGCTTTGTTACATCAGGGACAATATATAGAATTCGACCGTGTAAAATTTTCATTTCAAACCACACGATGATGCCGACAGATAAATAGAAATCCCGCCTAAACCATTTCTGCTTCGCTAGGCTCTGCTTCTTGTAATCCGTTCGTTTCACCACATTATTTCCATTTACAGATAAACGGACTCGTAAAATTATTCCCAATATGAGGGTCTATTCATGCTAGTTTTATTTACTTGCCATAGTCAAAACTCACAAAGTAAAACCCGTTATTTTATTTACAATTATTATACAGCCCTGCTCGTTGCGTTAGAAATAAATGTATCAATTAAATTGGACTCTGAGAAAAGTCAGTAGAGCGCGGGTGCTCCGGGGATTATGATCAGGTGTGAGAAACAACGGAGGGGGCGTCAGGGAGAAGGCGATACTGCGGCTGCTGGTCCAGCCTACTGCTATGCCGAGGCTAAAAACTCTCTAAACTAAAGCCACCTCTGTGGACCCTGTATCACACCAACATCAGATCTTTTACCAATGAAACAGATGAGCTGAAGCAAATACTGGTGAAAATATTCCACATTCAGGACAGTTACAATGTAATCTAGGTGGGGACATGGCACGCAGCCAGTCAGCTGCTCTCTAAATCGCTTTCTAACACGAAAGGAGAAGCCCTCCAATTTTATTTTACCTTTGTATAATGAAAATGAAATTATTTAAACAAATGCAATTATGTGTTGTGTGTTATCACTATTAGACCTACAGTTTGTATTTTTGGTAAAGTTTTATTCTCTCAGTCGGTAAGACGTCATTTTAAGTTTGACCGTTGGGGGCTTTTATGAAGGTGCGACGCGACTACATAAGGATTTTCAATTTTCATCAACCTTGATAATCGAGGGATCTCTGTACAACCGAACATAAACTACAGCTGCAGCAGATTGTTTGCTTTCATTATCACAGAGAGCGGCACGCGGCGGCGGCAAAACAGGGCATGTGCCGAGCCATGTTCCAACGACGGTACAATGGGCAGCGTTACATTATGTAAGCTGTCACTTCAACTGGAGGATGTAGAAAGAAGACCTTGCCTTTGACGAGCATGGCAGGAATGGGCCTGGATCAAAAAGGTGCGTGAGAGCACAATGTGCTGAGCATACGTGTGGGCGCGTGCCAGGGAATGCTACTGAACGGCATCACAGACAAGGGCACTAACTCAAAGCTATGTTTGCTCAAAGGGCTTGAGGGACAGAAAGAGTGTGTGGATGGAGAAGGCCCACGTAAGACAAGACTTTTGTGGGTGTGTGGCGTACATCCCCGTTTGTGTGTGGCAGGCTAGAGAAAGATGGGAAACGCTGCTGCAGGGAGAGAGAACAGCGGCGCTGATCAAAGCCCGAGCGGGTGACACCATGGGCGGAGTGCCATTGTTTATTCACAAGCCACCTTCTCCCTTTTGGCAAGATGAGGGAGGCGTGTGCGCTTCTGCATGCGTGTGTGTGTATAGCAACACAGTTTCAAGAGTTCGGTGATGCATTCTTGGGAAGACAGCATTCAAAAGTGTGTGTTGTGATAAGAGAAATCTGCGTGTGGGTTGCTGTGTGTCTGTCCTCACCTTTCACTTGGCAAGGCTAATGTGGGTTAGGGTTGTGTCACATTTGGCAGATGCACAGTATAGCGAGAGAGAAACTCACTAAGCGTATTCTCTAACACACAGTCTATTTGCTCCGCCAATATAATTAAAAATACAGTGGACCTTCGACAATAGAGGTACCAGAGATACGAGAAATATGAGATATGAAATGTCTTTTGAGCAAAAATCCTGCCCAACATGCTAGCGATTGGAATTACGGCTTTTTTGAAAACTTTTTTATTTCGATCTGTCTCACTCTTTCGTCTCCCAAATGTTTCTTCAGATTTTTTTGTTGTTTAATCATATATTACCAAAGATAGTAAAAAATTCCGCACGGATAAAACGAATTTTAAAAATGTGTAATCTACTATATTATAATATCCTTTATTGTTTCAATATAAGGTGACCTTTTACCTCATTTAAGAGATTTTTATACAAAGCAAATACCATAGGGTGAAACCACTCACATTGATCAGTCACGAGTGCCTTTGAGAGAGAAAGAAAAAGAAAAAGAAAAAGAGAGATAAAAGGGGTTGAAAGAGGGAGAAAGCAAGGGAAAGGGAAAGAAATAGAAATACAAAACAAAATTCGGGAGAAGGACATAGAGGGAATATGAAAAAGAGAGCAAAAGAGAAACAAAGAGAGAAAGAGACGGGAACGGATTAATTGGTTTTCTATTATGTCATATGGGGAAAATTTGCAAAAATTAGAGACTTTCTTGACCAAATTACATTTCTGAACAGGGTTTATGATGTATTAAAAAGAAAAACTGGGTTTTGTGGTGGTAAAAAGCTGTAGGGTTGAGATTGGGTAAAGGGGGCTTTTGGAGGGTGGGGTGTATGGGGGCTGGCTGCCAAGGCCTGAAAGGATATCTCCCAATCTTTTAAGAGAAGTCTTACAGAACTGCCCCTTCTTTACACTACAAGGCAGCTGCAACCACAGGCAGACAAGGTTTGTGTTTGAGTACATATCCCTTCATCCCAGACACAACAAGTCTTTATTTAGCGCGCCACACCCAATCAACTGCTACTGTGTTCCTGCCGCCTTTCACTTGGCACAGGCGGAGAGAAGAAGAAGCAAGGAACAACAAGACTAAATAGCATATTGAGTTGGGGTATGCAATCAAAACAATGGGAATTTGTCATGGGCTCGTTTCTGAATGAAGCCAGGATGCATGAACGTTTTGCTTTTGATGAATCCAATACAGGTTGCAAGTTCAATGATCAGCCTTTCTTTCTTTGTTGCACTGACCTTTGTGGCCTGGTCAGCCTGAAAGGTTAGAGTTTTTCTTTCTTGCGCCCAACATTTGTTGGCCTCCTCTTGTTGATTCTTCATTGCCTGCTGCAGACCTACTGCTTCCTCTTTTGAACTGCAGAGTGAGTGTTGTAGCTCAGCAATGTTCTAAAAAAGACAGAATGATACAAAACGTTTTGGTGGCAATGCAGTCTCTGAATGTGTAGACATTGTGTACTATTACTCGATTAATCAGTCCAATGCACTGCAAATGTGACTTCATGGGTAAATGAAATTTGCATCATCCTGTGGCCTATGCAGAATTTGTGAGCGCTGATTTTTTTTTCAAATGTACACGGGTTCATGAAGAAAGGAAAAAAAAACATTTTTACTTACCTACTCAAAAATGACAATGAAAATCAATTTTCATTTTCATTACAATTATGGTTGTTAAGTTAAATTAAAAGGCACCAAATTATTGTTGCGATCTCATCAATTGTTGAACATGAACAAGCGTGGCGTACACACACATGTGTGGGGCGGCAAGGATCTAGACATGCCAGGAAACTTGATTTAAGAGTGTCTGATTCCAATAGTGATTGAAATCGCGGGGACTTAAAACCCATCAGAATGTGTAACAAGATATGCGATAACGCTACGGGCCAACAAAGTGGAAAATCTGCTGACGGAGGCAGATTTACAAACAGAGGCTTAGATGAGGATCATGTTGGAACGGAAACTTGTTGGCATTAAGTCAAAACGTCTATCCTATACCTCGAACAGACTTAAAAACATTCATAACGCTGCGGATAAGGAACCTCTTTCGATCTTGTTTCAGGCCATTATAACTATGGTGAATGGCTAATTTTATAGCTTTCTCAAATATTTTTTATTCCGCCGCTCATTTAGGATTAAGAGAGACTTGAGCTTCAGTAACTTAAAATAGTGAAATTAGCACGGGATTAAACATCTTTCGGGTTATATTTCAGAACTGCTTAAATGAGCATCCTGCATAGACAGGGACATTGTTTGAGTCATTTTTAGTAAATGCTTCAATACTACTTAACTTGGTGGTTGCTATGGTATCTGACGGAATTGCATTTGCTTGTCATCTTTCTTTGATTAAAGAGAACTTCAGCAACTGCTCAATGACTCTGATGATACCATAGGAGAAATGTAGCATGTTTTATAGATAACCTCTCTCTCTTGTCTCTCAGATGTATAAATTAATAACTTTGGTTGTGTTTAACTATCCTTAAATACTGAATTAAGTACCTTCAAACCTTCTGTTTTTCCTCCTGTCATAAATTATATGAATACCGTCGGCAAAAACAAACTAATTCATCATCTAGAAGAGCAACTCAAATTATTTCAGACATAACCACAGTGTTTTGTACTTAGAGAGCACGCATTGTGGAAAAGAGCAGTTCTCCGTTTTTTCCTGTGCCTCGCACTGGAGAAGGGTTTGGTGACCGAGCTCCAAAACATGCCTTCGGCCCCACACTGTTTTCACCCAAAAGTGCCCTGGCACAAATGCTGCCAAATGCAAAATGTGGACTTTAGCAGGATTAACACAGGTGCAACATCCAATTTTCAGTATTAGACATACACAGGCACATAATATTTTCTGACTGTCAGCCAGACAACACTTTGACTTTGTTTCTGCTAAAGTTGAACCTTTTTGCATTAAACGGCATAATTTGACCATGCATTGGTTATCTCACTCTTTACAGTTTTGTTGCAAAAGAGAAACCAATGCTACTGAATCTAACTTTGACCATATTATAATTAAATTAAGGCAAGACGTTTTAATTAATAAACTTGCAAAATTACCTACACTTAGTGCTAGGGGTGTGTATGTGGTTTTCACATGTTTATTTCTTTCCTATTGTTTACTTGTATGTGTTTAGAGGGGGGAAACATACTCTTCCTCCCCCAATAAACTCTAGATAGATAGATAGATAGATATAGATATAGATAGATAGATACTTTATTCATCCCCGTAGGGAAATTCACACTTCCAGCAGTCCAATTACTTTAACTCCGACACTATGAATATGTTTAAAGGGTTAGCAATTTCTATACTGCCTTTTTATCGGGATTGCCAGCATGCTATATGATGCTAAATGTGAGAAATATAATGCAATTATTATTATCATTCTTGGAGGTGAAATATTCAACCAAAATGTTATTAATTCATGCTATATACTGTAAGTGAATAAATAAATCGCCTTAACAATAACTAGCCCATCAGCCATTCAAAATACTGTAAGAAAAGGGGCAGAGTCAGCACTGCAGGGTTCGATGACAACCGTGCACTCACCCCCACCCTTATTGCGAGCAACATTCAGATTCAGATTCAGATTCAGATCTACTTTATTGTCATTCTAGTACACGTGTATACAGAACGAAATGTCGATACATCTGACCCGATTGTCCCGATTGTGAAAACGTCTGAGCCTCTGCCGCAAAATGTTTCTTTACTAAACTAGTTATGAAAATACATTCCACGTGTGTACTGTATTTAGTGAATGGTCACCGACAATCAAGGCTTTCCTACAGAGTAAAGAGGATAGGAAAAAAATGAATGAGAAAAAAAAGGGGAAAACACAACTTCCTTTTTGAAGTGCAAAGCCACTTTGTCTCGGTGTATTTTGCAGTGAACAGGGACTGCTTCTGCTTGAATATCTCCTCGTCAAAATTAAAATTCTATTTAGGCCACCGCGCCAGGGTAAGGCAAAGATGAGAGAGAAAAGCGCAAAGGACAGAGGTAGCGAGATGGGAGGATGGAGGAGAAGTTCCCTGCTTTGGGCCTGACAGATAATTGTTTACTGTGTTCAAACTAGAAGACCAGCCTTGCTGGAATTTGCACGGTGTGTGGGAGAACAGCAAACATGAGGAAGATTAGTCTTTTTAGTTGTTGTCAGAGGGATCACAGCATGAGCCCCTACAAAGGCCTCATTATTATGCTAATGCATCATTTTCAGATTTAATAATGACTTAGCAATATGAAGTCCTTGCAGCTTAGGGGCAGCGTTTTAGCTGGGAAAATCACACATCATTATTTTCACACATCATAATTTTCTTTCTAGGACTGTAGTTAATTTTTGTTTTTCATACGAGTATCACAGTGCTGAGGAGTTATTTTCTTTCAAATAATTAAAAGGATTACTCTACATTGTGTTAACCTTCATTTGTTGGAATGAATACAATGAAAACTCTGCTGAGACTTAATGAGAGTTGTTTTTTGTTTAATTGCTCTGTTACCCCCAGAACATTGGTTGTGTTCTATGTCAATGTATTTCATCTAGTGTGCCAGGGCCAAGTGCCATGATACCTTGTTTAGTGTGCTGTGAGATATTGCCTAATTATATATATATATATATATATATATATATATATATATATATATATATATAAAAAAAAGAATGTCTATGTTTTGTAACTATGCTTTCTTCCTGGGATCAGTCAAGTAATTGTAACATTCTATTTCAGTTGGTGGTAGATTACAATTTCCTAATACGTATTATCTGCCCATGAAGGGAAGTATATTTAAAAAACTTATTTGCTTCAAAGAAGCTGTTTAAGCTCGCACCGAATTTTTTTTTTCGCAAAACAAAGTAAAAATATTGCACATAATTCTGCCATTTTTATCAACATTTTCTGCTGTATTTAGTACTGAGTTTCTTATTTTGCTATCAGACTAGCAAAGCTGAATCTGAATTTTACTTTAAAGGAGATGTAATGAATTTGGAACTTTGTTAATCTCTGCCGCCATTTCCTGGCTCATGTCATCATTGCAGCATCAGTCAGCTCATTCATGATGCGCGTGCAATTACATACATGTCTTAAATAAACTCTTGCTTTTTCATCTTTCATGGGGTTTGGGTTGGCGTTTAGTTTCTACTTGAAGCTGGCCTTTTCTCACTTTCACCATTTTCATGCTACACTAACAAATAAAAAACAAACAAGTACCCGCGGGGATGAGCAAGACATCACTCTCCAGCACTCCCCCCAACCCCAAGTCCTGGATCCTAATGTGTTCCGTCCCGAACATCTCTGCTAAAGGTAAGATAAAAGCAGATGGGTACAGTGTAAAAAATAAAAAAAATCACAGGGCCTCCGTAAACTCAGTTGGGTATTTTCACTACAAACTTAATAGAGAAAGGATTCTAATTTCAACTTTTTAAGGTAACCTCAAACGACACACACCATTTCTAGAAAACAGAAGACAGCGTGGAGTAAAAACATGTGTTTCGGTGGCACAATTTAAGTATTATTTTTATTATTTTCCTGTAAAATATATATAAAAATGTAGTGAAACTTGAAAAAACATTTTAAAACATAATAAAAACCAAAATTACAGCAAAACTGTTAACCAAAAAGAAGAACCTGTATAACTTCCTTTGCCACAGTGACCACAAATGAAGAAAAACTCAATACAGTCAGTTTAGTAAAAATAATTCTTAAAGCCCCAATGTGTAATATTCGACCACTACATGGCACTGTGTTGTCTGGCGCGAGTGAGGGCCAGTGCCTTTGAGCACAGGGTGGCGGCATCCTACTGGACGAACATGGTGGGGTCGGACCTAAATGAGGATTCCACTGAGTATAAGAAATACACATTTCTAGACCCATTATTTTTTTTTTTATAAAACAAAATATTGGTATAATAGTTTCTTGTATTTGTGTATTGTATTCAAATCAATGTTTGAGTAATTTACCAAATTATTTTTGCACCACTAGGAGGCCCTTCAAAATTATTTTTTTAAGGTATTCAACGGATGGTGTGCCTCGAAGTTTTTTATAAGGAAAAAAAGAGAGCCTTGGCTCAAATACTTTGGGAAGCACTGTTATTTGTCCCTTTGTTTTGGTTTTCTGGAATTGGTTGGGTTTGGGGTCATACATGTTCTCTCGTCTCTGTCTTGAAACATTTGTATTTATTCCACCTATCTTTTTGTGTTTGCCCACCAGCTCCGTTGACCTTGTGTGGGGTCGCTAGTTTTATTTTGCGTTTTGTTTGACATTTTTTTTCATGTTTTTGTTCATCAAACCATTTATTTTTTTAGGTAACTTCTGCTTCCCTGTTCATGCTTACTATAATATGGACCCAGTCCCTATCTATCTATCTATCTATCTATCTAACATTGTCTCAAATTTTGTTCAAGAGATTTGTTAAGCTTTTTAAGTAAAAGGCAGCAAAATAACTGCAGCTCCCCCCAAAAAATATATCATTGGGAAGGTCAAAATAACGATTGTTAAGAAATGAGATGAATTTTATAGACAGCAACACGATACACTTGAAAATGTTAGAATTTTTTAGAGAGTAGTCGACATATTATTGCTAGAATATCCATCAAGAGTGTATTTTTTGCCTTTTTTATAAGGGGTGGCTAGTAAAAATGGTAAAAATAAATACTATAACCAGTAACGTGGAGTCAAGGGAAGGCAGGTTAGGCTGTGCTTCACCTGACATAATTGAAATATCAAATCAAAACTATATTAAATTGCTGTATAGTTCTTTAGCATTTTTCTTCAAAATGTTTGGATCTTGTCTTTCAAAATCGCTGAATATTCACATTATATGTTGAATATTAATACAATTAGTACCGGTATGTAACATATTACTGTGATGATCATCTGTAATTCTCAAGCCTCATGGTAGAAGGCAATAGTGAGAACCAAGGATTTTAATTTGGCGCACACCTCGGCCCCAAGCAATAGAACTATTGAAAGTATCAGCAAGCTAACAGCAGGTCAAGCCAACTTGTATTTTCTTTTATTGTAGCTCGGCCTTTTTTTTCATAATGGATTACCTATCTTTTGATGCTTTTATTATTTAAAGGTAAGACAATTAAATGCATTTTTTATGCAACAATTAAATTATTGCTTTCTTGCTAAGCCAATAAATGATGAATACGATGTAGGTTAATTTATTTGTAAATGTGACTGTGCCTCACCAGACAAGAACCTCACTGCCTATAACTGCACATTTTGTCAGTTTTTTGCCAAAAGAGTTAAACAAGCAAGTGAATAGTTAAGCTGTCAGGCTCATTACAAAGCAGAAAAATGTGTAAAAACGCCAAACTTTAGATAGATAGATAGATACTTTATTCATCCCCGAAGGGAAATTCACATTTCCACCAGCATCCCTTCGCTGAGAACAATGAAACAAAAATAATACAATATACAAATACCCAGTGTGACGTGCAAATGCCCACTGTAGCGTGTTATATAGAATAACTAAATAGTGCTACACAGAATACATATTGCAATAAGATTCGGTAATATGCAATGTAGGTGGTGTGGTTTACTGTGGGCTTTTACTCTGCCGGGTAGAGTTAAAGAGCCTCATGGCATGAGGAAGAAAAGATCTCTTCAGTCTGTCCGTAGTACAAGACAGTGACAGCAGTCTGTCGCTGAAACTGCTCTTCTGTCTGGAGATAATGCTGTGTAGTGGATGCAATGGATTGTCCATGATTGACCGCAGCTTTTCCAGTGCCCGTCTCTCAGCTACTGTTGTCAGGCTGTCCAGCTCTGTGCCCACAACAGAGCTCGCTTTCCTCGCCAGTTTATTGAGACGAGAGGCATCCTTCTTCTTGACGCTGCCTCCCCAACACGCTGTCGCATAGAAGAGGGCGCTTGCCACAACTGTCTCATAGAATATTTTCAGGAGCTTTTTGCAGATTTTGAAGGAGGCCAGCCTTCTGAGGAAGTAAAGTCGGCTTTACCCTTTCCTACATAGAGCTTCTGTGTTGGCAGTCCAGTCCAGTTTGTTGTCCAGCTGCACACCCAGGTATTTGTAGGTCTGGACAAATTCTACACATTCTCCTTTGATGGTTACAGGAACCGGGTGAGTTCTAGTTCTCCTGAAGTCCACCACCATCTCCCTGGTCTTGGTGGTGTTCAGGTGCAGGTGGTTTGCGTCGTTCCATCGGACAAAGTCCTGAATCAATTTCCTGTACTCCTTCTCCTGCCCATTTCTGATACATCCCACGATCGCAGTGTCGTCGGCAAACTTTTGCACATGGCAGGACTCAGAGTTGTACTTGAAGTCCGATGTATATAGAGTGAATAGGAACGGAGAGAGCACGGTCCCCTGCGGAGATCCTGTGCTGCTAACCACAGTGTCCGATGCACAGCCCCCCTGTTTCACATACTGGGGTCTGCCTGTCAGGTAGTCAGTAATCCATTCTACAAGGTGTGAGCTAACTCCCATCTCTGTCAGTTTCCTACACAGTGGCAGAGACTGTATGGTATTGAAGGCACTGGAGAAGTCCAAAAATGTAATCCTCACAGCCCCCTTAGCCCTATCCAGGTGAGAGAGGGATCGGTGTAACATGTATACTATAGCATCCTCCACTCCCACCTTCTCCTGGTAAGCAAATTGCAGTGGGTCGATGGCGTGACGGACCTGTAGCCTCAGGTGGTGCAGCAGCAACCGCTCCATGGTTTTCATCACATGTGATGTCAGGGCGACCGGCCTGAAGTCGTTGAGTTCCTCAGGTCTTGATTTCTTTGGGACTGGGATGATGCAGGATGTTTTCCACAGCTGAGGGACCCTCCCCTGTTCAAGGCTTAGGTTGAAGATGCGCTGTAGAGGGTCTCCCAGCTCAGATGCACAGGCTTTCAGCAGTCGGGGGGATACTCCATCTGGACCAGCTGCCTTGCTGGTTCGCAGCCTTCTCAGCTCTCCACACACCTGGACTGCAGTTATTTTTAGTGGGTGGATGTCTTCCATGCTAGTGTCCAGAGGGGGAGGGGAAGGACAGCTGCAGTACTCAGGGGTGAGGATGAGGCGGAGTGGTCAAACCTGTTGAAAAAGTTGTTCAACTGGTTGACTCGCCCCACATCTACATCCACAGCCACACCCTGCTTGGTGCTGCAGCCAGTAATTGTTTTCATCCCTTCCCACACCTCCTTCATGTTGTTGTTCTGCAGCTTTTTCTCCAACTTCCTACTGTACTGCTCCTTCCCTTTCCGGAGCTGGACTTTGAGCTCCTTCTGTACTCGTTTTAGCTCCTGCTGATCACCGTTTTTAAAGGCCCTCTTCTTTTGGTTCAGAAGGCACTTGATGTCGCTCGTGATCCAGGGCTTGTTGTTGGCATAGCAGCGTACAGTCTTTATAGGAACAACATTGTCCATGCAGAAGTTAATGTAGTCAGTAGTGCAGTTTGCCATCTCCTCAATGTCCCCACTGCTGGACCCTAGCAGGACATCCCAGTCCGTACGTCCAAAGCAGTCTCTCAGAGCCTGCTCTGCCTCGGTGGACCATTTTCTAAAAGAGCGTGTGGTTGTTGGTAGCCTCCCCACTTTTGGTTTGTACTGTGGTTTAAGCAGAATGAGGTTGTGGTCTCCTTTTCCAAGGGCAGGCAGTGGTTTTGCACTGTATGCATTTTTGATATTTGCATACAGAAGGTCAATAGTCCTATTTCCCCTGGTCTTGCAGTCCACATACTGGATGAAAGAGGGCAGTGTCTTATCAAGAGTCGCGTGGTTGAAGTCCCCAGAGATTAACATTGCAGCTTCCGGGTGTTGTGTTTGTAGCTTTGCCACCGCGGAGTGGATGACGTCACACGCTACTTCCGCATCAGCGCGCGGTGGGATGTAAACAATGACAGCAATGGCGTGTCAGAACTCTCTGGGCATGTAATAGGGACGCAGACTTACGGCCAAAAGTTCGACATCACGGCAGCAGATAGAAAGCTTTGTTTTTACATGCCCGGGGTTACACCACCTTGTGTTCACGTAGATAGCCAGTCCCCCTCCTTTGCGCTTCCCACTGACTTTTGTGCCTCTGTCAGCCCGAACAGCGCAGAAGCCGGTTAGCGCGATGTTAGCGTCCGGGATGCTAGACGTGAGCCACGTTTCCGTAAAGCAAAGCAAGCTGCACTCCCTGTATGCTTTGATGTCTTTCACAAGCACAGCCAGTTCGTCGATCTTATTTGGTAGGGAGTTGACATTCCCCATGATTATGGACGGTACCTTGGGCTTATATCGCCACTTCGTCGCTAGCCGCTTAGCCTTTACCTTAGCACCGGTTCTGCACCCCCGGTAGGGTCGCCTTGCCCCGTTAGGTAAAAGGGGGACCGCGCCGGCTCGAGAACTCTTCAGGTCGAGGAGTTGATTTCTTGAATATACGCATTTTCGCGCGTTAAAACCCATATCCATAGGATAGAAAGTAATCCAAAGTGCTACAAGTATTGCAAGGCAGCCACTGAAAAAGTAAGCAAAAAACCAAAAACGATAAATCACAAAAGTAGAGAAAATAACACGGGAGCTGCTGGAGTGGCTGCCATTCGCGACGGCGCCGGAAGTAGTTTGATTCAATCACACTTCACATCTTCTGTTTGGCTGTGGCTGCATCGGCTCGCTACAGTTTAACTGTACGAGTCAGGTGTATCGGTCAGGTGCATGGTTACAAAGAATGACAATAAAAGTAAATTCTATTCTATTCTTCTATTCTAGAACAGTGGTTATAAACTGGTTTTGACATCAGGACCCACCATTTCAACCTTTATGACAAGCTGCGGGCCAAAACGAGAAAAAAATGGCCTCTTCTCATAGTCATTGAAAGACATGATTGTGCACTCTAAAGAGAATATATTCACCTTTTTAATACAAAAAACAAAAAACAAAACAACCATCAAACCAAAATAACTTTAAGAATCGTCTCATGGTGTATGAAAGACCTTTTAAAACTGCTCAAAAATAGCCACAAACTAAAAACAATTGAAAATATTATTAAAACGTGTACATAAATAACATGAATTAAAAAATCATAAAAAAATTATGCCAATAATAATAAAAAAAAAAATTCAAACAATTTACTGTACCTTCCAGCAGTGCCTAGATGGCACGTTTACTCCATTTTTATATTCCGCAATTTCGACTTGATCTTTGTGTCAATTTTTTCCACTTTTTCCCCCCCTTATCACAAATTTTCTTGGGATCCATTTTAATGGGCAGTAAAAGGAAAAAAGACCAGGAAAATAACAAAACAAAATGTGGTCCCTCTCGAACACAATTGAAATAGTGCCGATTGACTGGACTGGAAGAAGAGATTAAGCAGGGCATTGTTGCCATCTACTGTTCAGGAGTGCAATCGACCCTCTGTGTATTTTTCTTTTTAGAACTGTTTTGCTTGCGACACCCTTAAAAGGGTTCTGTGACCCACTTTTGACGACCGACACACTGAAGAGAAACACTGGTTCAGAACATATGCCTAAACTATGAATACTTTTCTCATTGCAGTTTGTGTGTATGAGAGACTAAATGCTATTCAATCTAAATTCTACACTACCTAAAGTATATCACACAAAACAACACAGGCCATTCAATGTTGTTTTTAATTTTTTAATAACGTGAACATTTGGAGGTGGAATAAAAATTGCCATTTGCTTATTTATGCCATTAAAGTCAAATGTGAGCATTGTTGGAGTTGCTTACCAATTGGTGCTATGGAGGATATAAATGAGTGCTATTTGCATAGCCAACTTGAACCCTAACCTTACTGTACAAGAATAAGATGTATACACTTGCACGCTATCTGTTGCTGTGCACCTCCCGTGGCCAACACCCTCTGCCTTCCTCCCTTGATAGATGGTCAAGGATAAAACTAATGATCTCCCACCAGTATCACATCTACGACCCACTGGAGCCTCATCATTAAGAAAGCAGAGGAGAGAGAGCTGGAGCAGTTCACGGGTCACCCGCTCGCACTACGATGCTGCACGGGAGAGATACTAATTAGGGCCCGTTTGCAGTTGTTGGACAAAAGCAGAGTGGTACTGCCAGAAACAGGGCCGTGGGTGTGATCGCTAGCGTAAATGTGCCCTTAATGGAGCTCCCTCCGGAGAATGTATGGCCGTGGTATGCTTTTAATTGGGCTGTTAGGCATGCGGCAGAGCGCAGGAGCGATGCCCCCTGTCAGACAAGTAGGGGTTAACAACCGGGGTTAGCCTTTGTGCTTCAAAGGGCTCTTGTTTACATTTGACTGTGGCACTCCCCAAGGGGCCATGCAAACACGGGAACCTCTATGCGGCGTTTACCTTCGTAAAACAACGTATTTCCAGCTTGTGACTATCACATATTTTCAGTTGTTTGCAAAGAAAAACACTTACTCCACAACGTTATGCACTGTACACTCAAGTAGAAACTGGACAACACCACCTGAGTAAACATTTGCTAGAAACTAAGCTAAACAAGAGTTTTGAAGAATCAGTGACGTTTTAGCGAAATATAATAACTTAGTCACAAGAACAAGTTATGCCATGCAAGTCGACCACCCTTGAAATCCCTTGGCAGAGCCGTGTACACAGTTCTTAGTGTACAGGAGACTCAGGAGGTACAGCGCTCGTCTTGGGCTCAAGAGGTCGCAGATTCGATTCCCTGCGCCTGCGTGTTATATGTCGAAGCGTCTCTGGGCAAGTAACTGAATCCCCAATGACCCCGATAGCAGGTAGTTGCCTTGCATGGCTGACGCTGCTAGGGAAAAGTGTGAAGCACATTGTAAAGCGCTTTGGGAGGTCATCATTGACTTGAAAAGCGCTATATAAATGCAGACCATTTACATTTACCGCATCCCGCATGAAAAAGACCATCTGATTTAGATTTTTTAACAGCTATTGATTGCTTCTGCAAAATAACATAAAATAACCAAAATAACTTGTTTGTTTGGACATAAAGAGAGCTTTTTCCCCATTTTATAATAATAATAATAATAATAATAATTTCCTTGTATTGTCATTCTGTGTAACAATGTACACAGAACGAAATGTCGATTGCACCTGACCCGTTGTAGCGAGCCGATGCAGCCGCAGCCAACAGAGGGCGCCGCATGGATCCATCCATTATCTGCACCCCTTATCTTCAGTGGGGTCGCGGGGGCGCTGGAGCCCATCCGAGCTATCTTCGGGCAGTGGGCAGGGGACACCCTGAACTGGTTGCCAGCCAGTCGCAGGGCACACAGGGACGGACAATTCGCTCGCTCATTCACACCCAGAGACAATTTGGACTGGCCAATTAACCTAAAATGCATGTTTTTGGAATGTGGGAGAAAATTGGAGTGCCCAGAGGGAACCAACGCAAGCACGGGGAGAACATGTAAACTCCACACAGGAGGCACAGGAGGTTCGATCTCATGACCTCAGAACTGTGCCGCACATGCGCTTACCATTGCGCCGCCGTGCTGCTTTGTATATATATATATATATATATATATATATATATATATATATATATATATATATATATACTGGACTGTCTCAGAAAATTAGAATAATGTGATAAAGTTCTTTATTTTCTGTAATGCAATTAAAAAAACAAAAATGTCATACATTCTGGATTCATTACACATCAACTGAACTATTTCAAGCCTTTTATTATTTTAATATTGCTGATTTTGGCTTACAGCTGAAAAAAACTCAAAAATCCTATCTCAAAATATTAGAATACTTCCTCAGACCAAGTAAAAAAATTATTTTATAACAGCAAAACTAAATCAAACATTTGAAAATGTCCATTGATGCACTCAGTACTTGGTTGGGAATCCTTTTGCACGGATTACTGCATCAATCCGGCGTGGCATGGAGGCAATCAGCCTGTGGCATTGCTGACGTGTTATTGATGCCCAGGATGCTTCGATAGCGGCCTTCAGCTCATTTGCATTTGTAGGTCTGGTGTCTTTCATCTTCTTCTTAACTATACCCCACAAATTCTCGATGGGGTTCAGGTCAGGGGAATTAGCAGGCCAATCAAGGACAGTGATGCCATGGTCAGTGCACCAGTTACTGGTGGTTTTGGCACTGTGGGCAGGTGCCAGATCATGCTGGAAAATGAAATCCTCATCTCCATAGAGCTTTTCAGCAGATGGAAGCATGTAGTGCTCTAAAATCTCTTGGTACACAGTTGCATTTACTCTGGACTTGATGAAACACAGTGGACCAACACCAGCAGCTGACATGGCTCCCCAAACCATTGCTGACTGTGGGAACTTCACACTGGATTTCAAGCAACTTGGATTTTGCTCCTCTCCAGCCTTTCTCCAGACTCTGGCGCCTTGACTTCCAAATGAAATGCAAAACTTGCTTTCGTCTGAAAAGAGGACTTTGGACCACTCTGCAACTGTCCAGTGCTTCTTCTCCATAGCCCAAATCAGACGCTTCTTCCGTTGTCTTGAGTTCAGAAGTGGCTTGACCATGGGAATACGGCTATTGTAGCCCATTTCCCGGACACGTCTGTGAACTGTGGCTTTTGATACCTGGACTCCAGCTTCAGCCCACTGTCTTTGAAGCTCCCCCAAATTCTGGAAGCGGCTCTTCTTCACAATTTTGTTAAGGCTGCGGTCATCTCTCTTGGTTGTGCAGCGTTTCCGGCCACATTTTTCCCTTCCAACAGACTTTTTGTGGATATGCTTTGAAACTGCACTCTGTGAACAGCCTGCTCTTTGAGAAATTTCTTTTTGTGTCTTACCCTCCTGATGGAGGGTATCAATGATGGTCCTCTGGACAGCAGACAGATCAGCAGTCTTCCCCATACTTGTGATTTAGTTTACTGAACCAAGCTGAGTGTTTTTAAGGCTCAGGAAACCTCGCAAGGTGTTTCGAGTTAATTAGACGATTCAGGTGATTAGTTGAATAGCCTACTTGTATACTTTTTCATGATATTCTAATATTTTGAGATAAGATTTTTGAGTTTTCTTAAGCTGTAAGCCAAATTCAGCAATATTAAAATAATAAAAGGCTTGAAATAGTTCAGTTGATGTGTAATGAATCCAGAATGTATGACATTTTTGTTTTTTTAATTGCATTACAGAAAATAAAGAACTTTATCACAATATTCTAATTTTCTGAGACAGTCCAGTATATATATATATATATATATATATATATATATATATATATATATATATATATATATATATACATATATATTACATTAAATTTCCAAATTTCCAAATTGTATCTTACAAGGACAATGTGTGTGCTTTGAACGTCATTTTGGTGTGTAAAAGCCATTACCTGGGCAGACCTGGCGAGTGTCTGACTGTACTCTTTTTCAATATGCTTCAATTTGTTGTTGGTCTGCAAAGAGAGAGGAAAGTATAATGTATCAGACAGTGTTGTCATACATCTTTTAAAACACCACACCATAAAAATATTTAAAGGATCATGAATTAGATTGTAAACTACTTTAAATGCATATCTACTTTTAGATATTGTTTATAATCCAAAATACAACCAACATTTTTTAAGCCTTCGAAAAAACGTTGTTCATTTCAAGTCAAAAAAATCCCGAGCTCATTTGACTGGCCACTCCAAGATCTGATGACAAGCCAATTTGTGGAAAAGAACAAAAGAGATCTTCCAGTCAAAGCGATCATGGTTACATATGATGGCGAAATCTAGAGAAATGGTAATGGAAATCCATCAAAAAAGTTATTATACAATTACATTTCCAAGGCTATCCACAGTAAGTGCGGTGTCATGCACAAAGACTACTGGAAAAACTTAAGAAACCACCCAGGAACTAATATCCCCCAATCATAATGAGAGCCACAAAAGAACCCAAGATAACACCCAAAGAACCTTAGGACTCCCTTGCCTCAGTTAAAGTCAGTTGTCACGAGTCAAACCTACATAAATTGAGCAAATATGGAATGAGTTCCAGACCATAATGATATCTGAAAATAACGAATAGTGATTCCTCTCACATATGACAAAAGCCACAAAATTCTCTTTTATGGAAAAAATACTGGGCCAGAAGGGATGAGCGTAATTAAAAACAACGCAGCAGTTTGATGAAAACAACTGCCTGGCAGACGTGAGGGTCCCACATGTTGATGGTTTGATTGACTATATCAGGACCAGGACAATGGAAAGCTGAATCATAGGGTAGTACAATATGGGGACATTCATGCTTCCAAATTCAAATAAAATGAAAAGCGCTGTATACAAATAATTAAAGAAACAAACAATAAAACAACCCCTCAGACATACATTTAAATAAACACGGAACAATTGTGAAGATACAGTGCATCCGGAAAGTATTCACAGCGCTTCACTTTTTCCACATTTTATTATGTTACAGCCTCATTTCAAATTGTATTAATTTAATCTCTTATTTTAAAATTCTACACAAAATACTCCATTATGACAATGTGAAAAGTTTTTTTTTTTTTACTTTTTCTGAATTTATTAAAAATAGAAAACTAAGAAATCACATTTACATAAGTATTCACAGCCTTTGCTTAATACTTTGTTGATCCACCTTTGGCAGCAAATACAGTACAGCCAAGTCTTATTGAATATGATCCCACAAGTTTAGCACACCTATCTTTAGGCAGTTTTGCCCATTCTTCTTTGCAATAAGTCTCAAGCTCAATCAGGTTGGATGGGAGACGTTTGTGCACAGCCATTTTCAGATCTCTCCAGAGATGTTCGATCGGATTCAAGTCTGGACTCTGGCTGGGCCACTCCAGGACATTCACGGAGTGGTTCTGAAGCCAATCTTTTGAGATCTTGGCTGTGTGATTTGGGTCATTGTCCTGCTGAAAAATAAACCTTCGCCCCAGCCTGAGGTCAAGAGCACTCTGGAGCAGGTTTTCATCCAGGATATCTCTATATATTGCTGCATTCATTTTTCCTTCTATCCTGACTAGTCTGCCAGTTCCTGCTGCTAAAAAACATCGCCACAGCATGATGCTGCCACCACCATGCTTCACTGTAGGGATGGTATTGGCCTGGTGATGAGCGGTGCCTGGTTTCCTCCAAACATGGCGCCTGGCATTCACACCAAAGAGTTCAATCTTTGTCTCATCAGACCAGAGAATTTTGTTTCTCATGGTCTGAGAGTCATTCAGGTGCTTTTTGGCAAATTCCAGACGGGCTTCCATGTGCCTTTTACTAAGGAGTGGCTTTCGTCTGGCCACTCTACCATACAGGCCTGATTGGTGGATCGCTGCAGAGATGGTTGTCCTTCTGGAAGGCTCTTCTCTCTCCACAGAGGAACGCTGGAGCTCTGACAGAGTGACCATCGGGTTCTTGGTCACCTCCCTGACTAAGCCCCTTCTTCCCCGATCGCTCAGTCTAGAAGGCCGGCCAGCTCTAGGAAGAGTCTTGGTGGTTCGAAATGTCTTCCATTTACGAATAATGGAGGCCTTCAAAGCAGGAGAAATATCCTTCCCCAGATTTGTGTCTCGCAGGTCTACAGACAGTTCTTTTGACTTCATGCTTGGTGTTTGTGCTCTGACATGCACACTCAACTGTGGGACTTTATGTAGACAGGTGTGTGCCTTTCCAAATCATGTCCAATCAACTGAATTTACTGCAGGTGGACTCCAATTAAGCTGTAGAAAATCTCAATGATGATCAGTGGAAAAAAGATGCACCTGAGCTCAATTTTGAGCTTCATGGCAAAGGCTGTGAATACTTATGTAAATGTGATTTCTTAGTTTTCTATTTTCAATAAATTCAAAAAAACAAACAAAAAAAAACCTTTCACATTGTCATAATTGAGTATTTTGTGTATAATCTTGAGATAAGAGATTAAATTAATACAATTTGGAATGAGGCTGTAACATAACAAAATGTGGAAAAAGTGAAGCGCTGTGAATACTTTCCGGATGCGCTGTAAAACATGGCAGGGTACAGATCCACCATTTAATGAAAGACCCGATGGAAGGCTGATTGGAGGAAGGGAAAACACACAAATATGACCACATTACATTTTTTTGATACTGCATTTTGTAATAACTAGCATTTACTTTGCGAAAGCTGATACAGGGGTCCCTCTACATACACGATTACTTCAGTTTCCAGATAAAGCAGGAATCTGGAACTTCTCAAATATTAAATACATTTTTCCCGATAAAAAATAACTGAAACTGAATTTTTCCGATCCCAGCCTCCCTAAATCATCAAAGTTAACACTAACTAGCTCTAAAAAAAATCTGATCTGATTTAAATCCGATCACAAAAAATACAAATATATAGTAATTCAACAAAAAATACAGTAATAAGATAAATGAGATTATATTACCTACATAAAATAAAAGGTTATTATATTACTGAGTGAGAGTGAGGGAGAGAGGTGCAGGAGGAGTGAGGGAGCACAAAAGTGTTGATGATAACGACTTACTGTACACCTATATCTAATATTTGGGGTAACATACATTTCTACTGCTTTTAATTTTACCCAAAAGTATATTACAGCCTTCACATAGTTGCTAGCAAGGCTATGTTTATAACTGCATTGGAAATTTCCAAGATACAAATCATTTTCTCTGTGGCTCAAACAAGCCATGTTTTTTCTGAAATTTGGAAAGATCAGGTACACTTTGAGGCGCTCCACCACGTAATTTTCCCCAAAGTGGCCTTCACTAATCACTCCTTAAATCTAAAACTGTTGCACTGATGTTGCATTTTGTGTTTGCTGTTGTTGTTGTAGTTTTTAAGTACAAACGGACATAGCCAACAACGTTAAGTCGAGCCACGGTGGGGCACGGGGAGAGATGGGTGTTATTGTGTTTTAGTTGTTCTTTGCGTATGCACATTTTGAAAAAGGAACAATATATGTTAAATTGTAAATGCTCATCCTGATATAATAAAAAAAAAACATCCTATAGAGCACATTGTAGATGTTTTGGGACGTTTTTTGTAACCGTGGTGGAAAAATTTTCTGTGTCATAGGTTAGATATTGCTTAATAAAAAGAGAAAAGAGACCATATGACGACCGTCATCAAAAAGCCACAAAAATGCGATGTAAGGCGATTAAAAAAACAAGAACACAAATGCGCAGGATCAGGGCTGTATGGCGGGAAACACACGTGCTAAATGGGACGAGTTGATACTGGAGGTGAGTGGTCTCGAGCACTCGGCTCTCCATTGGTAGCATCTAGACATTTTTGGAACTTTGATTTGATAGAGTAGCCTGTACAGTGCTGTGAAATAATATTTGCTGATCTCCTTTGTGATTTAACAAGGAGGAGCAATTACTTTTTCACATAGAGCCAGATATGTCCAGATTTTTTTTTTGCCTTAATAAATGAAATCAACATTTCAAAACTGCATTTATATATTTTGTTGGGTTGTCTCTGTGTGAGACCAAAACTGGTTTGATAATCTGAAACCTTTGTGATTGATAAATGCGCAAAAAACACAGACACCAGGAAGGGGTTATGTACTTTTTCATGGCACTGTATTTGGCATTTGACCCTGTATCGGTCCGTCGTGGTGAAGAGGAAGCTGAGCCGAAAGGCGAAGCTCTCGATCTCCCGGCCAATCTACGTTCCTACCCTCACCTATGGCCATGAACTGTGGGTTATGACAGAAAGAACACAATCGCGGACAAGAGTGGCTGAAATGAGTTTCCTCCGCAGGGTGTCTGGGTTCTCCCTTAGAGTTAAGGTGAGAAGCTCAGTCATCCATGCGGGCTTTGTGTAGAGCCCGTGCTCCTCCGCATTGAGAGGAGCCAGTTGAGGTGGCTCGGGCATTTGAAAAGGACGCCTCCCTCGGGAGGTGTTCTGGGCATGTTGGGATTTTAGGTGTGCTTTAGAGCCTGGAAAATGCAGTAATTGTTACGTACATGTACCATCCCTCTACCACCCAAATAGAAGAGGCCTTTTCTTTTTCACAGCGCTTCATTATAAAGGAAACACACTACATATAAACTTCCCGTAACCTTGGGTACCCCTGCTACAAGCCCCTGTACTCCCTCTAGAAGAGCCCTGCAGCCTCTTGGCAGCGGGCCACAAGATAGTGACTGTGCATGGTGCACATTTATTTGATCTTATGCCAAAAATGCATCACTTAACAACAAGCCTGAGAGGAGAAGTCGGCGGGAAATTAAAACCGAGCTGCCAATTAGCTACAGGGAACAAACACAGACAATCACCCATAGCAGGGAGACAACATTCAAGTGAAGACAAACGGAGCCTGTTGTCAGGAGTTCATCGAGTGGCGCTCGCATCTTTTGTTTTCTCTTTTGTCTACCAGACGGGAAGCCGACCAGCTAAGAGGCAGACATTGCGAGTGTCGGATAGCAACAGTGGCTCCTGGCCACCGACACAATTTCCAACAGAGGCTCACCGGTGAGTGGATTGAGATAATCGAGTTGCCTTCTAGATGGTAATGGCTCCTCGTTTGCCTGGTGAAGTGGTTTATCTCGAGTGTTGTAAATCTTTTGAGCTACGTTCGAGAACAAGATCACTGGAAACACATCCAGGGTTCATACATCTTTTCCATGACCAAATCCAAGCACTATTAAGGACTTTCAATGTAATTTTTTTTAATTTCTCCAGTACCCTTAAAAAGTGTATCATGTATTTTACAGATCCACAAACATATCCCCGATTTAATTGTGCGTTTTCCAGTCAAGACATATGATTTTCAGATCATGAGTAAATCGCAAATATATTTGTGGATCCGACCAATATGCATGCAAATATTTTTGAGCCAAATTTCTCCCCAAATAGGTGTTTGTTAAAATGTCGGTAATGTGTAACTTATTTTTTTCATTGCAGGAAATTCTTCCCGTCTCAATTTTTACCACTGGAAAACACTACCTTATTTTTTGCATGGCCCATAACAAATGTCGATAATTGATACGTAATCTTTTCATAGTGTCTTGTTTGGGTGTAGTATGCACCTGTCCTCTTGGGTGTGACCTGTAGGGGGTGATGACACTTCATAGGAAAGTGCCGTACAAACTAAATCAGCTGCCGTTAATCATGAGGGAGCAGAAGCAAAGCCTCCAGAGAGCAGTCTCTCAGTGTAGTTTTTAAGCAGACTTGTTGAGAAACATGGCAACAATTTCAAGCATTCTACCAAATACCCAAGCACATTTCCACCCTTGAAAAAACAATTTGGAATGAGGCTGTTATAATTCCAGAATAACGTGCCAATTTTGTCCTCATTGTACCTTTGTGGGTGTACAACAAAAATAGAACTACCAAAATACAACAAAGAAACTGCAACACTAGATATCAAATTTGTGGCTAAAAACAAGCCCCTCCTGTATTATTTTACTTTAATTCTGAAAAAAATACCATAATACAATACTACAAAAATATTACTACAGTAATGCTAAATACAAAATAAAACTACAGAAAAATTACCCCAGAAATATTAAAAAAAATAAATACAACTACAGAAATTAGAAAAATACTAAAGAAAGAAGAAAATAAATACCACTGTAGAAATACTACACATCTTCTACAGAAACAATACTAAGATACCTCTACAGTAATACAAAAATTACAATAATACTACAAAAATACTACAGAACTAAAACAATAATCTGACTGCGGAAGTACTACAAAAATAAATACAAAACTACCAGTAAATATAAAATGGAGTGCTAAATTATTATTTTGCTTTAAATAGGATCATTTCAAAACTATATCGACTCAAAATAAATTTAACATGTCTGTATGTATGTATATTTAATCATAAATGAAAACAATAGATCTGTCTCCTGGATCGGCCCCTTGGCCAAATTTTTTATAACCATTGTGGCCCCCGTCTCGAAATAGTTGCCCACCCCTGTATTAACCCAGTTCGAATTGAAGGCTTGCAAGGGCCACTTTATTAAAAATCTAAAAAACCGTTACATTTTCAAACAGCAAGACTTGTCTCAATTACTAGGATTGAGCCTGAATCTTATGGGAGGATTTTCAAGAGGAGAGCTTACATTGTGGCCCATCATGGTGTAAGATTTGCCCGATCCAGTTTGTCTGGACGTGACCACGCAAACGTAGAAACCTTCAAATGCAGATTTTGAGACTTGTTGTACCAGATCGCTGAATAAATACAATTGCTTCTACAAACAAAGACATCAATCCACAATGAAATGTAGTCCTCATCAGACACCATTTTTGAGTAAATAGGCAAGATTACAACTTGGGGCACCAACTCTCCGGACTTAAATCAAGATCAATTTCCAACTTCATCCTTTTGCCCTGACAGCCGGCGACAGACAGAGCGACAACTCCAATTGACAAATCCCTTGTATGTCATTGAACGCACCGCCGGCTACAATCAACAAAGCAAACCTCTGGGCTGAGAACACTTCCTGACAAACACTGCTGTCCCGCTTGCAGAGGACACACCTGTCACCGCAGGAACACAGAGTCATCACAAAGAATACGGGGGCCCGTTTGTCTTCTTTTGCCAGGGCCCTGAGTGGCAGCCCTCGTCCCTTGGGGGGCCCCATTGCAAGCTGATGAGAGAGGAGAGGACAAAGGAAGAGAAATGAAAGCTTATGAAGAAGAGGAGCAGGAGTGTGTGTGTGTGTGTGTGAAGGGGAGGGGGGTTCTCCTTAAAACCTTCCTTATAGTTGACGCCTTTATTGTCATAAACATTGTATCAGCTATTATTAGTTTTTTTTTCAAATGTATTATCTGTTTCGATTCTATATGTTCTAATAGATCTGGCTGTAATTTCTCCCAGAAAGATAATCGAGAATGTCATCAAATATTCTGTTATCAGACAGAAGTGGATGTTTGTAAAAAGGCAACCATCAATTGTGACTTGATTCAGCATTTAAGTGCATTCATGGAGGCTGACTGAATGAAAATGTCATTAATAGCAAAAAATTATAGCTTTTAAACTAAGTCATTACTGTCAAAATTACAGTTACCTAGGGCCTTTTATAAGAAAATACTGTGAAATAAAACTAATTGTGTAGCTGGTAGGAAACACACATTTACTCCTTTTGCCCAAAATCCAAGGATAAAAGCTTCTATTAACATGGTTGATATGTATCTTCCTTTTCTTGTTACTTGGGCTTCTAATGAAGTCACTATTAAAGGGACAGTGTGTAAATATTAGCCTCTCTAGTGGTTAAACAACTTCATTCTATTATATAAACAGTTGTGAGCTATGCATTAAGAATAGTCCTAATCATTCCGGTCTAAACAAATTAACATCCAAATCCCAGGATTTATAGAATCACGGTTTGAGTAATCCTACACAAAAGCACACGTGCACACCACTGGGAATCACATCACCTTAATCATGTACAACACAAGCTATTTCTTGTAGCATTTAAATATAAATATACCTGAGTTAGTCGTTCAAATGTGTCACACTATACATAATAATGCAAACATTTAAAAATAAGATAAGCTCGGGGGCATCAGAGTGATATGACGCATGTGGTTGTGGTTTTACTTTATTCCAGAATTAAAATTGTGTAATTAAGAAACAGTCTGTTACAAATACACTCCAAATGCCAACCCAAACCCCCAAAAAGTTGGAAAGGGAAGAGTTTATTCGAGCGGTTCTAAGAATTTCAAATACTTGCACGCGCAACAAAAGGAGCTGCAATGATAATTTCAGCCAAAAGATGGTGACAGCAAGTAGAATATTTTGAAGTTACAAACCCCACCTTTCACAGTACAACAGCATTATGCTTGAAAAAAATCAGAGGATATGCGTCATTTAACACTCACACATTAAGTAGAATGCGTGACAGTTCCAGTTTTTTTCACATTTTGGGGAGCATATTTTCATTCAGACGTCAAACTTTCAAGTATCGCAGTAAAAGTAGTAAAAAATAGTTTATATAGTGCGTTAACTTTCTAAAAATAGTACAGTCATACAATATGTGGAACTGCTTGCTTCACACAGGTAAGCATACTCAAAGTCTGTTTAAAGCAAAAGCCAACAGTGTTTGCTACTAACACATTCTCTTTACCAACAGTCACCCGTGGGAATACAGCTGGAAAAAATGACACAACATTATGCATTATACACCTAAAACCGCCCCTGGAAACACACGACAAGCCCAGACTGTGGACAAGAACTGATGAAGACGAACAAGCTCCGTGCTCGGAACACAAATTCATGGAAATAGGTTGGGAGAAAAATGGAAAGTCGAACCGTTTAAACGTAACGTGTTCGTGCGTGCCAGTTCTTTCAAAGAATCTACTTGCGCCTCGCCAAAGGCATTTTTGAAGGGCTGAAGGCACCGCGAGGCAACACCTAATCATCCTGACAGTGTTGTGGCTTTGATGAGCGTGTGAATTTAAGAATGTTCATTCATGTCGCACTAAGCAGAAACTAACCAGACATGCATCTAGACCGTAGCATTCCAACGTTGGCACCTGGTCGGCTTCTCTGATGACAAGAATAGCCCTTAAAACTGAAATACTTCAAGTGAAGGGACATTGTGATTTTCTAGGAACGGTGGAGAAGTGATGATTTGATCTATAAAGGTAGTGTTTTTTATTGATAGGTGTTTTAACATTATTGTGAGAAAATGAACATGATTGCAGACTTAATAATACTATTAACAACCCACCAGAGCTGCCAAAGATTGGATATCATATTTCAGAATGGATAAAAAGATTTTGAATTTTTCCTTCAGATTTAATTTCCCCCTATGTTCTGGTCCAGAGCTGGTCTACTAGTGATGAGAAGAGCCAAGAAGAGATCCGCAGGTTCGAGAGCGTTCTCCATTTGGGGCCTGGTGCTGACTTGACTTCATAGTAGCATTTAAGAGCGCCGCTTTTAAGTTGAAAGTAGTTTATGATAATAAACATCAGGAACTGCTCATACAGCAGATTGCACTAGTGCACGACCAATAACCAAAGAACAATTAACATGGTCAATACAAAAATGAGCAATGGATGATTTGTGTTTTCCTCTTGATTTTTTTTAGCTTTTAAAAAATGCGTATTTTGTAATTCGCTATAAACTGATGAAGTAACTACCGAAGATTCGTAATATTTGGTAACACTGTGGCCCACATAAAGACGGTTTAAAGCAAATGTATCATTTTAGAATTGCATAATCAATCTGGAAACCACGCCAATCAATCAACAGCTCAGTAGTACGTAGCGTTCTCTTTTGGAAAGTTGTTCAAGCCCTTAGCATGGCAAGCCAGACCCGTTTTCTTAGAAACAGAAAGTACATTTGTAAAGTTACTATCGGCTTCTGTTTGGTCCAGTCAAAAATGAGCAGTAGAATATAAAATAAACATTTGCTGGGGCATATTTTTGGGGGGGTCTGAATTCTTCCAAGTAATACTCAAAATGGTTTATTCAAGAGATGATACATTGTATTCAGCATTGAACTCCATTTTAGACCAAATCAAACTTTAGTTATACTAAAATTGGACGATGAGGCATACCTGATTATAGGCTGCAACCAGTACGTTTTTAAAGGAAAAAATGCTTTGTACATACATAAGCTGCACCTGACGATAAGCCACATGTGCCCACGTTGAAACATGAAAATTTAAAAAGTACACTGAAAGAGTTCTAGTATCATATGGTACATTAACCGCTTAACGTTCTGCTGGCGTCTGTCTGACCTTTGATAAATACGTGTTTGTACGATTACACCAGTCACATATCATTTGAAACGCTTAGGATTTAAGATATACTCATCAGAAAAACATTCAGATTCAGATTCAGATCTACTTTATTGTCATTCTAGTACACGTGTATACAGAACGAAATGTCGATACATCTGACCCGCACAGTTTCCTTGAATGTACAGATATAAGTGAAAGTTGTATTGTATTATGGCTACGTATAGTATTTTACCATAGTGCCGATAGTGCAAGAGGAGTAGCTAACCAGATGTGCAAAATGGGCAGTCAGGTTAACAAGTCAGGTAAACAGTAACATTAACACTGTAACAATAACGCTGTAAGTACAATAGTGCAGAGAGCAAATGTGCAAGGAGTGGCAAGCTATAAAGAACTGCCAGTAGTGCAAAAAGTCAGATTAGCAGCCGTTTAGATTTAGGTTAACTATATGTTAGATTGACCATTTAACAGTCTAAACATCACGATCAGTCTGAAACAAGGTACCTGAAAAACTACAAAACTGGCATAGCTCACCATGTCTGCAAAAATGGTTTCGTTACATCAAGGACAATCCGTAAAAATTTGCGTTTTTAAGATGCTTTTACAATGTAAAGTATGCTATGCTCTTTTCAGATTTGCCTCGTTTTAAAAATATGCTTGGTGGCAGTGACTGGATAGGTCTGGTTTTCAGTCAACAAAACCATGATATAGATACACTTAAACAATGATCCAGGGCCAAACCAATGACTAACCTGGATGAGCTAAGTCACCACTGAACGTTACCACCAAAACAAACCCCAAGCGTAAACTTGATTCCAGGTGATTTTTTTGTTTCAAATCAGGGGGAAGAATTTTCAGAATCTGTCAAGAGCAGTCTGTAACCCCGAACAGGATATTGCATCCATATGGCATTTTTGTACCCCCACCCCCCTCTTCCCTTTCCATGTTTCCAATCATCTTGCATTGCGGGGAAGAATTTGCGGTTTTAAGCATCGTCCCACAGCCGAATTTGATGGCGAAGATTAAAATATGCTATCTGACAAGACGATGATGTCAGTGGGCACAAAACCAGGACATGTGAGGGGTGGTCCACAGGTAATCACCTCAGTGGAAGGGTGGAGGCAACAAATTAGCCGCTTACTAATGCCGATGGATTGGGCTGACACGGAAATTGAATTTCCCCTTCCAGCCTGCCTTCAGTTCCAGTGGCAGCACCGTTTGAGAGCGCTCTAAACGACTTTGCGTTCTGGTGTCTGTCGGAAAAGAGTTCAATGTGGCAGCTTGGCAGAGCTGGGGGAGACACTATTTGCTCGTTTGTCTGTAATCATCGTCGTCTTGCTGCGTTGCCTGTGTAACTGTCTGTGAGCGAGGAAGGGAGCCAGAACGACATGAGACTTTATTTTACATTTCACAGTGTGCCATTGCTGCCTGTCAGTAGACATTTTCTTCATCCCCGCCAGCTTAATCTCTGTCTGAGCCACACGTCACATGCCACAATTAGACACTAACGTTGACGTAAGCATACATCAACATCATGCAATCTCAATCAAACGCTAAAAATATCGAATATAGTAACTTCCGACAGTGTGGGCAATGTGTTGTTACCATCTACACTGTACGTCAATTGAATCCAACTGCTTACCTCTTCAATGTCACTTATGACATTGTTATTGTATGTGACATGGACTCACTTACTTGAGGTTTATCTTTTTGACTAGTTACGCTTGAGTCCAATCCCGTTCCATGGTCATAAGTCTTAGTATGTCCTGACCATGGCTCTGTCCTAAGGAACCATATAATTTTTTTTATAACTTCTTAGAAGTAAAAATCGTGAACATATGAGCAAAGAATACATTTTATCATACTTGCCACTTTTTTTCTTGCCAAAATCTAGAAGACACTGCATTCTATAAGGCTCATCATTGGTTGACTGTTTTATAACATCACCTGTAGGTCGTTAGTAATTTATTGACACTCTAAAAAAAAAAATCTGTGTTTACTTGTTTCAGACGCCAAAATTATATTTTAATCATTCACTTTTGCATTTATATGAACTAACTTTATTTAGAGTTATTTAGATTGCACTGTTTTTACTGTATGACCAATCTTATTTTTTACAGACCTGTCTATGCAGTTATAGTATACTTTATCCACTAAAATTATAAGTGCTAGAAATATAAGTCTGAGTTGAGAATTGAGTTATGTAGTTACCTCTGTTAATCGATCGTTTTTTTATAAGATTGTGTATGTTTCCTTAGTGCAGTGGTTAGCACATTAATCTAGAATGCGAAAGGTCAACGGTTCAAGACCAAATGTTGGCCTGAAGAGGGTTGGGCGCCACCAGGCTGTAGTTGCCCCAAGGCACACCACAGAAAATGGTGCTCCTGCGACCCGAGTGGTTAAGGGTTCCAACCAACCAACATAATATGACCAATTAATATGTTTGTGTTCTGGTAGTTCTCTAGACTGGTCTTCTTGAAGAATCATTTTAAGGATGTAATTGTTGCTTTGAGATGAAAGTCATTTTTACTTGAGGTTTTTAATCGGTTTAAGACAAAACCCGGCTGCTGCCTTGTTCAGTGAGTTGCCCAGTTAGCTAACCATCTTAGAGTTGTCTCAATGTAGTATTTCATTATAACACAGCAGATATGTTTGCCACAAACTATAATAATGATCAAATCACAAATGTATCTACAATCCTAATGTTGTTTCACATTGACTTCCAAAAGTCTCTCTAAGTTGTTATAGTTTGCACATACAACACTTGACTATTCTCTATTATCCGTAAAAACACACAAGTCAGAAAAGTCACATAGTTCTCCTGGCTTCAACGGAGCGGTGAAGGGTTTGACTTGATAAGCTACTTGTACCAAGTTATCAAATAAGACCAATTTCTAGCAGAAAGGTTGATCATGGCAAGCAGCATTATCCAAATGGTCATTGAACTTGAATTGAACTGGGTCAGAATACTGTTTTCCTGGGTAGGTAGACCTCACTTCCCTTCATTTATGCCTGCTTATCCACTTTGATCAGCGAGTCTGCCTGATGTGAAGATGCAAGGCGCTGAACAAGGAACAGAGAGACGAAGGGCCTAACATCCTGGTGTCCCATTTAAAACTCCACTTCAAACCGAAGTGTAATCTGCTGCGTGCCACGGGATGGAAGCGGCCTGACGCCATGTTTTAATGCGATTGAGAAAGTGTGTCGTTTGCCTCCCTCTTTTAGGAGGACTTCAAAAAAGTGAGCAACCGAGTCGTGTGATGTGTGTTTTTTTGGGGGGGAGAGCGATGGCAGAGCCTTAACTTTGACTCTTTCATCTGTGGGTGAGTCACTCCCTTACTGCCATCGGCGCCGATGTTGCGCTCAGGAGCTCTGATTTGTGTGAACTCGCATCAAAAAACACTGACGCTTGTTTACAAAATAACAGCAGATTGCTTTGTCTTTAAAACAATGTTGCATTAATATCACGACAGCCAAAGTTAAGACACATCAAAGGAGGTTTGCGGTTAATGGGGATTAATCCACCCACGTCCTTAAATTTGAACTCTGGCAAAATTGGATTCTTTCCCTACCTTCGTCATCTCTTTTGTCTCTTAAGTTGATTTGCAAGCAAGAGGTGAATGTGGGCCCTCTTTGATCATCCTTTGGCCCGTGTTCTTCTTAATCCATGACTGAGGACGTAATGTGATTTAGTGTATCTCCAAATAGCAGGATAGCAACCCCGTAAGTCGACGACAACAGGTGCAAAGGAGAGGATTGAGTCAAACTGCAAAATTTTCATCAAAATATCATGTATTTGAGTTAGTCCATCTATTTTCTCCACCAATCTGGGGTCGGGTCCCGGGAGCAGTTACCTCAGCAGGGAGGCCCAGACAAACCCATCCGCAGCCACTTTAGCCTGCTCTTCTAAATTAATCCCAGGGCGTTCCCGAGCTACTCTGGATAAACAGTTTCTACAGCAAAACGTGGGTCATCCCCAGAACACATCTTTAGGTAAGCGTCCAGAAGGCATTAGGACCACATGCCTGAGTCACCTCAACCGACTTGTCTTAATGTGGAGAAGTAGCAACCCTACTCTGAATTCCTCCTGGAGTAAGTCTGAAGTACTAATATAGCAATCATACTTCCACACGGTCAATGAGATTTATAATCTGTTCTAATAACCAAACCGAAATTTTAAAATCGAAATGAATAATAACTATTAGGATTAAATCAAAACGAACTGATGTTAAATGGGAAGTAGCAAACCTTCCATCTATTGAAAATCTGAATGCTATGTGCTAACAATTGGTGTGTTTATGAGAACAAAATGAACATATGCCGATGAGTGTTTGGATTAGTTTTTGGATTTAATAATTTCTCGAACAAATTTTAACGATACAACCTGGAGTGTTCGAGCATCACACTTTTGATTAGAAGTACCGATAATGGCAGAAATAGTCATACTAGAAGAAAGCAGGGCAACTACTGCATCAACAAAACATCTTTCAACATCCAGCTCTACCTTGAACCCCCCCGTTTTTTTTAAAAAATATTTTTATAGGTAGAGCAACAAATTCGTCTCTGATAAAGACCAGTCACATTTATTACCCACTACGCTCAGTGAGTTTTGCACTAGTTATTGGCAAACAAACACGGCAGACATTTTCGATAAATACATTTTTCTACGTTTCCATCAGCGTCGTTTGGTTTATTAATCAACCTCACCTCTTGAACAGAACTTTAAAATTAAGTGTTAGCCGGGGTCAGCCGAACGAGGTGTGTACGTGAAACATTTTAATTGCCATGACTCTTGACATAGCAATGACTGTGATTGACAACTGTTACAATCCTGCACTCAGGTTTGGTTTCATTTCTTTCTTTCCACCTCCCACTTCCTAACTCTAATTTTCACCTGGTGTCACGTGTCCTGATTACCCTCCAATTACACCTCTTCCTTTTCAATATTTAAACACTCTGTATCCTTGGCTTGGTGCTAGTTTGTTGTCTTCATGTTACATCTTAAGTACTCTGGTCTCAGCGTTTCGTCATATCCAGGGTACTAAACCTTTGCCTGCCCTCCCGGATCACAAGTACTGCGAAACGAACTCTAGGGATGTCGCCCTGGCTATTTGGACTAATTGGAACAGCGACTCCTTAACTGCATACTCGACCACGATAATCCCCTAGCTACTTGACTTCCTGTGTACCGAACCCTGCTTGAATCAACAACCTCTATCTAATGTCCTAACCAGTATTTCTGCACTTTGCTTCCACACCACCCTTTTCCTGACAAGGACTTGTCATAATTCCATCCACCAGAATATATAACCCTAAACACAATGCTGCCACGTCAATTCAACAAATTACGTACGCCATTCTGTTGGTGATGAGAAGTGCTGAGTTTCACCTTTATTTGGCGAATATTTACAGAAGAATCAGCACTATTCTTCAAATAACAACCCTAAAAATATTCCAAAAGTCAGTTTTGCATAATATGTTTGTTAATTTCTTTTTTTTTTTCATTTGAAGTTTTTTAGTTTTGCTAAAGACGTCACACCTGAAGCCCTTTAAACATAACCCGTTGTGCTTTTGGATTGCAAATGCCACGCCCAGGCTGGTTCCAAGAATAATTCATTTCAACAGGTTAGAAATCCAAAGCAGCAAGAACTGGGGCATGTGATGTTTGATAGAGTTTGGATTTGATTGCATTTAGGTCAGTCCCTCGAAACTTCAGGGATAGGTCAATGATCCGGTCAAAATGTTGCTAGCTGATCTGCTCCAGGAGTTTTATGGTCAAAGATGCTTTTAACGTGCCATCAAACTTGAAGCCTCCTGACCTTTTACTTCACACCATCAATGAGTTGAGGCCTGAGTATCAAAATCGAAAAAAGAAAGAAGGGCTAAATAAAAAATTAAGCTACTGATTGAATGTTTAAAATTTAAAATGATGCATTTGGTTTAGTAAAACTAAATGAACCTACCTAAAACCAGTGTATTCCAATAAGATTGTATTAAAAAACACTATTTTCTTGTGGCTCTTGCTTGATTTTAAACAGGCACAAAAGAAAAAAAATCCACATTACACGGACATTATATGAAAGATGCTGGTATTATTCAGACAACATCAGTAGCCTATATTTTAGGAAAGCCTGGCTAAATCACTTCAAAAAAAAAAAAAAAAAAAAAAAAAAGCAATTTTCCACAATTCACTCCAACAAAATGAAGTGCAACTAAAAGCAAATTACAGTGAAAACATTTACACAATGAGAGTGATACATTAATCAATCGAGATCATCTCAGGGGCTGAATATAAAAACTTTTCTGGCGCCAGATGTCAAGTAAAAGTACTGGTATCACAGAGTAATAGGATTTAAGTAATAAGTAGTCATCCAAATAATTGCTTGAGTAAAAGTAAAAAAGTACTAGGTGAAAAAACTAGTATTGAGTAACTGCAGCAACATCTTATTTATCCATCTAATCAACAATTACATTTCATTCCAAAATAGATTAAAATAATCAAGGTAAAATCAAGTGCTTTAATAAGCAATATAAAAATAATAATAATAGTACAAATCAAATAAATAAATTAAGCACAAGTAGTACATTTAAAGCCTCAGTACTATTCTAACAGGCTTTGCAGGCAGAATGAAAATGGTAAATAGTCTGCATTTATATAGCGCTTTTTAAGTCAATGAAGACCTCCCAAAGTGCTTTAAAATGTGCTTCACACATACCCATTTACACACACGCTCACACACCAATAGGGAGTCAGCCGTGCATGGCGCCTACCTGCTTATTGGGGGCACTAGGGATTCAGACACTTCGACATATAACACGGAGGAGCCGGGAATCGAACCGGCGACTTCTAAGTAAGAACAATAAAGCCCTGGGACCGGCAACCGAATATGTTGAAAGGGCCATAATGGCCTAAAAAAAAACAATTTGTCAGGAATTGCAAAAAATTAAAAGCCTTATAAAGTCCTTATAATAAACGTAATTTTTATTTTGAGAATTGGAAAAAAACAATAATAAAGGTGTATAAAGTGCCACTTATCTTGCAACAAAAATAATGCAATAAAATGCACAATTTATAAAAATAAAATGGCAACATTTTGAAAAGCTCAGAGAGAACCTCTCGATCAGGCAGACGCAGGAGAGGGGAGATAAGAGAAGAAAACAAGCGAAGGAGAAATGCGCGTATTTACGTAGACATATTTAAATAACGAGTTCAATGTAGCCTAATGTAGAGGAGTAAGAATAAAATTTAATCCTCACAAAGCTACTCCAGTAAAAGTAAAACATATAGTGATTTAATAATACTCCCCAAAGTACAAAATATCCTAAAACTAATGTAATTGAGTAAATATAAGGAGTATGGTCAAAAAAGATTTAATTCCAAAAATTATTGGAATATCCAACAGTGTCCACCCCTTGCACCCAGTTTTAACCAATCACTCAAAAATTACATATGAAAAGGCATATAATTTATCAGACTATGTTTTACTGTATTTTCACGATCATCAGGCGCTCATAAGTCTCAGATTTTCTTCAAATTTTGCGACGTGCCCTACCGTGCAGTGCCCCTTGTTGCTCAAGCAGAGGAGCGGCCCTCAACCATCTCTGTGGCTTTAGGATTGGACGCCTGCCCTACAAGACTGGGAGGTCAAAGTTTTGAGCGTTGGCCAAGTCAAGACGTACAACACTTTTTGGTGAAATCCAATGTTTTGCGAGGTTCACATTTCAACTAAATGTGACATCTATGCATCTCTTGTGACTTTTAAGCGTCTCTTGTTTGATTGCTATCAGGAGAACAAGTGACATCACACACAATGCATTGCTAGCAGAAGTGCTTGTGGTTGCTAACGCCGTAGCGTAGCTAGCAATTTGAAAGTTATTGTGGTACCAGAGGCGGACCAGAATTGTCCCTCAAATATTAGTTAAATCGTAAGATCGTTCACATTTCCCACTAAATGCAACATATATGCGATCTCCCGTGGTCACCACAAGATTTTCGCAACCTAAGAGGACGCGTGAGGTCACACGCAATGCTTTCACTGTTTGCAGAGGCACCATTAATAGATGCTTAAGCCGTAGCATATTTAGTAGTTTGAAAATAATTGTTTGATTATGATGAAAAGAATGGATTGTTGACACTTGGGAGCTTTCGGAAAGTGACTCTGAAGGTGAAGAAGGCGAACCTTTTAATGGAAATGTAGTTCATACAAAGGAGAGGGATTTTGACGGTTATGTTATGGATTATTGGTAAAGTGAGTGCCAAATTGTTATGCACCAGCTTTTATTTTTTTAAATTCTGTTTTATCCGTATGTTTTACTTCAAAATCAATACTTAAATAAACCACAACAAAACTCGGTATTGCTTCCGTAGTATTTTTAAATACGCACACTTGTATGCTTGTCTGTGTGGTTGGAACGCGGCCGCAAGAAGAGGGCTCCAGTGCCCTATCTTGGGGTGAACATTGTGTATGTGTTCGACACAGAAATAGAACCACCTACAGAGACTGCACCCTTTCACACGGTGCCCCCCAAAGTCGTGAAAGTACCATACTCACAGTGCCAGAAACAATGATTTGCATTCTGACACGTTAAAAAGTCCCTTCAGTTCTTCCCCTGTGTCGATAACGTTGAAAAAGACAGAATTACAAAACAGAAAGTCTTTTAAAAAATGCAATTCAAGCTCTTTTAAGTACGTATACATAATATAACGCGATTTTTTTGACGCACAGGTGAAAAAGTGGAGAGACTGTTTAACCTATAAGGATCCACTATGCAAATAGGTGTTTCTTGCACCGTAAGTAAAAATAGTGTGATAATGAGATAAGGTAAAATGGGGTTTTGTATGTCATCTGCACCACTGGTAGGAGTGGTAAAATGTGATGTCTGTAACCTTCCGGATCCAGGATTGAATCCCGTGAAAAATGTTCTTGTGATTTTAATCAGCGATATTTATTGGCTGATTACACATTGTACCATTACATGCCGTAAGTGTATAAAGAGCCCAACTGTATTCTAAATTCTTTGCGCCTCA